>NC_064925.1:291527305-292140163 GCF_023897955.1 Schistocerca gregaria
CCACAGTTAATTTCAAAAGTTAACAATCACACGCGCGGTCCTTCAAGTCACCGTCAAGATTCCTCCGCAAGAGCTTTAACGGCGACAATGGTGGGGGTGAGGGAGGGTGAGAGAACTGTGTCTTCATCTGCTAACATCAGAAGATAACCTATTTTCGCCGCTCTCAAACATGCTATAAAAGTGTTTTCATCCTATTGCATATTTTTAATCTTTATTTTATTATTTTGCTCTTTTTTTCATCTCAAGCTGCAGATGTTCCACAACGATATGGATCACAACCAAATTGTGACTTGGATATCTTTTCCGTTTAATGTTTTTCGAAAAGTGATATCTGAGGAAAAAATTGTGTAGCTTATACAGTAACAGAATAGAGTTATCGCTTATAAATAAGAACTGAAGTTGATGAAAACATTTTCATGAAATAACATTTTTATCAGAAAAGGTCGGCTAGTTTCAACATCCATGGATCCTTTGTAGGATAAATTCTAATGATCTGGAACAAGTCATTTCACATACACACAACAAATTAATATGAAACAATGGCTACATGCCAAGCGTCTACAAGTTTTATTATTCCAAAGTATACAGCTGTGACTTAGTAAGTCTTACCCACCACATTCTACACATAACAATAATATAAATTCTTTTATGGAATAGAAGGAGTTGTCAAAAAGAATTTTTTTCAGTTTGTTTCCAAACTTTTAATTCACTATCTCTGAGACATTATATATCAATGCGTAAGTGATCAAAAATTTTGGTGGCAGCAGTGTTAACCTAATGTGATGTAATGAATATTATTTAATCTTCTGATATTGTACTTATATATGTCATTGTTTGTTTTGGACTGTAGTGGATTATTTACAAACTTCATGAAGGAATAAATATACTGTGAAGCAGTAGTCTAAATGCCCAACTCCCCAAACAGATGTGTAAAAGATGATTGTGTATGAGTACCACATATTACTCTTACAGCGCCTTTTTGACCAATGAAGGCTTTTTTCTTAAGAATGAAATACCCTGGAACGTTATTCTACATGACATTATTGAATTAAAATATGCAATATGCGTCAATTTACTAATTTCTCTCTCTCCAAGATTTAGGTTGATTCTAAGTTCAATGTGCATATTTTTTGCAGAAACAGCATGTGTATAGAAGACATAGCACAATAGTTTTTACGGTCATTGCATTTCCTTTTCTTGAAGATAGAGAATGCTTCTGCTGTTTTTCAGGGGTCTGGGATCTTGCAGTTCCACAACGTCAATCTATTACTATCAAGGAAATATTTTATTTACTGTTAAGCTTCCATATTTAATTAGTTCAGCAGTTTTCTATCTATTCCGGTTCTTTCTTCATGACTTTTAAAGCCCCTTGTAGCTCCTCCACCGTAACTGGATCTACTGCATCATTGTACATACATTGTCCATCGTAATATTTTGTCTTGTGGGTATCCATAAATTCGTATAATGGTTCATCTACTGTTCATTGCGTGTAATGTACAGTAAGGCTGTCTTTTCTTCCTCCTTCCAGGCTTTCATGACTTTGTATCTGAATCTACATACTGCAGTTTCCCAGAGAACTGTATTTAAAAAATTCAGTAACCGAATAAAAAGGTAAACCACCTAATCTGTTATACAACTTGCGTTTAAATAAATTTAAAGTATATTACTTATTTCTAAAGGTAACTTATTATACATTTTTAAGCCTAAAACTTTATAACTATCTAATGATTTTGACAATCTATAGAATGCCACATCTATTTTCTTGCTATTTCTGGTGTTATAACAATGAATGTTTTCATTTAAAAGCTTGCTAGATAAATTATAATTTATGTAAATTAGAACATGGTATATATATATATATATATATATATATATATATATATATATATATATATAGAGAGAGAGAGAGAGAGAGAGAGAGAGAGAGAGAGAGAGAGAGAGATTAACAACTGTAAGACAACCTAATCTTACAATATCCTAGACATTGCTGTTTTTCCCCAGAAAAGAATTTCCTATGAAATGATACTCTGAAAAAATGCAAAATATGCTGATCTAACATAATTATCTGGGACACAGGGCTTTAATTTCCTCAGCAAATAAATTACTATAGAAAGCCCAGCACTTAAGTATTTAATGTGGGGTTTCCATGAGAGTTTACTGTCTATGTTCAAACCAAAAAATTTAATATTATCTGAGTTGTCTGTATATGGTAAATTGCAAAGACTAAAAAATATTAGTTGCGTCTCACCTACATTTAAACAAAACCCATTGGTTCTAAACTAAATATAGGCCTGAGATATTGTATGTTCAGTTAAACTGTGCAGTTCAATGGAGTCAGAACTATTGTTAAAAAAGGTAGTGTCATCTGCATACAATATAATTTGAGAATTGATAAAAGGTGCTAAATCGTTGATAATTAATGCAAATAGCAAAGGGCCTAAAATTGAGCCTTGTGGCACACCATATCTAAGTATGACTGCACTAGACTTACCTATACACTATACTTACCTATACATACAATTTGTTGCGGGTCATTAAAAAATGATTTGAACATTTTAGTGCGAACACATCTTATTCCATAATAAAACAATTTCTCTATCAGTACCCCATGATCAACACAGTCAAAAGCCTTGCTGAGATCGCAAAAGGTAATCTGAGCATATCCTGTTGCTTCAAATACCTCCAGCACTTTTTTTAACGAGTATGTCCATGGCATCCACAGTTGACCTGCCTTTTCTATAGCCAAACTGCTCATTACATACTAGGTTATATTGTTCAAGATAGGAACAAAGTTGGGAATACATAGTAGACTCAATAATTTTAGAAAAAATTGGAGTAATGCATATAGGTCTATAACTAGATGGACATGTTTTATCACCTTTCTTAAAAATAGGAACTAATCTAGACAATTTCAAAATGGTAGGAAATATTCCCTCACCAATATATCTATTTATGAGATAGGTCAAGGGGTCAAAAATACATTCAATTATTCTTTTTATGAAACTACTGGACAAATCAAAAATATGAACACTCTCAGATGGTTTAAGAGCTTTAACAACTCCTAGAACATCTTTGGGATTTACTCCCCTAAAATTAAAATTTGAAAATGGAATTTTTTCCCCAAAAAGCTTCATCAATTCTGCAGGGGATTCATTGGGTTTTACTATGTTTCTACAATTTTTTTTCCACGTAGTGAGTACAAAAATTGTTAAAACTATCTGGGAATAAGTTCACAACCTCTTTTTTGCCAAGATTGGAAATAGTGAATTTATGCTGTTTTACATTTAATTATAGATCTGTTAGTTATACCTAACTTGAACAACTTCTTTGCATCATTGACATATAGTTTGTATTCTCTCTTAGTTTCATAATACACTAATCTAGCATTTCCTGTCTTGTACTGTCTATTCAGATCCAAATAAAACAGTTCTTTATTTTTATATGCAATTATTGAAGAGTGTGCCACACACATTGGTTCTTAGATTTGCTTTTTTGTGTGAAAGGGGGTGCACTCTTTTTTGGAATAAACTCCTCAAAAAGTGAATAAAATGCTGAAAAAAATTGTTAAACGTACCATCAGCAGAGCAACATTGATAACTGTCAAATAAATAATTTCAGTTAAAATTGCACAATGTATTGTTAAAACTGCATAAATTTACTTCATTCAGAGTCTAGAAACTACTAACTTGGTACTTTTACCAGCAACAGTACTCTTAATAGTTAACTTAATACTACTTAATTCACATACCACAGCATCGTGATCTGAAAACTGAAAAGTGGCAACATCTGTGGTACAATAAGCCCCATCGACAGTTGCAAAAATATTGCCAAGACATACTGATCCTCTTGTCATTTTGGGATTTAAAAAATTAAAATTATATTCTCTTAATAGATTTTATAATGCATTCACACTTTGATTATTCTCAGTTACATCAAATGCAGACTTGACCACTCCCCTTATAGCAAATGGTAAATTTTTCCCATTTTGACCTACACAAAAAATATATAAATCATCAAGTTTGCATAAAAAACACAGAGGATCTCCAGTTGGGGATATATAAAGTAAAATTATTAGCTGTTCAGCATCTTCCAAACAGAAACCTCTTGACAAAGAAAATCGAGGTCAAATTTAAAATCATTATGCAAAGATTGCTTTTTAATATACAGTGCAGTGCCTCCATTATTATGTTCTTCCCTACAATAACTGCTAACTAGTATATAATCATCTAATAGTTCAAATGGCAGTTCTTCTTTCTTATACCAATGCTTACGTAAATGCAAACTATCTAACAACTTTCAACAGCAAAGTTATTTTCAACTACACATTTATGTCTTAGACATCGAACATTGAGATACCCTATTTTAAACTCATCTATCTGTTGTAGCTATGCGTACATCACCTTGCATATTTCTCTTAGGTTTATTAATTATATCTTCAAAAATGGCAATCTTATTAATTAAATCTTCACAAGTAGCAGGGTTAAGACCTAGATATCATTTCATACTATCATCTATACCTACTTGTGTCAAAGTAGGTCCTGGCCATTCCCTAAAAAACTATCACTAGTAAACGTCATTGGGATCGGTTGACAACCATTTAAGTATGTAAGCCTGTCTTTTACAATGTTTATAATTGTGCTACACAAACTAGCCTTGCCACAGGTGTTGAGATGTTGCCCACATCTAGTGAAAAGGCTGCGATTACAATTAGCAACACTGATAATACTTACATTTCTAAAATGTTTACAGATACGCCTATATTTTTTCATTTTACTTTAATGTTTCTTCGTTACTACAAGACCAAGACACAGATCATGTCGCTGAGGGATATTTATCACCACTATGTTTGTATGTGTAAGCACTGACAAGGTCTTCTTTAGTTCATTAACAGCATCTGAAGTATTATTTCTGGCCACATCGTTTACTCCTGACATCAACACCAGAGTGTCATAGGAAGAAAGATCCTTGGCTTCTATATTAAAAAACAAAAATCCGCCTCAATTGCGAAAAAAGCACCTAGTGTTAAGTGTTTAAGTTAGAGTTTATGTCGGGTCATAGCCCATCGAACATCGGCCTGTGTGAAGTGGAGCATACACCATTAAGTATTGGTTGTGACTTTGTACATATGTACTGTTCGTGTTTTACTTTTCTTTTTCGTTTATAAATGTATAGCTATGGTGTTCTTTTAATCATTGACATATGTCTTCTTAGGCACTTGTGAGTTTTATTGTTTTTATGAAGAAGGTTTAGTTATCTATGCCGAAATCTGGGTTAACATTTAACACTAGGTGCTTTTTCACAATCGAGGTGGGGCTTTAATTTTTTAATATATTAACCCACGATTGCTGACGTGTTGTGATGTTGAAGGTTCTTACATCCTTGGCTTCATTTACAGCTGATGAAGCGATGTCATGAAAGCACGCCTCCAGTTCCACAACTCCACATACTGTATAATTCTGAAGGCTCTCAGACTGGTTCAGTTGGAAAGAAAGACAACTGCCATGGTTGTCACCGAAAAGAAGAATTTTAGCTCTTTTTGTTTTGATTTTTGTTTCAGATTGAAACAAGTCTGGGTTTATCTACAATGGAATAGACCTAGTTTCTTCAGAACCGTCATCTGGAAGTGGGAGAGGTTCAAATCTGTTCTTCATTCGAGAGAAACTGTTATCTTCGTCTACTTTCTGCTTCGCTATTCTGGTCGATTGCTTACGAGACCTAACTGATTCCCATCTCCTAGGCATGTGTAGATTATTTGTATCCCCGTTTATATTAGGCATATCCTCCTCAGTCAAATCTTTACTGGTTTCTTCCAGATTCTAGTTCTCAAAGCACAGTTCTCATTCTTCATAACTTCCATGTCTTTTTGCAACACATTAATTATTTCTAAAGCCCTGAAATACTCACTGTGTTCTTCACAGTGGACACAAGTACCACAAAACTAGTCCTTACTTACATCGATTTCATTAAAATTTGGCAAATTTCCACATTTAAAATGATACCATCTGGCACATAAATCACATAAGATACTGCTTTTCACTATGTTATTAAATTTACTACACTTATCATTCAATACAAAACTACTTTTCATAGCAGCTGACACAACATCACAACTACCACTTGCCGCCACCTTATTCTTTTTAGTATTTATCATAGTAGTTTTACACACAATTCAACAGGTTTCATTGGAAAATTTGCTGATTCTAAGAAAAAGACAAAATTTTGTTGAGACTTCACAAAAATCCTCCTTCAGAACTAACAGGACACACGTACACTCAGATATGCCTGCAAGGCTACATTGTTCAGGTCAATTACTTTCACCATTTGTTACCAACCAAGAGATTTCTAACAGATGTTACGGAGACGTTATGAGGCTTACACACACACAATTTTTCCCTGTTTCAAAAGTTAAAGCATATTTTGTGGATAACGCCAACAACATAAGCACTATGTAGCAGACAATAATTGGTAATTCATACCTGTGCTGAAATATAATATGCACTATTATATAACTTTTTCAGTATTTATTGAATTTCATTTATATCTATAACAATCGGCCAATGTGACCCACCACAAAACACCTATCACTTCATCAAAACAATCTAAAGATGGGAATGAAACAGCCTTTTTGCGTTATCGATTGAGTATTTTTATTATGTAGTGAAGAATGTCATTAACAAATGTATTTTTCTCCTTCAATAGATGGTAAAATGAGTGTGTGTAGCATATTTCATATGTAAGTCCGTTTCTTTATATCTCTTTGTATGTGAGCAATTGACCAATTCGTAATCTGAGTATTTGTTTAAAATTATCATGTAAAATCACATAATGTGTAGTAGGTCACAGTCTGTTGATTATAAACATTGTCTAGTATCAGGTGATACTCATCATAAGTAGCGATTAGAAGTTAATATTTAATCAATAAGTTAATTAAGTGAGTGACCAGTTCTTGTTTTAAGAGGAAATAATAACATACACATGAATTACTGATCTGCAGGCACAATTTTTGTGGCTCGTAAAATAGATAAATTCGTGTAGTGTAACATGGATTAAGTGATGTAATTCTATTTTCAAGAGTTTCATATGTGTTGAAATCCATGACAAATGTGGATGCTGCCATATAGTACTCATAGTCTGGCAGGGAGTGATATGTGTAGATAGTGGGCAATAATTCCATTGATGTGTTTGTCATGGTAATTGAAGGCAGAATTCAGTGATGCTACCCATGGAACTGTGGGCTTTGCAAAAAAGACGAGACAATCGCTGAAAAGGAAGCAAGGATTTGCACCTGATTATGCGAATTTTGAACTAAACAAGATGCAGGGGGGAAAGGAACATGGAAACTGAGTAAATGTGATGCATAATGCACGAAAGGGAAACAGCTCTACAGCATCACTAGATATGAGGCATCTAATGATTTCGACTTGTTACCTGAAAAATAAGGGGAAGAGCTTTGTCCACCTGCATGTCAGAATAGAGTGCAAAAGATCATAAACAAAGAAACTAAATGCAGACTAGTATCAAAAGAAATGAAGAAAAGAGTTTTGCTGCTAGGTAGTGCCATGGGAGGGGTATAGGCCAGTTGGTACAGGACAAATTAGGTTCAAAATGGTTCAAATGGCTATGAGTACTATGGGACTTAACTGCTGTGGTCATCAGTCCCCTAGAACTTAGAACTACTTAAGCCTAACTAACCTAAGGACAGTACACACATCTATGCCCGATGCAGGATTCGAACCTGTGACCGTAGCGGTCACGCGGTTCCAGACTGTATCGCCTAGAACCGCACGGCCACTCCGGCCGACGGACAAATTAGGTGCAGGATATCAAGTCACAAGTATTGTGAAACCAAGTGTTATTATATAGGTGACAGTGGATGTACAGCAATTGTGTGAAGATTTTCGCAAACAGGATCAGGTTAGAATAGTAGTTAAAGCAGGGAACAGAATGGATAAAGATAGAAATTACTACATTAGGAATGACCTGGATGAAATAGGACAGTATGAGTTTTGTGGAGGTCCGCAGCGCCATGACCAGCCCTGGTTTAACACTACTGTGAGCCACACGAACACAGACTTGAGCAGGCTGCTGTTGACTGAAATCAAATTAATCATAAGTGTATTGCCTGTTTCTATAATTGGGAGATGGGCATTTACTAGACATGGCCTACACCTGAATAAGAGAGGCAAAGACAGGTTGGTTGAGCTTCTTGCAAATTATGTATAGGTTGGTGGGGTGGGGGGGGGGCACATCATGCAAACCAACAGCCCATTGGTTACTGCTATCAGAGAGGTACATTTTTTAGATTATTACTAGGATTCAGACGTCCTGTTACGAAAGAAGTTAAATTAACAGAAGAGCCCCTCAATATGCTTAAGAATCCACTGGAAAATAAAGTTGGCTTATTTTGTTAGAATATTAGAGGGTTGACTAATAAGGTAGAAGAGCTGGCTGTCCTTCTGTCTTATCTGAGAAAGACATAACCACAGGGTCAGTCAAGTTAACTATAAAAGATTACACTCTAACATCATACTCACGCAGAACTAATATGGAGAAAGGGGGAGTTGTTACATATATTATGACATAACACAAGTTCAAAAACATTGAGACAAGAAGATTTTTTAGTGATCAGCACGTAGACATCTATGCTCATAAATCATTACTTAAAAACAGTTAATTTCTAATTGTGACTGTACATGTATATAATCCCCCCTGGAAATTTTTTATTTTTTTTTTGACCAATTTGAATTTCTTATTATGTTATTTGTCAGAAAGCAGCAAGCAGTTAATAGTCTCAGATGATTCCAGATAGAAGAAATGATCTGGAAATGTTATTTGGACCCTAAAATCTAATCTCAATGATCAACTTTCAAATAGTTGGATATAGGTAATGGGATCCTAATTGTTAAAGTTTTCTGTTGTGAAGTTCAAAGGTAGAAAATATCTGTAACCCAATAACAAATACTCTATCTGATTGTGTACCTTATTTATCCTAACCAAGTTTATGCCACACAACATGCACACTCATCTACCCTTTTTAATATTTATATTTATTTCATTTTTCATAAATGGAAATGTAAAGTAAACAGAGGGATTAAGACAGTATATGACGAATACAAGAAAGTGCTTCTGTTTGCAAATGATATTGTTGTTATTCAAAAAAATAATGATGTCCATACATCAGTGTAGCATGAAATATATAGAAATACAACTTTAAAGTTCTTAGTAATAATATGACAATAGTGGCATCCTGGTTAAAATAATCAGCCAGATCAAAAATTGTTTTAGATAATTCATTTTTAGAACAGTCCTCTCAAATCTCTTATTTTGGTTATGCTATAATTTTGATTTTGACTCTGATTTTGGAAATAAAATACTAAAACTTCAAGCTGTCTGAGGTAGCATTAGCAGAACAATATTCAGTCACCAGTTGCTCAGATATTTTTGTCTCATTTACCAGTTTTGACAAATCAATTTTTTTCTTTGGAAGCCTTCAAAATGATTTACTATGGGCTATAAAGGACCAAAAGAGGCTGTCATGAAATTCTGTAAAGTGATGGCGAGTGCTGTTTAATCATATGGCTGTGAAAGCTGGGCTACAACAGAAAAAATAAGAAAAACGAAATTCAAAGAGCAGAGATGAAGTTAATAAGGGGAAGAAAGGGCTGCACGATAAGAGACATGATTAGAAATGAAGATCTTAGAACAGAATTAAATATTTTCAAAATGAGTGCAAAAATTCCAGTGTATCATGAAAACTGATGACATCACATCATGAGAATTTTAGGTCGCTGATTTCCCCAGGAGAACCACCACTACAAGCCAAATGAAAAATAGTATTGGAAGACCACAGAAAAAATGGCAATGATTTTGTATGTGAGTTTGGAACAGGCTTTAGTCTAATCCTTGAAAGAAAGAAGATGGTGATGATAATGCAATAAATTTCAGTGTTTTGGGATGTTGTCTCATCCCTCAGCACTTTAACACACGAAGTTGATCAGTAATGCTCATTATGAAATTTGTTTTGCCTCTTAATAAGCTTTATCATTATCTTATGGATAGCTATTATTTATCAGCTTCTATAATATATATTTCAGAACAAAATTCAGTCATCAGTTGCACAGATATTTTGGTTTCATTTTATCAGTTTTGACAAATTAATTTGTCTTTTTCAGAACCCTCCAAAATTAAGGGTATTATAAACCTTTAAAGAATGGCTATATGTTTATATAAATTAAAGGAAATTTATATAAATTACAGAAACTTATCTAGTATTGGTTTAGCAGATGTCAGTACATTCATCACAGAAGCATAATGCTATGATAGGTACAAAAATGTGTATAATGAATATGATTATTGTAAACACAAATTGACAGAGTGATAATTTACAGTTATTGAAGTTAATAACTTAAAGTATATAGCGATCTGAATGTTAAGTAACGCTTGTTCAAAATCTTTATGAAAGTAATACCAAGAGCAATATAAATTCTTTTCTGATCAATAAAAATGGTCTGAATGTAAAGAAATATAAGTCAGTCCCATTTCTATTTCACATTTCATATTGTACAGCTAATTTGTTTAAAAAATATGACATCACCGTGCCTTATGCCACCAACAATGTTACCAAGTTCCTCTTTATCTATAATGATAAACCTTAACTGACAAATTTCTCAAGTCTCGAATATATAAAATACAATGTAACGATGTAATACATGTGCTACAGAAAGCTATACATGGTGAATGTAAATTTTTTTGAAGTTTTCCTGAGCCAGTGCCCAGCCAAGTCTAAACTGACTTTACCGTAGTGTTGTAATTGGAATGACAAATAGATAGGACAGCCAGTACTGCAATATTAATGATACACAACTGAGATCACTGACACACATCATTGGAGCAAAATGTCTGACTCGCCAAATCAACTATATGACATCACTGCTTACTCAACATAAAATTATTCTGACAGCATTGCAAGGTGCTGTAACAACAAAAAAATCTTACACAAGAGCGTCTTTAAGCCCTTTGACACTGCAGATAGCGTCAAGCTGAAGAGCTTAAAATCACAGCTGAGACACTGAGGTGTGATGAAGATCTCTGACAAACCCCTCGCCAAGACATCCCTTCATCGCCTTTCTAGATTCTGGTTGGAGTGAGCCAGCTTCTAGGCAATACCTGTGACATACTGTCTGCCATTTTCCAGATGTGTGCAGCCAGCCTGGATTTTTTTCTGTAGTGAGCTGCTGACTTCTTTTCTGTTGATGTGAAGCCTTGCAATCTTCTACCACCTGCTCACTGGGAACCAAGGTGATGATCATTGGCACACTATCACACTGTTGCTGTAACTGGGAGGGGCACTAACTGCTGCTATCCCCTGACTTGCATGTATTAGCAGACACTGATGTTCACAGCCTTCCTCAGGTAGAGAGACCTTGTCATAGCCACCATTGACATTCTGTGCAGAGCTGCTGTAATGTTACGTTCTTCGAGGTCCATGACTGTGCCCCAGTAAAAAGGATTGTCAAGCTGTTGGACATCAATGTAAGAAGAGCCATGCCTTCTGCCACCTTGTCTGGCTATGCTGCATGGCGCCAATCTTGTTGAATTAATTACCTTGACCTCACCAATGGCCTCAAGAGAGTGGTGAGCATTCCACTAAGCATGCCGCATCTGTTGCCCTCCATGCTGCTGCCATGAGTAAGATGATTTGACTGTGAAACCAGAGCTAGCAAATGAGTAATTAATCGTTTCTCATTAGCGCCCAGTCCATCTGACAGGCCTTCATCACTGTGCAGGAAGATGAAGCATGGATCACAGTTCTACACTTAATCACCCTCCATTCATTAAGGTCACAGCCTGCCAACCTTTATATTAGTGGGCCGTCTTCACTGCATTGCCACTTGTGATCATTCCAGCTTGTGTAGAATTGGCAGTGGTGCTGAGCTAAGCAAAGTGACGTGACATGATGTTCAGTGTGATTACACTCTAATGTGACTGCGAGGTGACATGATACAATCTGATGGTATGTTGATGTCTAGTGTGAATCGGCCTTTCGGGGTTCAAAGGGAGCGTTGCAAAGAATGTTCAAACGGATATCTCATTCAGACACTCGAAACACCCAGCCTGTAACCACAGGATATAAATTTGAAGGAAGAAAGAAAGGTTAAAGTTTTGTAAACTGCATTTTGTAAAAAAATAATCCAAATGCAAGACAAATTGTATCAACCCTGATACTAGCTTGACAAAAGCCTCGTACCAGGCAAATTTAAGATTGCAAAGGAAGGAAAAGCTGATACAACTGATAAGTCTCGCTTACTGTCTGCAGCTGGGGACATGGACAAAATATTTTGGGGGGGAAAAAGTGACCAAAGAAAAACAAAAGCTTCTGTGGTCCAAAAATATGCTAAAAGGGAGAACTGAAGAAATGTCTCCCAATATTGAGGATACCCTATTATTACAATTGCAAGAGTGCATGAATTTTATTCTTCAAATAGACAAGAGCGCAAATGTCCCAAATATGACACAGTTAATCTTTTTGTACATTTTGATTATCATGAAGATATAAGAGAACAGTAGGTATTCCTTGCCAAAATGTGTTGGTATTTTTACAGTGAGGCTGAAGGCAATGCATGGTCACTCAACAGAGCAGGCAGAAAAAATTAAAAAAGGTATAACTGATTGTCAAGGCATACACTGTCTAATACACTGAGAGTGTTTTTTATGATATGCCCGAAATTCTACATATTGTTTTGACAGAAGTTGTAAAGGTTATAATCTTAATCAAAGCAAGGTCTCTAAAATCACAGCTACTCACGCTGTTGTGTAACGATACTGGATGTAAATTAAATAGCTTGCTTCTTCATACTGATGTAAGATGACTCTCTCTTAGCAAGACTTTAAAGTGAATATCTGAACTGAGATTTTTGTGTTTCTCACTGCCAAAAGAAGGACATGAAGAATTTTTTCACTGATGATCAAACATTATCAAACTTGACCTCTTTAGCTGATATCTTTGACAGACTTCACATTTTGAATACGGACCTACAAGAGCGAGACACAACAGCTTTATTAGCATATAACAAAAAAAACATCTATCAAGACAAAGTTGACTCTTTTTAGTTACAAGCACTGAACGATAACTTTTTCGCATTTACTACTCTGTAATGCAGTAGTAGGTTTAATAATGAATAAAAAATATCAGTGTGGGCAAGCTACTACAAACATCATTGTGAATGCATTATTGTGGCCAAGATAGACACGAAGCCCATGCCTACTACAGTAGTACAAGTTTATATGCCAACTAGCTCTGCAGATGACGAAGAAATTGATGAAATGTATGATGAAATAAAAGAAATTATTCAGGTAGTGAAGGGAGACGAAAATTTAATAGTCACAGGTGACTGGAATTCGAGAGTAGGAAAAGGGAGAGAAAGAAACATAGTAGGTGAATATGGATTGCGGCTAAGAAATGAAAGAGGAAGCCTCCTCGTAGAGTTTTGCACAGAGTATTACTTAATCATAGCTAACACTTGGTTTCAGAAGGTTGTATACATGGAAGTATCCTGGAGACACTACAAGGTATCACATACATTATTTAATGATAAGACAGAGATTTTGGAACCAGGTTTTGAATTGTAAGACGTTTCCAGGGGCAGATGTGGACTCTGACCACAACCTATTGGTTATGAACTGTAGATTAAAACTGAAGAAATTTGCAAAAAGATGGGAATTTAAGGAGGTGGGACCAGGATAAACTGACTAAACCAGAGGTTGGGCAGAGTTTCAGGGAGAGCATAAGAAAACAATTGACAGGAATGAGGGGAAAAACTACAGTAGAAGGAGAATGGGTAGCTCTGAGGGATGAAGTAGTGAAGGCAGCAGAGGATCAGGTAAGTAAAAAGATGGGAGCTAGTAGAAATCATTGGGTAACAGAAGAAATATTGAATTTAATTGATGAAAGGAGAAAATATAAAAATGCAATAAATGAAGTAGGCAAAAAGGAATACAAACGTCTCAAAAATGAGATCTACAGGAAGTGCAAAATGGGTAAGCAGGGATGGCTATAGGACAAATGTATGGATGTAGAGGCTTATCTCACTAGGGGTAAGTTAGATACTGCCTACAGGAAAATTAAAGTGACCTTTGGAGAAAAGAGAACCACTTGTATGAAAATCAAGAGCTCAGAGGGAAACCCAGTTCTAGGGAAAGAAGGGAAAGCAGAAAGGTGGAAATAGTATATAGCGGGTCTATACAAAGGCAATGTACTTGAAGACAATATTATGGAAATGGAAGAGGATGTAGATGAAGATGGAATGGGAGATACGATACTGCATGAAGAGCTTGACAGAGTACTGAAAGACCTGAGTCGAAACAAGGCCACAGGAGTGAGAACTATTCCTTTAGAACTACTGACGGCCTTTGGAGAGCCAGTCCTGACAAACCTCTACCATCTGGCGAGAAAGATGTATGAGACAGGCGAAATACCCTCAGACTTCAAGAAGAATATAATAATTCCAATCCCAAAGAAAGCAGGTGTTGACAGATGTAAAAATTACTGTCTATCAGTTTATAAGTCACAGCTGCAAAATACTAACACGAATTCTTCACAGACGAATGGAAAAACTGATAGAAGCCGACCACAGGGAAGATCAGTTTGGATTCCGTAGAAATATTGGGACACGTGAAGCAATACTGACCTTAAGACTTATCTTAGAAGAAAGATTAAGGAAAGGCAAACCTACGTTTCTAGCATTTGTAGACTTAGAGAAATGTTTTTACAACGTTGACTGGAATACTCTCTTTCAAATTCTAAAGGTGGCAGGAGTAAAATACAGGGAAAGAAACGCTATTTCTAATTTGTTCAGAAACCCGATGGCAGTAGTAAGAGTCGAGGGGCATGAAAGGGAAGCAGTGGTTGCGAAGGGAGTGAGACAGGGTTGTAGTCTATCCCTGATGTTATTCAATCTGTATATTGAGCAAGCAGTAAAGGAAACAAAAGAAAAATCGGAGTAGGTATTAAAATTCATGGAGAAGAAATAAAAACTTTGAGGTTTGCCGATGACATTGTAATTCTATCAGAGACAGCAAAGGACTTGGAAGAGCAGGTAAATGGAATGGACAGTGTCTTGAAAGGAGGATAAAAGATGAACATCACCAAAAGCAAAAAGTGGATAATGGAATGTACTCGAATTAAGTCGGGTGATGCTGAGGGCATTAGATTAGGAAATGAGAGACTTAAAGTAGTAAAGGCGTTTTGCTATTTGGGGAGCAAAATAACTGATGATGGTCGAAGTAGAGAAGATATAAAATGTAGACTGGCAATGGCAAGGAAAGCGTTTCTGAAGAAGAGAAATTTGTTAACATCGAGTATAGATTTAAGTTTTAGTAAGTCGTTTCTGAAAGTATTTGTATGGAGTGTCGCCATGTATGAAAGTGAAACATGGGATGATAAATAGTTTGGAAAAGAAGAGGATAGAAGCTTCCGAAATGTGGTACTACAGGAGAATGCTGAAGATTAGATGGGTAGATCACATGACTAATGATGAAGTATTGAATAGAATTGGGGAGAGAGGAGTTTGTGGCACAACTTGACAAAAAGAAGGGACCAGTTAGTAGGACATGTTCTGAGGCATCAAGGGATCACAAATTTATCATTGGAGGGCAGCGTGGAGGTGAAAAAATCGTAGAGGGAGAGCAAGAGATGAATACCCTAAGCAGATTCAGATGGATTTAAGTTGCAGTAAGTACTGGGGGATGAAGCTTGTATAGGATAGGGTAGCATGGAGAGCTGCATCAAACCAGTCTCAGGACTGAAGACCACAACAACAACAACAACTCTTACATGATTTCTGAAAGACAATAAACTAGCTCCTTGGAAGACTCAGTTTAAGACATTATTACACGTTCAGAGGTCCCTTAAAAAGTTATGAAAAGTATCTTCCTGAAGATGAAAGAAATTTTCATCAACATGCATAGCAATACTTCAGTGGAAGATGCACTCCAAAAAAAACTCCCCTTTCTTTTTGGATGGAAACAGTAACAGAATACCCTTCCCTTTTCAAGTAAGTAGTATAGCGTCCCTGTTGAAATAATAAGAAAACACTTAAAAACTGTATTTATGAATAAGAGACATTTAAAACTTGAATAATATACATTTTTTCTCCGGATTATAATAATTTCTCTGTTTTAGTTTCGACGGCAAAGAAATATAACAAAATGATCTAAAGAGACGACAAGATACGCTCTTTTGTTAATTTTTTTAGTCGACTTTACTTCTTCTCTTGTCTTGATTGCATGTAGACTGACATCTTGCGAGTGCTGGCAAATGTAAGCGTATTTGTATGGATTAAACAGATAATATATTGATTTAATATTATTGTGCACTTTTAATTTGTAAGAAGTGGTCCAGATTTTATGTCCGCCTTCCTTGAATTAACCAGCATTCAAGTAATTTACAGTTCAACAATCGCAGCGGCCGATGCCGTCAACGACGCCATTACGTGGCGATATTAACTTATAAAAAATTAGCGGAAGCGAAAAACTCGCCCGCTATTAATATAATATTCATTTTTCGCCACAGCCGCACAAAGTTGCAGAAATACATAGCTTTAAGATTCTTATTTTCAGTACCACAGTTGAGAGCCAGAGTCAGGACTCTGACTACAATGCAATGGATAACGGAGGCAAGAAAAAATACTCTCGAGCGTGTGTGGGCCGCCGAGGAAATTAATATGAAAAGTTTATTCCATTGTCCAACTTACATCCTCATGTTTGAAGATTCAGAGAGTCTAACATTCATTAACGTAACAAATAATTTAAAATTAATATTGTTAAAAAGGAGAACATCACAAAAGCATTTAATTGTAAATCAACATCATATTTATTAAGGCCCACCATGTAAGTTGGCAACAATCAACATAATAACAATATATTAAATTACGACGGCCGACGGACGCGAGGTTGGGGCCCAATCAAAGCAAAGGCGAAATTTATTAAATCCGATTCTATTGTAATGAATGTAATTATGTATGTGCCTAATTGTTGTAAAATATTAATGCATGTATGAATTCTTTTACATGTACAACTACAAAACCACACCCTGTGGTGATCTGGAGAAGAAAAAGTGTAGAAAAGAAAAAGGATATCGAAAAAGAAAAATAATTAAGGTAAGGCCTATTGTGCAAGCATCCTGTGTAGCTCTGTGCGGAATATCGAACCCATATGCACATAAGATACCTTCTGTGAAAAAATAGTTATGTGCAAATTAAACTGTGTGTATTTATGTGTCTATTTTTGGAGGGGATAATTATTAGTGTATGTATCAGTGTTAAAGATCTGTCAGTGTCTTAAAGTGAATTTATTATGGGTAAGACAGGACAACCTAAAGCATCTATACCAGACAAACAAAATTCTGTTAACATGGAAAGTGAAGATCAATGGCAAAACGTAAACGAATCCTGAGCCACCTCCTCGGATAACATAATTTCCCGTGTGGGGGGGCGAGGATCTGTGGACAGTGAATGACACTCCACTGCAGAATAGGAATAGAGTAACAACTCCACGGCTTGGACAGGGAGGGCATTCGAGTGGGGCACCAGTATGCTCACCGATTGCAGACCCTTTTGCTGAATTTCTGCGTAGGATCGAACAAAGAGACAGAGAAAGGGACGAAAAACTGGCTCAAATGCTACATGAACAGGAGAAAAAATAAATGCAAAAGCTCAGTGAGCAAGAGCACTGCAGTGAAGCGAAACTACACAGGATCCAAAGCAAACTTGCCGAGGTGCAGGAAGCTTGCAAAGAAATACCCGATCTTGTGCAAAGCTTAGCTGGCGAGATGCAAAAATTACAGATATCGCAGGCTAGGCTTGAAGACAATGTCCAGACTTTAACCAACCGCGTGGATAATGTGGAGATAGATGCTCGGAACGGTATTCACACATATTTGCAAGTGCAGGCTCAAAAGATTGGAAAAGAATTAAATTAATGGCTAGAAGTAAAGGACGCGAGAGTAGTCAGACTTTTTGTGTCATTTGTTACTACTTGTATTTGGGGAACTGGGTATTCCAAGTTGTTGTACGTGAAAAAATACAAAAACAGACTTAGTGATGAATAAGAATGGAGAGTTAAGTTGAGTTTAATTGAGTCAGGCTTTGATGCTCTGATTATAAATAATTGACAGCCCTGGGGACATTTACAAGCATGCCAACCTCGTCAGTATTACCTGCAGTGAGGTCTGATCACTAGCACTGATCAGTTGGGCAGAAGAAGGAGAAGACTATTGGTAGGTAATTTGTCCATTCATCTCTAGTAATAGTTATTAGTAAGTGTATGTTCTTTATTATGCTTAGTTTTTTCCTGTTATTGCAACAGACTATGATTCTAAGCTGGACAAGAGCATGAAGCCACAGTCTAATCTGTTGTCATTCGGCATACTGCAGCAGCAACAGCAGCATTGGCAAGAGTAGGCAGCATTGGAAGATGCATTGCCGAAATGAGATCAAAAATCATGAGAGGAACATAATGTAATTTACCTGATGGTAGAATTGCCAATATGCTTGAAAAAAATAAATATGTCCTACACAAATATTTTGTTTTGTCAACCCTATCTAATAAACAATAGTGAAAAGAAAAGGATTCATGATCTTTTGCAAATAATAACATTAATGTATAGCAAATTAACTTAGCGTCTTTGTCATTTAATAAAGCATTTTATAACATGAAAAATTTTCTGTTACAAAAAAAGAAGACTTCTTTGCAAAGACACACTAATACTTTAATGGAATTGCAGTTTATTTTTTCAGTCATATGTAGACACATATGAGTGTGTGCAATATTTAGACTAAAAACGATTAGAGACATATTTACAGAATATAGTGGAGCACTACTATGGATTAATATACTCTGCTTCTTTCCAAAAACAAAGATTGGTGATGCAGAGATAAATAACAAAAATATATACTTCCATTATACAAGAAATGTAATTATTACATTTTTTCAGCTGTAGAAAAATTGAACTGTGGGCCCTCCTAGGAACCTTCCAATAAAAGATACTTTTATGCTCCCACTGTTTAAGAAGTCCAAATCTTCTTCAGTCATATGTGAAAAGCATGATGGTGAGAATATCTTTGCAGTTTACCGCTTGAGCTGCGCCACCTCCACATCAGGTGAAGATAATTTTGATACCTTGAGTGTTGAAAACTTATCATTATAGGAAGTCCTGAAAGCTGTCTTGTGGGCTTTGGAAGGTTATTCCCACTCCTCATAATATTAAAATTCTGTAAAGAAGAATGCCCAACTTGAAATGTAACATATATTCTCCATCTGTAAGAGCGACATTATATATGTCTAAACTAAACTGACTAAAAAAGGGTTGTTGTGTACTTACATATTGTAGTCCTTCAATGGCTCGTAGCCCTTGCACTGCTGGTGGTAGATAGACAGAGTATAACTAATAGTCATGTATAGTCGAGATACATACCATCACTATACTCCTAGAAGAAGCACTTCACTTCACTGCTACGACAGTACAGAGAAAGTACCATGTAGCTGCATTCGCACTTTTCGAGGGAGGAAGAGTCGACTGTAGATCGTAAATACGTGCAACCTGCCTCGACACACTCTCGCACTTACCTTTGAATACTCACAGTCTTGCGCAACCGCAGGCTCCCTGCCTATAGCACTGTTGCCAAAAGAAGTATGGCAAGAGAAGCAATTTCCTTCACTAATTAGTTAATAATTGCACTTCTTGAGTATCAGTTACTGTGGAAAAAATACTCCACTTCTGTTAGAAAACCTACATTCTAAAGAGCTCACTTATGTAGAGTATATATAACATCCATAGCTCTGGTAAAAATGTATGTGTATTTTGTTTACTTTGACACTGCAGCATGTATTTGTGACGTCTCAACTGCTCTTGAACATTTACATCCCAACAAGGATGCTTCTGCAGAGTATATAACACTTATAACCCAAGTAAAAATTTACATGTGTTTCATATACTTTGACATTGCTGTGTGTGTTACTGACATCTTGGTAAATAATCCAAGAGAATGTTCATGCTCTAGATGGATTGTGTATGAGCACAGAGGTTACCCAACCTAAAGGAAATTGCATTCCTCAACATTTATTTATTTTACTTCGACTCTGTGAAAATCATGATTGGATACATATTTTTACACACATCCACGTCTCACGATCTATGTCACAAACACGCGTCACATTGATGTCGGGCAATTTCTTGCCTGCTCCATACCGTTTGAGAAAATTTATGATTTGCACACAGTGCAATAGAAAATACTGCAGAACTGTATTCTTTGTAGATTCTTTGGGTCGCTGATTGGGAATCCGGCATCAGAAAATTCAAAATGGTTGATTCAGTTTGCTGTGTCAAAAATTGTAAATTTGGCAGATTCAAGTAAAACTCCGGGTATGAAGTATTGTGAAGACATTGATAAGTAATTAGAAGTTAAATCATCGTATTTAAATGTTTTGTTTGATATTTTACGTTTTTAAGTGGAAATCATAGTCACATTCGCCGCTAATGTCATTATTTCTTTCAGAAGGGTTACTGTCGAGTTGTCCACTGGGAAATGGTTCAAAAGACAGGTCTTTTGCCTCAGCTGGCATCTGTTTATCTTCTTCAATTGTCATCTTCTCGACTCACGAAATGGCTTGATCTGAAGATGCCATAAGCCGATGGACTACGACATGCACCGTTTTCTCGCGTGAATATTAGCATATAAAATCATCTCAGTAACGGCGGATGTCTTTATTCCGAGTTTCCAGTGCATATTCAGACGGATGACCAAACAGCTACGCAGCAGCTACGATTAGGGCATATCCATGCATCAAAACTATGTGGACTGATGTCAGCATGTGAGTCCAAAGCAGTTGAAAACTGACTTTCGAAAAATATACATTTTTACCGAGCTCTTGATAGATACATTTCAATTCTAGAGCTCTGTGTATAAAATTTTAATAGATCTGCAGAATTTCGCAGAAAATACAATATTACTCAAGGGAATTTTGATCTTGTAAAACAAATTATTTATCAGTTTACCAAAAAATATGATCATAATACTGAATAGCTCCCGAAGAAATCAACAGAAACCCCTGATGAAATTCTTTGTGCAGATAATACTTTATGAGATAACTGCAATAATGAGGGACTCACGCAAATACGTCTGAACTCGTTAACTGTGCTTTTAAGATTGTAGGAGAGTCATTTACAGAACTGAAGCCACGCAGTGGAAATTTTTTTAGCCAATGATGTCAGATAATATCGGTAGTAGTGTAGTTGTAAGTCGATGCATGTGATTACACCATTCTCGCGGTTCTAGGCGCGCAGTCCGGAACCGCGCGACTGCTACGGTCGCAGGTTCGAATCCTGCCTCGGCCATGGATGTGTGTGATGTCCTTAGGTTAGTTAGGTTTAAGTAGTTCTAAGTTCTAGGGGACTGATGACCAAAGATGTTAAGTCCCATAGTGCTCAGAGCCATTTGATTACACCATTTAAAAATATCATAAACGTGCCTTCTGGTGTACTACTCATATTATTTTATTCTGACAACTAGAGATGATCACTTTCGTATAATAAGGATAGACATAGAGCAAAATGCATTCTTGTACTCAAGGATCAGTTTGCTACAGAAATTATCAATGCACAAGGAGCATTCCATGAACAGCATTATTACACAGATCATTAATGCACAAGGACCACTTTTTTTAATAAATGAAATTAATAGTAAAGTTCAGGATTTAATCAGTTTTCTCATTTTTTAGAAAGATTATGTTGCATTCTCACAGGTGTGTATATTTCGTTTCTCTTGCAGTTGGAAATGAAAAAAGTCATCCAAAGCTAAACAAGAGCAAAGTTACAACCAACCCAGTAGAAGTTCACAATCAAATCTAAGGAAAGGAAACTTTCACTTTCAGAATGCACTGTTCGGTTCAGGTGTCAGGGATCTTTTCCGAATTTTGTAGTCAGATACGTGCATTGCTCTCAGCAACCTTCTGTTTGTAGTTAGTTTTTGCTTTGTACTTATAAATTAATCACCTGTGTTTCCTTTCCAATACAGGTCAACATATCTTTGACAATTTGTTTCTTGTGAATATTGCTCGTTATTGCGATGCTGCATAAGGCAGAAATCAGTAGTTCTCATACCAGTATTCATCAAGCATTTGCTATGTCTGATTCAACAGAAAATAATACCGTTCTTGCTGACGATTTATTGCATCTTATTTTAGAAAATCAGACAACCTCGACAAGAGATAGATTCTTCCCTCACAGACAGTCACGTAACCAAAAACATGATAACGTTACCGAATTCGGATAACAATGTGTTTGCAAGTCTAAATACTTCTTTCATCAGTGATGCACCTACTTCAGCTTTACAAGTTGATTCCAGACAGGCGGAATCCACCAAAATACAGACATTGCGAAGACAGGTCACAAGAGAAGTAGACAATGAGAATATTGGTGAACAATCTGCTCAACACTCAACGATTGACAGCAGTTTTTCATGGACCAATGATCTCAGGAATATGCTTCAGATTTAACTCAACAACAAAATTCTGGTAACACACCGTGACAAAAAATAACAAAAAAGTGACGCATCTTGACACAAAACAAATTGACCAAAATTACAAAAGCACAGTGAAACATGTAAGAATCAGCTAACAAACCACATTGACACGAAATTGAATAACACTTCGGATCAGTTAGCGCTTGCAGAAAATCAGACACATTTGCAGACTTTATTTTCGCAACGAGTTGTTGAAGTAGATAATTAGTTAAACATATTAAAGAAACAATGTATAAAAGGAAAGATTTGTTTCTCAAGTAAATAAATAAAGTAGTTTCCAGTGGTGTAGTCGCTAGACTACAACGTAAAACACCCAAACTTTCAGAACAGATCAGTCACTGTGAATCGGAAATTAATGAAGTCGACAACGACAACACTATGCAACTGCAATCTCTAAAATGGTTCCAATGGCTCTGAGCACTATGGGGATTAACATCTATGGTCATCAGTCCCCTAGGACTTAGAACTACTTAAACCTAACTAACCTAAGGACACCACACAACACCCAGCCATCACGAGGCAGAGAAAATCCCTGACCCCGCCGGGAATCGAACCCGGGAACCCGGGCGTGGGAAGCGAGAACGCTACCACACGACCACGAGATGCGGGCATCTGCAATCTCTAACAGCACAAAAAGAAGACATTTCTCGGAAAATTGAACAATTAGAGCTCAACACAGACACAAATTCGGCAGATATATTGCGCACAAAATGATGCAGTCATCAGGAGAAGCATCGGAGAGCAGCAGTGGTGGGGAGTCGCTCAGAGCCCTGTAGGAGAAATGCTGAGTGCTGAAGGGGTAGTGACGTTCTAAACTGAAGCCTACGCTCACATTTTCTGTAAATATTAAGTGGGGCCCCTCCACACCCACACAGTGACCATTCGAAAACATCTACTCTCACCTCTGCATTCGTTAGTGTCTAAGAAGTATTCTGCCGAAAATACAACAATTTATTTTCGCCTGGCTTGTTAACAACTTGTAACTGTCAGACAAGCGTCATGAGTGGCAAATTTTGAGTAAAATATACATATTTCTCTGGTTTACATGTCAAAATTTGCTTCTTTTGCCAAAACACAACGGAGTTTGCACTGTCTCATCTCTCTAACACATTGGCCAGACACAATTGCAAGAGGATTCTGAAACAGAAACAGTGTTTTATTAAGTTTGTCAAGTGTGGAAGTGAGTAAAATTAAAGTCAGTAGTTTATGGAAAAGCACATACTTGGTACAAAAAAAATTAATGTTGTTCCAAAACCCATAGCAGTTCTCATCCCACTACCTATTTATGGGCCATAAAAATTACATTCTTTCACCTAAAAAGTGTGTAGTTACTGGAATAACACAGTAGATAGTGAATTTCTACATAATAATACTGTCCTGTTTGCATGCTATCATTTGCCAAAATCTCATTTCAATATCTGAAAACGTATATCAACTATGAGAAGAGTCAAACAAATTTCACTCTGGCTTCATCACTGGCATGGAGTGATTGCAAATGGCAGTGGTACAACAGACCAATTTTCTCGAGACTGGTGACAGATAGATACCTCTACCCAAGTCTAAAGCAAAATTCAGTATGTTAGCTAAATGTCATATGCAACAACATATTATGTAATGTGCACCAAACACAAAATCATAGCGACCTCTATTTTTCATTGTACACTTTTTCGAACTTCATGCACTGTGTTACTTTCTCATGAATATCACAATAACTATTACCACTAACAAAATGATGGGCACATCATCATGAACCTGACATAAATGCTAGAAGTAAAGCAAAAATAATTTTTTCGCCCAATTGTTTCTGAAAATCGTTTGACAAAGATTCCAGTGTGTGAACCTTGATTCTGTCACCTCTGACGGTTGAAAGGTGGAAAACACTTATTGGCCTCCCCTTCCAAACAAATGAATGAACCCGCCCAGCGCTCTGAACGAAAACTGGTCACTGCCCATAGTCCACCATGCCATGCGCGAGTTTTTTTATACACTTCCCACATCCTTTACATAAACAGAAGAATTTCTTTCATTGCAGCTTTTTCAACATGACCAGTAAGCAGTGGTCAACTTCAACACACAGGAGATTAACAGATTAAAAAGTAATTTGCCAACATTACAATACTGTGACATATGAACAAAACCCATTGTGATTCTCCAAATACTTTTCAAGGACAGTCACATGCATTTACATATGAATAAGACGCACGCAGAATGATAAGAATCAAGGGCAATGAAACAGAACAGCGACAGTTGCAAGGATTTTGCAATAGAAACGACCTACAAGATTCTCCAAGATATTATGGATTCGACTGTAAACAGTTTCTTTCAGAGTTTCTAAAAACGATGATACTTAACGAGCGTCCATAAGATTAGATCCAGCAATTCTCTTTTTCTTGGCCTCCACCCTGACCAGTAACTCACAGATAACAGTTCATTTGTAGTTTTTTCGAAAGCTATACAATTACAATAATGTTACGCAAATGCTCTGTAAAGGCATAGTATGCAGCAATTACATATGGATGCCAGCATGTTAATCTACTTACTGCAAATGCTAGAGCATAGTATAGATCATACAAACTCAGAACATTCGAATGCTTTATGTAAATGTGTGTGTCATCCAAAGTTAATTCAAGCATTGCCTCGCCATGTGTAGCACTATTGAAACTGTGAATCCAGTCATAGGAACATCAATAGATATATGAAATGGATCATAGTCGGTCATCGTTTTCTCATGCTGCATAGATAGTCCCACTCATCCCATGAGTACTGCACTTTAGTACTGAAACATTGTCCATTTTCTACTTCTATAACTATATCAAAGTCATTGTCAGGTTCCAGGCCTACATTCAGCATTTAGAACCACAGGAAGTTACATTGTATGTATCGGTGAACAGTAGTACTCTTATGGGACTTGGCTGCTGTGACTGTGACATAGATTGACGACACCAAGTTCAAAACAAGTCTTGTGAAGAGTGACTGCTGCTGCTGCAATACAACTGAGAGGATCTGCTTGTCCTTTTCCAGCAGTGGATCTGTGGCTCACTGATGCTGCAGTTACTGTGGTGAATTATCTTAGATCAGTAATATATCCTGTAGACAGTGGTTGTTAATGTGACATGGCCTCATCTGTTACAAGAATAATAACAAATCTCTAAGTATAATGCCATAATTACAATAATAATAATTAGAGATGGATTGACAAAATACTTACTGACACTCTTCTTCCTCCAGCTGACCACTGCTGCTGGCAGCACTTCGTACAGGGCATCAAATTATAGTACACACACAATCGAATTATCGTAAAAACTTTGCTTGGCTGATATCAGATGCAATTGACTGCTGAATAGAGGTGTAGATAATGCAGTGTCTTGTTTCCAGTAGAGCTGTGGTGTACATGGCCAGATGTGGTTTATGGAATGGCCTTGGAGATACAGAAGTGCTGATGCTGATGTGAGTGAAATGTGACAAGAACAACTGCCTCAGCACAGCAGATGCTGGGCCTCCCATTTCTAACCATGACATGTGAGTTGTTTATGATATGTGAAGTTGTTTCAATTGTGATTCGACACAGTAGATGAGAAATCACTGACGCTGCATGCCTTGGGACACATAGGGACTCAGGGGGCACACTATCTGGGTTCCTGGTATATTTGTGGTGTATGTTGCCATATGCAGTTTCCAGAATGATCTTGAAGATAACAAAGTGCCGATAACAAGCACAACTGTTTAAGGATTGTTCGATTCTCGGAATGGACCGTCAGATAAGAACTTAGTGAAGCTGACACAAGCGGAAATCCTGCCCATATGCTCAGTGAGCCACTACTCACTGTCACATCAACTTGTACATGAATCAATGCGACCTACAACTATACAGTAGTTGTGACCAGTGACCTTAACGATCGTCCTCCATCTCAACTTTAGAATGCTCCAGATGCTATATTAGTGATATTGCCGCTGGTTCCTGGCTTGGCTCCCATGTTTTTAAATTATGTGTAATCTTTTTATCGCCAAATCTATTAACAATATAAGTACCAATGAAATCTCTTTACCTCTTGGCTCCAAAGCCACAGACTTACTGCCTTTGCATAGATCTGGCTCTGGCTGCCCGCAGAACTGAGGTTTATTTATTTATTTATTTAGTGTATGGCAATACACATCATTTTGTACTTCTTACAAATGTTTAAACAAAGATATACATAAAAACACAATAAAATATGCTATATAAGTAGTATAAAACATACAGATAGAGGGCAATCCAATTAAATACAAATACAAAGATTATATATGATCAATACAATCAAATACAAACATCAAGATTATGTATAAAGACCTTTACAGCGTCTGTTACCATCAGAAAATCATTGAACTTGCCACTGTATTCTCTTCTGTTGCTCTCTTGGACGATGTGGTGGATGGTCTCTCTGTTGGTTCCGCAGTCACATTTTGGAGTTGGTGTTTTTTCCCATTTGTGAAGAGTATCTGCACATCTTCCATGATTTGTGGGTATTCTATTAAGGGATGACCATATTTTACGTGGTAGTTTATATTTGGGTGGTCTCTCACTAATGCAGGGTACGGGTTGATAATGCTCAGAGCACACCTCCCGCCATTGCTCCCACCAAGTCTTTATTGCATTAAAGTTTATACTTTGCAATTCCTTTGCTGTTATCATTGTTGGATGTCTAGACCGAAGCCTGTTTCTTTCCAGGTCAGGCATGTTGCAGTGTGTAGGGAGCTGGACGTTTTCGATTATCTTCCTATATTCCGGTAGAAGAGCATTCTTCTGACGTAGGTCAGAAGGTGGTATGTGGCTCAGAATTGGCAGCCAATGTGTTGGGCTTGATCTCATGGTTCCGCTGACAATTGGCATCATGCTATTCAGCTGCACGTCGATTTTTTTTCTGTGAGCGCTGTTCATCCAGACCAGAACGCAGTACTCCACTGCTGAGTAGACGAGTCCGAGTGCCAATGTGTGTAGTGTGTCAGTCGAGGAGCCACAAGTAGTGCCACACAGCTTCTGGAGAATATTATTTAGTTTGACTGCAGTATTTTCCCGATGTCGTTTATAAGTGAGGACTCTGTCCGAAGTGACTACAAGGTACTTTGGATGCTCATTAGATCGGAGCCGATTTCCCTTGGATGAAACATCAAGTTATTTGCTTGCCAATTTATTACTGAAATGGAAGCATGTAGTTTCGATTTTTGTGGGATTTGGTTGTAATCCTCATTTACAAAAGTATGTACTTAATGTCTCCAAGTCAGATGTCAAAGTTGTTTCCATTACCTCAGAGTTCTTGTGTTGTGTTGCCAAAACCCAATCGTCTGCATAACCAAACTTCCTAGAAGATGTGGGTGGCATATCGGCAATACTCAAGCTGAACAGTAGTGGAGTTTAACACAGAGCCCTGTGGTAGGCCATTGTTCAGAGTTCTTTGGACGCTTATCTGTTCTCCTGTTACTACTTGGAATGTTCTGACAGCAAGAATGGCATCTATAAGTCTGGTAGTTCAGAGGCAAGGGATTGTTTCATGAATTTGTACACTAGGTCATGTCAAAAAGAGGCAAGTCATGCCGCGAGCTGGTTGGTGTGGCCGAGCTGTTCTAGGCGCTTCAGTCTGGAACCGTGCGACCGCTATGGTCATAGGTTCGAATCCTGCCTTGGGCATGGATATGTGTGATGTCCTTAGGATAGTTAGGTTTAAGTAGTTCTAAATTCTAGAGAACTGATGACCTCAGATGTTAAGTCCCAAAGTGCTCAGAGCCATTTGAACCATGCCATGACTCATAGGCCAGTTTTTCTAAGCTACTGCATGAGCAAAATGGTAATTGGGTTTTCAAAACTCAGTTGTAATAGTAACTAAATGGCTAGTAATTATTCAAAATGTCACCACAACAGGAACTGCTACTCTTACAATAAGGCTGCACTGTTAACCTCATTTTCTTGGTATATCTCCCTTTATCCCCCATTGGACTGATCTTTCATATCTTGGCAGCACAGGATAATGGACAAATCACTACAAAGATGAATAAATTTTGTGCTCTTACAATTCGAGTTACCTTCATCACATAAATCTGTTGGCTGTTTCAAACTTTATGAGAATATACTGGATTGAATAATGAGATAGCGCACCTGTGCAATACACTGCAAAGTCTCCTTCAAGCTATTGCAATATGCTGCCAGTACCTTCGTTTTCTCAATAACCATGTTTCTTTGTGACACCTGCCATAGATAGACTATCCTAGGTAGTTGTGTCTACTAGTAAATTTGTGCAGCAGCTTGCTCCATGGGCAAAGTTGGGAGACTATGCGACACCAGTAACCTTGTCTGCACGATTGCTCAGAGTAACATACAACTTATAGTATGACCACATCAGACATCTTCTTTCGAGGCTTCAGCAAGCGAAAAACGTTCTCATGTGTTGACTAATACCTGACTGACTGCAAATACCATCTCAATTCACATCTTGCATCAATCCCTGGAACTATTTAAATTAGATTACCACAGTGACATCAAGACAACACTCAGTAAATTAACCAAAACACAGTGCCATTGCATCAGAAGTGACTGCCATCGGCGTATATTTTACATAATGACCACAAAGACAAGATATAAGAAATTAGGGCTCCTACAGGAGCATATAGACAGTCATTTTCCAGGAAACGAACTGACTAGTAGTGGCACAAAGTTCTGTCTGTCAAGCGCCGTTTGGTGGCTTCTGAAGTAAGTATGTGGACATAGAGTGATGTATGTAACAATGACTGAAATACTGTTCCTGGCTACAGTGGAAATGCTGCTCCATGTCTTTCGCCTGGGAGCAGCAGATAAATTTATATAAACGAGAATCGTATCTTCAGAGTCTCAATTGTTCAGCAACTAGCAGACTTATTGGAGCTTCTTTGAACAAATTATAATTTCCCTATTGCAACAAAAATTGTTCTTCTGAACTGTAATCGCTCTTATGATGAATGCCACTCTGGTCATCAGTTCGCCAGAGAAACAAGCACTTTGAGGAATAATTTTGTGACCTGCTCGCTTCCCGCAACATCCACCTACTCCCCAAACATGCAAAATCGAACACTAACACTGTTTCCACGACAAGTATGCAACTGTAGTAGTCCGATGTAATTAACATATTCTTCGGTGGCTCAAAAATAACTGATAAGTCACAAGTATGTTACTCGCTCCTTCATATCACATCAGCATTTGTTGCAGAGGCAGTGAATATGTCTTAAATTCTGTTGTTCGCTAAAATACCTGAACTGCACAATAACATGAGTATATATAACTCGTTATCTGTACTCTGACCCCCCCCATGAACCATGGACCTTGCCGTTGGTGGGGAGGCTTGCGTGCCTCAGCGATACAGATGGCCGTACCGTAGGTGCAACCACAACGGAGGGGTATCTGTTGAGAGGCCAGACAAACGTGTGGTTCCTGAAGAGGGGCAGCAGCCTTTTCAGTAGTTGCAGGGGCAACAGTCTGGATGATTGACTGATCTGGCCTTGCAACATTAACCAAAACGGCCTTGCTGTGCTGGTACTGCGAACGGCTGAAAGCAAGGGGAAACTACAGCCGTAATTTTTCCCGAGGACATGCAGCTTTACTGTATGATTAAATGATGATGGCATCCTCTTGGGTAAAATATTCCGGAGGTAAAATAGTCCCCCATTCGGATCTCCGGGCGGGGACTACTCAGGAGGATGTCGTTATCAGGAGAAAGAAAACTGGCGTTCTACGGATCGGAGCGTGGAATGTCAGATCCCTTAATCGGGCAGGTAGGTTAGAAAATTTAAAAAGGGAAATGGATAGGTTAAAGTTAGATATAGTGGGAATTAGTGAGGTTCGGTGGCAGGAGGAACAAGACTTCTGGTCAGGTGACTACAGGGTTATAAACACAAAATCAAATAGGGGTAATGCAGGAGTAGGTTTAATAATGAATAGGAAAATAGGAATGTGGGTTAGCTACTACAAACAGCATAGTGAACGCATTATTGTGGCCAAGATAGATACGAAGCCCACACCTACTACAGTAGTACAAGTTTATATGCCAACTAGCTCTGCAGATGATGAAGAAATTGAAGAAATGTACGATGAAATAAAAGAAATTATTCAGATAGTGAAGGGAGACGAAAATTTAATAGTAATGGGTGACTGGAATTCGAGTGTAGGAAAACGGAGAGAAGGAAACATAGTAGGTGAATATGGATTGGGGCTAAGAAATGAAAGAGGAAGCCGCCTAGTAGAATTTTGCACAGAGCACAACTTGATCATAGCTAACACTTGGTTTAAGAATCATGAAAGAAGGTTGTATACGTGGAAGAACCCTGGAGATACTAAAAGGTATCAGATAGATTATATAATGGTAAGACAGAGATTTAGGAACCAGGTTTTAAGTTGTAAGACATTTCCAGGGGCAGATGTGGACTCTGACCACAATCTATTGGTTATGACCTGTAGATTAAAACTGAAGAAACTGCAAAAATGTGAGAAATTAAGGAGATGGGACCTGGATAAACTGAAAGAACCAGAGGTTGTACAGAGTTTCAGAGAGAGCATAAGGGAACAATTGACAGGAATAGGGGAAAGAAATACAGTAGAAGAAGAATGGGTAGCTCTGAGGGATGTAGTAGTGAAGGCAGCAGAGGATAAAGTAGGTAAAAAGACGAGGGCTGCTAGAAATCCTTGGGTAACAGAAGAAATATTGAATTTAATTGATGAAAGGAGAAAATATAAAAATGCAGTAAATGAAGCAGGCAAAAAGGAATACAAACGTCTCAAAAATGAGATCGACAGGAAGTGCAAAATGGCTAAACAGGGATGGCTAGAGGACAAATGTAAGGATGTAGAAGCTTATCTCACTAGGGGTAAGATAGATACTGCCTACAGGAAAATTAGAGAGACCTTTGGAGAGAAGAGAACCACGTGTATGAATATCAAGAGCTCAGATGGCAGCCCAGTTCTAAGCAAAGAAGGGAAGGCAGGAAGGTGGAAGGAGTATATAGAAGGCTTATACAAGGGTGATGTACTTGAGGACAATATTATGGAAATAGAAGAGGATGTAGATGAAGACAAAATGGGAGATACGATACTGCGTGAAGAGTTTGACAGAGCACTGAAAGACCTGAGTCGAAACAAGGCCCCCGGAGTAGACAACATTCCATTAGAACTACTGACGGCCTTGGGAGAGCCAGTCCTGACAAAACTCTACCAGCTGGTGAGCAAGATGTATGAGACAGGCGAAATACCCTCAGACTTCAAGAAGAATATAATAATTCCAATCCCAAAGAAAGCAGGTGCTGACAGATGTGAAAATTACCGAACTATCAGTTTAATAAGCCACGGCTGCAAAATACTAATGCAAATTCTTTACAGACGAATGGAAAAACTGGTAGATGCAGACCTCGGGGAGGATCAGTTTGGATTCCGTCGAAATGTTGGAACACGTGAGGCAATACTGACCTTACGACTTATCTTAGAAGAAAGATTAAGAAAAGGCAAACCTACGTTTCTAGCATTTGTAGACTTAGAGAAAGCTTTTGACAATGTTGACTGGAATACTCTTTTTCAAATTCTAAAGGTGGCAGGGGTAAAATACAGGGAGCGAAAGGCTATTTATAATTTGTACAGAAACCAGATGGCAGTAATAAGAGTCGAGGGGCATGAAAGGGAAGCAGTGGTTGGGAAAGGAGTGAGACGGGGTTGTAGCCTCTCCCCGATGTTATTCAATCTGTATATTGAGCAAGCAGTAAAGGAAACAAAAGAAAAATTTGGAGTAGGTATTAAAATTCATGGAGACGAAGTAAAAACTTTGAGGTTCGCCGATGACATTGTAATTCTGTCAGAGACGGCAAAGGACTTGGAAGAGCAGTTGAACGGAATGGACAGTGTCTTGAAAGGAGGATATAAGATGAACATTAACAAAAGCAAAACGAGGATAATGGAATGTAGTCAAATTAAATCGGGTGATGCTGAGGGAATTAGATTAGGAAATGAGACACTTAAAGTAGTAAAGGAGTTTTGCTATTTAGGAAGTAAAATAACTGATGATGGTCGAAGTAGAGAGGATATAAAATGTAGACTGGCAATGGCAAGGAAAGCGTTTCTGAAGAAGAGAAATTTGTTAACATCGAATATAGATTTATGTATCAGGAAGTCGTTTCTGAAAGTATTTGTTTGGAGTGTAGCCATGTATGGAAGTGAAACATGGACGATAACTAGTTTGGACAAGAAGAGAATAGAAGCTTTCGAAATGTGGTGCTACAGAAGAATACTGAAGATAAGGTGGATAGATCACGTAACTAATGAGGAGGTATTGAATAGGATTGGGGAGAAGAGAAGTTTGTGGCACAACTTGACTAGAAGAAGGGATCGGTTGGTAGGACATGTTTTGAGGCATCAAGGGATCACAAATTTAGCATTGGAGGGCAGCGTGGAGGGTAAAAATCGTAGAGGGAGACCGAGAGATGAGTACACTAAGCAGATTCAGAAGGATGTAGGTTGCAGTAGGTACTGGGAGATGAAGCAGCTTGCACAGGATAGAGTAGCATGGAGAGCTGCATCAAACCAGTCTCAGGACTGAAGACAACAACATCTGTACTCTCATCTTTCAAACACCTATCCTGAGGGACAATGACGTTAATCTTATTATTGTAAACCTGAAGATGTTTGAGCTACATGAATACTGTATCTTGATGAACTTTCTTGGGATACCCTCGCGTCATGGTTTTAAACGAAATCAGCACAAGAATCCCTTGTCAATAACACAGTACATAATGAGCACACTGTTATTTACAGATGAGACACACCTAACGATCGACATAGGAACAAGCTCTGTAAGTTGTTTGTGTCACTTGATGGCAGAAGTACTTATCATATTAAGACAGTTCTAAATACAATGACTTAAAATTCGATTTATTATCAGTAGGCCCTCACTCAAAATAAACAAAAATTTTCGAAAGGGGAAAACGTTAAAATCAGATATGACACTAAATCTAACTCACGTTTCAACTGCTTCATTTCCTTTCTTTATGACAAAGAAATTAGTGAAAGCTTGCTGACGTCAAGCACCAGATGTACTTGATTAGTTTCAGATTAACAAGAAACCGAAAATTTCGTAAGACATTCTTTATGACGTTATGATACCTTTGAACTCAGTATTCTCACAGAAGAGGAGATAAAAGTCATGGGATCCTCCTAACATCGTGTCGGACCTCATTTTGCCAGAAGCAGTACAGCAACTTGACATATAATGGACTCAACAACTCTTTGGAAGTCCCCTGCAGAAACACTAGAGCCATGCTGCCTCTATAGCTGTCCATAATTACGAAAATGTTGCCAGTATAGGATTTTGTACACGAACTGACTTCTCGATTATGTCCAATAAATGTCCGATGGGAACCAATTCAGGTCTTCTAGGTGGCCAAATCACTCGCTTGAAGAGTCCAGAATGTACTTCAAACGAATAGCAAAAAACTGTGACCCAGTGACATAGCACATTCTCATCCAGATAAATTCTATCGTTGTTTGGCAACATGAAATCTATGAATTGTTGCAAATAGTCTCCAAGTAGCTGAAACTTATGATTTCCCATCAATGATCAGTTCAATTGGACCAGAGGACCCAGTCCATCCCATGTAAACACAGTCCACACCATTATGGAGCCACCACCAGTTTGCACATTTGGGTCAATGGATTCGCTATCAGCTCTCACCAAATGAAATTGGTATTACAGTTTTCTAATTTCGAACTAATATGGTCACAAGCCCAGGAAATGTACTGCCAGCAATGTCGTGCTGTTAGCAAAGGAACTCGCGTTGGTCTTCTGTCGCCATAGCCCATTATCACCACATTTCGTTGTACTCTCCTAACAGGAATGTTCGATGTATGTCCAACATTGATTTCTGTAGTTATGTCAGGCAGTGTTGCTTTCTACACAAATGCCACTGCTCTCTGTCGTTAAGGGAAGGCTGTAGCTCCATGTGTTGCCCATGGTGAGAGGTGATGTCTGAAATTTGATGTTCTTGGCACACTTGAAACATAGTGGATCTCAAAATATTGATTTCCCCAACAATTTCTGAAATGGAATGTCACATCAGAAACCTCCTCACATGAACCACCGGTGTAAAAATGACAGTTCCAAAAATTTACTGCCCTTTTGCACCTCGTGAACGCGCTATTTCCGCTATCTGCATATGCGCATATCGCTGCCCCATGACTTTTGTCACTTCAGTGTAAATTACAGCACAAATAATCAGTTGAAAGACAGCAGAATCCTATGCTGTTATTATCATATGCTAAAAGTCCTAAAAATATTTAACTCTGGTAATTTAAAATGGAAAAAACAGAACAATATAACAAACTGTAACTTCAGAAAATTATATAATTTGAATTTGAATTTATGAACAGACCTTATAGGGAACTGGACTCAAAGAATATGTGGGTAAGATAACACAAGTAAAAAGAACATGTTAACTTGAAACTATTAGGTCTGGTCGAAAATTAGACATAACAACTGTCCATAGTGCCTTCTCAGATACTCTAATGTTGCAAATTGAATGACTTATGACATGGAGCTAATGATTTCTTAAACTGAAAACCCAAAGTCATATACATATGTGTGGACAATGAATCGCCTGCTACGTTTTGTGTGTTCAGTGGAAACTCTCTGATTCTTGGCGATGCCTCTGAGCTACAAACAAAAGATAGGTATGGATGTTCCTTGTAGTCTTTCGATTATACACAGGGGCTGGGGAGGGGGGGGAGGGAGTGGGTGAAACTCATATAGAGTCTTCCAGTAACACGATCGTGGTTTGCTGCCATGTCATTTGGAGCACTATAAGTATATCAATCCATTATCTCAATTTCTTATTGGGTGATTTACAGTCTTCCATGATGTTTGGCTTCGATCAAAACAAGAAACTGGCTTCATAGCATTGTGTTTAAAATGTGAATATATTGCTCATATTCTGCTTAAATTCTTCTCTCATCTGGAGCAAGTGATTTCAGATTGGGTTCTGTTTTATATAAAAAAAAAGCTGGTTTCATCATGTACTACTCTGTGTACATCTGTCAATCAATGTTTGAGCTACTTGATTTAAATGCATTGTAAGTATATTACTCGTATTTTGCTTTATTTTTATTCACATCCCTTTTTTGTGCTTTCTCGCGTTTGTTGGAGGACTCCATGTTAGCAGCTTTTGATAGAATTGCATTTCATCCCACCACTGTGTCTGCTTTGTAGAATTAATCACAATGTACGTAGTTATTGTGCCAGGTACTATTATGCAGCAAAAGTATTCTACATTAATATGCATATTTGTACATGGGATTGAAAGTACTTTCACTGTACTGAAGCTACTGCATTTAGTAAATTCTACTTATGCAGAATTCACTAGGAGTTCTTCTTAAGTTTTGATATGTGACAGGCACAATTATTTCGACTTGATAATGGCCACACAGCAAAATTACAACATGGGTTTAACAAAAAAATAATTTTACAGTGAAAAGGGCATCACAGCACAATTTACGAAATTTTACATGACTATAATCCTCATCTACGAGAGGTTAGTTTTTGATTGAGATTTCTCTGGTGTAAAGTTTTGCAAATCCGCAAAAACGTTTGGGTTTCCAGGCGCACAGTTTACTGCAAGATTATGAGCCCCACTTGCGAAGTCTAAATGAAAAATGCTGTCATCTAAATCGCGTATTTCAAATTAACAACTAGGATTTTCGCGCCATTTTTTTCACATTCAAAGGTTCTTCCAAGCAACTAGGAGCATTGCTGTCATTGTCTGCTATTGTGTCGAAAATGGACCTTGTATTTCTTATAGATTGGTATTGTGTCATTATGTGTTGTAATTGATCACTCATCTTAAATTTTCATTAAATCGTATTTACGCACGACATTTGATGACCCTGAAATTCTAAATAACGCTCCAACGTTTCTTTTTATGTGTAAATAAATTTAAGCTAGAAAACTAAAATAATTTATGTAAACCTACATAAGAGACAATGTATTTTTGTATTAATTCCGTGTATTGTCTTTAAATTCACTTAAAATGTAAAACTGTAATTAATTCTGAAATGTTAGAGAGCAATTGTATTTTTTAATTGAAAAATAATGCATCACACGCAACTCAAGCAGCGTCAACAATCAAATTTTATGTGTTCAGACTAACGGGAAAGGAACGCAGTGAAGTCTCTCGAACATTTTTCCATGTAAGGGTCCTCCAGAACAAGAAGAGAGTGTGGAAAAATGAGAGTATAGTTTCCTTCAGTTGTAGTATATAAACACGAGCAGCATCTGGCTCACTCTCACCTGAGGCCCGCTCTCTATTGATGTCTCTGCTCTAGTCGATCGTTCTCTGTCAATGATCGCGCTCTCAAATCATTTTGTAACTGGCAGTTGTATTTGAAAGATATTTTCAAGGTGTGTAAAGTATTTATCTGTGTAAAAGGATTGTCAATATATGAATAACTGTTATTGTTTATCAACGTTTCATTTCAACAACACTGACCTTGCTTGCCAACTTTTTCATTTTTCAGCTAGGAGAACTGCAAGAGTGCCGACATATCATTTTCTGAACGCTGCCGAACATCTTTTATGTTCGAATTTGTAGCAACCACACGTGCATCCGTAAAATCTTTTAAGTCGATCTGTAAATGCAGTTCCTGGGCGGCACTTCTGTGCTTAATGCATTATATTAATGATCGGCATACGACCAACAGACGATGTGCGCGGTAGGTCAACTCCACAGCATCAATGCAGATTGGACAAAATTTTGAATTATTAATTTTCTCTTTCTTAGTGCTAGATTTATTTGTGCCATGTGATAATTTGAACTTATTATTTTTTTACTTGACTGCTTCTTTTAATTAATGGCACTCCAGTTAATTTCCTCTTCTCAAAATTTATTTTTCTATTATCGCTAAAGAGCGCCATACAAAATAGAGAGAAAACTTTCTTTTTCGAAAACGGTAATTCAGCGCACTGGAATAGTCGTATTGCACTGTGGAAAAATTGAATCACACACCGAAATTATGAAACGCATCTCACAAAGTTTTTGCATCAACTGCATCACACAGAACCACTTGCGAACAATTGCAGCGTGTAATCAATGCCTGTGATGATGAAAATTCTGAATCCTGCAAACACTGACTTGCCAGTCCAAGTGTGGTTGAACGCACACTCTCCTGGTCAGATAATCCATTATTGTGGTTAGCCTAACTGGAGACCCAATTTGTCTCAGCCATCAGCTCAGATGGAACTAAATGTAGATATTTCTGCACTTTAGGAGCAAATGGCTACAAAATTGCAAGGCATCCTTGCTTTGTCACCAAGGACTCAGAAATATAGCTCTATCATGCAGATGCTTGTAGCATGCTTGTGGCAGTTGGAAGCTAAGAGAAGTAAAAAAATGCTCTGCACTGTAGAAACTGGTGACCAAACACCTTCATAACTACTTCATCATTTTTGCACACTGACAGGCAACGCAATTAACACCTATATTCTGCAGGATATTTGGCAGTCGCTCGTGCCTATGGATACACAGAAAATACAGTTTGTGCTGGTGACATCCGCATTCTCTGTAAAACTATCACTCATTCATCTCGACCCACATACTCTAAATGACGCATTGGAACAATCGCGTTGTACCCTGGAAAAATTTAATCATGCACCAAAACGATGAAAAGTATTTTACATAGGTTTTTACATCAACTGCATTACACAGAACCACTTATGAACAATTGCAGCAGTATGTAATCGAGATGTATCCAGTTATGGGTATAGTAACCATCTCCACCAGCACAGTGACTACTCTGGAAGCACTGCAAGCACAAGTAACTGAACTGCCTAAGCAAGTCGTGGCCCTGCAAATAGGTCGTTGCTCTTCCAGTAAAAACAGGCATTCGCCCATTAGAGAGAATATCTGCTGATATTAAACAAATTTGGAGTTGTAGCAAGCGATGTCTATCACCTTGTGACAAGGGAAACGTCACTGGAAATCAGTAACGAGAGCAACTGATTTCTAGCCGAACTTTTTTATAACAGAGAACTTTACCAAGCCACAATTTCTCATTGGTACAGATATTGATAGTTCAGTTTATCCTCCACCTCGCCTTCCACAGCGGAATACTGGTGGTAGTTACCTGTATACTGCGACTAGATATACAGCTCCATCAACTTACATCTAAACTTCAGTCTCTGGCATTAATTCATATGGAAATTCATTGTTGCCGACTTGCTGTACCTGATTGTTGAAGAGGATTTCTTGTCGTGTTACATCCTCATCGTAGGCCTTTGCAACAATACATGCTTGGATTAGCATGCCTAGTTATGGACATCTATGCCATGCCAACCACACTGGCATCGAAGTGACTGAAGGTGATTCACCCTAGCGATACCTGCTTCATCAGTTCTCTGAAGCCCCATGTCCATCGTCTATTCTAGCACTAATAAGTCTGTCAATTATATATGACATTATTGCCTCACCAGGACCGTCAGTTCACGCACAGTCTCGTCATCTACATTCAGAAAAACTAAAGATTGCAGAGCAAGAGTTTTGTTTCACGTTATAAAAGGGATGTCACCCTCCAAATAGTAGCTGCACCTCTTCACTCCATACTGTCCCTAAGAAGAGTAATGGTTGGCACTCTAATGGTGACTGTCATCAACTTATCAGCAGACTGATACTTGATCGTTATCCTGTGGCACATATTCAAGATTTTGATGTGCACTTTCATATGCAAACTGTACTGCGAGAAATGCTGAAAACTACTGTTAACACGCCTCTTGGACTTTACAAATTTGTGTGAATGCCTTTCTGACTGTGCAGTGCCACTCAGACTTTACAGCACTACTAGAGACATAGGATTTATTATGTCTACACTGATGGTCTACTTGTAATGTTGTCCAGCTGGGCAGAACATCTAGCACACCTGCAGCGGCGGTTCACTAGACTGCCACTAGGACGCCATTTCTTGGGTCTGACGAAATTTTATCTGTGTATTGTGTGGAATCATGCAGTGACTGTTGTCCATCACCTTTCAACGAAATACTGAAACGTTAGGCTGAAACTGGATACACGCTACAGTGTACTGATGAAAAGTAAGTATCTTTGGTCTGAGTGAAAGCTGCTATTACAGATGCTAAAACGTTAGCTCGTCCTCTTCCTGACGAACTTCTCAAGTCATGATGAAAGCATTGTCTACTGCAACTGAAGCTGTGTTACAACATGAGCAATAGGACTGTCACCTATGACAAACAATTTGGTCAATGTACGATTGCAAGCCCTATGTGGCATATGCCTCAGTCAAAAATCTTAGGTAAATGACTGAAGGTAGATATTTTACACTCCTCACAGCCCGTAAGTCACTTGTGTTTGTTTTCCGTCGGAAACCAGACAAGTCACCACCATGCCGATTGCGGCATTTGGAATTCTTTGTGCAGTGTATTACTAATATTCAACAGGACGATGGTGAGCATAATGGACCATTAACACGATTGTGAAGAAACTTGAATTCGTAGCATTTTCCAACACATATGAAGGAGACAGCGATTGAAGGCATATCTTGGAACATCATCTGGCTTACAGTTCTAGTGTACACGAATGCTGATCTCGAACGTAGCGTTATATTGTGCCATGTCAAAGTCGCAAGTGTGATCATTTGTTATGGTAGATTTTCGTAAACAAGCAATGTTGTCTCTTCATAGCATCACTCATCCATGAGTAAGGGCTGCTGTATGACTTGTGAAGAAGACACATGTTTTACCAAACATCTAGAAAGATTATAAGGCATTCGTTCGCTGATTCAGTGCTTGTCATCACAACAAAATAATGTAGCATTTTACAGTTCCACTCAGTACTTTCATCCCGCTTGAAGCATGTCTACAGTGACATCATTGGAGCTTTACACCACCAGAAAGGTATCAATACTGCCCAACAGCGATTGACCATTTCTCTCATTGTCTAGAAATCTATCCTATGAAAGCTGCAATGATAGTAACTGTAGCCACAACTTTCGTTTGTGAATGAATCCCACATTTTCGCATTCGTCTTGATATCACTACCGATCAGGGCACTCATTGGAGTCATATCTCTTTAAAGTACTACCTACATTGCTTGATATGAACTGTATTCGAGCCTATGCTTACCACCCTGCCACTAATGATCTAATACGACTTCTCCATCGACAATTAAAGGCCTCACACATACGTCGTGCCACAGAGCACTGGACTGACAGCCTTTCTAGTGTCCTAGTTTGGCTCCAGACAGCAGCCCAAAGATCTCAATGAAACAATGACTGAATTAGTGTATGGACACATACTTTGAGTACCGAGAGAGCTCTTTGCTGACAGATCAAACAGTTTTATTGAAGTCTTGAGCTTTGCACATCTTCACTTGCAGATCCGCAAGCTCCTTGCTGCCATTTCAAAAGAACATTCTACCGAAGGAACATTCTTTTCTATGGCTCACAGTCCTTGAGGGTTATAATCTGACACGAATTCGAAAACCTCTACAATCGCAATTCAGTAGTCCATACACAGTATTTGCACACCATGAAGAAAAATTTAACGTTGCCATCAGTAGTTCTTCTGTCACGATATCATCGACAGACTCAAGCCAGCCGTTACGTCAATGGAGACTTACACCAGTACAGAGGCAGCAGCTAACACCCGAGACACCGCCTATGGTTATTCCACGAGGACACGAGACACACGCAGTCTTCCACTGCCACAGCAAGTCACAACCCGTTTTGGGTGCCATGTACATTTGAAACCCAAATATTATTAAGACTTGGAGCCGAAGGGATATGGATAGTGAATTATCTGCTACCTTTCATGTGTACAGTGTAAACTCCCTGATTCTTCATGCTGCGTCTAAACTATGAACAAACGTTAGATATAAGTGACCCTTGCAGTCTTATGATTACGTGCTGTATGTAATCGCTTATGTTATTTTGAACAAATCAACCGACTTTTCTCACGACATACTCAGTAGATAACATTCGGAACTCATTGGAGAGTTGGCTGGCAACCCTATGAGTTACGCTTAGAATGTTTAGATGTATCAGATATCCAAGGGTTGCAGAGCCTAACAATGTCTCATAGCATCGCAAAGTAGACTATTCTTGTCACTTTAGTTGTCTTTATGCTTTTCTGTCTTCTTAGTCGTTATTTTATTGTTAATTTTTTTCATGATACACTAAAAATGTTCCATGATGACTCGAATATTTATCTTATGAGCGTTCTACAAAAGAGACCAGATGTTTTAAAGCAAACAATGATGTAGGTTTTACAAAGGAAACCCTGTATGTAAATAATAACACAAATTTATCGGAGAAATTTCATTAAATAGGTTATCCTTTTTCAACTGTGAACAAGTCATCTCTGTTGAAGGAGAGGTATTAAGTTTTTTTATTTAATATGGTACTTAGATAGAAAAAAATGCAATTTATGAGCTATTGAGGAACTGTGTATTGCATTCTAAATGTTGTCTGGTGCATGTCGTAACCTCACCTGCAACGTTTGGTATTGGGGAAATCGAAATGACATGTTGACATTCCTTCTAATGTCCATACATACACAACCGACTCTTCACAAGGGAGTGTCGTGAGAAGTGCGAACTCTGTGAAAAGAGCATATCACTGATGTATAGCACTGTGTCAAGAAAAGTATAAACTGTGAACATTTTGACTGTGATTGTTGTGAGATGTGCAGTGTCTGATGAACTGATTCTATAAACGTCCACAGACCGCTTCTCTGTCTATAAAAGGGAGTTTTCAATTGACTTAACAACTCAATTTTTTCCAAACTATTCAAGTGAATCTACTAAATCTGAGTCTGAAAAAGAACCAAACGAAAGAAGTCTGAAGCGAGAAGAATATCTTGATTGGAGAAATGAAGTCAGTTGCTTATACGCAACTATTATTTTACGTCCAAACAGTTTGTTATTTCCAAGAGATTAATTGCCTATTGGAAGCATTTTGGAGAAGAGGACATAATAGCAACTGATACTCTCAAAGATTTCCGTGGAAATCAGCCGAGGTAATCATGAGCTCCAGCAAATGTGCATGAAAGAGAGAGTATATAATTTATCCCCAAGGTACCACATTATTCAAGTGAATCTACTCAATCTGAGACTAGAAGAGAACCAAATGAAAGAAGACCGAAGTGAGGAGAAAATATCCATGAAAGAAACGAAAAGTGGCTTAGAGAGAATGTGATTAAAAGCTTTACAGATGTGTGTGATAATGTAGATAAGATTATCGACAGTGGCAATGGTACCACACTGCAATAAAAAGAATCACTAACTTTCTGCAAGTTAGCAGAGGAAAATAAGTCATATAAACTTATTTCTAAATAATCTCATAATCTGTTCTTATATCCCATTTCTAGTCTTCAACTGTTGGTGTTCCTAATTAAGAAATTGTGGTGATATAACAGAACAAAGTACGGAACTGTATATACCAATTCAAATAACGCTAAGCATCCTTTATCCTGCATAAAACTGTTAAACTTAAGTGACTGTACAACAAAATAAAAGCAGCATGGTGTGTGTGTTACATGTAATACACAGTACCTTTTTACCAACATATGGGAATATGTGTTCACATAGTGCATTTCCTCCTGCATTCTATAGTTTTTAGATTTTCCTATGAGTAACTGATTCTGCACATACAGATACCAGGAATGAATCTATCAAAACAGCTCATCAGAACTGCATTGATTGTCGAATCAGACATCCTCCTATATTCTACTGTTTGTACCAGAGGTCTCCTACCCATGATCTATGGGAGGCATGTGGCCCAAAGCAAGTATCAATATGACCCAAAAAATGAGCATCTATCACACAACCAGAAGAAAATATGTTGATATAAAGTATATATATATATATATATATATATATATATATATATATATATATATATATATAAAAGATTTCACTACTTTATATCAACAAATTTTCTTCTGGTTGTGTGATATATACATAATGTAAATAAAATAGAAAGAAACTTCCACATGGGAAAAATACATAAAAAACAAAGTTTCCAAGACTTACCAAGCGGGAAAGCGCCGGTAGACAGGCACAATAAAATAACACACAAACACACACACACACAAAATTTCGAACTTTTGCAACCGGCGGCTGCTTGTGTCTATGTATGTATGGATGGATACGTGTGAGTGTGTGTGTGTGCGTGAGTATATACCTATCCTTTTTTCCCCCTAAGGTAAGTCTTTCCGCTCCCAGGATTGGAATGACTCCTTACCCTCTCCCTTAAAACCCACATCCTTTCATCTTTCCTTTTCCTTCCCTCTTTCCTGACGAAGCAGCCGCCGGTTGCGAAAGCTCGAATTTTTGTGTGTGTGTGTTTGTGTGTTATTTTATTGTGCCTGTCTTCTACCGGCACTTTCCCGCTTGGTAAGTCTTGGAATCTTTGTTATATATATATATATATATATATATATATATATATATATATATATATATATATATATATATATATAATGTCAGGTAAATATTGTATCTTGATCTTTTTGGGATAAAGATTCATATATTAACAAATTTACTTAAATATGTTACCTATGTACCTCTGACCATCCTTTTTTTAGCAGTTATTGTAAATGGTATTGTGTGTGTTGCGTAAATGTACTCATCTTCTGCCAATGTGGTCCAGGTAGGATGAAGGGTTGGGCTCTGCGGTTTTTACTGACAAAACTGATGATGAAATTCCTTTGAATTAAGTGACTTACAACCACATGCAGTCTGTTCCATGTAATACACAGTAGCATCCCTTATCCTTAGCATATAATATTAAATAATTGATGTATCTTGATTTTTACTAATAACGAATATGATATTAATAAATTTACTAAAATTTTTTAAATATGTACCTCTGATCATCCTTTTTTCAGCAGATATTGTAAAGTGTATTATGTGTGTGGTCTGAATATACTCATTGTTGTTGTTGTGGTGGTGGTGGTCTTCAGTCCAGAGACTGGTTTGATGCAGCCCTCAATGCTACCCTATCCTGTGCAAGCTTCTTCATCTCCCAGTACCTGCTGCAACCTACATCCTTCTGAATCTGTTCACAGCATTCATCTCTTGGTCTTCCTCTACGATTTTTACCCTCCATGCTGCCCTCCAATACTAAATTGGTGATCCCTTGATGCCTCAGAACGTGCCCTACCAATCGATCTCTTCTTCTAGTCAAGATGTGCCAGAAACTCCTCTTCTCCCCAATCCTATTCAATACCTCCCCATTAGTTATGTGATCTACCCATCTAGTCTTCAGCATTCTTCTGTAGCACCACATTTCGAAAGCTTCTATTCTTTTCTTGTCCAAACTATTTATCGTATATATTTCACTTCCATACATGGTTACACTCCATACATATACTTTCAGAAACGACTTCCTGACACTTAAATCAATACACGATGTTAACAAATTTCTCTTCTTCAGAAACGCTTTCCTTGCCATTGCCATTGCCAGTCTACATTTTATATCCTCTCTACTTCGACAATCATCAGTTATTTTGCTCCCCAAATAGCAAAACTCCTTTGTTACTTTAAGTGTCTCATTTCCTAATGTAATTCCCTCAGTATCATCCATCTTAATTCAACTACATTCCATTATCCTCGTTTTGCCTTTGTTGATGTTCATCTTATATCCTCCATTCAACACACTGTCCATTCCGTTCAACTGCTGTTCCAAGTCCTTCGCTGTCTCTGGCAGAATTACAATGTCATCAGTGGATCTTAGAGTTTCTATTTATTCTCCGTGGATTTTAATTCCTACTCCAAAATATTCTTTTGTTTCCTTTACTGCTTGCTTAATATGCAGATTGAATAACATTGGGGAGAAGCTACAACCCTGTCTCACTCACTTCGCAACCACTGCTTCCCTTTGATGCCCCTCGCCTCTTATAAGTGCCATCTGGTTTCTGTACAAATTATAAATAGCCTTTCGCTCCCTGTATTTTACCCCTGCCTCCTTCAGAATTTGAGAGTATTCCAGTCAACATTGCCAAAAGCTTTCTCTAAGTCTACAAATGCTAGAAACGTAGGTTAGCCTTTCCTTAATATATTTTCTAATATAAGTCGTAGGGTCATTATTGCCTCACGTGTTCCAACATCTGATCTTCCCCGAGGTTGGCTTCTACCAGTTTCTCCAGTCACCTGTAAAGAATTTTCGTTAGTATTTTGCAGTCATGCCTTATTAAACTGATAGTTCAGTAATTTTCACATCTGTCAACACCTGCTTTCTTTGGGATTAGAGTTACTGACTTCTTCTTGAAGTCTGAGAGTATTTCGCCTGTCTCATACATCTTGCTCACCAGAGGTTTGTCAGGGCCGGCTTTCTCAAAGTTGTCTACTCCTGGGGCCTTGTTTCGAATTAGGTCTTTCAGTACTCTGTCAAACTGTTCATGCAGTATCATATCTCCCATTTCATCTTGATCTACATCCTCTTCCATTTCCATAATATTGTCCTCAAGAACATCGCCCTTGTATAGGCCGTCTGTATACTCCATCAACCTTTCTGCTTTCCCTTCTTTGCTTAGAACTGGGTTTCCATCTGAGCTCTTGATATTCGTGCAAGTGATTCTCTTTTCTCCAAAGCTCTGTTTAATTTTCCTGTAGGCATTATCTATCTTACCCCCAGTGACATGCGCCTCTACAATCTTACATTTGTCCTCTAGCCATTCCTGCTTAGCCATTTTGCACTTCCTGTCGACCTCATTTTTGAGACGCTTGTATTCCTTCTTGCCTGCTTCATTTACTGCATTTTTGTATTTTCTCCTTTCATCAATTAAATTCAATATCTCTTCTGTTACCCATGGATTTCTATTAGGCCTCGTCTTTTTACCTATTTGATCCTCTGCTGCCTTCACTATTTCATCTCTCATAGCTACCCATTCTTCTTCTAGTGTATTTCTTTCCCCAATTCCTGTAATTGTTCCCTTATGCTCTCCCTGAAACACTGTACAACCTCTGGGTCTTTCAGTTTATCCAGCTCCCATCTCCTTAAATTCCCACCTTTGTACAGTTTCTTCAGTTTTAATCTACAGTTCATAACCAATCGATTGTGGTCAGAGTCCACATATGCTCTGGAAATGTCTTACAATTTAAAACCTGGTTCCTAAATCTCTGTCTTCCCATTATATAATCTATCTGGAACCTTCCAGTATCTCCAGGCTTCTTCTATGTATTCAACCTTCTTTCATGATTCTTGAATCAAGTGCTAACTATGATTAAGTTATGCTCTGTACAAAATTCTACCAGACGGCTTCCTGTTTCATTCCTTACCCACATTCCATATTCACCTACTACGTTTCCTTCTCTTCCTTTTCCTATTGTCGAGTTCCAGTCACCCATGACTATTAAATTTTCGTCTCCCGTCACTATCTGAATAATTTCTTTTATCTCATCATATATTTCACCAATCTCTTCGTAATCTGCGGAGCTAGTTGACATACAAACTTGTACTACTGTGGTATGCGTGGACTTCCTATCTATGTGTTCACTATGCTGTTTGTAGTAGCTAACTGCATTCCTATTTTTTATTCATTATTAAACCTTCTCCTGCATTTCCCCTATTTGATTTTATATTTATAACCCTATATTCACCTGACCAGAAGTCTTGTTCCTTCTGCCACCAAACTTCACTAATTCCCACTATGTCTAACTTTAACCTATCCATTTCCCTTCCTAAACTTTCTAACCTAGCTGCCAAATTAAGGGCTCTGACATGCTACACTCTGACTCGTAGAACGCCAGTTTTCTTTCTCCTGGTAACAACATCCTCCTAAGTAGTCCCTGGCTGGAGATCCGAATGGAGGACTATTTTACCTCTGGAATATTTTACCCAAGAGGACGCCATCATCATTTAACCATACAGTAAAGCTGAATGCCCTCGGGAAAAATTACAGCTGTAGTTTCCCCTTGCTTTCAGCCGTTCGCAGTACCAGCACAACAAGGCCGTTTTGGTTAGTGTTACAGGGCCAGGTCAGTCAATCATCCAGACTGTTGCCCCTGCAACTACTGAAAAGGCTGCGGCCCCTCTTCAAGATCCACACGTTTTTCTGGCCTCGTAACAGATACCCCTCCATTGTGGTTGCACCTACAGTATGGCTATCTGTATCGCTGAGGCATGCAAGCCTACTCATTTAACGGCAAGGTTGATGGTTCTTGGGGGAGGGGGGCGGAATATACTCATCTTCTTCCTATGTGGCCGAGGTAGGATGAAGGGTTGGGCTCTGCGGTTTATACTGACAATACTGATGATGAAATTCCTTTGACTTGAGTGACTGTACAATAAAACAAAAACCACATGGTGTGTGTTACATGCAATACACAGTAGCTAGTTACCAACGTATTTTACACTTATTGGAGTAGAAAAGAAAATGCAATGTGTTTTGAATATGTATATCATACATTTTACCGCATACTTGATAACTGCGTGTATAATAATTTTCGTAATGTGTTCAGACCCAAAGTAAAGCTCTGGGAACCAACGAAGGGAAGTAGGGTATGATTAAAGAGACTCTACAAGACACTGCAGAAGAAGCTTTAGGTTTAAAAGAAAGGGTGAAAACGGCAGGATAGTACGATGAAGACTGTAAAAAGGCATTGGAAGAGAGAAATGAGCAAGGAAGAAAATGATAAACAGGACAACAAGATCTTATACACAAGAATTCATGAAGAAAGGGAAAGAGTCAGATAGGATTTGCAGAAGAAAGAAGTGAGAGTTAGAGAGAGGGATTATGCAGCTAGAAGAAGAGTATAATGATCACGAAGTAATAAGAGTTCAGGAACTGATTAAAGACTTCCACCCAAATACAGTATTCTGCAGAGATAAAGAAGAAATTTTATAGGAGAAGAAGAACAGGTTCTAGACCTATGGGGCGAATACTTCAGTGAACTGCTGAATATCATTACATAAAGAGAAGTTCTGGAATAAAATGAAACAGAGGTTGACCATCTTTGGCAGAATGTTAGTCAGGATGAGAGACCTCTACCTATACCAACAATAGAGGAAGTTAGGAAGGCAATTTAAAGCATAAGGAATAATAAGGCTCAAAGTAACGACAACATTTCAGCAGAGATGATCAAGGGTGGAGGTGAAGACCTAACAAGATTGGTATGTTAGCTGATAGTGGAAATACGGGGAAAGGAAGAGATGCCAGACGAATGGAACATGGCCATTATCTGTCCGATTCATAAGAAGAAAGACAAAGCAAACTGTGAAAATTATCACGGTATTGAATTAGTCAGCATGGTGTACAAAGTATAAGCCAAAGTCATTGCTATGAGACTTGCACCAATTACAGAAGAAATACTCGGAGACTACCAGTGCTGTTTTTGATGGGGCAGGTCAACAACTGAGCAGATTTTCATTATAAGGCAGATAATGGAAAAGTGTTACGAATATAATGTGGAGGTACACCAGCTTTTTGTAGACTTTAAATAGGCCTATGATAGTGTTCAAAGGAAAAAGCTATATGACACCTTACTGGAGATGTAATTCCGAAGTAAACTTATCAGGCTGGTACAAATGACCCTCACCAGTACAAAATGACAGGTAAAAGTAGAAGGAAAACTTTCTAAAGAATTTGAGGCCAACCAGGGATTAAGACAGGGTGATGTATTATCCACGTTACTCTTCAACATAAGGTTGGAGAGAGTGATGTGAAGCGTGGAGATTGATAACCGAGGTGGCACTCTGTTTAACCGTGTGCACCAAAAACTAGCTTATGCCGATGATGTGTGTATGCTGTCTAAAAGTTTGAAAGAAAGTATTTGGCAGACTGGAAAAGGAGGTAGAATAGTTAGAATTTAGAGTAAACAACATAAAAACACAGTATCTATTTGTTTCCAGGAAAAAAGCTGTTGTTTAAGAGAAATATATTAAGTTAAACAGAGGCAACTACGAGAGATATGAAAAGTGCTGGTTACAGAGGATTGTAGAATAAGAGAAAAAATAAAATCTAGAATTGCTGCTGGAAATCGAGCTTACTGGGACCTGATCAAGATCCTTCAGTCATGTAGCCTGAGCAGAAAATCGAAGACGACTGTCTATCGAACAGTCATAAATCCGTTGGTAATCTATGGCTGAGAAACATGGACAATGACTATAGCAGAAGAAGAGCTCTTGAGAAGATGGGAGAGGAAAATATTAAGAAAGGTTTTTGGTGGCGTGTATGAGGCAGTGCAACGGAGGATGAAGAGAAACAAGGAATTGGAAGAACTGTATAGAAATCCTGACTTTGTGGCCAAAATTAAGTGTAACAGATTGAGACGGCTGGCCATGTAGAGCGAATGTTGGAGGATCGAACTATCAAAAAAGTTTACTCAGGAAAAACCAGGCGGCAAAAGGAGCAGAGGGAGACGCCGGAAACGATGGCTGGAGGATATGGCAAATGATTTGAAAAAGATTGGAGTCAGGAGATGGAGAAAACGATCAGAAAATCGTCGGGATTGGACTGTGATCATCAGAGAGGCCAAGGCCCTATACGGACTGTAGCGCCAAAGGATAAATAAGTAAGTTCAAATCTAATAATGTACCATTTAAATGGGATTAATAGTACTGTTTTGTTCTTGTACATCTGCATTATCGTAGTATTGTGCTTATCTGTGTGCAAACGATGTGTCCTACAGTATACTTCACTACTACACAATGTTCCGTTTTCGTGTTTCATAATTTTACAACTGCTGTCAAAATTCAGTTTCAGGCTATTTAAATGGGAAGACATTGGTAATCAATTATTGCGTGCGTAAGTTAATCAAATTAATGCATATATTAAAGAGTGTAACCACTTTGTTTTTAATATGTAAGGAGATGTCCATCGTGTAAGTCTGGCGATCTACTTGACAGGTACGCGATGTTGTCATATTGAAAGCATCACCGAGCGAGGTGGTGTAGTGGTTAGCACACTGGACTTTCATTCGGAGGACGACTGCCCTTGCCCGCATCCTGCCATCCTGATTTTGGTTTTCCATGATTTCCCTAAATAGCTTTAGGCAAATGCCTGGATGGTTCCTATGAAAGGGCACGCCCGACTTCCTTCCATACTCCATTGGGACCGATGACCTCATTATTTGGTACCCTCCTCCAAATCAACCAACCAACTAACATAGTCATACCATGATTTGACGGCGACGTCGCCTTTCGTTCCGTTAACGTCCAGTATGAATCGACCGTAACGATATATCGTAGTAACGTTTTCATGTGGTATCTTTCTGAAACCTCTGTCGAGCCAACTGAGAGTTTAGAAAGGTCAGAGAGTGTAGTACGGAAGAGTTATGTAGTGTTGCGGAACACCGGTGTTGATTTCTGTCATTCGGTGTTCGTCGTGTCGGTAATAATAAATACACAAAAATGACGGCTTTCGAAGGTGTGTCTGCATTTGTATATTTTGTGTTCCAAAGTGATATAGATAACAAGGTTGTCTTGCAATGAATTAGGAATTTAAGATTTTAACTCATATTTGCTGTCACGGTAAATAGTCTTTTGGCTTCGAAAAATCGTGTGTGCTGATAAATTTCGACTTTTGCCAAAGCATCAGCCTTTGAAAAAGCCAAAGTTTTAAAAATTCGTCTGTCCTTAATCGAAATAATATAGCCAGTGTATTAATAGTGGAGCAGCTCTTTTCTGCCGTTCGCTTTACGGTATTTGTATTTCTCGGTTCCAGTGGAAGGTGTTTTGTGGGATGTTGAAAGAAATCGAGAATGTACATTCAAATGCACTGCAGTGAAAATATATTGCATTACCGTATTACAGTGATTATTCTAATTATACATTAACTCAAAAAATTAAAAAAATTCCTGGAAGATACTCTTCAGTGGAGAAGGAGCCGCTATAAAAGTTTTTAAATTTGGTTTTAAGCTCAAGTACATTATCTGCTTGATATTGTATTTGGTCCTGGAGGTTGCTGAATACATACCTACCAAAGTGTGTGACTCCTTTCCGTGCTAATATTGACGCTAATGAGGTCTCTATTGAAATGATTTTACGCCCGGCTGCTTTTCTCGTGGTTTTCCCTATTATTTGTAAAATAAGAAACATTGGTAATGACAAGAGTTCAATGAATGTAGGTTTTGTGAAGTAGGTGCCAAAATGAATTTTGAATACATTACTGCGTGACATTCTTGAATTAACACCACATATAATTCTTCTAATATGCTTCAGAATATTCGAAATACCGTTCTTATAACTAGAGTTTCCCCAAAAAATTAATTCATAACTCATTAGTGAATGGAAATGGGCAGGTCAAAACTAGTTTCTCCATTTTTAAATCACTTGTAGCAGTTGTGAAGCAACTGCATACATATGTGAACAAAGCAGTTCATTAATTCAATTTGCAGCAAGCCTCAGCTGCAAGGCTCTCCATCTTCAGTCCCAAAAAATTAACACTTTCTCCTTCATGTATATAATTCTGACGAACATTTTTATAGTGTGAGGAGTACTGAACTGTATGTACCGAATGTTGCCACAATTGACTGATAGTCAAGTTTGTATTCAACTGCATGTCAGTGTTTTGAATGTTTAATCAGCTGCTTTTTGAGTAAGAGGGCGTGCTGTATTTTATTTCTGTAATTACATCAAGTTAAATGCAAAAAGTACAAAATTTATGTGCATATAAAACTAGTTTTCATTTACTCCTGAAGGATATTGTACGAAACCTATCAAAACAGATTGGTTTCCGCTTCCAGTGCAATGTTATATTATCATTAGCATTTCCAGATTTATACTTACATTGCTGGTGAAAGAGTGAGAGCTTTTGATAGTGTCTGCCACTTGTTCTGACAGAAATCAGAAAAATCATTAAACAAGTGTTCGTAGGTGTTCCTGAGACAAAGCAAATTGACCTTGTTTTCTGAGGCATCAATGGATCACCAATTTAGTACTGGAGGGCAGCATGGAGGGTAAAAATCGTACAGGGAGACCAAGAGATGAATACACTTAGCAGATTCAGAAGGATGTAGGCTGCAGTAGGTACTGGGAGATGAAGAAGCCAGCACAGGATAGAGTAGCATGGAGAGCTGCATCAAACCAGTCTCGGGACTGAAGACCACAACAACATCAAGTTGATATGAAAGTCAGAACAGTTTTGTTAAACGGCATTCATATTTAACTAGTTTTATTTTTGAGAATAGTGAAAGATCATCCAGGTCTATGTCTGAGCTGTAAAGTGGATGTCGAAATGTGTAGATAAGGACATCTCTGAGAATGGAGTGTGCGTACCTGGATTTTGTGCTTTCTTGAAATGCATTACAGCAAACCAGTCTGCTGTTAACATTGTATCCTCATGTGTGATTGGAATGTTGCAGCCATGTTTTGTTACCAATTGCAACGTTGAATATTGATTTTGATCTACTTGAATTAAACTTACCAGGTGCTTGTATTCATATATCCTAATTCTGGGCATGTTACACCTGCTGAGACTGCAAGCTTTCGTGAGTTGCAAACCAGAGTTAGCTTCCAATCCAATCTGAGGAGTAGGGTAAGCGGGCTGTCTCATCTTCACTCTTCAAAGTAGACATTTTTTCCTTAGCGTTAGCTGTTGCTATATACATAGCTGATTTGATATGCCAGGATTTTAATTCTGTCAGAGCACATGGAACAGTAAAGACTGGCTATGGAAGGAGTATAATTCCAAAACTGCAGTCACTAAAGACACACATTGACACCCAAACTTAATTTGAGCGTGTTGAAAAAGTCATTGCAAAGAAGTGCTCTCATTATAATGCAAAAATTAATATACACTGAACACTATACAGGGTTTTGACAATCAAAGCTGTTCCACTGATTATAATTGACACCAGTGTCAGAGCTTGCAAGAAAGGAGTGTTCTGATTTTAGTGAGTTTCAGAAAGTGAAATAATTAATCTGAACTCTTTCTAAAAATTGTAAGTGAATCACATAATGATGAGAAGGATAAAAAGTCAGAAGTGCATTGTGGTATCAACAACTTCTCCATTGTGTAAATATTGGTAAACGAGTGAGAAAACAGTGTTCGTAAGAGTTATCATTACGTTGAATGTATGAAATTACATGGCGCCATGATGAAATATATGGTGTTGAATGCTGTCATGTTAAACAGAATATTCCGCAAAATTTAAACTGTGCTCTTAGGTACTAGCCAAACCACCACCTTGGAAATTGGAGATTACAGAAGCGTCCGATTCCACCCGTCTGCTTTGACCCATGGCGTCACCAATATGGCAGAAATTCTCAATGTCTTCAATATGGTGCCTATGACGTTATTACATAAACATGACAGCAAACACGAAAATAGATGTAAAACCAACAAACACATCTCCCTCTAAAAATATAATCAAACTAACGGGGCCAGCATGGGAAATAGGGGTTTATGGGTGGGGACAAACTAAATATAAACACTTACAGACACACACCACAATCCCAAACCACACAAAACGACGACGTAAAAACATGACAAAATTCGTATATTCTGCTATGCTTACAATATCAACAGGAATTGGTAATTTCCCTTTACCTACATAGCTCAACCACAATTGTCAATACCACAAAATAAAAACTAACTATTCCAAAAATAATAATAACACCGTGACTGCCGATACCACAAAACCAACACCTACAACAACAAATATTGGAATCGTACATTTCCCTTGACCTATATAGGTCAATAGCAGCTGACAACACCATGATGACAGATTAGAATCGGTCACTTCCCGTGATTTATATAGCTCAAATACAACTGAAGAAACAAAAAAAAAATTGAAATTGAGTACTTCCCCTAAGATACATATTTCAGCCACAAGTGCCGATATCAAAACATGAACAACCAACACATGCATTAAATAACACTGGCCCAGCAACACACAAAAACCCCACCGAACATCATAACACGCTAACAATAGACCCAAAAATGACCACGTACCACAAAAAAGTTCCACACTACACACTAGGTCAGCCACCCCAATCACACACGCACACAGGCATAAAATTAAAAAAAAATGAAAACAAACCCTCAACTTGCGTATTGTGCTTACATACGCCACATTTCATTCTCTCTGCCACAATCCCAAAAAGTTGCAGAAACTTAATAATGGACATGTCATCTCCCATTTGCCGTCAAGTACTCCATCAAGGATTTTTAATGTTGTATGTACTTTATTTCCACTACTAAACTATTATTATTGTTCATGTATGTACTGACTGACTATGTCCACAACTGAAAAAGTTATTATGGACAAATAAACCCTTATTGTTGTATTATTATGACGTCATTCACAATACTAGCATTGCGTCACGGGTCAAAGCCAACGAATGGGATCGGACGCCTCCATTGACAGGAAATTGAGACAGTCTGAAAATATGCCACAAATTTTTTGAAATGATTGTGTTACACTGCAGATCAGTATGTCGTGACAACCAGCTTTCTTAGATCCACATTTGTTGGCTTCACCAATTCACAAACTAACTATAACATTGGGATACAAAACAGTATCCCAAGAAATCCTTTGATATTCTCATAAAACCATTAACAAACCTTGTAAGCTATAACACACAGTTCAAAAATTGTCAGTCACGCCCTCTTCATGTTGAAAGTAATTCATTCGTATCTTCTACCAAAACAAGTCATTAAATTCACTGGGTCTCCTTGGCTACCATATACTATACTTGATTGGCTACAGCCAGTGGGAAAGAATTGCTGACGTCAGCACGCAGCGACGGAAATGTGCCAAACTGCACTTTAACAAAAAAATATCCTCAGCATAGACTGTGTCCCCAAAGACAATTTATAGTTGCAGTATAATCCTGTGTTCTACAGAAAATGCTGGTCAAAATGTTTCCACAGTATGAAAGACTAAAGTGTGATATTGGACACTGCTGTTTGATTGTTGTGACAACCTGATTTGTAACATAGCCCAAGATCTAGGTTAGGTGAAAAACTGATGATTTGATTGAGAGTTGGCAAAACCAAGAAATGTGAATCACCGTGTGTGTGGTAATGGATTGACCTGTAGACTATCCTAATGTTTGTGTTCGCGCTGTATTCAAATGCACTTTTTGTCATAAAGACGAAAACTGGAATTCAAAGTCAGTAAATGTTGATGCCCCAGCACATTTTACACAGTGCAGAAATAGAAATTCTTATATGGAATTCAAGAGTTGTTAAGAGGAAACTTTTCCAGATTGTTTTCAAATTTAACTTGACTATCTGTCAGACACATTGTGTCATTGGATAAATGATCAAAAATTGTGGTAGCATTGTTGTGCAGTCTTGTTTGTGCTAAAGACAATCTTAATTTGGAGTAATTGTCATTCTTTCTTCTGCCATTGTAGTAGTGTACATAATGATTCCTTTTGAACTGAAGTGGATTATTCACAGCAAACTTTGAGGGCATAAATAAGTTGTGTTACATTAGTCAAAATCCAAAATGAATTTTTTAGTCTGCAGTGGAGTGTGCACTGATATGAAACATCATGGCAAATTAAAACTGTGCCAGACATAGACTTTAACTCAGGACCTTTGCCTTTTCAGGCAACTCCACTGAGTTGGTTGAGCACTTGCCAGACAGAGGCAAAGGTCCTGAGATGGAGTCTCCATCCAGCAGATAGTTTTAATTTTCTGGGATGTTACATTAGTCAAAATGCCTCTCCCCTTAAACAGTTGTCTAAACTTATTGATTTGCCGTTACCCAAGATTTGCTACAATTGAAAGTGTAAATGTTGCTGAAATAAGATTTACGTAAGTTCCCAAAATGTGTGTTTTTCCAGTTTAAATTCTCCTCAATGGGGACACCAAAAGTGTTTTTAATTTTCCACCCTAGTGACTCTTTTCTCACAATATGTTAAAATTATTGTTGGTGCAGTACCTCTAGTGTGTAGAACAATGTGCTGCGTTTTTCTTAAACAGAGAGTGACATCGGCAGAAAACCACTCAGTAATCAGTCCTTTGTGTGTGTATTGATTACAATACTAGTTTCATATGGAAAAAGAATGAATTCTGCGGGTTGTTTAAGGTCATTCACATATATGAGAAACAGTATTGGACTATGATTATGCCTTGTGGAATCCCATTCATAATAATCTCCCCTACTTACATTGGTTGAGTTATGAAAATAGCTGTCTGCTAATGTGTTGATAATTATTTAGAACTGTCTAATCATAAGTAAAACACTTTTTTCTTCCATATGTGTTTTGCTTTTATTATTTGCATGGCATCTTCTGTGGCAAATTTTGTAGATGCTGATCTAAATTTGTTTTTCCTGTCTTACGTGTGTTGTTCTGCTTCCTACCGTACAAAATTTCATTTTCACATCACACATGGAGATTAGCGTGTATGAAATTTGCCACTGAAGGTGCCTCACAAATAATAAAGGTGTAACATACATGATAAGAAAAATATGTTGTATTCAGTTGTGAGAAGACAGTTCTAAAGTAATAATCAACATAATATTACATGCAACTGAGGAAAAGAAATAGTTCAGCCTTTCTGCATTCCTTAAGATTGATATGACATACATTGGTTGGCCACACCATCAATTCCATAAAACCTTAATTCAGAGGAGAAAGTATAATTGCATAGACAGCCCACCCCCAAACCTTTCCTTTCAACCTTTCAAACAGTTACCCCCCCCCCCCCCCCCCACACACACACACACACACACACACACACACACACACACACACACACACACACACACACAGAGCCTCTGTGGTGTCATTAAAGGCTTAGGTGGTTGCACTGTTGTTTTTTTTTATTTAGGACAATGTCCTTAAGTTTGTTTCTTGAGAGGCTGAAAACTGCAGAACTAATAACAATTTATAGACCTGCAAATATTTCAGAGACCTTGGAGTGTGTAAACTATATCTCTGGATACATTGAAGTCCTATAGTGTCACTGTCTTCATTGTACTATATATTTTGATTATCATATCCATAACAGCACAGAACCCTACCGTTAATAGACTCCTCAACAATAACAAATCCAAAGTATGGATAGAAAACCCTCAACTATGATGTCTTCCATGTGATATTACCTTTTGATATGTTTACATAAATAACATACTGGTAACAGCAGCATTATGTGAAGGATAGGTCACTACTCAACACATAGGGGATACATTGAGCTGCAGACAGGCTTCATGAAAAGACTGCTTTACATTTAAACTTTTGATCACAAGGCCTGCTTTTAAAACAGAGCATGTACACACACACACACACACACACACACACAGAGAGAGAGAGAGAGAGAGAGAGAGAGAGAGAGAGAGAGAGAGAGAGACTGTGGATTACAGCTCCATCTGACGGGAGCAGCAATTTGTTGTGGGTGGTGGGGGCAAGGAACAGACATACATGGGGCAAGAGGGGGAGAGATGGCAGGCTGTAGGTGAGCGAAGATTAGTGCTGCTTATAGGCATGTGCAGGGATGTTGTGGGTACTGGCTAAGGCTACTAGGTGCAGTCATGAGGTTTGGTGTGAGTGAGTGAAAAGGAACGAAGTAGAGGAGGAGAAAGGGACTAGTGGCTTTGTTGGCAAAATAGAAGTCTCAAGCAGTCTTTTCTTCCCATCCCATCAGGGAAGTCTCCCGACTGGGAGTTCTGCGAGACTTTTCCATAATTCTCCCCATTTCCTAAATCTCACCATTCTTTTTCCTTCATCCCTCTTTGTTCCCTCTCCACTCTTTTGCCAGGACGAGCCTCTGACTGCAAAAGCTTGCGCTTCTCCTTAACTTTTGTACATGTTTGCTCCTGCCACCACATTGTAAAAAGATTTATAGCCATCCAATTATATTATAATCTATCCTTTTCATAATATTGCTGTTATTTTGTCATAGACTTTCCATTGTATGATAACGGTAAGCTTTGGTTGGAACACAGACAATGAAAAGAATAAAAAGTAACAACTTATGTTGTTGAGCCATTGAGTTGTCATACACTTATACCTGAACCTTACTCAGAGTTTTTTTTAAAAAAATAATCAATTATGTTCCAGCATGATGGTCTGTGCTGTTGATGCTTGTGGAGCTATGTAGTTTGAGGAGAAAGGTGTGCTCCCACAGGAAGCTAAGTACATACTGTTGCAGTGTGACACAATGCAGTATTTAGTCTTTTGGATTTTATTTTTTTATGATGTGCCATACTTATGTTGTTAAACAATAGAAAGTGTGGGCTGGAATAACCACACCCATAGTGGTCATGTGTATGTTAGTGTGTTGTCTACTTCAGAAGAATGCCTTTTGGTCGAAAATTAAAATGTATATCAGTCTTTTCATTGTGCCTGTCGGCATTTCAACACCACATGTATATGAGTTGTAGTAGCGGTCTATTGTTTCCATGATATTGTTATACTTACCTTATTACATAATTATCTTTGGGATTATCACCTACCACATTGTATAAGTATTTAGGAGAAATACTGAAAAGCAGTATGAAATGTGGTGGCCACATAAAATAAATACCAGTAAGATTAATGTGAAAGTGTTGTTAGGAGAGTCCTGGGAAAATGAAGTACATTTGTAAAGAAAACTGCATACAAGAAACACATGCCACAAATTTTACAATATTAGCCCACCATTTAGTCATTTTCAAATAAATTTGACAGCATACATCGAACGGAATGAGAAGTGCTACTAGACTCATAACTGTGTGGTGCAACCCTTTTGAAAGTGTAACATACATACTCAGAGAACTTTAATGAAGGAGGGGGGGGGGGGGAGACCAGTTCTCATGAAACTCTGTCAGTTAAATTTAGGGTATGTATTTTTTGAGAAAGACTGTTTGCAACTGTTGTGTAGCTTGCATAGGGGTGATGAGAACAAGGTAAGAGGAATTAGGGTGTGTGCTGAAGGGTATGGACAGTCATTTTCAGTTCACAAATGTAATAGAATAATGAATAGCCAATATTAGTATGAAGTGTCCGTGACTGTGCTCTTATAGTAGCTTGTGGAGTATATGTGTAGATGGAGAATACAATGTTGCAGATGGGTTTAGGTAGCAGATTACTTGTGAAGTCTAAGGTATCACTGAAGAATGTGTATTTTTGAATATAGCGAATGAGACATTTCATTCCACATCCTTCTTCTCTTCTGTTTTCCGTAGCCTTTCAAATTTCATTAATTTGTGATTTGTAGAGATGGTTCCTTATCCCTTTGTTAGCTTCCGTATTGTGAATGTTAGTATGATTTTATATAAATATTGCCCCTGCCAACGCATATAATTACTTTTCTTCCCTCTCCCTCCGCCTTACCCCCCTTCACACAAATTACAGTATTTTTTTGATGTGACAGAGTGTCAATATCTCTGTTCTGTTCACTGATGGAGAAGGAAAAAGTGTGTTGCCTAGTCTCATATTGGGTGCATAAATATATAGTAAATCTGTAGGACATTTCAAGCTAACAGTTTAAACAACACCAGAATGAATATGAAAAAAATTATTTTGGGGTGCAATGTAAATTGTTTTCACTCTATTTGATATGAAGTAAAATACATGTATGTTCTATTACAGAGATGGGTGTATTGCCAGAAATTGCCAAAGCTGTTGATGAAATGGACTGGATGTAAGTTCTAATAGTTGTCTTTCATCTCTAAATTTAGTTTTTGACAGTCACATTATGTTAGGTATTCCCTTGAAGCTTCTTTAAATATACATTTAATAAATAAAATTTATTGATTCGTGTTACGTGTGTAATTGAATAACAGTAGTTTGTCAACATGCAGACTCGGTTTAAAATAGTAATTCTGTGTAGTGACACATTTCTTGAGTGATTCCATTCATTCATCGACATTTACAGTTACGCCAGCCAATAAAAGTCAAGAATGGGTGAATAGTGGAGAGAGAAAATTACATGGCAGAATTGAAATTTAGTGTTACTTTCGAGTTCAGACATCAGTGTCCACAAATCTCAAAATTAGTGGGCAGCTTTTTGAAATGTTTTTATTCATTTAACCTACTTTTCTATAGGAAATATTTTAACTTGCATATAATAGTCGGAAGTATGAACATAGCACTAAGTTACACATAATGGCTAGTATTTTACAAGCTAGAGACTGCATATTAGAAAATAATGTTAATTTTCAGAATAATTTACGTTAAATTTATTATTAGATATTTCCTATATGAGTAGCATGATTTTACAGCATAACAACTTCGTTTAATAAAAATGTACATGTTAAATTGAATTTAAAAATTGCTTTTTTACCAGTCAGGCAATTAATGTTATGAGGCAGATTACCAGAGACTTTTGTGAGCCACTGGTGAATTTTTGTATGTTGGTTTAACAATATTGAAAAACTGAAAGTTGCTACACACCATTGAGTGGAGATCCTGAGTCGCAGATAGACACAACAAAAAGACTGTCACAAGCTGAGGCCTGAAACTGCAGTCACGCGCGCGTTGTGTGTGTTGCTGTCTAATTTTGATGATGGCCTTACTGGCAGAAAGCTATTATTTGTGACAGTCTTTTTGTTGTGCCTATCTGCAACTTAGCATCTCTGCCATATGGTGAGTAGCAATATTTCCAATATTGTTACATTCCATCCTGGACTTTCCATTGTTTGATTTGTATGTAGATGTGTAGCTGTGGTGAAGTCTTCTCAGTCTTCAACTGATCATTTTTTTGATGAATTTAAAGGGTAGTGATTTTTGATGAATTTTATTAATGATGTATTAGAAATAATATTTTTAAGGGCATTAGGCTGTGGTCCAAGGCTCATTTCTCTGTTTAACATTGCCTTCCTGTGTTGGAGACATTGAGGCTATTATTATTGAGGAAGCAGTTAAAAAGTTCAGCACACCAAACTGTTTATCATATAAATGGTGGTGTTCAGATAGGCTGTTATCTAGGTGTACAGCTCCTCGAAACACACACACAGTGGCACAGTTGCAGGTTGGTGGTTGCAGTATTATGTTATGTGGAACATCCTCATGGGTTTCCATGGGGGCTGTGACAATATGCAAGGCCATCATGTAAGATGTGGACTATATGAATATTATTGTGGACCTCCTGCATCCCTTCGTGCTTGAGGTCTTCCCTGGCAATGATGGCATCTTCTAGCAGGATAACTGTCCATGTTACAAAACCAGAACTGTGCTACAGTGATTTGAGGAAAGCTATTGGTGAGCAGTAGCACCATAAATGTGCACATGTTTGTAAGAAATTATTAAATGAATGATAACTGTCTCTTGTCAGTCAGACATGAAGATGCAACATGCGCATCTCTTACGGCTTCTGTCTACAGATTAATATAGGTACCTTGCTAAACTCTTTCTCATGTAACACTGTGTTTAGGATTTGTAAGTACATGTGAATAAGGCTGTAATTTACTATAGGCGGAAAGGAGTAAAGTGTGTAGAAACCCTCATAAAAGTTGCTGTTCAGGTTGCTGGGATGAGTGTTATGAATTATTTTGTAGCTTTAACTCAAACAAAAGTTGTTTCATGTATTGAAGCTGTAAGTGAACTTACATCAGCATATATTAATTACCAACAACAAAATCGTTGCGTAATATCCATGTCTGTGTATGTTAAGGTTACCAATGGATGTCCAGGCTGAGGCAATACCATTGATTTTGGGTGGTGGAGATGTTTTGATGGCTGCAGAAACTGGCAGTGGTAAAACTGGTGCCTTTTGTCTCCCAATTATTCAAATCGTCTGGGAAACTTTGAAGGATCTTGAGGCTGGCAAAGGCAGTAAAGTTATTGCTCAGACATGTGAGTAACAGTTATTGCTTTCAAAATATGTTTTGTGTTATTACACTAGGGTCAACAATAAAGGAGAAGAATTAATTGCACACACCCTTACCACAATAATAATAAATCCATTTGGCTCAATTGTATAGTGCAATTCTTTCAACTAGCTGCCACTTCAGGGATTTGTGCGCCCCACCTACTCTATAATCCTACCAGGGAAAATGGACCTACAGTTTAATGTGGAATGCAAACCACATGTCATTACTAGTGAATCTTCACCTCATCTAGAGGTGAAGGCTAAGTTGAAGGTAGACTATAATATTCCATGGTCTGGCTGAGATTTGATCCTGTAAACTTCTGGTTTCCATTCATGCACTTTATCAACAGACCATCAAGTGACACCTTCATGCTGTGAGTTCTGTCTTGTCTGATATTACATTCTTAATTCAATCAAATTACATTGTAGCTATCAGAGCCAAGCACATATTATATTAATCACATATATTAATCTACCACATATTTTTATATCAAGTATTGTGGCAGGCACAATGCATAGTGCACACTTTTCATTTAAAGTATTGGAGTTAAATATTTATATTCTCATTTTACATTTGTATGTATATTGTAGCACCAAAGGACTGTATACCCTTTTATTTTCTGTGTTGTTTTAGGCTTCATTAAAAAATACAATATATCTTGATATGACACCTACACTGAGGCAAATATATAGGATGTACTGTAATTCGCTTTCTGTTGGTTTCCTGTATTTCTCTTGAATAATCATAGCTTGTTAGTTACTTGTTTCCTATTGATTGTTCCCATTAATATGTATCTGAATCATTTTTATTTCATCTGAATGGCTAAGAAATGGGTGCGAGGATACAAAGATATTTTTTGAATCACTACATGCTAGGTAATAAAGGTAAGTCAAATGTCAATTAATAAATGGAATAATTTTGCTTATATGACTGTGTAAAACAGTCATGGTGTGCATGCAATTGCAATTGGTAGTGTGCCATAAGTGTTTTGTATAGTTAAGTACCAAAAGAAAAAAATGCATCTTAATTGGTGAAATGTCATAAGAAGTCTATAATTACAGTTTTGACATGTGTTCACATGAGTACAGTGTTAAGGACATCCCAAAACTGAAGCCACTGAGATTTAAAGTATGAAATGTTGTGACTGCCACCCCATTCACAAGACATATCCTTCAGTTTCCATACACTATCTTAGCAAAAGTATCCAGACACCCCTATGTAATTCAAAATTGACTAACAAATGTCATGAAAGGCAGACCTGCCAGTGTAAAAGGAGGTGGGTAGTATTGAGTTAGGAGACTTGGTGATCAGGAGAGCTCAGCGAGAACGTGGACTTATCAGTGGACGTCACTTGAGTAATAAAACCATAATAGATATTTCAATCCATTTGAAGCTGCCCTAGTCAACTGTTTGTGATGAGATAGTGAAGTGGAAATGCGAAGTAATTGCAGTTAAACAGAGACGGGATAGACCTTGAGCACTGACAGACAAGGTCTGTCGAGCATTATGGAGGGCGGTTGTAAAAAAATCACATGAAATGTCCAAGGACGCTCTCATGAGTTCCAAACTGCAACTGGTAGTCCAGATAGCACAGTGACTATGTGTAGAGTGTTAAAAAGAAAGGGGTAGAATGGTAGAGTAGCTCCTCATACGTCACACATTTCTTGTCAGTGCTAAGGGATGCTTCAATGAGTGATTGAAAGTGATGGATACGCTACACCCTGTGGCACTCATAAGGAAGGTTTTGGTGTTAGCAAATGCTTGGAGAATGTTAAAAACTGTCATGTGTGATGCCAACAGGGAAATATATAAGAGGTAGTATAATGGTAGGGAGGTGCTTTTTGCAGTGAGGATGCCCCTTAAGAAAACATTAAGTGCAGAAGAATATAAACACATTTTGCAACATTGTGTACTATGTAAAGGAGAGGAACATTTCAGAGATGACCTTTCGTATCAGCATGACAATGCACTTTATCATAAAGCAGCATCTGTGAAGCAGTGATTTGTTTACAATAACATGACTGAAGTGTACTGGCCTGTTCAGAGTTGTGACCTGAACGTAATAGAACACATTTCGAATGAGCTACAACGTCAATTTTGCTTCCTACCCCAACATCCAACATCACCACTTACTCTGGTTTCTGCTTCTGATGAAGAATTGACTGCCATTCCTCCAGAGATATCCAAATACCTCATAGAAAGTGTTCCTAGCAGAGTTCAAACCATCATGAAGGTGAAGTGAACACACCCCATATTAATGTCCACCAATAGGTGTCCAAATACTTTTGATCAGATAGAGTATATTTTAGAGCTAAAGAAATTTTGGCTGTGAAGCATTTGAGATTTCATTGAAGTTGTTCTTGTAATTTTAAACGAGTTTTTGGCGACCTTCTGGACTGACACTCCACATATAGAATGTGCTTATTGCAAAAACATTGAATAAAGTGTTTGGTCTAAGAGGGAATTTGAAAAATAAGTGTCATTGGGACACTAAAAGTGAATGAATATATCGTTAAAAATACTTCCTCCCGGGCTAGTAGTGAAGCATCAGTTAACACAATTGAGTACTGGGCTCTTTGCAATATGTATGTCACAGAATCCTCTGTGTTCTGGCATATCTTTAAGTACCTACCATTTCATCATAACCTTATACAAGGTTTACAAGGAGGACTGGTCAATATTCAGAGATATGAAAGGGATGCTCATTTGAAGCTAAAAACTTTGTATGGACATATGCCCTATTCTTCAATTTTTTCTGAGATAGAATACATTTAACGCACATTTATTTTTGGGCTAGTGGCACATACATATATGTGTCTTACACACCCAACCTCTTTGACATTTTATCCTGGTCTGAGCTACCTCTTTCATCTTCTTTGCTTGAGATGTCTTTCTGGTATTAAATTAGCCCTTTATACACCCAGTTGTCCGTGGTGAGTTGTGTGAATTAGTGCAAGGAATTGAGAATGTATCGTAGATAAGCATCAGTTAACTTGCCAAATGTTACATCTGGAGCATTGCAATGTATGATGCAGAGACTTCACCTTCATGATGGTTTGAACTCTGCTAGGAACACTTTCTATGAGGTATTTGGATATCTCTGGAGGAAGATAAAAGAAGATTGGAGGTACTAGAGATGTGGATGTGGAGAAGAATGGAAAAGTGAAATGGGAAGATCGCGTAAGGAATGAAGAAGCATTAAGAAGAGTTGGAGTAGAAAGAAACATGCTGAAAGTCATCAGAAAGAGAAAACGGAACTGGATTGGACATTGTTTGAGGAGGGACTGTTTATTGAAGGAAGAAATAGAAGGAATGGTGGAGGGAAAAGGGGGAAGAGGAAAAAGAGGAAATCAAATGCTGGACAATATCCAAGGAGAAAAATATTTAGAAATGAAAAGATTGTCCATGGACAGACAAAAGTGGAAGAGGCTTAACCCATGACAAGACCTGCTGTAAGGCAGAATACCATACTGCTACTACTACTACTACTACTACTAACTGTGTTTGTACATGCAGTGGCTAAAATACACTTATGAAGAGTATGCAGGTAGGGTGAATGTGTATAGCATCTGCGACAGTAGTGCTCCATCTGCTATTGAATAATACCGTTGGACCATTCCGGCTGACGAATTTGTGATCGTTGAGTGTTTCTTCCAAATTCCCTTTTTACTTCTGAAGTGTAGTTCAACAATCTGTGTAGGAACAGCAACACATTGTTGAAATGATGCAGCATAGTCCTGCTACCAGCACCTCAACTTTCTGCATGTATCAGTGTCCAACGAACACATTAGATATAGATGATTTGTGCCTGTTTTACATACAGCGTGTCCACAATATTTATATTGGTACCAATGCAACATGACTGGAATTTCGTCACTGGTTAAATGCCCGTCATCTGTTTCTTTTGAAATTATTCACTGATACAGCCATGTTTACACGAAGGGAATCCACACACAAAATAATCAGTGGTTGCAGGGAAATCCACATGCTTCAGTAGAAACCAGGTTTGTGTTTTGAATGGTGTCTGGTGGGACGTTATCGGTAACAAGTTGATAGCCGCAGTCATTTCAGATGAATGTATGACAGGCATATTTTCTTGAATTTTTCGGGAAGTTTGTTTGTAGAACACCTTCAGAATGTTCCTTTGTCCATGCAGACTGCAGTGTACTTCCATCAGGACAGAACCTCCACATTTTACCAGACTTGCTACGGAACGTCTCAGCTGCACTTAACTTAATCAGTGGACTGGCCTTGGTAGTACTATTAACTGGCTACCAAGATTACCAGACGTCATGCCATTAGATTTTAGTTTGTGGGGGTTTGGTGAAGTATGCGACCTGCAAACGAAAGGTGATTAAGTGAAATAAAGTGCATGTTTGCATCGTGACTCGTGCTGCCATCATTAGGAAATGTGCAGACACACTCAGACAACCAACATTACATGTTCTCCCTAGAGTACACAAGTTAACCCTGTGCTATTCAAACATGTATTTTGAGCTGTACAATAGCTAGATTGTGACATGTATGATAATGCTTAGAGGTTCTTAGATGTCAATGTGTTAAAAATATGAATTTTCAACTGACACTTCGTTGTAATGTTTACTACCTCTTGTACATGTGTAAACTAGATGAAGTGGTGTACAGTACAGAAAATCAGTAACAATGTACATTAAATATATTCTATCACTTAAAATGTTTGGACTAGGGTGTGTGTCCATATGAAGTTTTTTGCTTCAAATGATTGTTACTTTCATATCCCTCAGCACTGACTACTCCTTGTGGGACACTGTGTGTACAGAGATGAGAAGGTATTTTCTAACTGCTTTGGAAGATAATTTAAGTGTGGAGTAGATACCCAAACTTCCACTTCTTTTACGAGATGACTTACTTAAGACGCTTGGCCGACCTTCCTTGCTGGCTAGCCTGCTGCTGCAAACTCTCTTTCACTTCTTCTTGGAAGTATGCTGCTAGGTACAGGAATCTCTTAAAGACTCTTTCTCCTTACAAAAATAAGTAGACATACAAAGTTTTGTTTGCTTCAACTAACGACATATATTTAAATTACACACATTTTACAAATCCCACTCTTCACATAAATATAAACTGTTTAGTAAGTCTTTCATGTCTCCAAATGTCAGAAACAAAATAATTTCCATATAAGAGAAAGGTGGCTTAAACACCCTGCCCTTTCTCAACATGAATCAGAATACCCATATCCCCTTCACCAAGGCTAAGACAAGAGTTTTTCCCAAGAGTACCGTCTCAACTATTCCTTTTTCACTATTATCACAGAGTTACATAAATACTCCATGCTCCTCTCTTCTGCACTTTCACTAAAACTTCCATGGATCGCCCAACAGGTACTTGTTGTTGCCGTTCGTCCGCCGTGTCTACATTCTTCTCGCAACTGAATTTCAAACAGCCTACCGGCATCCATGTCAGTAACAGAGTGACTTGTTACGTATGTGAACAGTCCACCACATTATCAAGGAGAATGAATAGTAATAAGTGGATTGTACTAGCAGAAAAGAGCATTTAACTTCAAACCAAATTCTTATTCTCATTCAACTGTAACTCATCAAATAAAATTGCATTTGGTACTCTTATTTGATTGCAGACCTTCACTGTATGTGCATACATGTGTGTAAAGATTTGAGTTTTCACTCTCATTGAATGTCACACATCAGAGTCTTGGGTCCTTGTGTGTGGTAACTAGTCCTGTCAGGGGGTAGAAAATTTTGTCAGTTCAGCTTTAAAATGTTTTTCCAAATGGCATCAAGAATTGTTGTGTATAGTTATAAGGCTGTTGATTCTAGATCACGGTATAAAATACATCAAACGGATTATTATTATTATTATTATTATTACCTACCAGCTTAAAAATTCACTCATTTAGTTGCTTCAGTGCATCAAATTGCCTTACACTAAAGTGATACAATGGTTTGCATGGAAGAAATGTTAGAATGATAGGGCTGCTAGAGACACATTTAACTGTTTGTCCACCCCTTACTGAAATCAATGAAATACAGTCAATTCAATAATTTTTCTGATGGTGACTTTAAAAGTGACCTGTTTCTTGCTCCATCTCTTGGGTAGAGGCTGCCTGAAATCATGTATTGTGCATACGCACAAAGATTTTGATATGGAAGTAATCCCTACCAACACGGTGTCAACATTAATTTTATCTGGTACTTTTGTTGAGTTGTTGGGTACTGCCAGTTGACATGCAAATGTCAATAAACTGGAAATCAGACTCTTAATATGTGTGTGTAGTTGTGCTGTCAAATTTCGTTAAGAATTAGTTGTAAGTGAAATTTGTTGCAAACATTTAGCATCATTAACAGTTGGCAATTGAGTTTGCTGGAGGACACTGTTATTAGAGGTGATGGACTACTTTTGAATCCATCAGGAACTGCCTTATCCATTGTATTAATTACAGGGATCGGTGGTACAAGATAGGAAAATTAAAGGACTCTGAACTGAATGTGTGGAGAAGAGTCTGCTAGCCACTTAGATGAAAAAAGTCACTCTAACAAGATTGAAAATATGGGCACTTAGCATTAATATACAGGCACCTTTCGTGTTAAAAGGGCTCACTACTTTTCAATGTTCGTGCTGTACCAGCCACATTGTGTCACAGTTCTAACCGTGTTTTATATACTGACAAGAAAGCATACCTCCAGGTTGGTGGACACACCTGCACTGTCTTCACTGGTGTGAGTTGTGCAAATTTTAGTATTCTGTATGGAGTTGCTTGTTATTGGTGATTGTAAGCAGATTATGATTTTACATAGTCGCTCACTCATTCACTTTCTTTAATCAAATAACATCTATTTTCTGTCAGGACTTCGTTTATGTATGTATTGTTGGTCCCTTCAAAAATAAATTTTAACCCTACAATTGGGGAGGGGGGACTAAATAGTCAATTTGTCTCTGTGTATTGGGGTTGCTCCAATAGGAAGGCACTATTTTTTTTAACATCCAATTTATTTTCCACATCTTCAATATTTTTATAGTATGTGTATGCCTTACTGAGAGACAGTGTCATTTTTTCACATAATTTCTGTCCCTTTCAACTGTTTTAGTCCACTGTGAACCTAAGGCTTGTACACTTGCACATTAGGATTCAGGAGCAGCACCTTTGAGCCACTGTTTAGCAGCCTTCACAAGATAGTTGTGATCTTCAAATCTCATTCCGCTAAGGGATTACTTCAGTTTTCCAAAGTGGTGTTTGTAACATAGTGCCGGATCGGAGCTGTAGTGTGGATATTTCCATGTTGTCTACCCAAGCTTTGTGATCTCAGTGGTGGTTTACGCACTGGCGTGTGAACCGCCATTGTTATGCAACATATAAACATTGTGTTTTTGCCAATGTTGTCAAATGCAACACATTCAAGCATGAAGTTTTGTATTGCTTGCTACAGGCAACAGTCCCTCTGAATCAAAAATGCACAGTAGCCACCACTCCTCCAGCTGAAGATGCGGTTTTGTGTTGCTTCTCCTTTGGCAAGTTTTCATTATGCTATTCCGTCAATTGCCTTTTCATCTCAGGATCAGAGTGATGCAACTAGGTTTCATCTCCCTTCACAATTATTGCAAGCAAGTCATCTTCAAAATTTTCATTCTGTTCCAAGAGTTCACTGTGTGGTTGCCTTGCATGTTTCTTTGTAGGCATCCATCAGCACTTTGGAAAGCTACCTAGTGCAAACTGTTTTCAGCTTCAACTGTCTCAATATTATGCACATACTTGTAACTTCTTCTACTCTGACTCAGAATGACAGTTTGTTCACTGTTAAGCATTTGTAAGCAAAATCAGACCATGAATACGCTGCACGTTGTCAGTGCAGTGGTCAGTCTGCCGCTCTGCAGAAGGTCCTTGACTAGCGCCACTTCCACATTCACCAGGGATCATCTGCTGGCCCAGCTACTGACTTTCCTGCTATGGAATGTTATCATCCTCATACATCATCTTTGGTCTTGTGTGATCGTTTGCCAGTGTCTCATGCTCACAATACAGGATGCACATAGAGTGCAGCAGGCATCTTGATGGAGTGCTGTGACAGTGCATCTTGCGGAAACTGGTTGAATTGCAGTTGAGTGCCAGTGGCAAAAATGTATTGATGACCAATGTGAATAGCGAAGGTGTAGAACAGAATGGGGTGGGGTTTTTTTTTGCGGGGGGAGGTTGTGCATTACTTTTGGAGTGACCTTCATATAACATGTTATTTTACTGCCACTTTACATTTACATGTTGCTTTTTGTGGGTATTCAGAAGACTAAAACATTTGATACTTGTCAAAGGCAGGCAGCTGACTGCTTCTTCGAAAAGTATTAGAACTCATCTTCACTTTCTATAACATTTCAACCAATCAGTTATTTCATTCTGGGTACATTTAAGGAATTACTTATATCGCATGTATGACATTTTTGAAGGCATTTCTTATAGTGGCTTTACATTAATGTTTGTTTCATGCCATTTTAGAAACTTTAACTTATTCAACAAGATTGTCAATTATTATCATAAGCTTTCTCTCTTCTTAGCACCACACTGGACCCTCAGTTTCTTTGATAGGGGTCATGCAATGGCTGTAACACCAGATGGACTGAGGTGTCAATCACGGGAGCAGAAGGAATGGCACGGATGTAGAGCAACGAAAGGTGTCCAAGGGAAGGGTCGTTACTATTACGAGGCAACAGTTACTGATGAAGGCTTGTGCAGAGTTGGGTGGTCCACACTACAGGTCAGCATGACAACGCATACAGCAAAAAAATTAAGTTTCACATTTTACAGGATTTGTTGTTCTAAACCGAAATAAATTTGATTTTGAAGGCCAACCTCGATCTTGGGACTGACAAATTTGGCTTTGGATTTGGAGGCACTGGGAAGAAGTCAAACAACAAACAGTTTGACAGCTATGGTGAAGAATTTGGGATCCATGATACCATTGGGTGCTTTCTTGATTTGGACTCAGGGGAAATAAAGTTCTCAAAAAATGGTGTTGATTTAGGCAAGGCTTTCTCAATTCCACCGCAAATAAAAAACTCTGCATTCTTCCCAGCAGTTGTTCTAAAGGTAAGTGTGTGTGTGTGTGTGTGTGTGTGTGTGTGTGTGTGTGTGTGTGTGTACAAGCCTAATTAAGAAATCAGGAAGTCAGTATTCCAACCTTACTCTTGCTATATCTATAGTATACATGTCTGTGCGTGTGTCACTTGTCTATTATGTGTGAAAAAAGAGTGTGCATTTCGAGATTTCCTATGGTGTGTCATCATAACACCTTTAATTAATTTGATTTAAGTGATTGCTTGTCTATAGTTTTATTTTGTTATTTCTATCCTGGAATGGCCTTTATAACCAAATTACTCTTCTGTTGTATCAGCTTTCCTAATAGAAAGAATGGCATACCGTGATATTGTGTTCCACAGTGTCATCTTCAAAATGCTACAATGATCTACATTATCAAGTACATTGTTTCTGGAGAGCAGAAAGTTTGTTGGCTCCCAAAGCAAATGATTTGTCATACATCACAAAGAGTTCTAAGAAGCACTGTAATGCTCCTGGTGGAAAACTTACTGTGTTCTTCTGTTAATGATCAGATTGATCTAGATATGACAAGAGCTTGGTGTTCGTGATTTAACTTCACACAGTGCCACATTTGAAGAAATAAGTGTACTAATGAGGAGGTTTGTGGTAAAGCTTTACGTAACAGACTGTCTACTACACTGTTCATTCAGATAGTTTGGAGGGTTTTAGAGGTTAGCATCAGACTCAAGACTGCTCAGGCTGACTATCAGTCACTCAAGAGAGTGCTGTAGCAATGGGGAAGACTATTGTCTGTTGTACCTCCAGTAAGTGAAGCCTTGGAATTATTTTGGCATATAGTGTTGCCATCTGAGAGACCATATTATAAGGAGAATGGAATGTTAATTGTAAGCAGAACACTCACTGGCACAGTAGTATGTGATTCAGTCTGGATTTTAGTGCTAATAAATGCTTATAATTATGCATTTTTCAATATGAATGTCATTACAGGGAAAAAAGACCTAAACCTATTTATCAGACCAAAACTGTTTATGTTGATGTTCAGATATAAAACTCACAAAGTGAAGGCTAGAAACTGTATTGATGTAGACAAAAAGATGTAAACATTGTAAACAGCGAAGACAAAGTATCAAGAAAATCGGCAACCAGACAACAAAGAACGTAAAATCTCGAAGTCAGTAGATGATCAATCAACTTCTGAAAAGGGGTAGGGAGGGGGAAGGTTGTGGTTTTTTCCCTCACTTATCAACAAAGGCTCAGTAGCTCTAAACACAAGTTGCTACGTTTTATTTCATTTACATCTATACCCTGGTAATCACTGTGAAGCACAAGGCAGGGTGCTTTTTTTCCTATTCCGTTCACATAGGGAGCATAGGAAGAATGATTATGACAGAGAGAGAGAGAGAGAGAGAGAGAGAGAGAGAGAGAGAGAGAGAGAGAGAGAGAGAGAGAGAGAGACCGGAGTTGGCGGTCGCGCGTGCGCGCTGATGCAGGTTGTGGCATAAAGCTACATAGCTATATGTGAGTGTCTTTTAATTGTGCCTGTCTGCAACTTGGTGCCTTCTTTACGATAAGTAGCAATCTACCTGGAGTCTCCATTGCTTGATCCCTATGAGGGCAATTCATAGGCGTTTTCTTTCCTAGATTCATCACTTAAAATTGGTTGGTTGATCCCATCTCAAATCATACAGGCCATGTCAACTTGTGGTCATGAATTTCTCTGGACCTCTAGACCTCTATAAATATTTTCGTTTTCTCTTAATTTTTGTAAATTGTACAGCCCTTTGAAAAATGTATATTTTGTAAATAACTCTTAAAACAGTAGTGAACAAAAAAAATATAACTAATAAACCAAAAGTACTGGAGACTTGGCAGATTTTTTGGGTTAAAGCTCCATCTTAGTGTACTGAAATTTAGTTGACACCTGCACACTTATGGAATTCTGTCAACTTACAAACTTAAGACAAAAGTACAAAATTAAAGTTAGTTTTTCTCTTAATTTTTGTTCTAATTTGGAAAGTCACAGAATCCCATATTACCAGACACTACTGATGTAATTATAAACAGTATCTTCTCTGCTCCAGCTATCTGTAAATATTTATTACTAAAAAATGTAAAAAAATTAAATTTTTATGAGTATTTATGAATTATTTAATTGAAAACCCCCCAACCAAAAACTTTTGAGAATTAAACAAAATATTATTTGGTTAATATGTTAGTTGTAAGTGAAAACACAATGGGCAATATTTTTCTGTGGAGAGCGTTAAAAATTTTTCAACATTCTGCATATTTCACATCACTGAATTTCTAGTGTAAAATATGCATGTTGGCACACTGTTTCCAGCACTCTTCTGTTTATAACAAACGAGTGATAACTTGCACATAAACCATTCTACAGTGAGTTTTGTGTTTGGTTTGAACTTTTTGTTAGATACAGTGTCAGTGAGGAAATACAATAGTGAAAGAGTGAGATGTGTGAAATATGAAAAAAGACAGTGTTTAATAAAAGTGAAAAACACTTTACAGTTGTTGGAAATCTGTCAGAGGTATTCCAGAAATATCTTGATCTCCAAGCAATAGTATTAAGATCGCATCCATTGTGCAGGAATTGTTACACTCACTACAAGAAGAAATTTAATGACAACCCACCTAAACGATCACTATTATCCGAATGTGAAACTGAAGAAAACAGTGCAGATGGTTATATTCCTGGGTGTGAAGTTGTTATTGCATTGAATGTTAGCATTTCTGCTGTAGCCCCTACTATATCCCCCCTTAAACATCCAGGAAAGGTAAGAAGCACAAGAAGAAAACAATATGTAAAAAGAAATGTGGAAGAAATTGAACCAAGTTTTGCACAAGCAAAATCTTCAAAATTTTGTGAAGTTTATAGTGTCGATGCACTTGAGAACCTGAGATAGTGATATACGAAATGTGCTATGTGGTTTCAAATCCTAAATACTGATATCTCAGCAGTGACTTACACTGAGAAGGTACATTTATTGATACCAAGTAGCTACTCTAAGCAGCAGATACAGAAGTACATACCCACTTCCTCACATTGATTTGAAATGAGAATGAAGAATGAGAAAGGCATGCCCAGATTCTTACTGTGGGCATCCATCGCAAGATGATACACTTACTACTGTTCTGGAATATCACCTAACCAGGCTAATGTTACCTCTGTTAGTGAAAACTGTGAAAAAGTTAAAAAGATAAAAAGATATATGACAAAATCAATAAGAGAAGATATCTCATAATGAAAAAGGAGAACCTGAATTTAAAAATTGGTCTTACTAAATTCTACTCCTTACGACCAAAATGAATAAAAAGCCGGCCAGTGAAGGAAGTATGCACTAATTTGAAACTTGTTTATTTCATAATAAGCAGTGTCACAGGAAAGTAGTACACAGAGATGGACATGATGCTATAGTGTGTATGTCAAGAGCTACAAGATAAATGTTGGTTGCAGGAGTGTGCAATCTGTCCTGGTGCTGAAGTGATGACTGTTGAAGCATTGCACGTTCAGGATACTGACAATGACGTAACCTATGCATTGTGGGAGGGAAGAGAGTTGGTGAAGAAGACAGTAGAGCCAGAGAAGTTTGTTACAGAGGTTATGCACTGGGTCGTGAAAGGAATAGCTGATCATCATATCTGGAGGATTCAGAGACAGGCCATAGCAGAAGTAAAGCCAGTCACATTCCAGAATACTGACATGTTTCTTAAACTCGTCTTTGCTGAGAGATGGTCTGTTGCTTTTCAGAATGAAATTCAAAATTACCACTGACACACCGCAGGTATAAACATACACGTGGTGCTCGCGTTCTTGGAATATCACATTGTTTTGCTATTGTCAGTGATGATCTCATTCATGACATTGCACATGCACGCTATGCTGTCAGCATGATAATTGATGACTGAAAGCCATGCATTTCCTAAAATGTGTATATGAATGATGGTGCAGCATCTCATTTTAAAAACCACTTTCTGCTTTATGAGTGCAGGACCTAAGACAAAAAAAAAAAAAAAAAAAAAAAAATGATATTAACAGCTGCAGGTCATGGAAAAAGTGCATGTGATGGGGTAGGAGATGTCTGTAAACATCATGCAACAAGATTTAATCCGCAGCATGAAGCTCTTGATGCTACAAGAGATGCTGCTGGTTTTACACACTATATCAACATTAGTAACAAAATGGAACTTTTTAATGCTAAATGAAAGTACATTAAGGGAATTACATTTTAAAATGAGAGAAGAGTGGTCTGCTATGAAGCCTGTGGTAGGAATACAATCAAGTCACTACTGGGTTGCATCCCAGAGTGGCACATACATTGCAAGAATGGTTATCCATGAAATGCAGCCTGTTACTGTGTATGAAATGCAGAAACCACAGTGTACATTAGAAGACTTTGCAGTGAGCTACTTCATTTCTCATGTGTATGACAATCAGTGGTGGGTGGGACAAATAATAAGTATGTCTCGTGTGCTGCGAGATGTAAGTCTCCTATGACACCTCATGGTCCTGCTAATGCTTTGAAATGACCGTCATCAAAAGATCAGTGTACAATTTCCATTTCCCAAGTACTGCTCTTGTTGGATCATCTTTGCCTGTGTGCAAACTCAGCTCAGCTGTAAAAGTTCAATGACAAGCAGATGAAAAAAACAAATGAACTCTTTTTCAATAGTGTAGTATTGATTGTTACATTGTAGGCAATTTTAATTCATGGAAAGTCATGAAAAAGTAAAATCATGACAGAGGACAATAATAATCAGTGAATAATATCATAAAAAGAAAAGTGGGTATAAGTATTCTGCATCTCATTTTTGTTATAAAGTGCTTTTGAACAAAATTATGAATTATTTTCCCATTCACGTATAATATTGTGAAGTAATTATTTTAATTCATAAATACCAGTTTTTCATGGCATTTACTTAAAATCAGCGATCAATATTGACCTTGAGAGTAGAGCTAGGTCTACCTAAAAAATTTCTCACATTTTGTACAGACAAGTATTGCCCACTCTGATGGTACATTCCCGAAGTACATTGACCAGCTAATGTACCATGAGGTTTTTGGAACATTTAGGATGGGGGCTTTGGGGAAAATAATTCCTAAATAACCAAAAAATTTCGGATTCTTTCATCTTTATGTACAAATATTTTGACAGTTTAAAAATTTCATGCATTAGCATCATAACTGACAGCAGTCCTTCCACTTTGTCATTTCTCAAGACAGTTAACACTCTGTGACTATGCATATTTTCAAAACATAATTTTGAAATTCACAAAAGTTACAAATTTTCATAGTTTATTATTCTAAAGAAAAAGGAAAAAAAAGAAAAAAGCTCAGAAGTGTATTAATCAGGCCTCGTAGTATGGGGAACAAGGTATTTATTGGAAATAAATTTAGATCTGGATCACTTTTGGTTTCTTTATTACAATTTTTCAATTTTCCCTTTCGGTGCAACATTTTCACAAATATTCTCATTTAAAGAAGTCTGTAGTGTTTATATATATTTGAAATAGTGGTGTGACAGATTTACTCTAGACCTGTATGATTTGAGATGAAATTGTGCAGTTCATCTGTTGATCTAAGGTAGTGTTGAGAGTATAAACTACTAATCCATTTTAATGTTATATACAGAATGCAGAGATGTCATTCAATTTTGGGACGCAACCTTTCAAACATCCACCAACTGATGGATATTTGGCCATTTGTGAAGCTCCTAAAGAATATGTGAAGCAAAATGAAACTGGAACTGGAGCTGCTTCATCACAGAGCAAGTCAGTGAAGAATGCTCCTCAGGCGATTGTTATAGAGGCAAGTGGTCTGCTATAAAATTAATAAGAATATTTCAGTAATATGCAATGTAAGTAGGACTTATTATTGCTGAAGAAATAAGTTTGATTTTCTGTACGCATTATTTGTTTTGCCATCAGATGTCATGAAGAATATTGCAAGTGCAAGGTAAATATTGTATAGGATATTATGTGCATTTCTTTGAAAGCTAGAAAGTGTAATGGCACTAGACAGCATTTGCTTACAGTATTTTTGATGTAGGGTTGGGTGGAGTAGCTTCTTACATTCAAATGAGTTATTTTTGTAATTTTAAGATGTAGTAGGCTTGAAATACAAACTCTGCTCTCTGATTATTAATCTGTTGATTCTAACTGTCGCTTGTTTACTTTTACCATATGTCTTCACATGTATCCCAGGTAAGGATCTCAGAAATGTGTCATGTATATGGATTTGCCAGCAGGAGTAACTATAAACCAACACTTGCAAGAGTTCGACCAATGTGTATGTTGCTAATAAATGACACACCTGCTCTGCAGTACTCGTTAAACACCTCACTAGATGAAATATTCTGAAATCTTGATTCAACACCAACCTCTACTAAATCAGTACTCAGACAGCTGCAATAAGATTTTATTAAACATTGACTGTAGATCAAATGAGATTCTTCATTTATATGACGAAAAGACTGTTCCGCACTCAGCTTTCACCCAAAGTTTTCTTCAGAAAAGAAAGGAAAACAAATCCATTCACATAAGCAGGTACACCTCATGCATACATGATCACTATCTATGCTTGAGCTAGCCAGGCTGCAACTCTTGCATTGTTTCAATGTGGTAGTGGGGGATGGAAGACGGAGGGATAGCAGAATACAGGTGGGGAGAGAGGAGTGTGCCGTCTGATGGAGCATGCAGGGACTAAGAGGTTGTTGGGCAAGACTTCCAGGTGACAGCCACTGCTGCCCCTAGTCCCTGTATGATCCACCAGACAGTGCTCTTTTCTCCCACCATCCATACCCCACTCTCAAGTGCCTGATTTCATTCAGTGCAAGAGTTGCAATCGGGTCAGAGCGCTGGGGATAGTTTTAATGTGTCGGTGAGGTGTGCTGTTATGTGTAGTTGAGGGGTGTGTGTGTGTGTGTGTGTGTGTGTGTGTGTGTGTGTGTGTTTACTGTCAGTGACAATCTATCCCTTCATAATTGTTGATATTCCAATCTGAACATCCATTGTTTGTTCATTTATTTATTACACTAGTATGGTTTTTCCTGTTGGTCAAATTGTTTCTTTTTTTTTAAATTCTTACCAATAAAATACAGGAAAACTTTCCATCCTCTCACACGGTGCTAAGACTTCTGAACAGTTTCCTGAATGAGTATATCGATATTTACATTTACCTCAATGACCATGTAATAATTCAATAATGAGAAAATTTTGAAAGGAATCAGTTAAAAATAAGTAACATTTGGAAGGAATTTAATAATAACATTAAAACTGGCGTGGTGGATAACATACTCATTGTCAGTACACATAAACAGAACACACAAACACTAAATCAAATCTTAGCCAAGCTTAGCCAAATGTTTCTAACAGGGGCAAACACAAGTATGTAAGACGGTTGTGTCTGTCAGGTAAATAATTGTGAAATCACACTGAATGTTGTTTTGTACAACCATTTCCACTAATTGTAGACTAACAAGTCTAGGACGGAAATCAAAGCAGCACTTTTGTTATAGCCCAAGAATTCGTTGCTCGAACAGTACACAGACGTGGAAGGCAACGTGCAATACAATTAATAATAAATAAGTGGGTGGTGGAGCCATGTGTTTTGGCCTATATATTCATTAGTTTCAAGAGGAGTGCAGGTGGCAGGCTGCACATACAGCTGTTGTCATATTAGCAGCTGGGTGGCCTCTAGTGGTCGAATCAAGCCAAAACTTCATGCACGAACTATGAAGTGACACATCCATACAAAATTGGTAGTTACAATTGACGGGGTCGGTTACAGGGGTGGGAACCGCTGGGTAGAGAAGGTAGTCTAGGAATATTGTAGGGTTTAAGAAGGATGTGACGGCGGTTAGGGGGGTGACGAGAGGCAACTCTGGGTGGTGTGGGGAGAATTTTGTCAAGGGATGATCTCATTTCAAGGGTTGACTTGAGAAAGTCATATCCCTGGCGGGGTAATTTGTTGATGTATTTGAGGCCAGGATAATATTGGGTGACAAGGGGGATGCTTCTGTGTGGTCTGGGGGTAGGAACATTGTTGTTGGACGGGGAGGAATGTATTGCTCGGGAGATCTGTTTGTGGACAAAGTCTACAGGATAGTTGCGGGAGAGGAAAGCACTGGTCAGGTTATTGGTGTAATTGTTGAGGGATTTGTCACTGCAGCAGATATGTTTGCCATGAATACCTAGGCTGTAGAGAAGGGAGTGTTTGATGTGGAATGGATGGCAGGAGATACCCAGTAGCGGAGCATGCCCTCCATCGTAATTCTAGGGATCTAGGAACCTGCTACACCGTATGTGCCATTTGGCTTCTCCCACCCAACACCAGTCCCTCTGAACAGCGGAGATGGGAACTTGCACTCCAACACATTCTTTCATCCCGCCATCCCCCTGGACTGAACCTACGTTAAACAACCTCACTCCCATTTACTCTTCAGTCTTCTCCTCTTTCCCTTTCCTCTTTAGCCATTCACACATCTTTTCATCCTACATAGTTGTGCTTATCCTTATACTGTATACCTCTTTACTTCTGTATGGATTCTCTTTGATTTGAAGCTGGCACAGTACTTACAGTAGAATATCTTTGGCTTCCCTCTGACAACCATGCCTCCATCCTTGCTACCCTCCCTGTTTTCCTTTCCGTGTTGCATCATAACTTGGGTTGTGAGTAACTAAATCCACTTTCCCTTCTTCCCTTTCTTTCCCCTCTCTCCTCCCTGATGCAGGAACATTTATTCCGAAAGCTAGGAACGTAAATTTTCAGTTGTTTTTTGTGTATCTATCGGCTGTACTGAGCTGAGGTAAGTACTGGCCAGCCCCTCTATCTCTTTGTTAGTATTTGTACTATTAATTTAGTTAGTTTTGGTCGGAGTCTTACATTCCGTACAATTTTTAGTACTGGAGGTCTATGGAGGCAGTCATATGACTTCTTAAAATCTACAAATGTTATTGCAAGCAGTTTGTTCTGTTTCATGTAGTATGCCGGAATCATTTTCAAAGTAATGATCTGCTCTGCACAGCTTCTCCATGGTTTGAAACCTCCCTGGTATTACCTAACTCCTGTTGTAGTTGTTCGTAGACTGTTTCTCGAAGTTATTGCAAGCAGTTTGTTCTGTTTCATGTAGTATGCCGGAATCATTTTCAAAGTAATGATCTGCTCTGCACAGCTTCTCCATGGTTTGAAACCTCCCTGGTATTACCTAACTCCTGTTGTAGTTGTTCGTAGACTGTTTCTCGATTGTTGCGTATACGATCTTGGATAAAAAATTGTATGTGCAGCCTAGGAGTGAGAGATTCCTCTGTAGTTGTCTGGATTGCTCTTATCCACCACCTTGTGTAGTGTGCATATGATGGTTGTTGTTGTTGTTGTTGTTGTTGTTGTTGTTGTCTTCAGTCCTGAGACTGGTTTGATGCAGCTCTCCATGCTACTCTATCCTGTGCAAGCTGCTTCATCTCCAAGTACCTATTGCAACCTACATCCTTCTGAATCTGCTTAGTGTATTCATCTCTTGGTCTCCCTCTACGATTTTTACCCTCCACGCTGCCCTCCAATGCTAAATTTGTGATCCCTTGATGCCTCAAAACATGTCCTACCAACCGATCCCTTCTTCTAGTCAAGTTGTGCCACAAACTTCTCTTCTCCCCAGTCCTATTCAATACCTCCTCATTAGTTACGTGATCTATCCACCTTATCTTCAGCATTCTTCTGTAGCACCACAATTCGAAAGCTTCTATTCGCTTCTTGTCCAAACTAGTTATCGTCCATGTTTCACTTCCATACATGGCTACACTCCAAACAAATACTTTCAGAAGCAACTTCCTGATAACATAAATCTATATTCGATGTTAACAAATTTCTCTTCTTCAGAAACGCTTTCCTGGCCATTGCCAGTCTACATTTTATACCCTCTCTACTTCGACCATCATCAGTTATTTTACTTCCTAAATAGCAAAACTCCTTTACTACTTTAAGTGTCTCATTTCCTAATCTAATTCCCTCAGCATCACCAGACTTAATTTGACTACATTCCATTATCCTCGTTTTGCTTTTGTTGATGTTCATTTTATACCCTCCTTTGCTGTCTCTGACAGAATTACAATGTCATCGGCGAACCTCAAAGTTTTTACTTCTTCTCCATGAATTTTAATACCTACTCCAAATTTTTCTTTTGTTTCCTTTACTGCTTGCTCAATATACAGATTGAATAACATCGGGGAGAGGCTACAACCCTGTCTCACTCCTTTCCCAACCACTGCTTCCCTTTCATGCCCCTCGACTCTTATAACTGCCATCTGGTTTCTGTACAAATTGTAAATAGCCTTTTGCTCCCTGTATTTTACCCCTGCCACTTTCAGAATTTGAAAGAGAGAATTCCAGTCAACATTGTCAAAAGCTTTCTCTAAGTCTACAACTGCTAGAAATGTAGGTTTCCCTTTTCTTTATCTTTCTTCTAAGATAAGTCGTAAGGTCAGTATTGCCTTACGTGTTCCAACATTTCTACGGAATCCAAACTGATCCTCCCCGAGGTCCGCATCTACCAGTTTTTCCATTCGTCTGTAAAGAATTCGCGTTAGTATTTTGCAGCAGTGACTTATTAAACTAATAGTTCGGTAATTTTCACATCTGTCAGCACCTGCTTTCTTTGGGATTGGAATTATTATATTCTTCTTGAAGTCTGAGGGTATTTCGCCTGTTTCATACATCTTGCTCGCCAGATGGTACAGTTTTGTCAGGACTGGCTCTCCCAAGGCCGTCAGTAGTTCTAATGGAATGTTGTCTACTCCGGGTGCCTTGTTTCGTCTCAGGTCTTTCAGTGCTCTGTCAAACTCTTCACACAGTATCTTATCTCCCATTTCGTCTTCATCTACATCCTCTTCCATTTCCATAATATAGTCCTCAAGTACATCGCCCTTGTATTAACCTTCTATATACTCCTTCCACCTTTCTGCCTTCCCTTCTTTGCTTGGAACTGGGTTGCCATCTGAGCTCTTGATATTCATACACATGGTTCTCTTCCCTCCAAAGGTCTCTTCAATTTTCCTGTAGGCAGTATCTATCTTACCCCTAGTGTGATCAGCTACTACATCCTTACATTTGTCCTCTAGCCATCCCTGCTTAGCCATTTTGCACTTCCTGTTGATCTCATTTTTGAGATGTTGGTATTCCTTTTTGCCTGCTTCTTTTACTGCATTTTTATATTTTCTCCTTTCATCAATTAAATTCAATATTTCTTCTGTTACCCAAGGATTTCTAGCAGCCCTCGTCTTTTTACCTACTTTATCCTCTGCTGCCTTCACTACTTCATCCCTCAGAGCTACCCATTCTTCTTCTACTGTGTTTCTTTCCCCCATTCCTGTCAATTGTTCCCTTATTCTCTCCTTGAAACTCTGTACAACCTCTGGTTCTTTCAGCTTATCCAGATCCCATGTCCTTAAATTCCCACCTTTTTGCAGTTTCTTCAGTTTTAACATACAAGTCATAACCAATAGATAGTGGTCAGAGTCCACATCTGCCCCTGGAAATGTCCTACAATTTAAAACCTGATTCCTAAATCTCTGTCTTACCATTATATAATCTATCTGATACCTTTTAGTATTTCCAGGGTTCTTCCATGTATACAACCTTCTTTCATGATTCTTAAACCAAGTGTTAGCTATGATTAAGTTGTGCTCAGTGCAAAGTTCTACCAGGCGGCTTCCTCTTTCATTTCTTAGCCCCAATCCATAGTCACCTACTATGTTTCCTTCTCTCCCTTTTCCTACTGACGAATTCCAGTCACCCATGACTATTAAATTTCGTCTCCCTTCACTACCTGAATAATTTCTTTTATCTCATCATACATTTCATCAATTTCTTCTTCATCTGCAGAGCTAGTTGGCATGTAAACTTGTACTACTGTAGTAGCCATGGGCTTTGTGTCTATCTTGGCCACAATAATGCGTTCACTATGCTGTTCGTAGTAGCTTACCCGCACTCCTATTTTTTTATTCATTATTAAACCTACTCCTGCATTACCCCTACTTGATTTTGTATTTATAACCCTGTATTCACCTGACCAAAAGTCTTGTTCCTCCTGCCACCGAACTTCACTATTTACCACTATATCTAACTTTAACCTATCCATTTCCCTTTTTAAATTTTCTAACCTACCTGCCCGATTAAGGGATCTGACATTCCACGCTCCGATCCGTAGAACGCCAGTTTTCTTTCTCCTGATAACGACGCCCTCCTGAGTAGTCTCCGACCAGAGATCCGAATGGGGGACTATTTTACCTCCGGAATATTTTACCCAAGAGGACGCCATCATAATTTAATCATACAGTAAAGCTGCATGTCCTCGGGAAAAATTACGGCTGTAGTTTCCCCTTGCTTTCAGCCATTCGCAGTACCAGCACAGCAAGGCCGTTTTGGTTAGTGTTACAAGGCCAGATCAGTCAATCATCCAGAATGTTGCGCCTGCAACTACTGAAAAGGCTGATGCCCCTCTTCAGGAACCACATGTTTGTCTGGCCTCTCAACAGATACCCCTCCGTTGTGGTTCCACCTACGGTACGGCTATCTGTATCGCTGAGGCACGCAAGCCTTCCCACCAACGGCACGGTCCATGGTTCATGGGGAATTATTCTGTTATCCAAATTTTTGTGAGAGCATTGTGCAGGGAGGTCCTGACTGTGTCTTAAATATTTCCACATTTCAACAAAAACCTGATCTTCTCCACATGCCTTACAGTTTTTTTGTCCTTTGAGGACACTGTACCTTTTGAAAAGTTGGTCTAATTTTTTAGGTTCAGTTTTAATTGGGGTATTTACGGCAATTTGTAAGAGTTCTTTGGGTTCTTCACAATTCAGAAGTTTATTAAATGCTTTTGCCATGATTTCAGCATTTTCTTTGTCTGTGTGTGCTGGTCTCTCATCTTCATTTTACAGTATTAGTGTCAGCAGCCCATACCGTTGTAGTTGTTTCCCAAAGATAGTTCTTGGAATTGGTTTTGTGGTACTTACCTTTTACAGAGTTTATTGTGTCTTCATGGAATTCTCTCTTAATTCCCCTAACGTTTCGTGTGAATATTTTCTTTTCATTTTTGAGGTTTATGCATTTTCTTTTGTTTTGTTCGTTTGAAACTTTAACCATGCCTGGTCTCTTTCTCCCTGGATATTCACATTTCTGAGTCCACCATGCATGTTTTCTTCATGGGTTTAAGGGAGCTAGATTCATTGCTTGTTTCCTGAGACTTGGTTCCAGTTCTTCTGGCTCATCTGTTACTTTAATGGTTTGTGTTGTGTGTTGGTATTTGTCATTTTTAAATATCTGATGTGGGTCACGCTGCCTCCTTGTTTTATTACTTTCTCATTATTTTTCTTTAATTGGGTGAATTTGATTTTGATTGTAATTTTAACTAAGCAGTGGTCGAAGCCTATGTCTACTCCTTTCAGTACATTAGCATTGTCTATTTCGTTATGAAAATGTTTTCTTATACAGACATGGTCTAGCTGCCAATCTCCCTTCCTCCAGTCTGGAAGTTTCCATGTTTTAAGTTATTTGGCTTCCTCTTGAAGCATGTTGTTCTATAAGACTTTGACCATTCTTCTTTGTAAAGTTATGTGGACTCCATTCTCCTTACTTTTCCCAGCTTGGCGTTGAAGTCTCCCAATAAGACTTCTATATTTTTTGTACTTAATCTGTTTACAGTTTGTTTGAGAAGATCCCAAAATTTATCTGCCTCTTTCTTTGTGGTTTTTAGAAAATTTTTAACAATTGTTTTGGCATGAGCATTTATAATTGTGTAGGTTTTGTTCATTGTTTTAAAAGTCAGAGTTGCAATTCTTGGTAATATTACTCAAAAATCCGTTACTAAATGTATTATTTTTACATTCACTATAAATCCTGTTCCAAATTGGGCTGTTGCTTCATAACCCTCTGTCCTGGTTTCCCGTAATAAATTCTGTAAATGGGTCCTCTATCATGTTTCTGATTTCCTGGAACCTCCTTATTATAATTTTTTTTTGTTCATTTAATTCATCTGGGAAATTCTTGAGTTTTCTGGTCTTAAGTAGTGAGTTGGTGTTGCTTGTTGGTACAAGGGTGGTTTGAGAGGTTCGCGGAATCACCACAAGAGGTCAGCACTTGCACAACATGTTCATTGGACTGTTACCTGTAAACACGTGCCACGTCAGTGCTTGGAAGAGAGCTCTGTTGTTGTTCACATGTAGTGGTTTGCAAAGATGGGAAAAATAGAGATTCACGCAGTGACTAAGTACTTCATAAAGAAAGGTATGAGAGCAAAGCTCATTCATGCCAATTTCCAGAATACACTGGGGGTGACTCTGCTCCTTCATATTCAACCATTGCCAAGTGGACAAAATAATTTAAATTTGGTTGGGAGAGCTTAGATGATGATTTGCACAGTGGTTGGCCAGGATTTGTCACTACTCCAGAAATCATTGCAAAAGTGCAAAAAAAAGGTCATATAAGATCACCGATTGAAAGTGCGTGAAATGGCTCTCACTTTTCAGATGTCATCTGAAAGGGTATATCACATTTTAACTGAATAATTAGAAAAAAATTTCTGCAAGATGGGTGCCACGACTCTTGATGCTGGATCAAAAATGCGTGGGAATGGACATATTGGAACAATGTTAGCCTGTTTTGATTTTTTTTGCACCGGTTTGTGACCACAGATGAAACTTGGATGCAATACTATACCCCAGAGACAAAACAACAGTCAAAACAGTGGAAACATGATGATTTTCCGCCACCAAAGAAAGCAGAGACAATTCCATCAGCGGGAAAGGTCATGGCATCATTGTTCTGGAATGCAAAGGGGATTTTGTTTGTAGATTATCTCCTCACCGGGCAAACAATTACTGGAGAATACTATGCTAACCTCCTGGACAAATTGCAATGTAAGAAATGCGAAAAAAGGCCAGATTTAGCAAGGAAGAACATCATCTTCCATCAAGACAATGCGTGCCTGCACACGTGCTGTCGCCATGGCAAAACTACACGAACTAAGGTATGAATTGTTGCCACCCCCGCCTTATTCACCTGATATGGCTCAATCGACTTCCATCTCTTTCCAAAACTGAACATTTATCTTGGTGGATGAAGATTCACCTCAAACAAAGAATGGATAGCCAAAGTTGACAACTATTTTGCAGGTCTGGATGAAACTCATTTTTGAGATGGGATCAAGGCACTGGAACATCGTTGGATCAACATTGAAAAATAAAAACGTTTCAGTTATGTAGATACTTTCTTTCTATTCCATTCTGAGAACTTTCCAAACTACCCTTGTATATAATTTAATTTCTTATGTTGACTCTTTCTTATATGTGTCAGTTAGCATTTGGATGATTGCAAATGCTCTGATTCATTGCCATCTTGGCTACCCACCAAGACCAATCTAGCCCTTACCTTCCTTTTTGGATAGGTTGATGGAATTTTTTCCCTAAGAGACCTTTCCATAATTAACTTTCAGAGGTAATTAACCTTAGCTGGTGCAAGCTCCGATTTACAACTGCGGTTGTTAACTGCAAAGGGTATTTGGTCTGTGGGAGCAATTTTATTTCGCTAAAGTCTGCCAGTAAGCTGGTTAGGACCCCCCACCCCAATCAGCCACTTGGGATATGCCCCATCACCTTTCCTCTTGTTACAACAGCGTAGTATGTTTATTAGGTCTAATGAACAGAATGCAATAGCACAATTTCTGAAGTTGAGAGGTGCACTACTTGATTCAGACCTTAAGTGAAGCATCATTCGGTACCAAGCCTAGGGTGCTCAATGATGGGGGTAATCCATGGAGGCCAAATATAGCAGTGCGCATAGGGTCCTTGAGGAAGGACGTAGTCCGTGAAGCTGCAGTTAGTGGTAGTTGCTTGAGGCCTTGGTCGAAAGTGAGCGATTGGTGCTCGATGATTGATGTGGTTTGTGGAAGCCCCATTGTCCATGGATGCTGCAGTGAGAGACTCCTCGTTGGCTAAGCCATGTAACTCCGAATAGTGAGCTACTAGGTGGAGGCAGATCAGAGCGTGTACTGGTTGTAGAGGTGACCTACACACTCACCTGATGGGAATATCAAAGGAGGCACATGGCTTGTGGACACACAGTAGTGCCACTATGGCAGCAGCTGTGCTTATACCAGTGGCGGGAGGTGGGTGCCAGGCGGTACTGTTGTGGCTGCTGGAGATTCAATTGTAAACAGTCTGGCATGTTTCTGCTGAGTAATTGTGTTCGATCTCCATAAGAAAGAGCTGTAAGTGAGCTGAAGTTGCAGCAGCCCATGATAAACGACTCTGTGGTTGGTGACGATGTTGTAAGGTGGTATCCAGAAGATTCAGCATTCCTTTGCCTCTGAAGAGGAGAGAGCATAGCCATCACTGAGAATGTGCAACATCCAAAGGAAGGAAGTGCTCCAGGGTCGAGGAGATAGTCCGTGGCATGGATGCTCGAGACAGTAGTTTGGACCTAGAAAGTGTTGGCTGAAGACAGCCAGCCTCATTGCAACTGTTAAAGATGGATTTGGCTCAAACTAGGACTGGTAACAGTGAACCCTGAAAAAGGCACATTCAATGTCACTGTCTGGGAAGGACGATTTGGCTGGTGATGGTGGCGACTTAAGCCGCACCCAGCATGGTCTGGGCTTGCTTCAAAAGTTCCAGCGATGCTGAATCAGAGCCAGAGGGAAGTCCAGCTGCTGGCCATAGAAAGGCATGCACACAAGGAATGGCTGTACCTTTATGTGATGCAGAGGGCCCTGGCTGCGCGTTGTGCAGTCAGAATGAGTGTTCTTGGAGAGGCGACCTGGCAGGGATAGTTCAGGGTTTGGATCATCTGAAGTGGCCCAGCCCGGCGAGTTTCTGTCGGTGGGTGCGGTGGCCCAGCCCGGCGAGTTTCTGTCGGTGGGTGCGGTGGCCCAGCCCGGCGAGTTTCTGTCGGTGGGTGCGGTGGCCCAGCCCGGCGAGTTTCTGTCGGTGGGTGCGGTGGCCCAGCCCGGCGAGTTTCTGTCGGTGGGTGCGGTGGCCCAGCCCGGCGAGTTTCTGTCGGTGGGTGCGGTGGCCCAGCCCGGCGAGTTTCTGTCGGTGGGTGCGGTGGCCCAGCCCGGCGAGTTTCTGTCGGTGGGTGCGGTGGCCCAGCCCGGCGAGTTTCTGTCGGTGGGTGCGGTGGCCCAGCCCGGCGAGTTTCTGTCGGTGGGTGCGGTGGCCCAGCCCGGCGAGTTTCTGTCGGTGGGTGCGGTGGCCCAGCCCGGCGAGTTTCTGTCGGTGGGTGCGGTGGCCCAGCCCGGCGAGTTTCTGTCGGTGGGTGCGGTGGCCCAGCCCGGCGAGTTTCTGTCGGTGGGTGCGGTGGCCCAGCCCGGCGAGTTTCTGTCGGTGGGTGCGGTGGCCCAGCCCGGCGAGTTTCTGTCGGTGGGTGCGGTGGCCCAGCCCGGCGAGTTTCTGTCGGTGGGTGCGGTGGCCCAGCCCGGCGAGTTTCTGTCGGTGGGTGCGGTGGCCCAGCCCGGCGAGTTTCTGTCGGTGGGTGCGGTGGCCCAGCCCGGCGAGTTTCTGTCGGTGGGTGCGGTGGCCCAGCCCGGCGAGTTTCTGTCGGTGGGTGCGGTGGCCCAGCCCGGCGAGTTTCTGTCGGTGGGTGCGGTGGCCCAGCCCGGCGAGTTTCTGTCGGTGGGTGCGGTGGCCCAGCCCGGCGAGCGGTGGCCCAGCCCGGCGAGTTTCTGTCGGTGGGTGCGGTGGCCCAGCCCGGCGAGTTTCTGTCGGTGGGTGCGGTGGCCCAGCCCGGCGAGTTTCTGTCGGTGGGTGCGGTGGCCCAGCCCGGCGAGTTTCTGTCGGTGGGTGCGGTGGCCCAGCCCGGCGAGTTTCTGTCGGTGGGTGCGGTGGCCCAGCCCGGCGAGTTTCTGTCGGTGGGTGCGGTGGCCCAGCCCGGCGAGTTTCTGTCGGTGGGTGCGGTGGCCCAGCCCGGCGAGTTTCTGTCGGTGGGTGCGGTGGCCCAGCCCGGCGAGTTTCTGTCGGTGGGTGCGGTGGCCCAGCCCGGCGAGTTTCTGTCGGTGGGTGCGGTGGCCCAGCCCGGCGAGTTTCTGTCGGTGGGTGCGGTGGCCCAGCCCGGCGAGTTTCTGTCGGTGGGTGCGGTGGCCCAGCCCGGCGAGTTTCTGTCGGTGGGTGCGGTGGCCCAGCCCGGCGAGTTTCTGTCGGTGGGTGCGGTGGCCCAGCCCGGCGAGTTTGTGTCGGTGGGTGCGGTGGCCCAGCCCGGCGAGTTTGTGTCGGTGGGTGCGGTGGCCCAGCCCGGCGAGTTTGTGTCGGTGGGTGCGGTGGCCCAGCCCGGCGAGTTTCTGTCGGTGGGTGCGGTGGCCCAGCCCGGCGAGTTTGTGTCGGTGGGTGCGGTGGCCCAGCCCGGCGAGTTTGTGTCGGTGGGTGCGGTGGCCCAGCCCGGCGAGTTTGTGTCGGTGGGTGCGGTGGCCCAGCCCGGCGAGTTTCTGTCGGTGGGTGCGGTGGCCCAGCCCGGCGAGTTTCTGTCGGTGGGTGCGGTGGCCCAGCCCGGCGAGTTTCTGTCGGTGGGTGCGGTGGCCCAGCCCGGCGAGTTTCTGTCGGTGGGTGCGGTGGCCCAGCCCGGCGAGTTTCTGTCGGTGGGTGCGGTGGCCCAGCCCGGCGAGTTTCTGTCGGTGGGTGCGGTGGCCCAGCCCGGCGAGTTTCTGTCGGTGGGTGCGGTGGCCCAGCCCGGCGAGTTTCTGTCGGTGGGTGCGGTGGCCCAGCCCGGCGAGTTTCTGTCGGTGGGTGCGGTGGCCCAGCCCGGCGAGTTTCTGTCGGTGGGTGCGGTGGCCCAGCCCGGCGAGTTTCTGTCGGTGGGTGCGGGGTCCCAGCCCGGCGAGTTTGTGTCGGTGGGTGCGGGGGCCCAGCCCGGCGAGGTGCTGTCGTTGGGTGCGGGGGCCCAGCCCGGCGAGGTGCTGTCGTTGGGTGCGGGGTCCCAGCCCGGCGAGGTGCTGTCGGTGGGTGCGGGGGCCCAGCCCGGCGAGGTGCTGTCGGTGGGTGCGGGGGCCCAGCCCGGCGAGTTTCTGTCGGTGGGTGCGGGGGCCCAGCCCGGCGGGGTGCTGTCGGTGGGTGGGGGGGCCCATCCCGGCGTGGAGCTGTCGGTGGGTGGGGGGGGCCCATCCCGGCGAGGTGCTGTCGGTGGGTGCGGGGGCCCATCCCGGCGAGGTGCTGTGGATGAACAAGTCCTCACCTGACAGTGAGCAGTCAAGTGTGTGAACATTGATGTTGTCCGTTTATGCTGGTATGAGAGATTCCTTGGTAGTTCGGTGTGCGCCTCAGAATGATGAGCTGCTAGTTGCAGCTGGAAAAAGCCCAGAGAACATACTGGTTGCAGAGTGGTCAGACAGCAATGTCTGCTGGAAGTCTGGTTTTGAACAATCTGGTGATTATTGTTCAGGTTTTATCTCCAGAGGAAATTGTTGCAAACAGGCAGTAGTTGGCAGCAACGTATGGTATATGAGTGTATGGTTGGTGGCTCTGCTGTAAGGCAGTATGTAGGAGGTACAGTGTAGATACTGTGTGATTTTTAATGTGGTGCAAAAATTGGTATTGTGGACTACAGGATTCCAGCATTTCCAAGCCACAAATAATTGAAATAAGTGTCTAAATACCAAAATGGGAACAGATGTAGCAAGACTTTACAGACTAGAAGAGCATGTACAGTATCCCTTACAAATAGTGTACAAATGGGTAGACTGACTTCATCTCAAAGCATACAGCTCAAGAATGAATGTGTTTCATCAGTATCTCAGAGGTGGGTTTTTTTTTTTTTTTTTTTTTTTTTTTTTTTTTTTTTTTTTTTTTTTTGGGGGGGGGGGGGGGGGGAGAGTTGAAGTTGCACAGGACAGCCTGTGGAAAAATTGAATAGTTTCATTTTCTTTTGATTTGTAAAAATATTATAGTTCAATCACAAATGACGATATTGTGAAGGTTTCTTAATGGAAGGGTAAATGAATACAGTATAATTAAAAATTTAAAAACAATGGAGATCTGAAGTCATTTAGAATGAAATCCTCATGTCAAAACTGTCAGTCATGGTTTATAACGTTTTGCAGACTTAAAAATTGTATTTCGAAAATATGGATAGCCATAGGATACTGATGTGTAAACTCAACAGTCAGCAGTGATATTAATGCTTTAACTTCTTAAATTATCCAAATGTTTCTTCATAAAAATGAGATAATCAGAAATGTTTTTAGCCTTTATAAATTTCTTTTCTCAAAAATCCCCATTCTGAATATTTTAAGAACTGCATGGGATACTCTTTGTCCATTATACTTATGGAAGATACAATCAGAATAGGTAACTTTTGGGTTAGGCCTAACTACATTCAAGGTCAAAAGTATGAAATACAGGGTGCAGCTACATAACTCCCTGATTTCAAAACACAGTAAAACCTGGTTTATAAATCAGAATTGTTTTTAGTAATGTAGGTACATATCTAACATTTTGTTGGACAGTTTTGAAAATCGGAGTTAGGTGATGCCCCCCATTGCCCATACATTGAATAAGCCAATTTCTGGCATTTCTTATGAGCCTTACCAGCATAGCACAGGTATATTGGCAATTTCTGCCTGGATATTGATCTTCAGGTCTTTTAGGATCCTTGGATGATTGTCATAAACATAGGATTTTAACAAAATTACCAGGGGGCCAAATTGGGGGGACTGGGCCAAACTCACCAAATCGCCTCATATTAAGATGAGGTGCATTGGAAAGTATACTTAAATGTGAACTGTTGCTCCATCCTGTTGGAACCAAATGTCCCCTAAGTCCAATTCATCAAGTTGTGGAAACAAAAATTCCACCAATGTTCACATGTAGTTTGAATTCAGTGTCATTGTTATCGCACTGTCTTCAAAAAACCGGGGACCCACACTCCCAGCTGAGGAAATTGCACACTACACTGTGACTGCATGACTGTGGAGCCCTTTGATGCAATTCTCGGGGATTGGTTGTTATCCCAGTAGAACTTATTCTGTTTGACATATCCAATCAAGTGAAAATGCATTGTATCACTGAAAAAACAGTTCTGTACGCAGAAATGTTTTTGAAAAGTGCCCCACATGCTTTCTTCGGAGAATTGAAGTTATCTTGTCATAATCACGATTTGTCTGAATGTAGTGAGCCATGGTCCAAGACATGGTGCAATGGTGCTGCGTTGAAGTGACTTTGGAAGGTTTGCTGGATTGCAATAACAGCATTGATTCGAAAAGTAGGCCGCGACGACAAACGCATGGTCCTCATTGTTTTGACGCATGAGGTGACTGACCTGGAAGAGAACACCACATCAGAACTACGCTGTCAAATGAGGCATCCTACCCTGCTACAACCACCAAAGCCTGAATTGTACGCATGTCAAACAAGGTAGTTATGTTGCCTCACCTGAGAGTGGGTACACCACCTATGTGATACGATTTTCAAACTGGTGTAAAAAAAAAACTTTAGGTATGTGCCTACAGTACTAAAAATTTTTTTAAAAAATCTGATTCATGAAATGGGTTTTATTACGTGTTGAAATCATAAAGTTGTGTTGGTGCACCCTGTATTTAAAATAATTGCTGCCATTGAATCAAAGTAGTGCAAAATTAGATTTCTAACAATTGTGAAGTGATTTTCACTTTTGTTAAACATAATCTTCTTGTCTGTTTCAGTAGTCCACATATCTAACCCTTTCACTGCTTTTCTCTCTCACTGACATTGTACATGACAACTTGAAACCACACACACAAATCTAAAAAGAAAGCTGAAAACAGTATTGCCAACATGCTTAGATTACACTAGAGGTTAAATGCTAAATACATAGAGTGCTGAAAATTTTCTGATACTTTACACACAAAAATTGCCTACTCCAATTGTACTAACTACTGACACAGTAACCAGATAATTTACAGTGCAGTTCTCATAAATTTTTAATTGGGCTTTTGAGTAAATAATTTGTTAAAAGTCTCAAAAATGTGATTTTTAAAATTGTTTAAATGTATATTTACACAATACAGATAGGTGGAGCAGAGATATTGTTAACCTTTTGTTAGTGGTGTCCACATCAGAGGTGCACAATTTTTTTTATTTCCCTTGCCACGGTTGGTGGCAGTGTTGTGATGCACTCTAAGTATCCTTCAGATTTTCATACTTAAGATGGCCAGTTGCGTCACTGCCAGTGATCCAGATTGTCTGTAAAACTGGCTTACTCTTAGCCTCACAGGTGTTGTGCCACCATTTGTGTAAATTTTTCAGACAAGAGTTTCTTTCTCCATCTTATTGTGCTATCATCTGCGAGTATATTGGGGAATTAATTTGATTATAGAATAAATTTCAGGTACAAAAACAGGGTTGTTTCTAATAAGTGTAGTGCCACCGTATATGTAATTTCATATGTTATATTGCACAATGGACACTTTACGGCGAACCTCTGGTGGCATCATCCCTCAAGATATTGGCAGACTGTACAGGGCTGTGTTTGGTGAGAGGCTTTGAAGGATGATAACCAAGTTGGTGACCCTCCTGATTCCAACACTGAACACAAAATTGAAGTATGTGCTGGAAAATCAGAATCTAAACAAAACTGTGAAGGAACAGATGACTGAAGAGCCCAGTGATGGTTTGTAATACATGACTAAACAAATGAGGACCAAGGGGATCATTGGCTTAATCCAGTGGAATAAAAGTTTCCTACCTAACAGGAGGAAACTTGGTTAGCAAAAGTTACTTGCAGACTTTCCTGGGGTGGAAGGTAAAGATAGACATGGGAATACCAATGCTGAAACATGGCTTCTGCTCTTCAATGACTCAGTTCTGAACTCTGTCATTACATGGATGAACCAATACAGTGACAAACTGAGAACAGCTTTTACCCATACTAGGTATGCCTGTTACACAAATCTGGTTGAAATTAAAGCTTTTATTGCTTTGTTATACCTTCCTGGTGTTTATCACATATTGTGCCTAAATTTGGAAGAGCCGTCAGATACCAAAGGAGATGGTGTGGAGCCATTAAGCTCACCATGTTGTTGAGTAAATTATTGTTATTATTATTTTAGGAGATGCTTTTGATTTGGCAACAGCAACACACAAGCAAAAGAGAGGAAAATGACCAACTGTCTTGCTCCAATAATAAAATGTTCGAAATATTTGTTGTGTAACTGCCAAGAATATTACTCCATTGGGGAAAATTTTACTCACGATGAAAAGTTAAAAAGCTGTTCATGAGCATTGTTGTATTCATCGTTACATCACATCCAAGGGTGGCACAAAGATATTTGCCCTTGTTGATGCAAAAATGTACTACACCTGCAAGATGTAAGATGGTAAGAAACCAGAGTTGGAGCATCATGTCAGTAATCACACTTCTGTCATCCACAGTATGGTAACACAAGTAGTCAATAAATGGCGTAATCTGTTGGCTGTTGAGGACTGGTTCAGTGATGTCCCCCTGATGAAAGAACTGGCAGGTAAAAGAATATGTCATTGCCACCTTGAAGAAGAAAAAATGACAAATTCCAGTTGAGTTCAAAAATATGTAAAGAAGCAGAAAATATTCCAGCCTTTCTTGTTTCAGGGGAGAGGTAATGATGGTTTCAAGTCTGCACTTGACGATATAATCGAGGACACAACTGGGCTCACAAAAAAACCTGAAATTATCACATTTCACAATCAAACAAAAGGGGGCATTGACATGGTTGATAAATTGTGTGCTACCTTTTATGGTTACGCACACATGGCGATGAACAATGGCTTTTTATACCCGCCCCCCACCCCCTCACCCCTCCCTCAACATGGCTGGTATAAACATTAAGGTTATACACACAAGAATCCACTTTGACTCCGGCAGCCAGACAGTCTTCTTGTGCCCCCCACCCCGTGGTCGTGAAAGATTTGTCCACCTCTGGATGACTCAAAAAGGGGCACCACTGATGGAAGATTAATAGTTACAGCAGTGGTATGTAGTAATATAAAATGGAAAATAACATTGTGTACATTTCCAAATTTAAAAAAAAAAAATATGTTGAAGATTAGAAAAATCTTAAACTTTGGAATTTTCTTGTTAAATTTGTAATGCGTAAAAAGCCTATACCTGTGTTTGTCAAACAAGTTTTAACATATCGAGAAAGAACTTAAAGCAAAACATCTGTCAAGCCTCTGACACTTTTGGTTCATTAGTTACATTTTCTTTTGGTTCTCCACTGTACTAAGAGTTAAAAAATGCGTGTTTTTCACAGGTCTGTACCATTTTGTAAAAAATCAAGAGAAAATGACAGTATTTATTTGTTAACAGGTGTGGTATAGGAGTCTAATGTGTATTTTTTATAGAGAAACTCGTGATGATAAATTGACACACACTACGATTTCAGATGAAATTGCCCAGTAGGTGTTACTGTACTTGTAACATATTGTTACGATTATGAACCCCAGTTTTAGCGTGATAATTTGAGGCTAAAGGATTTCTTTCCTTTTCACACTTATCATCATTTTTGATATTATAAGGACATACAAAATACCTTATGAATAATGGTAGACAGCTGTTAAAAGTTTGGTTTTTCGTAAGCAATTTTTATTTTTTATAGTTTGCTAGTTGTGCGAATGAGTTGTTGTGCAGGGATCTGTAACATTGTCTGTAAACAAACGTAAGTATATCCTCATTTCATAACAGAGAACGTGTGAGACAGAAGTGTGTGCTTTGCACCACAAGTAATCCTTACACAGTAAGCTCATCTCCTACTCAGATGAAAGTTCTGTACCAGGATTGAGGACTAAATTTAAGAACATGTTCATCTCCTTGAGTGTTTCCTGAACATGTTTTAAAAAGAATCTTTTATTTCCAGCCATCTCGTGAATTAGCTGAACAAACATATAACCAGATAATTAAGTTCAAAAAGTACTTAGAGAATCCAAAAGTACGTGAACTGTTGGTGATTGGTGGTGTCAATGTTAAGGATCAAATTGCAGCACTGATGGCAGGAGTAAGTTCACCATACAATTAATTGTAAACTGTGAACATGCTGTACACTCATTTTTGAAATGAAAATACATTTTTCTATTTGAATAATTGTAGCAAATCCATTCTTAATATTTTAAAATCACAACAGGTTGACATAGTTGTGGGAACACCAGGCCGCTTGGAGGATCTGATATCTGCTGGTCATCTCTCTCTCACTCAGTGTAGATTCTTTGTTTTGGATGAAGCTGATGGTCTTCTCAAACAGGGCTACACTGAACTCATCGACAGATTACATCGTCAGATCCCAAAAATTACATCTGATGGTCGAAGACTGCAGATGATTGTCTGTTCAGCTACTCTACATGCTTTTGAAGTGAAAAAAATGGCGGTAAGTTTTACTTATGTGTTTGACTCTAATAAGAAAAATGGTTTGATGGTTTTCAAAATGTGAAAAATGTCTGGTTCCAAGAGAAAAGGAAAAACTAATGTAATGTTTGCATAGGAACGTCTCATGCATTTTCCCACATGGGTTGACTTGAAAGGTGAAGATGCTGTTCCTGAAACTGTACACCATGTTGTGGTAATGGTAGACCCCCAGAAGGACTCAAATTGGCACAATCTACGTCGCCATATTCAAACTGATGGTGTCCATGCGAGAGACAATGTTCGGCCAGGAAATAACACTGCAGGTTAAATTATAGCATAAATTCATCTGTAACTCTCATCAGTTTTCTCTTAATGGGCATGCACTTATTTAAACTTTTTTGTTTTAGAAACACTTTCTGAAGCCGTCAAGATGCTGAAAGGTGAATACTGTATGCGTGCAATCAATGAACACAAAATGGATCGAGCAATAATATTTTGTCGAACAAAGCTGGACTGCGACAACCTGGAGAGATACATGAACCAATTGGGTGTGTTTTGACTTAAGTAATAGCTATAATGATGATGTGACAGAGATACATCAATAAAAGAATGCAGTGTGTTATTGCCTTTAAAATATTAGCAGTTTATTCATTTCACACTCAAGCATTTGTTTGTTTGTGAAATTGTTATAGTTGGCGGCATTCTTTCTTTGGCCAACAATATCACATTTCAAAGATGAGATGAATAGTTCATTATTGGCATTTTGTTTAGTGAGACATGCTTCATTTTTTGATAAAAGCTATCTGTTTGTCACAGAAGGATTCTTTCCATCAAGGAGCAACTTTTTTCTGAATTTTATCCCATAGCCTTAGCTCTGCCAGTTTTTTGTGCACATGAAGAATGTTGGGAATCCATGCTGGCATTATGGGACTCGTCTTTATATTATCATTACAGCCAGTTACATATAATGGGTATTTCTCCAAAAAAACAGAAATTGCTAGCAGTAGTGTCCATTTGTAGTAACAGAAAAGTGTGAGTAATATCTAGTCACAAAATTAGGTAACAAATGGTAGGATACAAATGAATTTATCTGATAAGTGGCTGTTAGCAACTTGTCAATTTTACTTGCATGGTGGCCTATCTATAGACTGTCATTTTTAATCATATAACTAGAGTTCAACAAGAAAAACTATACTTCTGAAAACATCACTTCCCTTGGTCTCACCATCCTTCTCTAGGTCTGTCCTGAAGAATACAGTTTTTTGATAGAAGAAAAGACAGCCATTACACATTGTGAAAACAGATCCAAACTTCATCATTCTCTCTGAGGACAAAGGCTCCACCTCTGCTGTGATGAGTCACACTGATTGACACAAGGCCTCTACCAATGGCCTGCCTGTTTTAGTCCAACATAACCTCTAATCCCTACTGAAATCCATAGTCCTTCCCAGAAGCACTCACCTGAGTCAATCTCCCACCTCACCCCAACAACACCCCACACACCCATCTTTTACATGCTCCACAAAAAAACACAAACCTAACAATCCTGGACACACCATTGTAGATGGCTATTACACTTCCACTGAAAGAATTTCCACTCTTGTTGACCACTGTCGCCACTCCTTTACCTCATGGATCCCTACTCATCACTGTTGATGCCACCTCCCTACACGCAAACATCCCTTATGCCCATGGCCATGCTCCTATCAGACACTACCACTGTTGACACCGTCAGACTCTGCACCCAACACCTCATTTTTATACGCATTATCAACTGTATCGTGACCCACAACTGCTTTTCCTTTGAAAGGAAGTTTCACAAATAAATATGCGCCACAGCCAAGAACGTGTGCATTGCACCCTTCTGTGTGAACTTGTTTATGGGCCATCTAGAGGAAACCTTCCTAGCTTCCCAAGACTCCCAGCCCCTAGTCTGGTTTAGGCTCATTGGTGGTATCTTCACGATCTGGACTCATGGCCAAGGCATCCTATCCACGTTCCCTCACAACCTCAACAACTTTTCTCCTTTCTGCTTCACCTGGTCCTCTTTCTACTCAATGCACCACCTTCCTGGATGTTGACCTCCACCTCGTTGATGGCTCCATTCCCACCTCAGTCCACATTAAATGCACTAACCATCAACGGTACCTGCACTTAGACAGTTGCCATCCCTTGTACACCAAAAAGTCTCTCCCTTACAGCCTATCCACTGTTGACAACAAATCTGCAGTGATGAGAATTTTCTTGCCCAGTTTACTGAAGGCTGCACCAGGATCTTCACAGACAATTAATACCCCTGAAATCTAGTCCAGAAACGATTTCCTGTGCCATATTCTCACACAACCCCAATCCTCCGACCACTTGCGAGAATCAGCCACAAAGAAATGCCCTCTTGTCACCAACTGTCACCCTGGACTAAAAGAGCTGAACCATATACTTTGCCAGTGTTTTCTCTCTCATCCTGCCCTGAAATGAGGAACATCCTACCCAGGATCCTACCCACCCCTCCCAAACTAGCATTCTGTCACCCACCTATCCTACACAATATCGTGGCGCATCCATACACCACTCTCACTCCCAACCCCTTGATCCCTGTGGCAAACCAAGGTGCAAGACTGGCCCAATGCACTCCAGTCCTGTCACTGGCTTATCCTACCCCATAAGGAGTTGAGCCAATTGTGAACGCAGCCATGTCGTACACCAACTCTGCCTCAAACACTGCACAGCCTTGTATGTTGGTGTAACTAGTAACCAACTGTCCATTGGGATGAATGGCCACTGCCAAAGCTGACAACCCAATGGCACAATATGCTAAATTTCTTTTCACAACCCTAGTCATCTGGCTCTTTCCCTCCACCGCCAGCTTCTTTGAATTACACGGATGTTAGTTATACTTACAACATATCCTCCACTCCCATAATCACGCATGTTAGTTATACTTACAACATATCCTCCACTCCCATAATCATCCTAGCTTCACTTTCATGTAGTCCACAGTCCTCGCACTCTCTGCCCACTGGTTTCCCCTTCATATTGTCGCCTCCTCCCAATTCACATGCCCATGTTGCCTTCAGCATGTGCCACTTCCCACTGACAGCCAGCCACCTGCCGCTACACACTGGCTGCAAAAATCATGCCCCCATATACCTGCTCCTCCTCCCTCCCGCATTCCTTGCCAACAGTCTGGCCACCTCCCTCCGAGCCACTACCCATACAACCCCAGTACCTCTCCCTGCCTCCTCCTTCCTTTACCCAACTCACCTGACAAACCTCACAACCATCAGTCCACCTGTTGCAAATTAGGATTGGCACTGTTAGTCTAGATGGCATGATGAGGCATAGCTAGTTGTGCATGTGTGCATGCTTCCGTGAGCATTACTGTAGCACATCAGGAGATAACTCCAGAATGTAGCATGTTTTCATTCTTGTGCGTGTGCCTATTGACAACTCAACACTCTGCTTTTCAGTGAATAGTCTCCTTTAATCCTAAAGTAACTACATTCTACAAAAAAATTGTATCTCAGAAATGCTGACCAGCACCGCCTGATGGGAGGCAAAACACACACACACACACACACACACACAGTACTCAACACTATTCAAGTGACTATTGATAGTATGAAATATTTCCTCTTCTGCTCTTCTGAAGGTGAGTACTGGCAAGCACTTCTGCAATTTTATAGTTTTCTTGAATGAATTTCCCCTTCAATACCATTAAACTATAGTGATTGTAAGTCCTGTGACTTTAAGGCATTGTCAAATCAGTACCACATCACATTTGTGTTTAAAGCCCAACATAGAGAACAAGACACACATTAACAAGCCGCATCATAGGAGTAAAATTTAAATAAGAGGAGTGGTACCTCCTCCAAAGTTCCGAGCTTGGTTTACTCTGGTTTTTGGTCATAAAATACCTGTTGAAAAGTATTACATGTGCTAATTACAGTGGATCAGATCTTTTAATAATTGTTACTGATTTAAAATATGAAATATATTGTGTAAAGTTCTGCGAGGATACAATTAATTAAAACAATACAAGACATTCAAAAATAGATCCGAAACCTCAGTTGACCCTGCATTTCACCATTGAATGTCTCTCACTGTCTTGAGCTGTTGACAAAAGCACCAGCACAGATCACATAGTTATGTATAAAGTACTATATTGTAATGAATATAATAGAGGGAAACATTCCACGTGGGAAAAATATATCTAAAAACAAAGATGATGTGACTTACCAAACAAACACAAACATACACACAAAATTCAAGCTTTCGCAACCGGCGGTTGCTTCGTCAGGAAAGAGGGAAGGAGAGGGAAAGATGAAAGGATGTGGGTTTTAAGGGAGAGGGTAAGGAGTCATTCCAATCCTGGGAGCGGAAAGGCTTACCTTAGGGGGGAAAAAGGATAGGTATACACTCGTGCTCGCGCACACACACACGCGCACACACACACACACACACACACACACACACACACACACACACACACACACACACGTCCATCCGCACATACACAGACTCCTTACCCTCTCCCTTAAAACCCACATCCTTTCATCTTTCCCTCTCCTTCCCTGTTTCCTCACGAAGCAACTGCCGGTTGCGAAAGCTCGAATTTTGTGTGTGTGTTTGTTTTTTTGTGTTCTATCGACCTGCCAGCGCTTTTGTTTGGTAAGTCACATCATCTTTGTTTTTAGATGTACTATATTGTAAGGCAAATAAAGTATTTACTGTCCAAAAATGAGCAATATTATTATGTAGAATTAATAACAGAACATATTATAGAACTTAGGAATTTTTGCTCCTACTGATCTTCCAATTTAATTCACAGCAAAGCTATTCCACTGTATAAAGACAAGTCATTGTTTAACTTTGTTACCAAAAATCTTGAAAAATTCTTGACCCATTTACTTCAAATTTTTACACTATAGTCTAATAAATGTTCAGTTGGATATAGGTTATGTAGTTTTTTTAATGTGTATGGTTTATAACTAAATATGTAATATATAGATGGGAAATGTTTACTAGCAAAAATCTTGAAAAGGGTTTGACCAATTTACTCAAAAGTTTTTACATGATAGTTTAATAAACATTTGGGTGGACATAGGCAACACATTGTTTAATTAACTATAAAGATGACACATTGAGTTGCAAATGGGCACAAGGAAAAGACATTTACTCATTAGCTTCTGGCCAAAGCCTTTGTGAGAAAAGGAAACACACAAACAAGCACACCTCACGCACACAACTGCCATCTCGTATCAGCTCGGACTGGAATGCAGCTATCACTTATAGTGGAAGCAGTAATCTGAAAGGGATAGGGGAAGGGATAGCAGGGTATGGGTGAGGAGAGAGAAGAGCACTGTCTGACCGAGCTTGCAGGAACTAGACTGCCAACAGGCTGTTTTGGAAGGCTCTGGGGGAACAAGGAATGGAAAAGGAGAGGAGTGGGGAAGGGGAAAGATGGGCAATTGTGTTGGCAGAGGGCAGCAGACGAAGATGGTGGGAGATGCGAATAGGGAGGAGATGGTAGGACAGGGGGTGGAGACTGTCGGGTGGAGGGTGTGGGTGCAGTACATTACTGTAGGTTGAGGTTATTACATTACTGTACTGAGAGGGAATGTGTTATAAGGATAACTCCCACCTATGCTGTTCAGAAAAGTTGATGGTGGAAGGTAGGATCCAGATGGCTTGTGTAGTGAAGCAGCCATTGACGTCAAGCTGGATACTGTGCCATAGGATGATCTGCTTTGCTCGTGGCCACATTTTATTGGTGGCCATTCATCCTGACAGTCACCTGGTTGGTAGTCATAGCAATATAAACAATTTGTTCAATGACAGAAGCTGAGCTGGTATATGATATGGCTGCTTTCACGGGTGGCTCAGTCTCTGATGGGGTAGGAGAAGCCTTTGAGAGGACTGGAATAGGAAGTTATGGGTGGGTATCTTAGCTCTTAGTCCAGTTCACGACTATATTGTCAATAAATCTGAATCAGACTACGGATTTAACATTTTGGGAGGCTAGGAATGTCACCTCTAGATCGCGCATGAACAGGTTGGCATAGGAGGGTGCCATGTGGGTACCCATTGCTGTTCCGCAGATTTGTTTGTATACCTTCCCTTCAAATGAGAAGTAGTTGTGAGTTAAGATGAAGTTAGTAAGTTGTATGAGGAATAAGGTAATGGGTTTAGTGTCTGAAATATGTTGGGAAAATTAGTGTTCAATAGTGGTTAGACCATAGGCATGTGGGATGTTGGTGTGTATGCGAAGTGGCATCAACAGTGATGAGTGGGGATCCAGGAGGTAAACGGCTGGGGATGGAGGAGAAACAGTGAAGTAAGAGGTTGATATCTTTGATGTCAGATGCTAGATTACAAGTGGTCGGTTGGTGGTGTTTGTCCCTCCCACACAGCTTTGCTACTCAGACATGGCATATCTACAGTGACAAGGGCTCCCTTGCCCAGTATGTTGAGGTTCTCACTAGAGATGGGCAAAACTGTTCTTTTCAGAGATCGGATCAGAACTGTTCACTCCCTGAAATGAAGTAGCTCTTTTTCTCGACTCACCACTCATTCACAATAGAAAATAAATGGAAGGCACATTGCCCTTTAAATTTGGTTTATTCCAGTACTATACCTGTATTTTGATCTTATTTGATCCTATTTTGAAGTAGCACAGATAATGAGTAAGAATTTTGTATTGTTTATTGAAATTTCCACGATATGACAAAGTTTTTGATTATTGATTTATTTTGCACTACTGTGGTTTTTTGGGTTATCATAAAATGTTGTAACTTGATATTTACATTAACAATATATTTGGCTATAATGTATTAAAATTTCATTAACCTCGTACAAATACATCACAAGCCATATATTTTTAAAGTGAACGTTTCCTTCTGAAAACACCTAAAATCGCAAAATCTGCACCAGAATAAGAAAAAAATATATATAAATTTGACTGTAAGACTAAAGTGCTGCATATAGCCTTACGCAGAATAAAACAAGGGAAATATTGGTGTATCACATTTTGCGATACAATTATCGGTTCGCTCGTAATTAAAGCGTAAATTTCAGTGTCCATGATAAAAATCCTATAGTAAGAGGAGTTGTCAGGAACCTAATGTGCTCAGTTTAAACAAATAAAAATAAAATAAAATCAAATGATGTATACATAACATAATAATGTAAATAAAATAGAAAGAAACTTCCACATGGGAAAAATATATTAAAAACAAAGATTCCAAGACTTACCAAGCGGGAAAGTGCCGGTAGACAGGCACAATAAAAAAACACACAAACACACACACAAAATTTCGAACTTTCGCAACCGGCGGTTGCTTCGTCAGGAAAGAGGGAAGGAGAAGGAAAGATGAAAGGATGTGGGTTTTAAGGGAGAGGGTAAGGAGTCATTCCAATCCCGGGAGCGGAAAGACTTACCTTAGGGGGAAAAAAAGGATAGGTATATACTCGCGCGCGCGCGCCCACACACACACACACACACACACACACACACACACACACACACACACACACACACACACACACACACACACACACACGCAGACATATTTTTCCCCCTATGCCATTTCTCCAATCTCCCATACCACCCCCCCCCCTCCCCCTAGAACTATCTACAGAGGAGTGGCCCCTTGTCCCCCAATAGCACACCGGATTGGAACAGCTGAACCATATCTTTTGTGAGGGCTTTGATTACCTGTATGATGCCATGAAATGAGGGACATACTACCCAACATTGTTCCCACCCTTCCTAAAAAGGTGTTCCATCACCCACCCAATGTACACAACATCCTGTTTCATCCCTATCCACTCCCAATCCCAACCCCTGCCCACAGGGATCATATTTCTGTGGAAGACCCATGTGTAAGACTTACCCAATCCTTCCACCGATCACTTTCTATTCCAGTACTGCCACAGGCTTGTCCTACCCCATCAGAGGCTGGGCCACCTGTGAAAGCAGCCATGTCATATACCAGCTCAGCTGCAAGCATGGCACAGCATTTTATATTGATAAGACAACCAATCAGCTGTCCACCAGGATGAATGCCCACCACAAAACTATGGTGAAGGGCGTAGTAGTCCACCCTGTGGCGCAACATTTAGTGGAACATAAAATACTTCATTTCAGTGGCTGCTTAACTACCCAAGCTGACTGGATCCTCACCTCCACCATCAGCTTTTGTGAAATGCACAGATGGGAGTTAACCTTACAAAACATCTTCCACTCTCGTAACTATCCAGACATCAACCTATGGTAACATATTATCCCCACACATGTATATGTTTGAATAAAAAATAAGATTCATACTAAAAAATTGGCATTTTCAAATCCACTTTCTGTTTTTGATAGATCCTCTTATTACTTGTTTCTTGTTCTCTTACAAATCTTTTTATGGTTATAATAGCATTAATAGTTGTCTATTTGCAGCAATCAAAGTGACTGCCATGTGACAGTCATGTAGGTGTAGTAGTTGTAAGATACTGGCCTAGCATGTGAGAGGAGCAGGGCTCGAGTTCTTGTATGACCTTCCAAATTTAGATTTTCTTTGGTTTGCCTAAATTAAGGTAAATTCTAGGATAGTATCTCTGGGTTAGACATGGACTCAGCCCATTTTCTTACTCACCTGTGTCCCATCTGACCTTATGCTTTGCTTGTAATCATCTTGTTTTTGACTTTATGCTAAGGGTGGATGTAATGGAAAAAAATCATTACAGCCATTTTTATTAATGTACAAATCTAAAATTTTGCACGTGTAAAGCAAAAGAGATGTATTTAATGGGAAAATATAGTAAAATATGCAGGATTAATATTTTGCCAGAAATTTGATTTTTTAATTTTTGTATTGTCTTTCTTATAAAAAGCCATAACTCAAATTCTAATCATGCAATTAATCAGAAAATTTTATGGTAGTGTCCTGAGGTGGTTATAAGACCACTGAACTACAGTTATTTATTTATGGTACAAATTGTATCATTACCAGAGTTTATAATTTTGCACAACCAAAATTAAATTAACATTTTTTTCTACATACAATAATCTAAAAATCATAATGTAATTGCAAGCTCTCATATTTTTTAGTTCCAGGGAGACAGCAACACCTTGCAAACAGTTCCTGAAAATTTCGTAGCATTAGCGCATATACTTTTTGAGAAAAGGGTTCTAATAATGTAAAAAATGTAAAACTGAGAAAATGAGCTTCAAAAACTTTCTTCTCATACTTCTACATGTAATAAGCTTACCTCAATTTTAAAATCCTCCATACTGAAACTCTTCATCCTTCAGCTTTCTCTTCTCTCCTCTTCGAATCTGCCTGGCCTGTATTTGCAGGTAAGACACTGATGTGTCAGCTTTCTTGATCCTGCTCTTGTCGAAGGTGTAAAATGTTTTTGTTGTAAACATACCAGGATCTATACCAACTCTCTTTGGAACTTCAATTCTGTCATTATTTCCGTTATTTCAACATAAAATTGCATCATACACATACCTATTTTGAGTACTTTAAGTCCATAGAATGTCCTTTTTCAGCATCTAATCCAAATTAAATTATTGAGACTTTCATTTGCATTTTGTGTCTTTCCATGAAGACACTTCCTCAATAAATCAGGATTTGCAAGAAACTTGAATGTGAATGTCATAACAGGTTCTGATAATGAGTGTTTATGTGAATATATCTCATTTCTGTTGTTGAACTTACACCAATCATCTTTCGGACACAGGTTGTGCATTGGTGTTTGGTCTGTAGTTAGTTTGTGGGAAAAAATTCCCCACACAGCACGTGTTGTTGCCTCTAAATTTTGTGTGTTTTCCTGATAGCTCTCCCATAAAATAAACTCAAGAGAATCAATTTCTTTCAGAGTAAACCTGCCTTTTCCTCCTAGTTGTTTTCCATTCTCAAGCACTTCACCTTTCTTCCCTTTCAGCAGGTGACAAAGCCTACCACCAAGCCTCTTTTGGATGTGACCAACACATTCCAACTTTTATCTTGTTGTATTGTATGGATTTTTATCTGTTACAGCTTTGAACAAAGAGGAATCTCCATCACCAAGGTATTTAGTATATCTAACACCATACTGTTCCCAGATCTGGAGAACATCTTCACAACTGCAGCAGCCTCTGTGCTCCCACTTGAACCACTATAATTTTTAGAGCATGCTACTCCATGCTTTTCTTGCCACAGTTTCTCACTGTCTTCATTGTTGAACATTTTCATTGTTGCACACAGGTGGCATTATTAGACATACTTCCTACATCTAAAACTTTACCTGTGTCAATAACCAATAACAATTACAACTCCATACAGAGCTGTGTGACCCCTTTACATCCAAGTCCCATCTACGGACACACAGGTCAGTAACATTTGTAGGAGATTCTCTGTCATGAATATCTACCCTAGGATCTATTTCTTTTCTTTTCTTTCCACTAATTCCTCCACTGCTTTCTTCATAAAAACTTTGACAGTATCACATACGGCATCAGATGTTTCTTTATTTATTTTCTCAAACCTTGCACAAGGTGGGGGCATGTTCAGAAAACCACACAATAAATACCTCCTTCCCTGCCCTGTCCAAGGCATGTCAGTGCATACGCTAATCTAAAATTGCTTTCCAGTGTCAGTTTTTTTGGAGGGGAAAAATGAAAATTCATAGTCACACAATTTACAAATTAATTTAAAATAACAAGCTATTCCCACCCTTCTTCCTTCAACAACAATCATGAAATCCATATTTCTACAGCTAATAGATGAACGTAAAAACTTCATAGCCTGGCAGAGAAGCTCTAAATCAATAAGTCTGAATCCTGTGGAATCCATATCATCATCATTCACACACCTGTACAATTTTCCTGTTCAAAGTTTCGATGCTGAATTTGAGAGCTTATGTTCTTCATTTCAAGCTGCTTCCTCTTTTTTTGTTGGTTTACGGATTTCCATTAAACCCGTTTCCTAAACACAGTTTTTCCATCACCAATTACACATAATTCTTGACTTCACCATACAGGTTTGTGAATTCAACCTTCCACCTACTAATATGTGTTAATATTGTCAAAATGTAAATAAACAACATGCAAGAAAGTTTTCAGCCAGAGGTATAGATGTCAGCCAGAGAGATCAAAAGAAAGTAGCCCTTCACACTGACAAAAATTCCGCTGAAGCAAGCAGTTTCCCAAATGCTGACCGAGCGAAGTGGCGCAATGGTTAGCACACTGGACTCTCATTCGGGAGGACGATGGTTCAATCCCGCGTCTGGCCATCCTGATTTAGGTTTTTCATGATTTCCATAAATCACTTCAGGCAAATGCTGGGATGTTTCCTTTGACAGGGCACGGCCGACTTCCTTCCTCATCCTTTCATAATCCAATGAGACCGATGACCTCACTGTTTGGTCTCTTCCTCCAAATCGATCCAATCCAATCCAATCCCATCCCAAATGTTGGGAAAGGTGAGACTGGCTGCCAGTGCAGTTTAACAATTTAAAGCCATGTCTAAAGCTGCTATCACGATAAAATTCACACCCAACATAGATTAAACTGTGTAGATCAAGAAAATAACATTTTTGAAAAATAGTTTTCTTTTTACCAAAAGCCATTTCATCCCCCCTTAAACAAGATCATCCTCCTTTGTAACTGACAGTCTTATTTCAACTTGCAGAATGTGATCTTCACATAACCTCTGTATATGTTTTAGGTGGTGGCCCTCACAACCGGGGCAATCCATATTCTTGTGTTTGTCTACATGGAGACCGTAAACCTGCAGAGAGAAAGAGCAACCTTGAAAAATTCAAACGCCAAGAAGTAAAGTTTCTTATTTGTACAGATGTAGCAGCAAGAGGTTTAGATATTTCTGGACTGCCATTTAGTAAGTACAATTTTTGTTACAATCTGTTAAATTATCATTGGATTTCGTTCATGAAAAACTAATTTTATACAAATGTTTTTGTATGACCAGTGATCAATGTCACATTGCCCGATGAAAAGTCCAATTATGTACATCGCATCGGTAGAGTTGGACGAGCGGAAAGGATGGGTCTAGCAATTTCACTTGTGTCATCTGTGCCAGAAAAGGTGTGGTATCATGGTGAATGGTGTCCTAGTCGAGGACGGAATTGTCACAACACAAGATTGACTGATGAAGGAGGCTGTTGCATTTGGTACAATGAACCACAGGTAATGTAAACACATTTTTTGCAGAATGTGTATTGTAGTAACAATTGTAATTTACCACTGTTTGAAAAGCTCACAGAAATGCAACTTGATATGGAAGTCAAAGACACATTTTAAATTTCACCAAGTTTACTTCAGTAAAATGTTTCATTACACACATTTTGAGTGTTTTCCGAAAGTGAAAAGTTAAGCAGAAGGTGGAGGAGAAAGACAATTTTTTTTTTTTTCTATCAGGATTGTTTATGATCAAAATTGCTAGCATTGTTTTGTATGCATGTGACTGTGTCACCATGCTAATTCTTGTCAGTATTTACATTCCTTGGTGGGAAATGAAACTGCTGGTGAAAGTTATTCAAAAGTAACAGTGTAGTTTTTTTCCTTATAGTTCTTTGGTATTGGCTTATATGTGCTTCCAAATTGTTGGTATAGCTATTCTTATGATTTTCTGATAATATTGTGCGCCAGTAAAAACATTATTTGAATTTTTTAAAAGTTTGATAAGTACTTTTAAGTTGTTAGTGAATTCTAAATATTTTGCTGATAATAAGTTTCCAGATGCGTACATCCAGATACGTCCCTGTAATGCCCCTGCGAAACAAGGCTTTGTATTTGGAAAAGAAGATAATGAAAATAATGTTGCGGAGTAGGAGTCCTATTGCACTATATGCTTTCTTTCTGGAATATGCAGGTGGCTTAAAATTGGACAAACAGAAAGTAAAAGCTAGTTCTGAATGTTTCCATTGTACGGATTTTTAGTAAATTCTATATAGTTTATCAGTAGGAAGAGAGAAGTTTTCTTCTAAACACTTGCTAAAACACACAAAGAGAAAGAAAGGTGTAAATCCACGAAACAGTTGAGATAGGAAATCATATTGCTTCCTTTTCGAACTATATATTCCACCTGCAGAGAGAGGTGGTTTTGTGTGTGTGTGTGTGTGTGTGTGTGTGTGTGTGTGTGTGTGTGTGTGTGTGTGTGTGTGTGTGTGTGTTTTTGTGTGAAAGGGAGGAACAAACATTTGGCTCCAGAAAATAAAGATAGGAGTAGTATTACAAACATTTGGCTCCAGAAAATAAAGATACTCCTTCGAGTAATTTAGGTTAACCCGTCAATCTCTATAACTTAAAATTTTTCCCCCAGTTGAATTTGTCACTTTATACATATTTATTAATTAATCTATTTACAGTACTTGGCAGACATAGAAGACCATCTGAATGTGACTATCCAGCAAGTTGAACCCGATTTAAAAGTTCCTGTTGATGAATTTGATGGGAAGGTTGTTTATGGTCAGAAGAGGCAGAATGTTGGTGAGTGTGGAGATTAAAATCGACACAATACAAACTTTAATGTTCTAAGAAGCTTTTATAGATATTGAGTATTTCTCAGGTAAAAATGCATCTTACAGTTGTAATTTATGGCCTACAACATGTTTAGTTTCCCAGATAAGGCACATTGTTTTAATGAATTTCAAAATAAATAAATATATATGGTGGATGAAATATAAGTGTTGCAGTAGACACATAAACAAGACTGAAAACACTGCTAAGCTTTTGGACAAGTTGTCCTCCAGAGGTAACACAATGCACCCCCCCCCCCCCCCTTTCCACAGCAAATTTTTTTTTTGAGTGTATCAACCACTCAAAACCTCAGCCATGTGAGGAATTGGTGCCTTTATTGGTATACTACCAAGGATTTTCTGTTGCCATATGGATTCTAATATTTGAGATGAAGCTGTCTTCTGTTTAAAGAAGTAACTTATTTAACAAAATTTTAAATGTCATACATTTTTGTAGGTTTGATTTTGCTTAAATGAATACTAAAGCACAATTAAAGGTACTATTCATGGAAGTTTAATGAAGAAAATACCAAATAATTGTTTGTTCTGCTTAGTGATCTCAACATTCTCAAGTCGTCATAGGGCCTCTTTGGATTTTGCACAACAATATGTGCCAATACTTCTACTTCTCTTTTTCTCACTTTTTTTTAGTCCACTACATCTACTACATCCATACTCCACAAGCCACCTGACAGTGTGTGGCAGAGGGTACCCTGAGTACCTCTATCGGTTCTCCCCTCTATTCCAGTCTCGTATTGTTAGTGGAAAGAAGGATTGTCGGTATGCTTCTGTGTGGGCTCCAATCTCTCTGATTTTATCCTCATGGTTTCTTCGCGAGATACATGTAGGAGGGAGCAATATACTGCTTGACTCTTCGGTGAAGGTATGTTCTCGAAACTTTAACAAAAGCCTGTACCGAGCTACTGAGCGTCTCTCCTGCAGAGTCTTCCACTGGAGTTTATCTATCATCTCTGTAACGCTTTCGCGATTACTAAATGATCCTGTAATGAAGCGTGCTGCTCTCCGTTGAATCTTCTCTATCTTCTATCAACCCTATCTGGTACGGATCCCACACTGTTAAGCAGTATTCAAGCAGTGGGCGAACAAGCATACTGTAACCTACTTCCTTTGTTTTTGGATTGCATTTCCTTAGGATTCTTCCAATGAATCTCAGTCTGGCATCTGCTTTACCGACGATCAACTTATATGATCATTCCATTTTAAATCACTCCTAATGCGCACTCCCAGACAATTCATGGAATTAACTGCTGCCAGTTGCTGACCTGCTATTTTGTAGCTAAATGATAAGGGATCTATATTTCTATGTATTCGTAGCACATTACACTTGGCTACATTGAGATTCAGTTGCCATTACCTGCACCATGCGTCAATTCGCTGCAAATCCTCCTGCATTTCAGTACAATTTTTCGTTGTTGCAACCTCTCGATACACCACAGCATCATCTGCAAAAAGCCTCAGTGGACTTCCGATGTCATCAACCAAGTCATTTATGTATATTGTGAATAGCAAGGGTCCCATGACACTCCCCTGCAGCACACCTGAAATCACTCTTACTTCGGAAGACTTCTCTCCATTGAGAATGACATGCTGCGTTCTGTTATCTAGGAACTCCTCAATCCAATCACACAATTGGTCTGATAGTCCGTATGCTCTTACTTTGTTCATTAAACGACTGTGGGGAACTGTGTCAAACGCCTTGCGGAAGTCAAGAAACACAACATCTACCTGTGAACCCGTGTCTATGGCCCTCTGAGTCTCGTGGACGAATAGTGCGAGCTGGGTTTCACACGACCGTCTTTTTCGAAACCCATGCTGATTCCTACAGCCTAGATTTCTAGTCTCCAGAAAAGTCATTATACTCGAACATAATACGTGTTCCAAAATTCTGCAACTGATAGACGTTAGGCCTTTAGTCTGTCATCCTCTGTTTCAGTACCATTTTGGTCACAGAGTGTCTGGACATTTTGTTTCGATCCACCTACCGCTTTGACATAGGACCAAAATTTCTTAGGATTTTCTGCCAAGTCAGTACATAGAACTTTACTTTCGAATTCATTTAACGCCTCTCGCATAGCCCTCCTCACACTACATTTCGCTTCGCGTAATTTTTGTTTGTCTGCAAGGCTTTGGCTATGTTTGTTTGCTGTGAAGTTCCCTTTGCTTCTGCAGCAGTTTTCTAACACGATTGTTGTACCATAGTGGCTCTTTTCCATCTCTTACGATCTTGCTTGGCACATATTCATCTAACGCATATTGTACAATGGTTTTGAACTTTGTCCACTGATCCTCAACACTATCTGCACTTGAGACAAAACTTTTGTGTTGAGCCGTCAGGTACTCTGTAATCTGCTTTTTGTCACTTTTGCTAAACAGAAAAATCTTCCTACCTTTTTTAATATTTCTATTTACGGCTGAAATCATCGATGCAGTAACCGCTTTATGATCGCGGATTCCCTGTTCTGCATTAACTGATTCAAATAGTTCGGGTCTGTTTGTCACCAGAAGGTCTAATATGTTATCGCCACGAGTCAGTTTTCTGTTTAACTGCTCAAGGTAGTTTTCAGATAAAGCACTTGAAAATATTTCACTCGTTTCTTTGTCCCTGCCACCCGTTACGAACGTTTGAGTCTCCCAGTCTATATCCGGCAAATTAAAATCTCCACCCAGAACTATAACATGGTGGGGAAATCTACTCGAAATATTTTCCAAATTATTCTTCGGGTGCTCAGCCACAACAGCTGCTGAGCCCGGGGGCCTATAGAGACATCCAATTACCATGTCTGAGCCTGCTTTAACCGTGACCTTCACCCAAATCATTTCACAATTCGGATCTCCGTGAATGTCCTTCGATACTATTGCACTTCTTATTGCTATAAACACGCCTCCCCCTTCACTGTCCAGCCTGTTTCTGCGGTATACATTCCAATCTGAGTTCAGGATTTCATTACTTTTTACGTCTGGTTTCAGCCAACTTTCTGTCCCTAGTACTATGTGGGCGTTGTGACCGTCTATTAATGAGAGCAGTTCTGGGACCTTTCTATAGACGCTCCTGCAGTTCACTATTAGCACATTAATATTGTTATTCCCTGTTGCATTTTGCCTACTCCTACCTTGCCGCGTCTCAGGAGGCGTCTTGTCGGGCCTAGGGAGGGAATTCTCTAACCTAAAAAACCCCCATGTGCACTCTACACGTACTCTGCTACCCTTGTAGCCACTTCTGGCATGTAGTGCACGCCTTACCTATTCAGGGGGACCCTACATGTCTCCACCCGATAGCGGAGGTCGAGAAATTTGCACCCCACCTCTCCGCAAAATCGTCTGAGCCTCTGGTTTAAGCCTTCCACTTGGCTCCAAACCAGAGAACTGTGATCGGTTCTGGGAACGATACTATAAATAGTTAGCTCTGATTCCACCCCGCGAGCGAGGCTTTCCGCCTTCACCAATTCCGCCAACCGCCTGTACGAACTGAGGATGACCTCTGAACCCAGACGGCAGGCGTCATTGGTGCCGACATGAGCAACAATTTGCAGTCGGGTGCACCCAGTGCCTTCTATCGCCGCCGGTAGGGCCTCCTCCACATCTCGGATGAGACCCCCGGCAAGCAGACAGAGTGAACACTGGCCTTCTTCCCCGACCTTTCCGCTATTTCCCTAAGGGGCTCCATTACCCGCCTAACGTTGGAGCTCCCAATAACTAATAAACCCCTCCCCCCGTGTGCCTCCTCGGACCTTCCTGAAGGAGCAGCCACCTGTCCACTCACAGGCAGTTCGGACGATGCCACATGGCCAGCCTCCATATTTACCCTCCGCCTCGTGCGCCGTGAACGCCGCTGAACCCACCACTCCCCTTGGGGAGAGGGTGGCCCAACTGCGCCCCGTACCCGCGAAGATGTCTCGACAGCAGGGACAGTGGGTGAAGCACGTAACACCTGGGGTGTAACTTGCGACGCACCAAACTCCCCACTGCCGTTACACTCAGAGGCAGCAGCCTGAAGACGGCTGACTGCGGCTGCGCTCAGCTGTTCGCGAAGAGTGGCCAGCTCCTCCTGTGTCCGTACACAGCAGTCACACATCCTATCCATCCTAATGAATCAATTTACTGAAGAGACTTAATCAACTTTTAGCTAGACTGCTAATTCACTAAAGGCGGGTGATTATTGGCTAAACTGTGATTGCTAACCACTCCTTTTAGAAAACAATGAAAATAGCACTACCTGTCTCTGGACTATTGAAAACAAACACTGGCACTACTGGCACTAGCACTATGGCTGACTAAAGGGACTCTCTCTGACTGTATTCAAAACAAACACGAAATCTATGGAACACTATTAATAGCACTCGACAATTAAAGCTTCCTAAAAGCAAAAACACACAGAAGAAGAAGTGACAAGTAAGAAAAATACAGTTAATACTTAAATTAAGGTAGCTCGCTGCACAGCAGTCGTGAAGTAGACGGCGGTTAGGGCGACTAAGAAGAGTCATTTTATTTTTTTCACTAATTTCAATAATCAAATCATCCTCTGACACAGAAATCCTTACCATAGAATCCCTCCTTAAAAAACTTAGTCACTATTATGTCAAAAAAACAACTACTTTCAGTGCACATACCCCAAGTACATAAGTTTAAATAAGAAAGAAATAGCAGAAAAATTAAGAATATTGAGTTTTAACAGCTGGACAGAACTGTCAGAAAAATGAAAGAACTGATAAAGTTGGGGCAACCACGAAGAAAAAGGTATGAGAAATGAAATACCGTATTTACCTTAGTATAAGATGACCCTGAACGTAAGACTACCCCCTCTTTTGAGTCTACTTGAAATTTTTTTACAAATTCTGATAAATCAAAATTAATAACTTTTATTAATGTAAGGGATCTGTCTAGAAATTTAACGTTAAACCTATTCTAAATTTATGCTATTTATTAATTGTCTGTGTTTTGATAATAACAGAAAAAAATAAAATAAACAAAAAGAAATTGTTACCTTAATTTCTATCAGTGCCCTTTTGTTTACTTAGCCTGTCATCTGTGGTATCACTTTTTTTGTCATTATCATCATCCTAATGGGGCAGCTGTGAAAGTTATATCTCCGTTGTTTTAAATATGTGGCTGTTTCTTCTGAAATTGATGTAACTGCGGGACCCAATAACATAGTTCATGTTGCGAACACACAGTGGATTTCACCTCTACGCTGATGTGGCAGTGTTAAAATGTCTCTTACTTACAAACATATTGTCTACCCACCGCTCTGTCATTGGCTGTGTAGAACCAATGTCTGACACGTCCCCAATCGTTTGTCTTATCTCTCGGTGAGTGTCGATAACATTCCTGTACGAAACACATAAGTACACCATAGGTCCATATCTAGACGTTGCGGGCTTTCACAATAACTATGCACCCTCTAGACTTAGAGTTGCAATATCAAAAGTTTTTGTGGTTTCTTTGTCTAGGGGCTGGGATACATAGTTGCCACATTACAGGCCAAATACTGCTGAGTCTACAGTATATGATAAGAATACACACATGAATCGAATGGTCGAAGGCTTCTATCACTCGGCAATTGCGAATTATGAATGTAACATATGAATTTATAAATGAAAGATTTCAATTAATTAAAATCTGCAGGTACTATCTTAACGGCATTAAATGATGAGTATGAGAGTATAAGTACTTTTGAGAATGTGGTATTTCTGCAAACCACATTGGTGTCGATGGTCCAGCAATTAAATAAAATATCAGTTGAATAACAGGGAAACAATAGAGTCCTGCAGTATGCAATTAGTTATGAACAACAACACAGCTCGCGAGATATTCGCTTCTAAACGCACACTATGTCTTCACTGTAGAAGCCACGGAAATCTCACAAGTGCACAAGTCGGCACTCCAAAGTATTTTTATCTGCCGCGATCACGTACAAACTGCTCCACTGTCGAAGTCTTTCCGCTGACTGTGCATCCGTCGCGCTGTACGGTCCGCATCCAGCACTCACTCCTGTGTCCTCTCCAGAAACGATGCTCCTCCCCCAACCTCCATACGTCTCTCTTAGTAATGATTGCTGTGATTGGCTAGAGTGCTCGCGCCATGTCTTCATGCCAATGCACCCACACAAAAATAATGAAACATATTCGAAATACTGGATTTACATTTAAATACTTGAAATTAAATAAATATTCCTACGGCTGGACCATAAACACGCTCTACCACACATTATTAAATACACAAACAATTAAATAAACATACATCAAAAGAAAAGAAGCAAAAGGTAGGCCAGGGACCTAATGTCTCTGTGCTTTCTAAAACACAGTAAATAATTGACCAGTTTCTTAGTGACTAGCATATATCGGATATTAACAAAGACATGGTTGAATCAATATATTTATAAGCATGCTGCTACCGTTTTTTCATGTAACTGTGGAGTACTTATGGCCTGACGCGATCAATAGTAATCGGCCACTTTGACCTCCAATAACTCATGTTCTGTTCAAGTCACATGCCTGTAATTCATACTAATTTAGGTTTACACCAATAGCTTTCTAAAGACATGGCAATCGAAAAAATTGGATGAATCGTTAAGATTTTGGAAATTCATTCCTGTGTGTTAATTGTATAATATACAGTCAGATGCTAAACTTAAAACTAATAAAGATATTGAAAATCTGATTACACCACCAGAATTGTCGTGCAAATAGTAGTAATGTACCTGTCTCTGTTTGAGGTACCTCATCATATTTCATCTGGCTACTATTAATTTCTATATGAGCTGTGAAATGTCTTCCATGATGGTTTCACAAAGTCTGCCATCTTTGGTGCTTTCGGCATACAAGTCTGTCTCTTTGACACAGTGTCACTAACGAATTCCCAGCCACATGCTTGGTCTGGACCATGCGTTGGGGCTACCCCTCTTGTCCGGCTAACATTTGGCAGCACGTGTTTGCTGCCTGGCCCCAGCTTTGATGAGTGTCCTGTGCGGCTGCCCAAACTCCGAACATATAATATTTCCAGGGCATCACAACTTGCCCATTACCTCACAATGTCAGTGTCTTTTGTAGACATTTATGCTACTGTTGAGTATGTGTCCAGTTTTGATGTTAGTTCAGTCCCAAGTGCAAATGTATTGAAGCAAATTGCAGTTTAAATATGGTAAATATAAATAAGTCAAAGTATGCAGTATACATTCCCATGGTAGGCTGCAGGGCAAAATTTCTACCTGCTCAGTACTTCCCTGCTGCACTTATTGTAATTCTCAACCAAACTGAGTCACTGTCCCCCCCAACTTTTGTAGTGTTGTGCTTGAGCAACAATGAAACATGGACGGCAATATCTTCTAGAGTGCACATCATATGTCCAAACAGAAAGATCGCAGTCACTATGCAGTCGAATTATCGATCTGCCACTTGTCCTGCGATCAAGTGACATCTGTACATACTATCGCCACTGCAGATCTTTAATTTATTCTCATGACAATAGTTTAATATGATTTATTTCATTTGTTATACATTTCATTCTGGATTAATTTTTCTTCTCATTTTATCTGGATATCATCATCTTGTTCTAAAACTGATTAAAAGCTGGTAATAATTTTCTCCATTGTTCTAAAATGTATACCAATCGAATTTGTCATTTGCAAGTCACTTGGTAAATCGTTAATTTTTCATAACCAAATAAAACATTGACTTGGGTTCAGAATGAAGTAATGGTTTTTCAAGGACAAGATATTCACCTTTGAATGTTGCCTTCACTTAGAAACCAACATAAGTCTATATCTACAGTAGAGGACATTTATTGCAGTTCAAATACAACAAAAGTTTGTTAGTCACAGAATGTAATGTTATTTTCTCCTGTGTTTCAGAAAATATTCAGGTTTTAAGCAGAGCATTATAGTGTTGTAGTTGCTAGCTTACAGTTTCTCACATATCCCTTGCACTAATGCTGCAAATAAAGTATTATGTGATTGTTTCAACAAGTTGGAAATTGTATAGAGCACTTCGGCATATGGAAAATCTTGAGCCTATCGAATGCAAGTATTGTTTGATGTGCCCTGCCCTTCAAGATTGTTAAAAATAAATTTGTACAAAACCTCAATAGCCAAAGCTTCATACATAAATGTAAGACATTTCCTATATTAATATGTAAAATAATGTAAAAACGTTGACCTTGGCAACAATAGTTAAATCTCCGAATGTAAGACAACCCTATATGTTGCAAATGTCGAATCTAGAAAAGGCCTGTCTTATAATAGAGTAAATATCGTAATTCAACAGGGTACAGAAGACCTCTTTGGAAATAATCCATAGAGAGAAAAAAGAGGTTACAGAAACATGTCCAAGGAGATAGAAAAGGACTTCAACAAAAACACCACACACAATTTTTACAGAATATTCAGAGAAAATATGACACGACATCAACCACCGGGCTAATGCTTCAAGAAACAAGACAGGACACTGGAGACAAAGACGAGAAAAACTGAAATATTAGCACGATACTCTGACATACCCAAAATCATTGAAAAATAATAGAGGAACTGGAGAAGACGGATTGGTTTTAGGAATTTGGAAATTAAATCATGAAAATGTTACACCCAGAATAAATAGAATCATTGAAAACATATGCAAAATAGAAAAGTTAGCAGGAGAATTGAATTCGGCCCCAGTACGTCCCTTCCACAATATAGGAGACAAAACGCCATAATAAGTGCAGAGGAATTTCACTAATAGCTGTCACTAACAAAATTTTATATGAAGCCTTGTTAAATTGGCTAGAGCCTCAGATAGATTCACCGGTAGGAGAACACCAAGGAGGCTTCAAGAAGGGGTCGTCATGCAGTGAACAGATCTGGTTTTAGATAAACACTCCTCCACACACTGGAAGAAGCGAGTGGACAAGAAGGCCAGAAAGCTAATTCAGGAAACATTAACAAACACAACATCTGAATTGAATTCATGAGAGGCGTCTCGGAACCATTCACAATCGAGAGAGAGGTGACCTGTTACCCATTGTATTTAACTCGGACATGGAACAAGGGAGTCAATGGGGTAAAGATGGGGAGAGACAATGATAGAACCATCAGCATAAAATTTCTGGTGTTTACCGGTGCTCCTTCAGTGCCAAATTAAGACACTACTGTAGTGTTTATGAGAGGCCTTGTATACCTCAGAAACAGCAATAATCGAGGAAATAATGAAAATAAAGGAGACAATAACGAGATGAAAATACTGAGAAAGATCTATGGGCTGTTTCAGAAAGGGTTCTTGCTAAAGAGACAGACAAAAAAATTGTACATTACACAGACTGTTATAATCATCAGGAAAAGAAGGGCATAAAGTGCTACAGACACATACATAGGATGAACAAAGGCAAACTGACCAAGAAGTTTCCTTTAATATAGTAATGACCAATGCAGTGAAGTCCAACTGGGTAAAGGAAATTTTGGAAAACCCCAAAAAATTAAATATCTCCTTAAAAGACATGACAGGCAGGTAAAACACAGAGAAAACTCTGAAAAGGTAACTTTGAGCAAATTGTGACATTACTGCTGGGAATGTGAGTAAATATAATTACTTAAAACTGCTAAGTATTAATGCTCACTTTGAAATCTCATTGAGTAGTCTCATCAGAAATAAATAATAAAAAACTTCCCCCGCACCAGGTACAGAACACGTTATGCTTGTACTGAAAATTTTAACTGAAACTAAAAGAATTAAAGTGCCAATAAAGTTCTTTGGTGATGTAAACTCGCTGGGAGAATTTAACACTCAACTTTTTAGATCTTCGTATCTGCTTTGCTGCTAATGTCCTGTTGTCCATAATACTGTGTTATAAGAAAATGTAGCAATCTTAATCTTACCACATCGTGGAAATCGTCAGTGACTACATCTTGACACTTTGAAAGCTGGCTACACTCTGGGCAATGACAGTGATGTTGTACATCAATTTATACTTTTAGTAGCAATTAGTAGTGTTGTTTAAGACGCACATTTACAAAATTACAATAGAAAATTAAGACACAGAGAAAAACTGTGGACAGTGTAATTTAGGTACATTATTTCCTGATGAGTTATGTATAGGTAGTTGGTGAAACGAACAATTTAGAAGTGTGGAACAAGGTAATGTGGGGAAATTAACAATGCAAATTACATTTGATTAATTTATTAGCAAAATATAACTTGTCGTTTTCCTAATATAAATTGGAGTAAAAAATTAAACATTCAAAAAGATTGCTAGAACTGAAGCTCAGTATATGTTTATAGTTGTAATAAATGACTGTGTAACCTTTCTTTAATTACAAACAAAGTTGCAAGTATTTTACCTTGCTTGACCTATTAGACTGCAGACTTTGATGAAATAATGCATACAATGCGAACAGATTATGAAGCAAATATAAATTCTAGTGAACATTGGTAGGTACCAGGTTTTCACCAGAGAGCATACATGGCTCTGAATGGCTCCTCTATAACTTACATTCAATAAGAAAGTTTAAGACATCCATACCAGCATTTTTACTCTTAAGTAATTTTCATAACCAAAGCCTCCTGGTTGATACATGTATGCTTTCGTCCTTTAAAATACCGTTGAGCAATACTACCGTGAAATCAAATAGTCTTATGAGCCAATCATGCTGAATTTCAACACTAAACAGGACACTCACTGTCTGAAATCCTGTATACAGCCCTGTAGAGCTAAATTTGTCAACAAAACAATCAGTATATCCTGTTGCCACCAACTGAACCTTAGATTAAACCACTTCACTGTTTGTATTTAATTTTGTAGCTAAAACGATCAATTTTGAGTTACATTATTTGTTTCAGTTTAAACTAGTTCTCGTGTTTTTTTTCTGTAGAGCATCATTTTTTCCTCCATTGCTTTCTTCCAGTCTTCCTTTTCCCGACTACACCACTTGTTTATAATTCCTTGGTGTCTCACAAAAGAGTGTCATTCACGGTTGATAGGCAGAATTTTCACAGTAACATAATGGCTTCTTTAAACCTTTCCGTTCATGTAAATTGTAGCTTCCTTTTTCTTCATTTCGTGTTTCCATATTGTTTTCAACTCATTCCTCAGTGTCACACAAATGGTTGCTAACCATTTACAGCCCCATCTCGGTTCATACAATCCCATTGACAGTCCTCTGCAAAAGACAGTTCCACTTTCAGTTTCTGTAATATCTTCCTTTTCGTCGACATTTTATTATCAATACACCTTTTTGAGGAAAATAAACACGTTATCCACAATCATCATAGTCAACAATCACATATTGTTTGGAAGATTTACTGTCAAACTTCTTACATTCCTCTGTGGGAATGCAAGCATTGCATTCCATTCTAAATATCATCAGATCATCGAAATAACCTTCGTTCTTGAAACATTTCAAGTAGAGTATTTTCGTGGGACCAGTTCGATTGAGTGTATGTTGTAGCCAAAATTGCCTTACCTCACAATGCTTTTCATAGGTATGTGACAGAGCAGAGCCAAGAATGTGCCATCCCACAAAGAATTCAATTTTCCCAGGCAGCAACTCTGTTCTGTTGAGGTGTGTATGATGGAGTAATTGAATGTTTCAGTCCAATTGAGTCATAAAGTATGTATGACCCTCCAAATGATTTTCTTCATTTGGTCTGTAAACATCTGCATAAACTAATTTTTCAGTTCAGTGGGATTCTGCACTCTTCCACCAAATGCCAGCCAATAATGTCTACAGGACGCATCTCGCACAAAAGCTCTCTCTGTACTGCAATGCTTCAAAACTATCACACACAGCATTTATGTTTATACTTTTTCATGACATTTCTGCAAAATATCATCAGTTTCAGTGACAACACAAGACTTTCTTTGATGAAAAACTTTCACAGCTTAAGAATAAAGCTTGTTTTCACCAGTGGATGTAGCAACATCAGTTGCAATATGGTTTTTGAAAAATATTCACAATTTGCTATCTTCAGTTACCTGATTTATTTAATTTTGTACAGATTTATTAATAGAAAATCAGTTACAGATCCATATTGACAAAATCTAACATTTTCAAAATATCTCTGTCCATTGAATCCACATCAGCACATACATCAGTACACATGTACATCAATTCAACCTGTACCAAATGCTCAATGTGTACACCTTTCTTGGCACTGGCCAGCTTCACTGGAATTTTGAATGGTTCATAAGTAGTGTACGAATCATGTGTTGTCGCACCACTGTCAATGTACCACGTGCCATAGACCAGTTTGTTCACATCTATAGGAAAATTATCTCACACCAGCAACATATTGGAGACCAAGCTTGAGCACAGCTCAGGCCACATCACTGTTTTCAAAAGGCCACATCCGAATATAGCTAGGGCCACAATTTTCTCAACACGCAAGTCACCTATCACTCGAAAACTGGACCCATTTCATATAAGAACAACGTACGGAGATCTCACTACCTGCCCCTTGACAGGTGCTGCCTTTTGTTGTCAGTTTCTAAAATTATCTTGAATGAAATATTAGTTAACATAACAGCGAATGGCAAAGTATGTGTTTGCAATGACATAATTTCATTCATGTACTTGTTAGGTTTCACAGTGGTTGTAATTCTGCTCTAAATACAAGGGGTATTCAGTATCTTCAGATAGTCCATGAAATGGAAACCACTATAAAAATCAAAATTTTTTATATTTACAACAGTTAGCTACAACTTCCAGCTATTTATCTACAAAATCGCCACTCCGACTTACATTGTACCAACTTTCCAATACAATTGTCATAGCAGTCGCCAGTGCTTTCCGCCAATTCTCTATGCTGGTCTACAGCTCATTGTCAATGCCAAAATATTCTCTTCATAGCCAGCGGCTCATGTGAGCAGAGATGAAATTCAGAAGGAGCAAATTATGGGCTGTATTTTGCGTGATCAAACACTTCCTGTTGAGAATGTTGCAGGAGCATCTTTGTTGCCACTGCAGGATGTGATTGAGAATTGTTTTGGAGAAAGAAATGCATGACAGTTATGTTAAGTGGGCTGCATAGCTTCAGATTAAATTTCTCACCAGGCCCTCGTACTTGGCAGGAGAGCCTATTTTCTAGGCATCTTTACATGCTCATTGTGTGCTCAGAACTCTAAAGAGCGACATGACACGATCGACGGTTGTACTAGAGACACTGCCCAACACATCTGTGAAAGCTGCATCGGATTTTTCACAGTGGTTTCTATTTCATGACTGATCGGAACTTACTAATCCTCGTATGTCACATTTTTTAGTGAGCAAGTAAGTTTGTAAATTCAAAAGGAAAAAATTCTTAAGTAACTTATCTTGCACATATGTGGTAAGATAATTATACTTTTTATCATAATCATTTTAAAGTTTGTGATCGACAAAAGAACTAGAGCAAATATGAAAAATAAATCTGGAAACTTGCTCTTTTTTAGTATGTATTACTCTTCCAAATATGTCAATTACACATGTGCCAGTAACACTTTAAATAATGGCATAAATGGCCAGTATTCTTGGCCTGATATTCCTTCATGTGACCAGTCTTCAAAGTGTTAGAACTCCCTTCTCAATTTTTGAACCTCTTGCTGATGCTAAACAAGTTGGTAATATAGATCAGTTTTTTATTTTGTCTGCACCAGTACATTCATTTGATTTATGGTCTTACACTTTAAACAAACCAAACGTGTTTGAAACTGTTTTGATAAGTGCCCTACTGTGCCACATGAAAACCAGTTTCTCTCTCTATTCTTTTATAATGAAATGTCTTTGTTATACTTTAGTTTTGACATCATCGTTCTAGCAACACTTTCATCAACATAATTTTAAACGAAGGTCATCATTGTTGATTGGCTTGTCGAACAAAGTTAACTTTGTTTCACCAAATGTGATTAGATGGCCTCATATACCACCAGATGCTTCCCACATATTGTTGAGAACTTTATGTTCAATGAGATCAATGTTTTCAGCTGAGCAAACATCATAAATCTTCTCCAGCTTGTCTTAAATACTTTTGGTAGTCTTGCATATCGCAACATGAAGTAAAGGCTTGGTGTCAAGCAATAGAATTAGCTATTTCCTTGCTTCGACATTAGCCTTCATCCATTTAGCAAGATTGCTTGTGTAATTTTGCCTGTTTCCTGCTGTCTTGAGGAGCTACACATTTACAACATCAAAGATTTCGTCACACTGTAAAGTAGTTCTCCTTAAGATTCTCTAGGTTCCCCAATTTTCTTTTCCAGTTAGCGTTCAATCCACTGCCTTTCGTCACGCATTGTGTCATCTCTTGCACTTTTATAATGTCCAGTTATTGTCAAAATTGGCTACCACTGTCACACTTCATATAAACTTTACCATTGACTCTTTGCTACGATGTTGATAAAACATTAAATGCCAATTTAAAATAAAGCATCTATTTAAAATATCACAAAATTACAACAATCGTAGAAGAATATGTCAGTCACTATCAGTCTGATGTGAACTCGAGAAGTTTCTGTAATTGCACAAGTGACGAACTTCAAAGATAAATAATTCTTTCACAGATTGACTGACATGATTATTTCATTGGTTTAATTTAGAGCCTTATTATCTTAACATTGTTTTCATTATTTAACAAATATGTTTCACTTTTACAGGTTCATCATATGAGAATCACGTAGCACAAATGGCACCTTCTGTAAAGGAGCTAGCACAGCTGGAAAGCAAGGCACAGCTCATCTATCTTAAACGACAATACATAAAGGAGGGCCGTGCTTGGTAACTTGACGTCTAATAAATGTTCAAAAAGATGCCACATTAATTCAGAATGAATGTGTAGGTCATTTACAGTGGGGCAGCTTACAACATGAAGTAACTGCGGTGTATCTCATAATATTAATTTCTGTAAACATCTTATTTATAGCTATGTTTCTGAGATTGACAGTCTTGAATTAGACTTTCAGAATTGACTGGACAAGGAAATTCAAGTTAATGGCAGTGGTAACATTCTGATGATTCACTACAGATGAGACTTAACTTGATTGCTGTTCTCCAATAAAAAAAATTAAAAAAATGTAAAAATTTGCTAATTAAATATTTATATGTTGAACACCATTTAATTGCCTTGGAAGCTTGTGATATTACTGATTATTGCTTGATTAAATCTGTAGTGTCTTGAATTGTAAGAAAATCACACCTCTATGCTATCTTACATGCATTAGTATACCCTCAAAATAATAATACTAATTGTTTACCCTTCATGAACTGACTGACAGGAGTAGCTGTTTAGATGGAAGTTGGATGACAGTGTGCGACTGTGGACTGACATTAAATTGGTTCCGAATGCTACCAATGATAGCTTTCAACACATTGTGTATTGTAGGCACATTGTTCCTATGTTAGTTGCCCTTTTCGTCATGACAATGGACACCTACATCCCAGCATATAAAATTAACAATATAGCCTCATTTATGAGTATGAAAACTGTGGGTACAAACGAAGACATTTGACTTCTATCAAAACAGCTACATCAGCGAACCACCACACAGTCAGTCTTGAAGTGAGCAATTACCAAGGAAGAAATGTATTTTTTGTCACACTGAATCACATTTGTATTATTTGTTCGTGGAGTTTGCTGTGATATCATAATTTATTTCTTAATGCAGCGGCACCTTCTGCATCAGGCTTTCTGAAACCTTCATGTTCTTATACAAAGAATGAAATCTATTATTGAGGGGACATCAAAGTTACTGTGCTGCTGCTACTTAATCATCAAAATTTTCATTGTTTTGGTTAAATCGCCCAACAGTTATGGAAGATTTGATAAAACATCTTACGTAAAATTCTATTTGATCAGCTGAGGATTCTGTGAACTCAACGCGTACTTCAGACTGCCATTACTGTCCTCCGCTTTTAAATAATAGTAAATATAAATACTAATACACTCCTGGAAATGGAAAAAAGAACACATTGACACCGGTGTGTCAGACCCACCATACTTGCTCCGGACACTGCGAGAGGGCTGTACAAGCAATGATCACACGCACGGCACAGCGGACACACCAGGAACCGCGGTGTTGGCCGTCGAATGGCGCTAGCTGCGCAGCATTTGTGCACCGCCGCCGTCAGTGTCAGCCAGTTTGCCGTGGCATATGGAGCTCCATCGCAGTCTTTAGCACTGGTAGCATGCCGCGACAGCGTGGACGTGAACCGTATGTGCAGTTGACGGACTTTGAGTGAGGGCGTATAGTGGGCATGCGGGAGGCCGGGTGGATGTACCGCCGAATTGCTCAACACGTGGGGCGTGAGGTCTCCACAGTACATCGATGTTGTTGCCAGTGGTCGACGGAAGGTGCACGTGCCCGTCGACCTGTGACCGGACCGCAGCAACGCACGGATGCACGCCAAGACCGTAGGATCCTACGCAGTGCCGTAGGGGACCGCACCGCCACTTCCCAGCAAATTAGGGACACTGTTGCTCCTAGGGGTATCGGCGAGGACCATCCGCAACCGTCTCCATGAAGCTGGGCTACGGTCCCGCACACCGTTAGGCCGTCTTCCGCTCATGCCCCAACATCGTGCAGCCCGCCTCCAGTGGTGTCGCGACAGGCGTGAATGGAGGGATGAATGAAGATGTGTCGTCGTCAGCGATGAGAGTCACTTCTGCCTTGGTGCCAATCATGGTCGTATGCGTGTTTGGCGCCGTGCAGGTGAGGGCCACAGTCAGGACTGCGTACGACCGAGGCACACAGGGCCAACACCCGGCATCATGGTGTGGGGAGCGATCTCCTACACTGGCCGTACACCTCTGGTGATCGTCGAGGAGACACTGAATAGTGCATGGTACATCCAAACCGTCATCGAAGCCATCGTTCTACCATTCCTAGACCGTCAAGGGAACTTGCTGTTCCAACAGGACAATGCACGTCCGCATGTATCCCGTGCCACCCAACGTGCTCTAGAAGGTGTAAGTCAACTACCCTGGCCAGCAAGATCTCCGGATGTGTCCCCCATTGAGCATGTTTGGGACTGGATGAAGCGTCGTCTCACGCGGTCTGCACGAACAGCACGAACGCTGGTCCAACTGAGGCGCCAGGTGGAAATGGCATGGCAAGCCGTTCCACAGGACTACATCCAGCATCTCTACGATCGTCTCCATGGGAGAACAGCAGCCTGCATTGCTGCGAAAGGTGGATATACACTGTACTAGTGCCGACATTGTGCATGCTCTGTTGCCTGTGTCTATGTGCCTGTGGTTCTGTCAGTGTGATCATGTGATGTATCTGACCCCAGGAATGTGTCAATAAAGTTTCCCCTTCCTAGGACAATGAATTCACGGTGTTCTTATTTCAATTTCCAGGAGTGTAATAATAATATAGTATAAATGTACTAGATTAAACCAAAGGATGTGGACTGTAAAAAGAAAGACACAGTTCTTTTTCGCAACCATAATGACCTTTTATCATCAGTTAACAAGCATGCCACTTGAAAAAGAAAACACACACACACACACACACACACACACACTCTCTCTCTCTCTCTCTCTCTCTCTCTCTCTCTCTCTCTCTCACTCTCTCTCTCTCTCTCTCTCTCTCTCTCTCTCTCTCTCTCCCTCCACATACTCATAGAAATCTCTGTGTACTACTGTATTCTGTCAACTACGCCGCACCTTAATTTGAAGCAATTAAAAAAGAAGTCTCCCATTTTTATTATTAGATTGTAAAGCCAGACTAAAAAAATTTTGTTTATAAAACTGAACAGGCTTTTAAAATCTCTGAAAATTGTCATCTGAATCTTCTTCTTCCTCCTCCTCCTCCTCCTCCTCCTCTTCGTCATAGTTGTCCTCTTCATACATAAGATCGTCTTCACTGCCACCGAGAGCATTACTTACACTGCACTTCTTGAAAGATTTGGCAGTAATGTCTTCTCTCACTCGAGACTGCAACAGTTTCATCCACTCACACACTTGATTGTGGGTCATTTGAAAGCTCCCTTCGGTGTGAATTCATGTTGGGTTTTATCTGTCGTACATTTGTTAGATTTGTCTCTCATATGCACTTTAAATGGTTTGTTTATCAAGACTTCAAGAGATTGCACTTGTGAACTAAGTCCCTGGAATAACAGCATGCTCTATATTTCCCAGTCTCAATTTCTCTTTCACAGAATTTTTCAAATGACTTCTGAACTGATCTAGCACAAGAAGAGAACTCTTCTTCAATACAGCACTTAGCTTCTCTCCCCTTCTATGTTAATCCTAATTTCATTCCAGCTTCATCCATCCCACCCTAGTCATGTAAGTGAACACGACCTGGTGGTTTTTCAGGTGGTTTTGGCATTGTTTTGCACTTGAAAAACATCATTGGATTAAGTTTAGTACCATGAGCACAAATGGAAAGGACAACAGTGTACTGAATTTTTTCATGTCCACTTGTTTTTATAATTACAATTTTAGAACCTTTCATGCCAACAGTTCCATCACTTGGCACATCAAATGTCAGAGGAGTTTCATCCATATTTGCTGTTTGGCTTAGTTCAACAAAGGCTTTCTTTCGATGTTGAATAATAAAGCGAGGGTAAGATAACATCTTTTCTTCAGGCTCTTATGACATTTGCCAAGATATTTTAGTTTTCTTGATTAAGCGGGTTACTGCCAGTTATTCGCGTCTTTCCTGCACGATATTTCAATTGCATGACTCGCAGTCTTCTTCCAGTGCTGTCTGATACTGATTCCTGTGTGGAATGAGTCCGGTATTTATGCCTACGTTGAGCTAGGCATTCTAACCCCTCAAGCTTGTGTGACAGCATATGCCATCCACTGCCGACTGCTCATCCAGCATGTGTGATGTCATATGTCGTCCGCGCTTTTTTTATTCGTTTATCCTCTCGGCCGATGCAGCGTGAATCACGGCTGCTAAATGGCAGTGCTGTATGTTCCTTAGCTTCATGTTGACGGAGTTCGGGAGTTAGCATTTCTGATTCATGTGGGTTACGAATGTTTGTCTTTGTGTGTGACGATTCTCAGTAGGTCACGCGCAGTGGCTGGGCTGACGGAAGATGAAGTTCTGCAACTTTCTATGGAGAGTGAAATTGAGGAATACGAGTTTTCATTGTCTTCTGATGATTCTTCAGATGATGATTCTACTGTGCAGGATGCAGTCTCTCCTGACTGGAAGGAATGTGACACTATTTCTGCACCTAAGGTATTTACATCGAGTATTGCTGAAGGTAGGCTGAAACTCCAAAATCCTGTCAATACAGAGCCATTAGCTTATTATGAATTGTTCTTTGACAATGAAATAATAGAAATGATTGTGAAAGAAACAAATATGTGGCAATTTTTTTACATGAGGAAAGTGAAAAAATACTTTCTCTGAAGAAATCGTGATTTGTAAAGAGGTTTCCAACTGATTCTGATGAAGTCAGAGTTCTTTTAGCTCTATTTTTATTGATGGGAATTCTATGTAAAAGATCAACTAAAATGTATTTTACCAGAAGGAACATGCTAGAAATGCCCATCTTCCCTAATGTTATGAGTGAAGAGAGATTTCATCTCCTGAAAAGATTTCTACATTTTGCTGACAACACAGAACACCAAAATGTATGTGGCAGTAAAACCATTTATGAAATTATGCCTATGATAAAGCATTTGAAAGCAAGATTTCAGAGAGCTTATGAGCCAGAACATAACAAAAGTGTCGACGAATCCTTGTTGCTGTAGAAAGGGAGACACTGTTGGAAGCAGTAATACCTGTGAAAGCATCACAGTTTGGGATGAAATTTTTAAAACTGTGTGACAAGAGTGGGTATTTATGGAACTTTATTTGTGCACTGTAAGAGATACTGATCTTAATTGTCAAGTAACAAAAGTTGATGATCACAAAGATGGTGTTAAATTTGTATGGAAATTGGCTGGATGTAGGTAGGTGTGTGTAGATGGACAATTACTATTCAAGTCCTGACTTGTTCCAAAGACTTGTGGACAGGAATACTGATTCAGTAGGAACAGTTAAAACTTCTAGGGAAAGAATGCCACATATTGTAAATAGGAAGTTACAGAAAGGCCAGATCATTGGTACACAAAAGGGGAAATTGGTGGCTCTGAAATTGTAGTATAAAAGAGAAGTTACAGTGTTGGCAACAAAGCATAGTGCATCAACAGTAGATGTGCAAAGAAGAGTAAAAGGGGGAGAGGTACAAATGACCCAGATACCACTCTGTTTCTGACTACAACCAGAACATGGTGGGAATGGACTAGAAAGACCAGTTACTGGAATCATTCCTTGTGGAAAGAAAGCAAAGTAAGGTTTGGTATGTCACTGGTAGCTGACCTGACCTCTTTCTGTAATTTTGGACTCGGATCCTCGTGCAGTTCCAAAATACTATTGTCATTAAAAAACAATAGATTTTTTAATGAAAATAATATTTCAGAACTGCGTGAGTTTACGACTCCGTAATTACAAAAAGAAGTCGGGTCAGCTATCAGTGACACAAAATTTTTAATCAGACCTTTCCATCAGATAATGCTTATCAGCATGAACCCTCCACCCCCAAAACTTTGTTCTCAATTCAGAATTCACAAACCTAACCATACAATATGCCCGATTTTTAATAGTAAGAATAGCATGTACCATGATTTAGCCAAATTTCTTCATAAAACTCTGAAAAAATCGTTCATTTTCGAGAACAATTACTCTGTCCCTAGTAGTCACACCTTAGCCCATTACATAAAAGATTTAGAATGCAGCCCAGATACCAAGTTGTTTTCACTAGACGTCAAAAATCTAAAATACAAACGTTCCCTTATAAGAAACACTTACAGTCATGGAAAAAAATTTTACATCATTTCAAAAAGCAACTTTCAGAGCAACAAATCACTGACTTTATGAATCTAATTACAGTTGTAGTCAAATACAACTATTTTGAATTTAGTGAACAATTGTTTGAGCAACCCAACGGTCTCGCTATGGGAAATAGCTGGTATCCTTCATATTCTTCGCAGCAAACTCGAAAACTAGGCCCATCAATTGAATTTTCTTGATTTGACGTGTACAGGAGAAGAAAATAAAATCTCATTTAATGTTTTCGTAAAGAAACTTATACCAATCAGATCGTACCTGCATCTTCTAAGCATGCACAATGTCATAACAATGCTTTCTTTCACGTTGCTATTCACAGAGCTACTTCTGTTCCACTCCTGAAAGAAAAATTTGAGGAAGAAATTAATATAATCAAAATGATAGCAGTTAATAACGAATACAGACCTGCCATAGACTAATTCCCCTTTGAAAAACTCTGGTGTGTCTAAGATTCTTCGCGACGCCTGCTCTTCTTACTACATAGGACAAACAGATGTGCCTTTACAGTCAGATACAAAGAAAACCTTTAAATAAAAAATGATACTAACACACAAAATTTGTCTTTTGCTGACCACCTTTTGATTACAGGCCGCGCTCCTGAAGCTGTTCATGATATCAACATTTTGCATACTGAGAAGACAGGGCGTAGATTAGATGTCCTCAAAGAATTAGAAATTTTTAAAGATCTTGCTTGAAATGGTGGACTCATTCTTAATGAGAAGCTACAATTACGTAATCAAAGCTTCTTTAATGGTATAAAGCCATTACTTCATGTTTGATTTCGTATTTTCTCATGCAGTTACCAAAATATTTCTTCTATCGAAGTCGATTCATAACTGTTTGCTCCTTAAATGGTTTATATTAACTACATTTCATGTTATACCGTTTTTCTATTCACTAATTTATTCAGCTCCCTTTGTAATTATGTAACAGCGCTTTTCAGCCTTTAAACTGTACTTCTAAGTTCTTATGTAGACAAATTGTTACTATGTCTGCTGCTGTTACATAAAATATTGCCTCTTCATGTATTACACATTTCACCTGTCTATATTTGGAATGTTAAGTAGCCCTTTGTATTTGCGGCTACTAGATGGCGTTTTCGGTGTAACGTTCACCTGCCCGGAATTGCCAATGCAGACACCTCAGTCTGATGCTACTGCAGCTTGGCATGTGGTGCAGCCTTTAGTGGCCTGCCTCTATATTTTCTATTTTAATATTTTGTGCCGAAAGCGTTATACCTTCATATTTCTGATGAAGGCACTCTTGGAAGTGGCCAAAACCCAGATCAAAGAGACATCATTTTCATGACCTAGGGCTGCAGTCATTTTAATTTTACATCATCTTCTAGATTTGGGCATTTTGCATTCAGTCCTCTGTTCGCACATTTAGTCTCCCTCATTTTTTTCAGTTTTTCTTTACTAGCCAGTCAATCACAAATGGGTTCTTCTGTTGGTGGAGGACCAAAATGCCGTTTGGTTGCTCTGTTTCCATGTTCTTCTGCATTTGCTATTACTATCAACTTATAAACTGCATCATATGAACACCTTTTATTATTTTCCTTTATGAAACTAGCTACTTACAGAAATATTGTACTGTCACCGATAACACAAATCACTTCCATTTCAAGTTCACTGGCACCATATACTGCAATGATACATCATAGGCTTGACAGTGTTCTGGGTTTGTGATGGCAGGGTGGGAGGAAGACAGTGTCAGCAAGCTTGTGAATCACCACAACTAATGTTCCTCGCGTCGGTGTACTGCTGCTGCCAGTTGACTCCAATGTTGCCAAATAGAGATAGCTTCCATGCCACATCGAATACATGGGTATTTTTAAGCCTTGTGGGAATTTTAAATCAATGACTGGGCATTTTTAAATTAATGTAGGGTATAAGACACATCTGAATTTTGGAGGCAATTTTTCAAAGAAACGAGACATTGTGTTAAAGGGAAGTCAGAAATTACCTTAAAGAAATATTCCCTTCATTCTTAATCATTTCTTTTACCTGTCACAGATTGTGGTTTCTAGGAGTAGAGCGAGAATGAGGATGATCCAATGTCATTACTGTACATGTATCTTGAAAATGTTTTGTCCGTCTTCTTACTACTCTTGTAGCCGTATAGTTATTTGATTAATCCATTCATACTTCCATCCATCCATCCATCCTTCAGACAATCTTAGAGTAGAACATTTGTGCAACACTGAATTTATAATTTTATTATTATGGTTTGGAGAAGAAAATGCAGTCACTGATACGGTACTGGGAAGTCTTGGTTGGAATGTAAACAATGAAAAGTGTAGATATGCATACCACTGACAGTATAGTTACAGCAATTAGTGGTAGTCACTTAAACAAAATTTAAAACTTACAGTTCACTGTCAGACAATGTTTTCATATTTTCACTCGGACCGGACTAAAACACACACACACACACACACACACACACACACACACACACACCACTCCTGACGCTATCATATGAAATGAGGTAATATACAAGGGTCACACAGGATTTGAGAGTGGTGGCTTTCAGGTCCTTGTCACACTTTCAGCATGTTGTTGTTGTTGTTGTTGTTGTTGTCTTCAGTCCTGAGACTTGTTTGATGCAGCTCTCCATGCTACTCTATCCTGTGCACGCTTCTTCATCTCCCAGTACCTACTGCAACCTACATTCTTCTGAATCTGCTTAGTGTATTCATCTCTTGGTCTCCCTCTACGATTTTTAACCTCCACGCTGCCCTCCAATGCTGAATTTGAGATCCCTTGATGCCTCAAAACATGTCCTACTAACCGATCCCTTCTTCTAGTCAAGTTGTGCCACAAACTTCTCTTCTCCCCAATCCTATTCAATACCTCCTCATTAGTTACGTGATCTATCCACCTTATCTTCAGCATTCTTCTGTAGCACCACAATTCGAAAGCTTCTATTCGCTTCTTGTCCAAACTAGTTATCGTCCATGTTTCACTTCCATACATGGCTACACTCCAAACAAATACTTTCAGAAACGACTTCCTGATACATAAATCTATATTCGATGTTAACAAATTTCTCCTTTTCAGAAACGTTTTCCTTGCCATTGCCAGTCTACATTTTATATCCTCTCTACTTCTACCATCATCATTTATTTTACTTCCTAAATAGCAAAACTCCTTTACTACTTTAAGTGTCTCATTTCCTAATCTAATTCCCTCAGCATCACCCGATTTAATTTGACTACATTCCATTATCCTCGTTTTGCTTTTGTTGATGTTCATCTTATATCCTCCTTTCAAGACACTGTCCATTCCGTTCAACTGCTCTTCCAAGTCCTTTGCCGTCTCTGACAGAATTACAATGTCATTGGCGAACCTCAAAGTTTTTACTTTTTCTCCATGAATTATAATACCTACTCCAAATTTTTCTTTTGTTTCCTTTACTGCTTGCTCAATATACAGATTGAATAACATCGGGGAGAGGCTACAACCCTGTCTTACTCCTTTCCCAACCACTGCTTCCCTTTCATGCCCCTCGACTCTTATAACTGCCATCTGGTTTCTGTACAAATTGTAAATAGCCTTTCGCTCTCTGTATTTTACCCCTGCCACCTTCAGAATTTGAAAGAGAGTATTCCAGTCAACATTGTCAAAAGCTTTCTCTAAGTCTACAAATGCTAGAAACGTATGTTTGCCTTTTCTTAATCTTTCTTCTAAGGTAAGTCGTAAGGTCAGTATTGCCTTACGTGTTCCAACATTTCTATGTAATCCAAACTGATCCTCCCCGAGGTCCACATCTGCCAGTTTTTCCATTCGTCTGTAAAGAATTCGCGTTAGTATTTTGCAGCTGTAACTTATTAAACTGATAGTTCGGTAATTTTCACATCTGACAACACCTGCTTTCTTTGAGATTGGAATTATTATGTTCTTCTTGAAGTCTGAGGGTATTTCGCCTGTCTCATACTTCTTGCTCACCAGCTGGTAGAGTTTTGTCATGACTGGCTCTCCAAAGGCCGTCAGTAGTTCTAATGGAATGTTGTCTACTCCGGGGGCCTTGTTTCAACTCAGGTCTTTCAGTGCTCTGTCAAACTCTTCACGCAGTATCTTATCTCCCATTTCGTCTTCATCTACATCCTCTTCCATTTCCATAATATTGTCATCAAGTACATCGCCCTTGTATAAACCTTCTATATACTCCTTCCACCTTTCTGCCTTCCCTTCTTTGCTTGGAACTGGGTTGCCATTTGAGCTCTTGATATTCATACATGTGGTTCTCTTCTCTCCAAAGGTCTCTTTAATTTTCCTGTAGGCAGTATCTATCTTACCCCTAGTGAGATAAGCGTCTACATCCTTACATTTGTCCTCTTGCCATCCCTGCTTAGCCATTTTGCACTTCCTGTCAATTTTTGAGACATTTGTATTCCTTTTTGTCTGCTTCATTTACTGCATTTTTATATTTTCTCCTGTCATCAATTAAATTCAATATTTCTTCTGTTACCCAAGGATTTCTACTAGCCCTCGTCTTTTTACCTACTTGATCCTCTGCTGCCTTCACTACTTCATCCCTCAAAGCTACCCATTCTTCTTCTACTGTGTTTCTTTCCCCCATTCCTGTCAATTGTTCCCTTATGCTATCCCTGAAACCCTGTACAACCTCTGGTTCGTTCAGCTTATCCAGATTCCATGTCCTTAAATTCCCACCTTTTTGCAGTTTCTTCAGTTTTAACCTACAGGTCATAACCAATAGATTGTGGTCAGAGTCTGATACCTTTTAGTATCTCCAGGAGTCTTCCATGTATACAACCTTCTTTTATGATTCTTGAACCAAGTGTTAGCTATGATTAAGTTATGCTCTGTGGAAAATTCTACTAGACGGCTTCCTCTTTCATTTCTTAGCCCCAATCCATAATCACCTAATATGTTTCCTTCTCTCCCTTTTCCTACTGACGAATTCCAGTCACCCATGACTATTAAATTTTCATCTCCCTTCACTACCTGAGTAATTTCTTTTATCTCATCATACATTTCATCAATTTCTTCATCATCTGCAGAGCTAGTTTGCATATAAACTTGTACTACTGTAGTAGGTGTGGGCTTCGTATCTATCTTGGCCACAATAATGCGTTCACTATGCTGTTTGTAGTAGCTTACCCGCATTCCTATTTTCCTATTTATTATTAAACCTACTCCTGCATTACCCCTATTTGATTTTGTATTTATAACCCTGTATTCACCTGACCAAAAGTCTTGTTCCTCCTGCCACCGTACTTCACTATTTCCCACTATATCTAACTTTAACCTATCCATTTCCCTTTTTAAATTTTCTAACCTACCTGCCCGATTAAGGGATCTGACATTCCACGCTCCGATCCGTAGAACGCCAGTTTTCTTTCTCCTGATACTTTCAGCATAAAAGTTCAATATTATAATACAGTCTAATGTAATGTATTGTCTGATACGAATTGTTTTTAAACTAACCTTCTAAGAGGCATATCATTAAGACTGCGAACTAGAAGGAAAATAGAGATACTGCCCAGGTAAGTTTTGAAAGAAACAAAAGTTCTAATATTTGTTGAAAATTTTAAGAGAATCCTTTATATTGACCTCAGTTGATGCCTGTCTAATTATTAAGTATAATGGAATCACTCCACATTCATTACATTTGCTTATGTAAGTTTTGTGTAACAGATATTATCTGTTCTGTGATACAGAGGTAAAGTGGTAAGAACAGGTAGAAGTGACATCCTTTCAATGCCAGAGCATTGATGTAAATAAGATCAGTGAGGAGTTGACTTTGTTGTTTGACGTCTAATTTCTGCGAGTTAGTGAAACTAAAATCTTTTGTAACTTCACCAGTGTCGGGTGAGGTAATTTGTCATGAGCTTGCAGACCACTAATGTGTATACACACTGTTACATATAAGTAGTTCTTAACAGAACCTAAATTAATAAAACCACATCTCTTGAAACTGTATGTCTACATTTATGAAGGATTACACAGTCATTTCTCTACACTGAAAGAGTCTTGGAACATTATAGAAGTATGCACAGCAGAAATTTTTTTACATTGATTTCACTTATATCTCGCAGAATTGAATTTAGCAGTGTATTTTATTCGGAAGTACACAAATTCTGAGAAATCTGATTTGCTCTGCTTCCCTGCCTGCCTACTGTCCAAGGTACTGGTCTTCGATATTACCAATACCGTTTTTAATTCTTTTGCTGTGTTCAAACTGAAAATCATCTAATTCATTTTCCTGTAATTTTGCTCCTTTTTATGATGTACTTGTGTGTGAGTGGGAGAGAGGAGCACGGATGTTGGGTTGCGATAGAACATCTAATTTGGATCTGTTTGTATGGATCATTTGACTTTTGAGTCCTTTAACAGTTTTTGATTCTGACATTCATCATACTTCCCCTCAATTAATGAATATCTTGTGAGAATTTTTTGATAACATACTACATGCTTGCCAATTTCTATCCATACAGTTTACAAATTGTTTCATGAATCTCAGTTCTGTGTTAGCAGTGAGCATGTTAAGTTAACATTGTACACAGATTTGTTGCTCACCTTGTGTTGTTTCTCAGGGGCCAATACGCTTCTCATATGCTACCATCACAAGTTTGTGTGTCCAAATAGTTGTTCTCTCTTTCAGATTACTGTCCTATTGCCACTATTGCTCTCCATATTCAGTTATGCCAAGAAAAACATATTTTATAAATCTCTTCTAAATATACATCAGTTAAATGTTAAGAATATTTGTACCTGTGAATAAGTGTGGCTTTTAAAATCCTTCATACATGTACAAATGTCTTGTAAGTTTTGACACAGCTGTATAGTACACTAACTCTCATTAATCTGCTGAAAAAATCATAAAGACAAAGAACAACACAATAATTAGTGTATTGTGAGGTTCTGTATCTTGATCACACAGTTTGAAAATATAATGTAATTGGATTGATTGAAAATTTACTCACAAACTGGCAGCAGGAGAAAAGAGGTTAAGATGATGTGCAAGCTTTCAGGGCAGTGGTTCCTTCTGAAAGAGAGGTTGAAGGCAGAGGAAGAGGGGGAAGAAAAAGGACTGGTGAGTTTTAGGAAATGGAGAGAGTCCGGAAAAGTCACCCAGGTAACTGACAATGGTCCTATCAGAGGAGATTTAAAGGCAGAATGTCAATAGCAATAACAGCGTGTCTGAAAATGATAAATTTGTAGCTTCAGATATAAATTTATATGTTACAAAGTATTTTTTGAAGATATTTGTTGGATATGTATCCTTTTGCGGAAGTGAAACATGGGCAATAAACAGTTCAAACAAGAAGAGAAAGTGAACCTTCGAAATATGGTGCTACAGGAGAATGCAGAAGTTTAGATTGTAGACTGGACACCTAATGAAGAAGTGTTGTATTGAATTGTGGAGAAAAGAAATATGTGGCACAAGTAATGCAGGGAACCTGGGGGTAAAAATTGTAGAGGAAGATGAAGCCATGACTACACTAAGCAGGTTCAAGTAGTTATGCAGAGATGATGAGACTTGCACAGGATACACTAGTGTGGAGAGTTGCACCATATCAGTCTTCTGACTGAAAACAACAACAACAACTACTACTACTACTACTACTACTACTACTACTACTTCCACCACAACTTCTACTCCCCTCTTAATGTAGAAACAATGGAAAGAGTAAAAGGTGTTGTCGCAGACAGGCACAACAAAAAGTCTATTAAACATGTAAACTTTCTGCCAGAGGGCCACCATCTGAAATAGGAAAAAAAAACACACACACACACACACACACACACACACACATTATGTCTGGCTGCTGAGGCTGCAGCCTTCTGGCCAAAAGCATACGTGTTTCGTTGTGCCTGTCTGCGACTCTACATCTCCACTATATGGTGCGTAGCATACTATCATTTTTGTAATATTGTCATTATTCAGTCCCAGATTTTCCATTGTTCGAAAGAGTAAAAGTATAGTTGAGTGGCTGACAGCCCACATAAACAAAATTAAATTGGCTACATTGTTCCAGTGCCGCATCTAAGGTGGGGTAAAATATTGTGTTGTGAGGGAGGAGTGAGAAAAACTTAAGTTACAGGAAGTTGAAAGGCAGGGAAGGAGGGAGAAGCAGCAAGGGAATGAGATAGGAATGTGGCACTAGTGAGAGAATGCAGCCTTATTTCATGTATTTAATGTGTTAGATCTTGAGACAGGACAAGTGTGTTTCTATACAGGAAACAGAAATCAGAAATGAGAATTATATTCGTGTTTGACTCAAGTTCTGTATATGTCATGTGAGTTAATTTGCAAGCACTCTTCATTAATTTTCATATCGCACACTCAGGAGAACATAAGTAGAAGGCAGCTGTATAGAGTTGTTAACTTTTGTTTGTAAGTGCTTGAAAGTCAACACTTTCAGATGAAATAACATAGTCTGTGCACCAATAATTGCTGCAAGCAAAAATTCGAAAGCAGAAGATAGCTTATTGAAGTTTTCTTCACTTTGCATGGACGTCCTCTTTCGTCAATACATACAAAAGTGGTTTTGTTCTTCAAAACATCCTGACTTGAATTTGACAGCTTCAGTATTGACAACTTTATATTGTTGAAATTCTTGTAAATTATTTCTTTCAGCAATATAGTTCCCTGTGTGTTGCAAAAATCCTGGTACAGCCAGTGCATGAAATTTAACTGTGTAAATTCTGTTTCATCATGGCCCAGAGAACTGGTCCCTGCAATACAGCCTGGACACTAATTTTTTTGAGAGTATCAGCCGAAGACATTTAAAAAATGCCCAACTTCAATAGCACCACCATCCTTGGTCTTCGTGTAGCTCTTCAAGCTTTTAGTACCTGTATCATTATATCAGCAAATATTATTGCATAATGCTAAGAGGAGTACATAAAATTTCATAATATTTACGTGAATGATACAGAGTTGCATATAATGTCAAAATTATATATGCAGAAACTTGTTGACAAACCATTTGATATGTATTATTTGTGTTTTCAAGTATTCTCTAGTGTTACAGTGAGTAGTCATAACTTCGTCTCTTAAATTTCGTTCCTCATATGTTTTATTGTTATGAAGGATGTAATCTCCCATCTCCTTCCTAGTTTTAGCTACTGTCTACAATGAGCAAAGTCTTTCCTGAAGATTTGAGGAGATTAAGATTACAATAAACTTTATAGTTTACTTCCCTTCCTTGTCGAGTTGGCTCCAGTTCTTTTTGTCTAGGGGTCTGATTCTTGAAACTGAAATTCTCACATTTTAGGTCCTCGTGGTTGAATTGATCTAAATGATTTTGAATTGGATAGATAAAAAATCTACTCACCAAGCAGCAGCAGAACACACACATAAGACTGTTGTAACTGGCAAGCTTTAGGAGCCAGTGGCTCCCCTGTAGGCAGAAGGGTTGAAGGGGAATTTTATCAATAATTGATGTTTTCATTGTTATAAATAATTTTGAATATTGTTGCTGCAGAATTTTTGTTTTTATGTTAATGTATTTTGTCACACACTAATATATCGCATATTATTTTGAATTTTCCCATTAACAAAGCCAAAATTACTTTGTTCGACCAAAATTCAAAAATATGTCCAATCAAATCTGAGGCATGCTTACTACCACCTCACTCTGTGGTAATAATAATATTTCAAAGGATTTATAATTTTTCTTGACAAAGAATTTCTATTAGTTTTGATTATTATTTCATAAATCAATCCAGAAATAAACTTAAAAACGGTATTAGATAGCATAACTAACAAAAGAAATTTTAAGTGTGGCAAATAATTCATAATTGGCTGTACATTCAGAACTAGTATTTATCGATTATAACAACCGAAATAATAATTTTAGCTTGAAATATAATATATTGTGTATAATTTTATACAAAATTTTTCAGAAAACAGCTGAGATTTATATTAACTGGTCGAAAATTCGAAAAATACTACTGGTATCGACTACTACTGTTGAGGAAAATTAATGCTAGAGGAGGATGTCCCATTACAATATCCCCCTCACATAATATGGAAACAATCTGTTTACAATATTTTGTGACCTGCTGTAAGGCTTGCCAAACACTATAGAAAATGATGCCAAAAGATAGAATACAGATGTATAGAAGTATCTGATACAGAAAACATGAGAAAAATATCTAGTATACAAGTTATCTAAAAGCATAAGAGGATGTGACACTCAGATTTTCATATCTGTAGAACATTCTGTCTCAGGATAAATGATACAAAGTCAAAACTACAACATTACAACACTAAACGATAGAAATAAGGGCAGAGGCAATGTAAATTATTAGAATTACAAATTGCAAGTCTGCATCTACAGTCACACCTTTAAAATAATCAAAAGAGAGAGGACAACATTCAGAGCCTAAGTGTACGACATGTGAGCCAACTCAAAAAAACTCTGTGACTGGTACAGACCAGAAAGATATACTCAGTCGCAAGTATGAGTACAGCACAAAATCAATGAGCCACATAAACCAGACTATGGAATGATATGCTGACTCATGAAAGGAGAAAATAATGAAATTAAAAATTCAAGCCTATGTTTTGACATAACAATAGTAATAAAGTTGATAATCATACATTAGTAAGCTCAATCACATGTAAAGAATAATTATAGGAAGCATCTAGCTTCAATCAATAGTTGTGCGCCCACACTCACAGTGTCGTGATGACCAGGGGTTCCGAAAACAGAGTTACGCACGAGTTTGCACACAATTCAAGTTCCAATGAAATACAATAATGCTGTACTGAGGATAAATACAGGTAATCAGTCATAAATAGCTTCGAATGATGACATAATTGAGTAGCTTGAGGACCAAAATCAGTGTATGAAATCAGAAATGTATACATCCTGTTATTCAGTCTGTACTCAATTTTTAACCAGCCTAAATGTCTTTCACACTTTTCATACATGGAAGACTAGAAGATTTATTTAAAGTTGATAAAAAAAATACATATTAAGTGTTGAGATAAGAAAATTCATTGAAATGTGAGATTACTAACCTAACAGTGCCTAATTTTATAGATTCTGATAATTATTTACTACATGGTTCATAGAATGTACTCTCGAACTTTCTAATCTTTCGCATTTCTGTGTTGAATATAACAAATCATCAGTCACAGAACGTCAACCTTCCACAGCATTATTTGAAGTTACATTACGTACCGGGAAGTTAATCCTCCTACTTGAAAAAACATACAGTTGTGTGGAATAACATTGTCTGCAGCAGTGGTTACTTCTCTAAACAAATAGTTCCACAAATTTTTCATATAGGATAATTTCTTGGCTTGCAATTAACGAATTTGTCACAAGACTGATGTTGTTGACAGATGCTTGAGTACATTACCCAGCACCTATGATCTCTTCTAAGTCTACTGGGCCATCAAGAGTGCAGCCATAAAGGAGTGTATCCATCCATATCTTTCAGTTTCCTCCCTAGATTCTCATTTCACACTCCAACTGATAGGTAACTTGCTGTCTAGATTTTCACATCAAATCGTGAAACACTGTTTAGTGTAGTATTGTGTATTAAAAGCGGGGACCTAGAAACGACGGAGAGTCTTCGTCCCGCCATAGTCCTCAGTGGTTCACAACCCCACAACATACCACAGCAGTCCATTCACCCATCTGCTCTCTGCCACCCCACACTGAACCCAGGGTTATAGTGCGGCTCGGCCCCCACGGCCCGCCCATCTTCCCCCCAGGAACGCCTCATACCATACGAGTGTAATCCCAAATGTTTGCATGGTAGAGTAAATATTGTGTATGCTTATGTGGAGACAGTGTTTGCGCAGCAATCGCCGTCATAGTGTAACTGAGGCGGAATAAGGGGAACGAGCCCGCATTCGCTGAGGTAGATGGAAAACCACCTTAAAAACCATCCACAGGTTGGCCAGCACACCGGACCTCGACGCTAATCTGCCGGGCAGATTCGTGCCATGGATCGGCGTGCCTTCCTACTCAGAAAGCAGTGTGTTAGACCACATGGACTTTAGAGTACTAAGTATGCTGTTCAGTACCTCCCTCACAACACACGGCATATGTTTTCCTATCTATAGTGAAAAAAATAAGTATACAGGGTTCACATCAGAGTGGATTAAAAAATGTTCACATATAAAACTTTAAAAAACTATTCCTAATATTTACAGTACATACGAATAAAACGAGTCTTCAATTTACCACAATACCCATCACTTTACCCAAAAGAGTTCATGACAATTAATTTTAATTATTCTCTGCAGAATCTACGGGAATCATAATAATAATAATAATAATATTTAACACTAATAGCAGTCTAAGATAAGAATTTTATTGCTAGATATTTAATGACATTGTCCCATTTCAAAATTGTAAAAGAATCTACTCCTTTAGTCATATGACATATATGTATTAAATTCTAAAGCACATATCTATTACATAACAGAATTTGAATGAACCTGCAAATGTAGTGTACATTTTGTTCCAGACTAGGGATCACTAAGCATCAATGTTCAAAGGTGTTGTCTTCTATACTAAAAGTTAGCAGTACCCGAGATTTTGCCAATTTGCTTTGATTACCAGTAGCTCCTCTTATCTTTACACCTACAATGGGCATTTTCACAAAAATCTTACTATGCTTGATCTTGTCCCAAAATTGTTCAGATATACCACAAATCGGATTACCTGTATCAATCAAACACTTACTTTCCCACTGGTCAGTCTTAATTTTAATGTAAGGACACTCAAAATCTGAACCATACTCTCTGTTGTCAGACACTTCATGCAAAAGATCACTTTCAAATTCATCAAATGCCACATCCACACAGTCTTCACAAGGTTTTATCAACTTTACATGTATCATTTAACATTACTTTGATGACTCATGTTGTCAGGCAAAGATTGAACATAATGAATAGATTCCATGGCACAACTAACATCACTTATTACAGAATGAACACAAAGCACAATACTGTCAAAATTACACTTCCTGCTTAGATCCTCTTTCACTTCATTCCACCAATGTGGGTACAAATTCTGAGTGACCAAAGATATCTTATTCCAGACTGCACATTCATCTGTTATCATCAACCTGATTCCAAACAAACTTCAAAAAGTTTTCACCTTTATTCTCCAGGTTTACAGATACCTCACCTTTACCGTTTGGATCTGTACTCTGCATGACATTAATGTAAAACTATTTTGAGTGGACTGGTATTTCATGACCTGCACTTACATCAAATATATCACTTATCTTACCTGTATTGTCAACATCATTTACAAATAACTCTGAAACTCACACGAATACCTGATCATTATATTCCTCCAAAATTACTTCAACAACAACATCACTGACAATACAAGTCTCATTTCCATCAAAGTCACTTACCTCACCTACATTCATTTACAGTAAGCCAGCCACTAGTCTCAGACTTAACAACCTCAGTTACTCCACAGTTCTTTTTCACATCTACATCAGAAATACCACCTACTTCAGATCCATTACCATCATCACATGATTTACATACATCAACAACACTGTTTTTACAACCAATAGAAGAAATAATTAGTATATACATCAAAATTCTAACTACTCTCACATTCTGGTTTGTAATTAGCACCAAACTCCTTTTCTAAAACAATAAATTTATTTTCTAAAATATCATCTTTTTCATTCACACTTTTTAACCTCTTTGACAAACCATTTTTTTAAACTCTGAAGCTCGATTACTAAACTGATCTATCTGATCTTGTACATTTTCCATTTTGCTATTGTTTTCAGTTAATAATTCAGTTAACTAATCATTAACTGCCCTAAATTTGTTATTGTTATCTGTCGTCATTTCCTCTAGTTTTGCGAAAATTAACTGCAAAATATCATTTTTTGCTGTTTCTTTACTGACTACGATCTCACTCAGCTCAAACATGGCCTAACTGGATCCTACAGCTTTCCTATTCATTTTGTTAACAAGCACACGAGTCCACAAACAAATTAACTTCACCAATAGTTTGCACATATATTTCCTTTTTGATGACCTTGGTTGTAGTTGTTAAGTCCTCTTCACTTTCATTCAATCCATTCTGTCATTATTGGTAGTACATTGTCACTGTTGGTATGATTTGCTGCATTGGGCAGTGATCAAAAGTTTATTCGTACATAATTTTCAAAAATTAATAAAATAGAGCACTTTCTGCAACAGACAAAACCTCATTATTAATCAATTAATCACAGACAACACCCACACTTGTAACCTAACCCCCCCCCCCTTCCTACTTGCAGCTATTGTCCACTACGAGCAAAGTCTTTTCTGAAGATATGAGATAAACTTTTTAGTTTACTTGTCTTTTCTTGTAGAGTTGGCTCCAGTTCTTCTTGTCTAGGTGTCTCCATCTTGAAGCTGAAATTCTCACATTGTAGGACTTCATGGTTGAATTGATCTAAATAATTTGGAAGATAGTTGATGCAGAATTTATGTTCTTATTTTATTTCGTCACATTTTAGTATATCACACAGTCTTCTGAATTTTCACATTAAAAAAGCTGAAATTACATTGTTCACCCAAAATACAAAAATACGCCCAATCACATTTGAAGCATGCTTACTACTAACTCACTCTGCAGTAATAATAATATTCCAAAGGGTTTACAACTTTTCTTGACAAATTAATTTCTATTACTTTCGATTTGTATTTCATAAATGAATCCAGAAATAAACTTAATAATAAACAGCATTAGGCCTAGACTGTGTAATTAAAAATAGAAATTTTAAGTGTGCCAAATAATTCGTAATTTCAAATTGATCTTTAAAAAAATCAACTGTGCATTCAGAACTAGTATCTATTGATTGTAATATCCAAAATAATAATTACTATTCATAAATTTTAGCTTGGAATACAATGTATTTTATATAAAATTATACAAATTTTTTCGGAAAACAGCTGAGGTGATATTGGCTGGCCCAAAATTCGAAAAATATTACTGGTATTGACTACTAATGTTGAGGAAAAGTAATGGGAGAGGAGGATATCCAGTTACAAAAAGCATCTCTTTTTCTTAAACCACTACGCGAAAGCAATTTTAAATGTGTTGTAGGAAACGGAATATGTATTTTTTAGAAGTCTTGTAAAATCGGGGGCCACGGCGTTGCTAGCCCACCGTAGGGTAAATCGGTTGATTTTACTGTGTTGTGTTCATGCCTTGACATTAATTATAGTCTCTTTAACACTGAGGAAGCCACTGCTCATATAAAGGCCAGGGACTGTCATAGTATTGAGCCCTTTGAAATGGTATTTACACAGTTCTTATGGAGTAAGTGCTGCTATACATTTTTTAGTCTTTTTTTCCCACTTGATGCTGTTTGTCATGGTGCACACCCACATTTCCTCTTAGGTGTAGGGTGTACAAGTTCCTCAGTTTCTGTGGTTTATTACAGTGGTTTAGCTCTTTTTGCAGTATTTGGGACAGCATGAGTCAAGGTTTTCAAATGTTAATTCTAAAAAATTTTTGTTGATTTGTTGTCTGATATTTTTTTAGTGTGTACAGTAATGTATCCCAGTTTACATGATATTAGTTGTTATCCTCAGTTTCATTCTTCTTAAAGCCTTTGGGAAGTTTGTGGGGCCATTAATATATTCACTTCTTATACTCAGCGCCCAGAATCAGCCGTTAACATTTATGTCCTCTTCTCGCATATGTATCAGGTTCGTTATTTTTTCTTAGAGAGACCAAGTTTTAGGTTCGGCGACAAAGCAGAAACACTGCAGCAAAAATGGTTTTGAATAACGGATGCACAATGACGTTTGAAATTTACAGCTGCACCCAACTATTCTGAGAAGTGCATACAGTACAGTATTTTTCCATTAGCATTGTAAACCACACAGAAGCTCCTAAATACCTAAAAAACTGAATAGCGAGAAGCACCTTCGGGAGTCCGTAACCAAAGTTGGGACTAACTTAAAGGGGAATTACTTGTTTGTTATTCCTGTGTCACTGTCAAATCACATAGATTAATCATGTTCACTTATTGCTAAATAAAGCGATACAAAATGGCTCAACCATTATCTGAAAAAAATACTCTCAAGGCGTATGCGGCGTTACCATGGCAACACCGACTCCGCGTATGTAGCGACACACGCGTCAGAGTCGTTGGTAGGACGTTCCAGGTACCATGACACCCCCCCCTCCATGCTGGCCGTAGCTCCGTCTGATTGGTCGAACTAAGCTGTCACAGATACCGGGCGCATGCGCGGGTATGTGTAGTCTGCTGCCACTATCGGTTCCGACGGAAAACAAATGGTCGGATTTAGTATTGTTTTGTCCGTTAGTGCCGTACGTTGTTCTATGTGAAGCATCGCAAGTGGAAAAAAAGTGTTTTACCACGCATAACAGCGTGATAAGCAGACTTCGTCTGTGTGAAAACTTAGTTTTGCTCCGGAGTTTTGTGTGTTTGTGATGCTCGGTGTTTAACAATGTGCCAACAATGAGTTCGGATGAGGATAAAGTCGACGACTTGAACCAACGGAATAAGGATAACTTCGCCATCATAAGGGTAAATATATTGTACATTTTTCAATCAAAATGCCGATACAAATTTTGGTTTCTTCATATTTCGCTCGTAGTTTAACAAGGTAACTAGCAACCACAACAAATTAGTGGCAGACCAGCAAGTTACCTGTTTGTGAATTGAATGACGAGTGTATATTGATACGGCAAAAACAGTTTTTCGTCCCCTTCTTTTCCAAGCACGCTCTTTCGTTTATTTTGTTTGGAGCAAACGTGACGTAAACATCGTATCTTACATCTACTTTTGTGATTAAGACAGTGAAACTATTTCACAGTTCGGTAGGTGCTGCTGTTGCGGCTCTTTTCGACGTTGAATGAATTTGAAGCAATGATATGCAGCGTACATATACCGCTATAATATGATAGCAGAAATTTTATCTGCGCGGAAAACGTAACCGGCTCACTCATCTTCAGATTATCAGACTATCTAAAATCGACAGTATTTGAGATAGCAGTGTGGTAGCATCGTACCTGTATGTACCCGTAAAAGTGAGATGTTGCTGCTTGATACGCCCAAAGAAAGGTCGTGCGTACCAAATTACTTTTCAGTTTCCGCGTGTAAAAACAAGGTTGGACCTCATACATTACGAGACTCATTAGCTTCTCTGCATTCAGAATTTTACACCCTTGCATCACTACAAATGAGTTGAACACAAAGTAGACGACTGACTCAGATTCTGATTACTGCCCACAAAACGTTTGCATTTAAGTCTCATGAGCAGAACGATTGAAAATTGTTATTGATTTTTACCCTTTTATGTTAAGGCGTACGCAATGATTGTTTCACATGATTAATTCTAGAAATAGCTGGAGAAGATTTTTTGTGTACCAAAAAGTTAGGTTCTTTGTACTGATTTTGGGTAAGTTGTGTAACGATCGGCGTCCATAATGAGTAGAGGTGTCTGGATGCACATTTGGTTAGAGCGCTGCCTGCGAAAGGCGAACGCACTGATCCAGTTTCCACCCTGGGACCCAGTTTTAAACCGTAAGGAAGTTCAATTACATCATACATTACGCGCCAAAGTGATGTTTCGCTCTAAATTTTAAATGTTTAATCAGCAAAGAACATAGTCAATCTCTACCACTACTCGGTAATTAATTGCTGTTTGACTTTGAAGGGAAGGACAGAAATATTTTTTTGTCGAAAGTACTTGCTTCAACTACCGTACTACTTACTCTGATCATACCGTAACGCTGCTGTTGAATTCTGCTTTTACCCCGATCCTCTTTCAAATGTGTTTGGGCGGTAGTAGTGTAGGACTACAATGTCTGTGCTACATCTAGTCTACTTCCGATCAGTTACGGATAATGTAAACAAATTTCAGCACTGCATAGGGTACAACGTAACAGTCGTTTCCTGATTCGTGCGATATAGACAAAAAAATCATGCAGCTAACGTGTCAGGAGATATTAAAGATGCACAGTTGTGTTGCATTGCATTTAGCCGCCAACAAGTAAACGAATATCTGCTTGTTTATATTGATTCTGTGCATTTTGATATATGCGTCACGGTTTGGCGGCGACATGTTCTGGCTGGGCAGCGGTTTAAACAGTATAGCTGGTGTGATAATTCATGAATTCAGTTATATCGTGAATAATGTAAAACCAGAGCTCGGCCCCCAGATTTCCTGCTTCTCTCGTGCTGAGTACGCCTTAAGGCCAGACACAAATTTCGGTTGTCAGTGGTTTTCTTCATATTATTATTATTTCCAGATAATTTTACTGACATAAAATGAATGATGTTTGTGGGAATGAAATCTGTCATGTGAAATGATATCCATGAGGTGATGCTAAGAAAGGATAAGTTCCAGTATAATAATTACGTGGTGACTAAAATTTGTGCCAGACTGAGACACGAACATGAATTTCGTGCCCTTTATGAGCAGTCCCCGCAAGCATTAATCCTAATGACCACTGGATGGGTACACAGCCCGGGGTGAGTTGTTTTCAAGCGACCCGTCCGCGCCTGTCACTTGGTACGTGAAGGGTCTTCTAGGATACTCCTTCCATTGGAATCTTCGTTTCATTTCTGACTCCATTTGTATATCACATAGTCACAAAGAATAATCGGCGACTCTACCAGACTTTGCCTTAAACATATTTTACATGTACGCGATGTAATGGTTATTACGTTGAGAAGTGTAGCAAGTTGCTATCATTTAACTTTATAGTGAATTAAAGTAGATTTGATGAACGAACTGTATTATTTGCTTTAAACACTGTAATATGTGTCGACTTGTAACATGCCTTAACTAGACTGCTTAATGTTGCGGAAATGTTCCGCTGACAATTTCAGAAAATCCGTTTTAATAAGGGGGCTTAACGTGAACAGGTAGCATTTTTACTCCTTAACTTGAGAATGGATATCTGTTGTGAATGGGAGAGTAAAGATCACCACTAAATTTTTGCCGGTATATTCCGCACGGTAAAAGACGCATTGGAAAATCAGCAAAGAGTTGGGAGTACGAAATATAGGTGCAACAGACTGTGTAAGGCATGGCAGAAGAAATAAGACGATTTTGAATATACATTACTCTTGATCCGTTGCTGTTATACGTCCGCACTACCCAAATTTAGACATAGCAGTATTATAAACTACATCTTTATAATTATGATAGTTTAGTTATAACGCCTGATCGACGAGATGAACTTTGAATGCACGTATAGTTTGGGCAACGTTATATGGCTCATCATGTGTGTGATATCACTCGAATTGCAGCAAGCTTTCATCAACATCCATGTCAATGTTATGTCTCACATATCGTAGTTTGGATCATAGAAGTTACGTTATAAGTGCTGATATAAAACCGCAACGTCTTATAGGTGTTATAGATAAAGAGTACTGTATTTAGAACGTATAAGCTGAATTTGCTACCTATTAACGACCTGGTCGCCTTAGCGTAACTAGGTTGTAGCTTGCAGAACGAACGAAAGGCTATGGTGTATTGAAATGTAGTGATGATTGGCTCTTACGTTCTTAATCGGTGGAATCAGCAGACACAGTCGTGTTGCCAGTCCCGGAAAGTAGTACGTACAGCCTCCGAGGTAGATGCTGTGTTCCTTGATTTCCTGAACGCAGTCATTGAAGTTCCTCACTGCCGTCTAATGAACCAAATACGCCGGCCGCGGTGGACGTGCGGTTCTGGCGCTGCAGTCCGGAACCGCGGGGCTGCTACGGTCGAAGCTTCGAATCCTGCCTCGGGCATGGGTGTGTGTGATGTCCTTAAGTTAGTTAGGTTTAAGTAGTTCTAAGTTCTAGGGGACTTATGACCAAAGATGTTGAGTCCCATAGTGCTCAGAGCCATTTGAACCATTTTGAACCAAATACGATCGTGCGGAATATCAAACCAGCTCTATGACTGGACTGAAGAGTTTTTAGCGAACAGGACACAGCATGTCTTTCTCAACGGAGAGTAATATTTGGACGTAAAATTAATTTCGGACATACAAAAAGAGTGTAATAGGACCATTTCTTTTTACAATATAAGTACGTAAATGACGTATTGGACAATGTCGCAAGTTCCATGAGGCTTTTAGCGAATGATTTATACACAGTAGTCGCGACGCTAGAAAATAGCGAAATGCAGGAAGACCTGCAGAGGGACGACGCCTGGTGGAGAGGGTGGCAACTGACCATCATAAACGAATTTAACGTATTGCGGATTAATAGACAAAAAGACGCCTTATTGTGCGATTACACAATTGCAAAACAGTCACTGGAAGCAGTTAAAGTTCTGAGAGCATAGGTTACCAGAAGTCGCCAATATATTGCAGCCTCCTCTGTAGATTTCGCGAAAACATCTCAAGATGAAATTAGCTAGATACGAGCCTACACGGAGGTTCACAAGCAGTCGTTCTTCCCGACCACACGCAACTGGAACAGGAAAAAAAGAGGGAAGATACACAAAAGTACCCTCCGCCACACACTGTAAGGTGGCTTGCTGAGTGTAGATATTGATGACAGATTACCGACGGGTTAAAACAAAATTGTGATACCCACGGAGGTACAGGGTGTTTCAAAAATGACCGGTATATTTGAAACGGCAATAAAAACTAAACGAGTAGCGATAGAAATACACCTTTTGTTGCAATATGCTTGGAACACAGTACTTTTTCAGGCGGACAAACTTTCGAAATTACAGTAGTTACAGTTTTCAACAACAGATGGCGCTGCAAGTGATGTGAAAGATATAGAAGACAACGCAGTCTGTGGGTGCGCCATTCTGTACGTCGTTTTTCTGCTGTAAGCGTGTGCTGTGGACAATATGGTTTATTCCTTAGAACAGAGGATTTTTCTGGTGTTGGAATTCCACCGCCTAGAACACAGTGTTGTTGCAACAAGACGAAGTTTTCAACGGAGGTTTAATGTAACCAAAGGACCGAAAAGCGATACAATAAAGGATCTGTTTGAAAAATTTCAACGGTCTGGGAACATGACGGATGAACGTGCTGGAAAGGTAGGGCGACCACGTACGGCAACCACAGAGGGCAACGCGCAGCTAGTGCAGCAGGTGATCCAACAGCGGCCTCGGGTTTCCGTTCGCCGTGCTGCAGCTGCGGTCCAAATGACGCCAACGTCCACGTATCGTCTCATGCGCCAGAGTTTACACCTCTATCCATACAAAATTCAAACGCGGCAACCCCTCAGCGCCGCTAACATTGCTGCACGAGAGACATTCGCTAACGATATAGTGCACAGCATTGATGACGGCGATATGCATGTGGGCAGCATTTGGTTTACTGACGAAGCTTATTTTTACATGGACGGCTTCGTCAATAAACAGAACCGGCGCATATGGGGAACCGAAAAGCCCCATGTTGCAGTCCCACCGTCCCTGCATCCTCAAAAAGTACTGGTCTGGGCCGCCATTTCTTCCAAAGGAATCATTGGCCCATTTTTCAGATCCGAAATGATTACTGCATCACGCTATCTGGACATTCTTCGTGAATTTGTGGCGGCACAAACTGCCTTAGACGACACTGCGAACACCTCGTGGTTTATGCAAGATGGTGCCCGGCCACATCGCACGGCCGACGTCTTTAATTTCCTGAATGAATATTTCGATGATCGTGTGATTGCTTTGGGCTATCCGAAACATACAGGAGGCGGCGTGGATTGGCCTCCCTATTCACCAGACATGAACCCCTGTGACTTCTTTCTGTGGGGACACTTGAAATACCAGGTGTACCGCCAGAATCCAGAAACAATTGAACAGCTGAAGCAGTACACCTCATCTGCATGTGAAGCCATTCCGCCAGACACGTTGTCAAAGGTTTCGGGTAATTTCATTCAGAGACTACGCCATATTATTGCTACGCATGGCGGATATGTGGAAAATATCGTACTATAGAGTTTCCCAGAGCGCAGCGCCATCTGTTGTTGACAATTGTAACTACTGTAATTTCGAAAGTTTGTCTGCCTGAAAATGTTCTGTTGTCCCAAGCATATTGCAACAAACGGTGTATTTCTATCGCTGCTCGTTTAGTTTTTATTGCCGTTTCAAATATACCGGTCATTTTTGAAACACCCTGTATATGCGGATTACAGACCTATGGCTGCGGATAAGGCACTTGAGGATGCAGATCTCCTCTGTTCCATTCTCGCAGACGTCTAGGTATGGTCCGTAGTGAAGTTTGACAAGCCCATCCATTGTCAAGGGGCGGCGGCTGCTCCGCTTCCACAGGCTTTGGGAGCAGCGCATCGCCGGCGGCCAGGCAGACGCTGGTGAAACGGGAGATTTCTCTCGTCTGAGAACGCACGTGGCGGAGAAAGCCGAACGAAGCGTCTGTGACACGCCCACCTCATCCGCATGCTGCAGCTGCCGGCGACCGGAGTGAAGCTTGGATCAGATTTGTCTGGGAGATCGTCTACATACATGTACATACATAACTTCGCAAGGCACTGTATGGCGAAAGGTACGTCGCACCAATATTATCAATTTTCTGCCCTGCTTCACTCAAGTACGCAGCGACGTAAAAAATATGGCTGTATACCCTCCCTAATCCATCTTACGAGCGTGGTTTGATAATTCTGGTAAATTTCCATGAAAGAATGGAACATTTTTATTGCGCACTTTTAGTTAGTAACCTTGATTATACCAAGGATCGTATAAAGAATTTCAACAATGTACAGCCTACAATTTTTTGTTTAATTGATCAGAGTGTCAACTGTCATTGACAGTGGAGAAAACTGAGTTACGTGCAGTTACTAAACGTTTTCATTTGAAGCGGTGGACTGCTGCACAAATCAAAACAGAGCTGACTGAAGCGCACGCGGACTTTGCACCATCATTGAAGACCATTTCCTTCTGCGTTAATAAATTTAAAAGTGGATTAAAAAGCATCGAAGAAGAAGAAGAAGAAGAAGCGCGCTCTAGTCGTCCAACTAGGTCACCATAAAGGAAATCACTGACAAAATCCATTACATGGTAACGCAAGACCGCCTGTTAACAACTGGTGAGATTGAGACTCCGGAGACTGTAGGCATGTGAAATGAGCGAGTGCATAATATCCTGCCAGGAGAATTGGCTATGAAGAAGCTGTGTGCGAGGTGGGTGCCACAATTGCTCACCGGTCCGGCACAACATTACAACATAATGTTTCGCAATGTTTAATCCCAATCCGCTAGACTTTCCGCGCTAATGTCTGACTGTTGATGGAACCTGCCGGCCGGAGTGGCCGAGCGGTTCTAGGCGCTACAGTCTGGAACCGCGAGACCGCTACGGTCGCGGGTTCGAATCCTGCCTCTGGCATGGATGTGTGTGATGTCCTTAGGTTAGTTAGGTTTAAGTAGTTCTAAGTTCTAGGGGACTGATGATCTCAGAAGTTAAGTCCCATAGTGCTCAGAACCATTTGATGGAACCTGGATCCATCATTATACACGTGCGTCAGAGCGGCAGTCAAAATGATGGACAAAGGCTGCTAAAAGTGAACCGTAGAAGGCAAAGACCATTTTGTCAGCTGGTAAGCTGATGGCCACTTTTTTGGGACTGCGAAGGAATAATTCTCATAGATTACTAGGAAAAAGTCAGAACCATAACTAGGCCCCATTATTCTTCGTTGTTGGATCGTTTGAAACTTGCGTTGGCTGAAAAAAAAGCACGGTTGGTATGCAAAAAAGTGCTCTTTCACCAAGATAATGCACCATCCCACACATCAGCAATAACAATGACGAAAGAGCATGAATTGGGCTTTGAATTGGTTCTTCACCTACCCTCTTCATCAGACTCAGTCCAAAGTGACTTCTTGATGTTCCCTAACTTGAAACTTTGGCTTCCTGGGAAGATATTTTCATCAACTCAGGAAGTGATAGTTGCAACCAACTAGTATTTTTCAGAGTTTCACAGAACCTGTTATTCCGATGGGATGGAAAAGGTGGAGGATCGTTGGCCAAGTCTATATTTCTCAAAGTAGATTATGTCGAGAAGTAAATTGAATTGTTTAGGTAACAATCATTTCTTCTTCATTTTTTTTACCGTACTTATAAAAGCACCCCTCGTATCTCATGATCCTTATGCTAGATACCCGACAGTGGCAACATAGTGATAACATGGTCTTCTTCAGGAGTACAGGTTCTTTAAATTTAACCAACATCGTTTGAAGAGAACAAAGTCATCACCTCTCTTCCAAGAATTCCCATTTAAGTTCCTCTAATAGCTGTTGCATTTCAGGCCATACCGATCTGTACACGGGCATAGCAGCAAGTCACCGAATTAGTCCGATTTGTATTGTCATGCCTAATTGGTAAGGACTCCAAACAATGGAACAGTACTGTAGATTTGGTCGCACTAGAGTCTTGCATGCGATTTGTTTCACATATCCATTGGCTTTTCCCAGAACCCTCCAACAAGTCTTCCATTCGCCTTTCCTAATGCTTATTTTACATGATTTCCCCATTTCTTACCACTTCTTATTTGTTGCTGTTGTGGGCTTCAGACCGAAGACTAATTTGATACAGCTCTCCACGATAGTCTGCTCTAAGCCTTGGTCTCTCTCTACATTTGTTACCCATTCACTTCCTTCCGTTACCAAATTGATGATTCCTTCTTGGCCCAGGATGTGTCATATCGTCTGATCCCTTGTTTTAGTTACGTTGTACCACTAATATCTTTTTTCCCAAATTCGATTCCGCATCTCATTAATTGTTCTATCTACCCACCCAATTTTCAACATCCTTTCGTAGCACCACATTTCAAAAGCTTCTATCCTCATCTTGTCTGAACGTTCACATGTCACGTCTGTACTGTGTCTGTAAAAGAGTATATATATATATATATATATATATATATATATATATATATATATATATATATAAATATAAAAAAATACCTTCAGAAAAGCCTTCCAAACAGTTGAATTTACGTTCGATGATAATACGTTTCTGCGCTAGCAGGGTTGAGAAAAAACTGGATACTTCTTTAAAAAAAAACTGTTTAAAATTGGGTTTTTACGAGGGTTTTATTGGTGTTTTGTAAGTTTTTCGTTTTGAAAATTAAATAATTATATTGAAATTCCTATGATTATATTATTCAAAACACTAGCCCATTGGACCGGTGACCGAAGCAGTCTGATCCCTTCAATCCCACAAACCTACTAACCCATTCATACAGCTACTTTATTAGTGCCTCATTTCTTGTCCTGCCTGCACTGCGTCCTTTGAGAAAATCTTCTTCTCAGTCTACAGGCTTGTTTCTTCAAAATTAAGAAATAATTTAGGAGAGAAAAGATCAGAAAATTTAGTGAAGATTTACACATTTCTGCATTTAAACTAAATTGTGTCTTACAGTCTGTACGGTTCTACATCAAGTTAGTTTTCTTCCCTGGCAGTGTAAATGTTATTTAACTGTGTTTCTTATGTTGCAAGAATTGAGATGCCGAGTTGCAGATAGACATAGATTTGTGTGTGTGTGTGTGTGTGTGTGTGTGTGTGTGTGTGTGTGTGTGTGTGTGTGTGTGTGTTTGTTTGTCTAATTTTGATGAAGGCCTTATTGACCGAAAGCTATATTTGTGACCGTGCGGTTCTAGGCGCTACAGTCTGGTAGCGCGCGACCGCTACGGTCGCAGGTTCGAATCCTGCCTCGGGCATGGAAGTTTGTGATGTCCTTGGGTTAGTTAGGTTTAAGTAGTTCTAAGTTCTAGGGGACTGATGACCTCAGAAGTTAAGTCCCATAGTGCTCAGAGCCATTTGAACCATTTATATTTGTGACAGTCTTTTTGTTGTGCCTATCTACGATTCAGCATCTCCGCTATATGGTGAGTAGCAACTTTCCTCTTCGCAACAATATCAATAGAATAAATTCTTGTGACAGTAAATAGTTGTCTTCGGTAAATACAATGGCTCTTTTTTAATTCATGCAAGGCCAACAATGTAATAATTAAATGTAATAATTAAACTTTCATAATTAAATGTAGTTATGTTTCACAGATTTTTTTTAAAAAAAACGCATTTTTTCGAGTTGAATTACAACACCTGAGCTTCCAAGTATTGCCCCTAAATACTAATACGACGCGCCATGCTGAAGATTTTCTCCAGGATGTTTATTTGAGCATTCTCGGTGCTCCAGTGTTGTCATTCCTATTACATCTTCATGATGTGTATGCTGCGGACACTTCTACCTTCCGCAACAGTCGTATTCACACGACTAGTATGGACGCGTTGTGGGTGACAAACTCTCCCGTTTTTCCCGGGCTCCTGCGCGTCGTATCCTTTTATATTTATTTTTATGGTTTTTTTTATCCTCCCTCCTCCATATTGACCAACTGTTTATCCCGTACAATACGGCATCGATCGCTGTTATAAATATTAATCCCGCGAAGTAGTATCGATAATTCAAATTCTCTGACGAACAAATCTCGAAAAGATTTTGTATAGTAATCGATACGATTGTCGACATAGTAATTTTTCTGTTCGTGCATCTACGGAAAGCGAGACGCGGAGAAACAATGACATGGCCTACGTGTCTCGAGGGGGAATGTTTAGTTGTTTCTCGGTCAGTACTGGCAACACACAGATGCTTTCGGCTCTTACCAGTCAGCAGCTATTATGTAAATGAGGCACTAAAGACTCGCGATAGCAGATTATAGAGATGTTCATTTTTAAACGCACTCGTTGCGTTATGTATCTCAATTGACTCGCACAACACAACGTTTTGCAGCGCTTCGAAATAGCCAGTATTGATAGATTGCATTAGTTGCAGCAATCGAAAACATAGGACAGTCAACTTGAAAGGCAGTGTTCCTCTTCCCGTAATCGTACGTGCTATACTATACTGAATGATTAATGGAAAATCTCATATAAAGATGTGAAACAAATACTAACAGAGAGATAGAGGGGCTGGCCAGTACTTAGCTCAGCTAAGCACAGCCGATAGATACACAAAAAACAGAACCGAGCTAGGAACGTTAATTTTCGGTTCTGTTTTTTGTGTATCTATCGGCTGTACTGAGCTGAGGTAAGTACTGGCCAGCCCCTCTATCTCTTTGTTAGTGTTTTTTTCTATACTATACTGAGTCTTATAACACGCTTCTGCACTCTATTAGCCATTTCGTTTGTGGAGTTGCCCTGAAACATGCCTTATTTGAGTAAAAGTAAGCAAAGTATGCCAGTTTTTTATGTTTATGTCTCCTTTGTCAGCCATCCAAGAAAACGCTATATAGTTGTGCAGTTGAAATTTATTGCGACTAAATATCCCGTAAACTTCCTTTAAAATCATGGTCAAGTTCTTCAAAACCGTGAGCAAATGTTAGTAGCCCTACCAAAGTCAAGACATTCCTCACTTCTTGTTATAGGCTGCGACACCAGCGCTCCAAGCGGACAGAAAGCTACATTTCTGAATACGATATCGGACGAGTGCGATTAGTATCGTTTATATTGATTTGTAACATAGATTTTACAGAAATAAACGTATGTAGTGCCACAAACAGAGGCAGAAACCAAAAAGGTTACATCACATTTGTCTTTCTTTAATTTCCTAAGATCCCTCGCAGGAATGAAACGGTATGTTAAAAGATAGATTCTCTTTTAACCAACAGATATTTAATAAGAATCTCATTTTCTTTCAAGAATATAAAAATCGCTAGTAAGCAGCAGAAGATCTGACCTTCGCCGAAAGACGTGTATCTATTCAACAACGTGACCACTACACTACACTTCTAGCCAAAGGAACTGAATGTTAGAGCAGGAAACTTGTGTGGAATGCAGTATCAATTGCTTAATATACCAAATAAGCCACCATAACTGTAGCTGAAATAAAAACCACACAGACGTGATAATAAAACGTTAAAAGCCATAAAATTGTTTCCCAGCACATAAGAGTAAGAAACCAATGCCATAATTGTTGCTACATCTGAGCCACAAACGGCAAGAATTTTCAACACATTCGCTTTTGAAGCAAAAGTAATCACATTAATAAAAATATACATGTATTAGAAAGTAGAGCGAAGTCTTAAGAGGGTTTGGGTCATTAGACGCCATCAAAATTGTTACGTGGCAGGCAAGTGCCGGAGCGGACAACAGAATTACATGTTGCCCATGCATCAAATGTGTGTTTATATTCTCTTGCAGTCAGCAGAGTAAGCTGCAGTTACAGGCATATTCGAAAGTATTTCTTTACGAATAAGTTGTAGCTTACGTCACTGAATCAGCGAGATTCGACCGTTTTTATATTTATTTCATGATCATTCATATACCTTGATCATTCACTAATGCTTGAAAAGCAAAAATATAACAACTGCTAATTAAGTAGAAAAATAGTTATAAACAATTTCACCGCTAGGGGCGCTAGTGTTGGCCCAATTGTCAGATGGCAGCATCTTTCACAGCAGTGAATGTCGTGACTGTATACGTTAGACTGTTATTAGCGTCATGTCTCCATAGTGTGACTAATTTTTTGTCCGGCGTGTCCATATCGATCTGCTGCGAGATTAAGTGGCAGCTTATATCGAAGCGCAGAGGCCTAGAAAAGTGCTGCGACGGCGAGCACTGGACTGGCTTCCGCAGCAGCTTCCGAAGGGCTTCGCGAATTCTTGGCGTTCCGCAAGGTTCTCACCCAGACGGTCAACGGTTTCTTTGGGAGACGGGGTGGGATGACACAAATTGATTAGCTCTGTCTTATAAAATCTCGTTTACACCGGAGTAACTTTCAGCAAACAAGTATTCGCAAACATTTCTCCAGTGTTTACTACAATTCCCATGTACCTATGAATAAGCGTTTACACTGGGGTGTGTACAGAAGAGAATGAGTATAGCGAGCCAACCACACGAATGCACATGCATTGTTTCTCTGGCGCTAATAATCGTCGCTCCTATTTCAACGGGTGCAACAGTATAGACGCGTTGAAAACTTTGTGTATCGAGACAGTATTATTTTGCATGCAAAACGGCGTAGTAAGAGGGGCGTTTGAAAAGTCCGTGTTAAGTCCGAGAGATGAAACTACCGGTACGTATCTAGGTAATGTTTAGTTAGTAGCATCTTTGGAAAGAACACACACCAAGTTTCAGTCATATTGGTCTATTTCTTTGTGTTTGGCATTCGTGTGAGTCAAGGAAGTCGAGTGATTGTCAAAAAATGGACGAAAAAGAATTTCATGTGGCGATTAAACATTACTTTATGAAAGGCAGAACGCCTCAGGAGACTAAATGGAAGCTTGATAAACATTACGGTGACTTTGTACCTTTCGATTAGAACAGTTTCAAAATTTTCGGAGTGGCCATGCGGGCACAAGTGATGCTGAACGTTCTGGACGCCTTGTGGTGGTTATGACTCCAGAAATCATTGATAAAATCCGTTATATGGTGATGGATCACAGAAGAGTTAAGGTGCATGGGATTGCTAGTGCTGTGGGCATTTCGAATCATCGGGTACTTAATATTTTGCATAAATATTTGGACTTGAGAAAGCTATCCCCAAGATGGGTTCTGCGATTGTTCACGCTTGATCAAAAACGGAATCGTGTGAAGTGTTGCAAGGATGATTTGCAACTGTTCAGGAAGAATCCACAGGACTTTAAGCGTCGTTTCGTCACTGTGGACGAAACATGGGTACATTATTATGATTCTGAAACTAGACAGCAATCTAAACAATGGGTTACCAAGGGAATATGCACCAAAACAGACGAAGACCATTCCTTTGGCCGGAAAGGTTATGGCGACTGTCTTTTTGGATTCGCGTGGGATAATCCTCATCGACTATCTGGATAAGGATAAAACTATTGCAGGTGCATATTATTCATCGTTATTGGACCGCTTTAAAACCGAGCTGCAAGAAAAACGCTGGCGATTGGACCGCAAAAAAGTCCTTTTCCATTATGACAATGCACCAGCACACACCTCAGCTGTTGTGGTCGCAAAATTTTTGGAAATAGGATTCCAGCTTGTTTCACATCCCCCCTATTCTCCAGACTTGGCTCCCTCGGACTGCTATTTGTTCCCCAATTTGAAGAAATGGCTGGTGGGACAAAGATTTTATTCAAACGAGGAGGTGACTGCATCAACTAATAGCTATTTTACAGACTTGGACAATCCCTATTATTCGGAAGGGATCAATAAATTAGGACAACGTTGGACGAAGTGTATATGTCTAAAAGGAGACTGTGTCGTAAAATAAAAATGGTTTACCCAAAACACGTAAGTAGTTATTATTTTTGCACGGACTTTTCAAACGCCCCTCGTATAAGAACTAATATGTAAGCGTAAAAGCCGTTGAGGCAGTGCACTAACACTGAATTGCATTTCCGGCGTTCCTTAGCATTATTCCAAAATTTTGTACATAGTATGTAGATTGATATTTTTCGTTGGCTTCTAACAAATGAAACTTCCCACCGCACTCACCTCAGATTTAGTGGTAACAGTGCCCAGTGAACAGTCTGTCAAAAACTGAACACAGATCAAGCATGAAATCAGGAAGAAAATGTACTGAAGTGTGGGGGGAGAAAAAGCGAAAGAGAAACAGTGAGCGGTCCACGCACAAGCAGTCCAACACAGAGCATTATTCAAGAGCCTGGGTGTTTAAGTGGCCTTGGTGTTGAACTGCAGAGTAGACGAGCTGTGGTCAAACCTCCCTGGTGCCTTTTTTTCCCGCTGTACGTTGTATTCAAATTTGTGTCTGTGTCGTGGTGTAACGTCCGTTTGCAACAGCAAGGAGGGACCTACAACGAAAGCTTATTCTGCACGACCACTCTATTAGCTGCAGATAGGAAGTGGCTATCGAATAGGAACCGCAAATGTTTGATGACAAAGCGACAAGTCAACCGAATCCTCCACAGGAAAACGTCTGGTTTGTCATACACGGCATTAATGGCAGTACGTGTGTCATACGACAGGAATCTTATCGACGCACCTAATTTGTACGCCTGGCGAGTGAGTGAAATATGGCTCCTTACCGATTTAGGTGTCCGTATGAATGCCATCACTCCCAAGAAAATGATGAAAGCGTAATAATTTCTCACATAAGCTGCAACAAATGAACTCAACAGTTTCACAACCACACAGTTTCCCTGTATTCTGTCAAATCATATGTTTTTAAGGATTATGAAGTTGCGTTCCGTTTTGAAAGTTTTGACTCTTGAATTGCTTTGTTGTAACAGAGTCCACATCCGTTTATTTGGTGTTTTCATTTCTATGAGACGTCTATGTGGTATCCCGCCAGCTGTCATTATTCGTCACATTTACTTCCGACGGTAACGTATTCTTACTACATGGGTCAGCCTCTATAACCCTTGTACAGTATGACAACTGCCAAGACTACAGAAAGAGAACAGACATTTCATTGACCTGGCGGACACTTCATAATGAGGGGGGGGGGGGGGAATAGCACGAGGCAGATTTGAACCCGCCCGTCCGCTGTGCAGTGCTGCACCGTGCCTACTTAACCATATTGCCGTGGCTCTTCCAATTTGCTGGATGTTTTATGTGTTGCTCTTGGTCAGATTATACATATACATTACAGTTCTTACGCCTTCTTACTGTTTTCATTCTTGATATGTGTTCAGTTTTTGACGGGCTATCCACTGGGCCATCTCACCACTAAATCCGACGCGGGTACGGGAGTTTCCCTTGTAAGCACAGTCGAGAAGGAAATTTAAAAGAAGAATACTCATTACCAATGAGAAACACAACCCGAAGAAAACATTTTCACTCTGGTTGATAGCAACAGGAGACATTTATTGGTAAATATTCCGCATATAATAGGTGCTATGTTTCTGATAGCACTTGATAACTGCAGCATATGTGTAGCACCTCAAAAGGGTTATTAAAGTATGTGTAAGTAAGATAAAGTCAGTAAAAAGTGAATAATGAAATGTTAACTATACATTTAGCCTTTCAAGTGGGCTACTTGATAAGAACTTTTATATAGCTTGTTGGAGGAGTGACAGCAAGATAGTAGCAAACTAGTTTTATTTACTCGTGTATTACACCGAAATCAATTAAAATAATGACACGTAAGCCATATACACATTAATGAGACCACCGCGTATGTTCGACGTGAGCGTGCAATAAACAATCATCGACTGCAGGTAGCAGCACAAATAGTGGAGGGTACATAAAGAGTGCCGGTAGACGCTCAAAACAGTGCAGTCGTTGTTATATTGCGGAAACGGAGAGATTTATCTGACGTGTAAAATGGCATGGTCATTGGCTTTCGAGCCACGGGTGGAAGCATTTCCAAAACGGTTAAGTTTGTAAACTGTTCACGTGTCGCCTTGTTTAAAGTATACCGTGTATGGCAAAATGGTCCTATCCAAAATAAGTGTCCAGGCGACTCTGGTACACCACGGACCATACAAGACAGGGGTGAACGACAGCTGCGGAGAGGTGTACGGTCAAGTAGGCACTTAAGTATTGAGGTGCTGACCGCACAGGGGAACCAAGGGGCTAGTAACAGTGTCTTCTCAACGACAGTTCAGCGAACGTTGCTTCTTATGGGCCTCCTCAGGAGGTGCCTGGTTCATATGCACCCAGAATTGACTTCTGTTCATCGGCGACGAAGGCTATAATTTAAACGCCAGCACATCCGGACGTCCATTGAGCGGCTACAAGTGACCCTTTCAGGTGGACATGTTTTATGCCCCATTGGTCAGATGGCCTTACAACCGGCAACAATCGTCGGAAGCGTCCAGGCCAGGGGAGCGAGCATTGTGGCCTGGGTAATATTCTAGTGATCTCATTATTCTGGAAGGCACGATAGAGCCAGTACAAGCATGCGTCCCTCTCTGGAGACCATATTCAGACTTTTGACAATCAGTCACATTAATGTGACTGGACAGTGCCTTTCTAGGCAACATCTGTTGGTTCCAGAGGTCTTCAGCTGCTCACCCAGTGCCAACTGTAACAGCCGTTACTTACCGCGAATGGGCAATATTTAGTTTGACATCTTAGATATTCGGGAGTCCAGCCGGATGTTCGCGTCGTTCTCGCACGATATTTCAACAGCGTGCCTCGCTGTCTTCTTCAGGTGCTACCTGAGACTGGTCCTTGGGTCGATCGAGTCCAGTATTTATGCCTGGGAGGAGCTGCGCGTTCCCTAATCGGTCCGCGCCGAGTCGAGTGTTCCATCTGTGGTCCGCGCCCGCCAGACTCGGCTTCAACGGAGCCCTCCAGTTGCGGATGTTCCGACTGCCGTCGGCGCCGGTTTTGGCCGTCCTCAACGGTTGTGGTTGTCATTTGAGGTGTGTCAGACCCGATCTGAGATGTTAGGTACTCCATCTCATGACTGTTACTACGGTTTCCACTTCTGTTGCGTGCTGGGCGCTCCCTAATCGGTCCGCGCCGCGTCGTGTGTTCCATCTGAGGTCCGCGCCCGCCAGACGCGGCTACATTGTCCCTCTCTGGTGGCCGGTGTTCCCTCCGCCGTCCGCGCCCGGCCTGGCCGTCTTCTGAAGTCGAGTTCATGACCTGGGGTGTGTCAGATCTGGTCTCTAATGTCCAACACCTTGTCTCACGGCTGTTCCCTCGGTCTCCGCTTACATTTCTTGCTGAATCCTGGAGTGTCCTGCGTTGAGTTTTCACAAGCTCAAGCGCAGGATTCCAGGCAGTGCTGATTTGGTATCCCGAGTCACGGTTGATTAGATTGTCTGTGACCTTAATCTCAATTGCTTCTTTAATGACACTGTCCCAATATCTTGAGGTCTGTGTCACAATCTTGGTGTCATTGTAATCCATTGAATGACCAAGTTCCAGACAATGCTCTGCTACGGCTGATTTAGTTGCCTGTCTGAGTCTGGTATGTCTCTGGTGTTCTTTACACCTGATGTCCACAGGTCTGGTGGTCTGGCCAATGTATGACATCCCACACTGGCATGGTATGTTGTAAATACCTGGCTTACGTAGCCCCAGGTCATCTTTTACAGTCCCCAGCATAGCCCCAATTTTTGTGGGTGGGCAAAATATGCTCCTGATGTCATATTTCTGGAGAATCCTGCTGATCTTGGTAGAGATAGGTCCGGCATATGGCAAGTATGCCATCTTCTTTGCCTCTTCTGGTTCTTCTTCTGGATCCTTTGGCCGGTTGGCAGGTTGAAGTGCCTTCTGGATATCTCTAGAGGAGTACCCATTCCTGCTGAACACTGATTGTAAGTGTTCTATTTCTGTGGCCAGACTATCAGGATCTGACAGAGTTTGTGCTCTGTGGACCAGTGTTTTGAGCACTCCATTCTTCTGTGCCGGATGGTGGCAACTGCTGGCTTGAAGGTATAAGTCAGTGTGCGTAGGTTTGCGGTACACACTGTGTCCAAATGTGCCATCTCCCTTTCTCTTCACCAGAACACCCAAGAATGGAAGTATTCCATCCTTCTCCATTTCCATTGTGAACTTAATGTTCGGATGGCAAGAGTTCAGATGTAGCAGGAACTCATCTAACTTCCTTCTACCATGGGGCCATATGACAAAGGTATCATCCACATACCTAAAAAAGCACTTGGGTTGATATCTGGCTGAAGAGAGTGCTTCCTCTTCAAACCTTTCCATAAATAGGTTGGCCACCACTGGTGATAGAGGGCTACCCATCGCCACCCCTTCTGTTTGTTCATAAAATTGACCCCCATATAGGAAGTATCGCCGGGAAAGCCTGAAGAATTACAATATTTAGTTTAACAACTAACACTGTTATTGAGTCGTACCTATAAGCACCCCCCATGAACCATGGACCTTGCCGTTGGTGGGGAGGCTTGCGTGCCTCAGCGATACAGATAGCCGTACCGTAGGTGCAACCACAACGGAGGTGTATCTGTTGAGAGGCCAGACAAACGTCTGGTTCCTGAAGAGGGGCAGCAGCCTTTTCAGTAGTTGCAAGGGCAACAGTCTGGATGATCGACTGATCTGGCCTTGTAACAATAACCAAAACGGCCTTGCTGTGCTGGTACTGCGAACAGCTGAAAGCAAGGAGAAACTACGGCCGTAATTTTTCCCGAGGGCATGCAGCTTTACTGTATGACTAAATGATGATGGCGTCCTCTTGGGTAAAATATTCCGGAGGTAAAATAGTCCCCCATTCGGATCTCCGGGCGGGGACTACTCAAGAGGACGTCGTTACCAGGAGAAAGAAAACTGGCGTTCTACGGATCGGAGCGTGGAATGTCAGATACCTTAATCGGGCAGGTAGGTTAGAAAATTTAAAAAGGGAAATGGATAGATTAAAGTTAGATATAGTGGGAATTAGTGAAGTTCGGTGGCAGGAGGAACAAGACTGCTGGTCAGGTGACTACAGGGTTATAAACACAAAATCAAATAGGGGTAATGCAGGAGTAGGTTTAATAATAAATAGGAAAATAGGAATGCGGGTAAGCTACTACAAACAGCATAGTGAACGCATTATTGTGGCCAAGATAGATACGAAGCCCACACCTACTACAGCAGTACAAGTTTATATGCCAACTAGCTCTGCAGATGACGAAGAAATTGAAGAAATGTATGATGAAATAAAAGAAATTATTCAGATAGTAAAGGGTGATGAAAATTTAATAGTCATGGGTGACTGGAATTCGGCAGTAGGAAAAGGGAGAGAAAGAAACGTAGTAGGTGAATATGGATTGGGGCTAAGAAATGAAAGAGGAACCCGCCTGGTAGAATTTTGCACAGAGCACAACTTAATCATAGCTAATACTTGGTTTAAGAATCATGAAAGAAGGTTGTATACATGGAAGAACCCTGGAAATACTAAAAGGTATCAGATAGATTATATAATGGTAAGACAGAGATTTAGGAACCAGGTTTTAAATTGTAAGACATTTCCAGGGGCAGATGTGTACTCTGACCACAATCTACTGGTTATGACCTGTAGATTAAAACTGAAGAAACTGCAAAAAGGTGGGAAATTAAGAAGATGGGACCTGGATAAACTGAACGAACCAGAGGTAGTACAGAGTTTCAGGGAGAGCCTAAGGGAACAATTGACATGAATGGGGGAAACAAATACAGTAGAAGAAGAATGGGTAGCTTTGAGGGATGAAGTAGTGAAGGCAGCAGATAATCAAGTAGGTAAAAAGACGAGGGCTAGTAGAAATCCTTGGGTAACAGAAGAAATATTGAATTTAATTGATGAAAGGAGAAAATATAAAAATGCAGTAAATGAAGCAGGCAAAAAGGAATACAAACGTCTCAAAAATGAGATCGACAGGAAGTGCAAAATGGCTAAGCAGGGATGGCTAGAGGACAAATGTAAGGATGTAGACGCTTATCTCACTAGGGATAAGATAGATACTGCCTACAGGATAATTAAAGAGTCCTTTGGAGAAAAGAGAACCACTTGTATGAACATCAAGAGCTCAGATGGAAACCCAGTTCTAGCAAAGAAGGGAAAGCAGAAAGGTGGAAGGAGTATATAGAGGGTCTATACAAGGGCGATGTACTTGAGGACAATATTATGGAAATGGAAGAGGATGTAGATGAAGATGAAATGGGAGATACGATACTGCGTGAAGAGTTTGACAGAGCACTGAAAGACCTGAGCCGAAACAAGGCCCCCGGAGTAGACAACATTCCATTGGAACTACTGACGGCCTTGGGAGAGCCAGTCCTGACAAAACTCTACCATCTGGTGAACAAGATGTATGAAATAGGCGAAATACCCGCAGACTTCAAGAAGAATATAATAATTCCAATCCCAAAGAAAGCAGGTGTTGACAGATGTGAAAATTACCGAACAATCAGTTTAATAAGCCACAGCTGCAAAATACTAACACGAATTCTTTACAGACGAATGGAAAAACTAGTAGAAGCCGACCTCGGGGAAGATCAGTTTGAATTCCGTAGAAATGTTGGAACACGTGAGGCAATACTGACCTTACGACTTATCTTAGAAGAAAGATTAAGGAAAGGCAAACCTACGTTTTTAGCATTCGTAGACTTAGAGAAAGCTTTTGACAATGTTGACTGGAATACTCTCTTCCAAATTCTAAAGGTGGCAGGGGTAAAATACAGGGAGTGAAAGGCTATTTACAATTTGTACAGAAACCAGATGGCAGTAATAAGAGTCGAGGGACATGAAAGGGAAGCAGTTGTTGGGAAGGGAGTAAGACAGGGCTGTAGCCTCTCCCCGGTGTTATTCAATCTCTATACAGAGCAAGCAGTAAAGGAAACAAAAGAAAAATTCGGGGAAGGCATTAAAATCCGTGGAGAAGAAATAAAAACTTTGAGGTTCGCCGATGACATCGTAATTCTGTCAGAGACAGCAAAGGACTTGGAAGAGCAGTTGAATGGAATGGATAGTGTCTTGAAAGGAGGATATAAGATGAACATCAACAAAAGCAAAACGATGATAATGGAATGTAGTCGAATTAAGTCTGGTGATACTGAGGGAATTAGATTAGGAAATGAGACACTTAAAGTAGTAAAGGAGTTTGGCTATTTGGGGAGCAAAATAACTGATGAGGGTCGAAGTAGAGAGGATATAAAATGTAGACTGGCAACGGCAAGGAAAGCGTTTCTGAAGAAGAGAAATTTGTTAACATCGAGTATAGATTTAAGTGTCAGGAAGTCTTTTCTGAAAGTATTTGTATGGAGTGTAGCTATGTATGGAAGTGAAACATGGACGATAAATAGTTTGGACAAGAAGAGAATAGAAGGTTTCGAAATGTGGTGCTACAGAAGAATGCTGAAGATTAGATGGGTAGAGCACATAACTAATGAGGAAGTATTGAATAGGATTGGGGAGAAGAGAAGTTTGTGGCACAACTTGATCAGAAGAATGGATCGGTTGGTAGGACATGTTCTGAGGCATAAAGGGATCACCAATTTAGTATTGGAGGGCAGCGTGGAGGGTAAAAATCGTAGAGGGAGACCAAGAGATGAATACACTAAGCAGATTTAGAAGGATGTAGGTTGTAGCAGGTACTGGGAGATGAAGAAGCTTGCACAGGATAGAGTAGTATGGAGAGCTGCATCAAACCAGTCTCAGGACTGAAGACCACAACAACAACAACCTATAACCAAATAACACTTGCTGTGCTGGACACCGTTAAAATTTTAATGGAAGAGGCTTCACCAACAGAAAGACGAGTTTTTGCCGTTCGCCTCGTTTTTGGATAGCAGTGAGGAAACTATTCAGATTTTATCACAAAGTTTGTCTTTTTGCTGTTAAAATACCAGTTGTTTTAGTGAAACCAATTACACCACTGGCCATTGAAATTGTTACACCACGAAGATGACGTGCTACAGACGCGAAATTTAACCGACAGGAAGATGATGCTGTGATATGCAAATGATTAGCTTTTCAGAGCATTCACACAAGGGTGGCCACGGTGGCGACACCTACAACGTGCTGACATGAGGAAAGTTTCCAACCGATTTCTCATACACAAGCAGCAGTTGACCGGCGTTGCCTGGTGAAACGTTGTTGTGATGCCTCGCGTAAGGAGGAGAAATAAGTACCATCACGTTTCCGACTTTGATAATGGTCGGATTGTAGCCTATCGCGATTGCGGTTTATCGTACCGCAACATTGCTGCTCGCGTTGGTCGAGATCCAATGACTGTTAGCAGAATATGGAATCGGTGGGTTAAGGAGGGTAATACGGAACGCCGTGCTGGATCCCAACGGCCTCGTATCACTAGCAGTCGAGATGACAGGCATTTTATCCGCATGGCTGTAACGGATCGCGCAACCTTGTCTCGATCCCTGAGTCAACAGATGGGTACGTTTGCAAGACAACAACAGTTCGACGACGTCAGCAGCAGCATGGACTATCAGCTGGCTATGGCTGCGGTTACCCTTGACGCTGCATCACAGACAGGAGCGCCTGCGATAGTGTACTCAACGGCGAACCTGGGCAAAACGTCATTTTTTCGAATTAATACAGTTTCTGTTTACAGCATCATGATGATGGCATCCCTGTTTGGCGACATTGCGGTGAACGCAGATTGGAAGCGTGTATTCGTCATCGCCATACTGGCTTATCACCCGACGTGATGGAATGGGGCGCCATTGGTTACACGTCTCGGTCACCTCTTGTTCGCATTGACGACACTTTGAACAGTGGACGTTACATTTTAGATAAGTTACGACACATGGCTCTACTCTTCATTCGAAACCTGCGAAACCCTACATTTCAGCAGGATAATGCACGACCGCATGTTGCAGGTCCTGTACGGGCCTTCCTGGATACAGAAAATGTTCGACTGCTGCCCTGGCCAGCACATTCTCCAGATCTTTCACCAATTGAAAACGTGTGGTCAATGGTGGCCGAGCAACTGGCTCGTCACAATACGCCAGTCACTACTCTCGATGAACTGAGGTATCGTGTTGAAGCTGCACGGGCAGCTGTACCTGTACACACCATCCAAGCTCAGTTTGACTCAATGCCCAGGCGTATCAAGGCCGTTATTACGGCCAGAGGTGGTTGTTTTGGGTACTGATTTCTCAGGATCTATGCACCCAAACTGCGTGAAAATATAATAACATGTCAGTTCTAGTATAATATATTTGTCCAGTGAATACCCGTTTATCATCTGCATTTCTTCTTGGTGTAGCAATTTTAATGACCAGTAGTTTACATATGTGCTTTGGCATTGTAATGAGCAGTCTGGGACGTGTGTCTCACAACCTATTTACGCACAGATGGTTCCATGCAATACATGTATTACTCGCATTCTCAAGTTCTATGCTACGAGTATCCGTGTTGTAAACAAGAAAACATTATTGCAATTACTGAGTAACTGCTGTGTATTTTTCTTGTGTTTCCATTTGTTTACTGTTAACTCCAGCAAATGTTCGAGTTATCATACTCCACGTACGCTGTGGTTATAAGAGGCGATCAAAAAGTTTCCATTAGAGGTCGTTGCTACAGCGAATATGCAACCCAGCGTGAATGGTGGGTATATACAGGGTATTTCAAAAATGACCGGTATATTTGCAACGGCAATACAAACTAAACGAGCAGCGATAGAAATACACCGTTTGTTGCAATATGCTTGGGACAACAGAACATTTTCAGGCAGACAAACTTTCGAAATTACAGTAGTTACAATTGTCAACAACAGATGGCGCTGCGCTCTGGGAAACTCTATAGTACGATATTTTCCACATATCCGCCATGCGTAGCAATAATATGGCGTAGTCTCTGAATGAAATTACCCGAAACCTTTGACAACGTGTCTGGCGGAATGGCTTCACATGCAGATGAGGTGTACTGCTTCAGCTGTTCAATTGTTTCTGGATTCTGGCGGTACACCTGGTATTTCAAGTGTCCCCACAGAAAGAAGTCACAGGGGTTCATGTCTGGTGAATAGGGAGGCCAATCCACGCCGCCTCCTGTATGTTTCGGATAGCCCAAAGCAATCACACGATCATCGAAATATTCATTCAGGAAATTAAAGACGTCGGCCGTGCGATGTGGCCGGGCACCATCTTGCATAAACCACGAGGTGTTCGCAGTGTCGTCTAAGGCAGTTTGTGCCGCCACAAATTCACGAAGAATGTCCAGATAGCGTGATGCAGTAATCATTTCGGATCTGAAAAATGGGCCAATGATTCCTTTGGAAGAAATGGCGGCCCAGACCAGTACTTTTTGAGGATGCAGGGACGGTGGGACTGCAACATGGGGCTTTTCGGTTCCCCATATGCGCCGGTTCTGTTTATTGACGAAGCCGTCCATGTAAAAATAAGCTTCGTCAGTAAACCAAATGCTGCCCACATGCATATCGCCGTCATCAATGCTGTGCACTATATCGTTAGCGAATGTCTCTCGTGCAGCAATGGTAGCGGCGCTGAGGGGTTGCCGCGTTTGAATTTTGTATGGATAGAGGTGTAAACTCTGGCGCATGAGACGATACGTGGACGTTGGCGTCATTTGGACCGCAGCTGCAACACGGCGAACGGAAACCCGAGGCCGCTGTTGGATCACCTGCTGCACTAGCTGCGCGTTGCCCTCTGTGGTTGCCGTACGCGGTCGCCCTACCTTTCCAGCACGTTCATCCGTCACGTTTCCAGTCTGTTGAAATTTTTCAAACAGATCCTTTATTGTATCGCTTTTCGGTCCTTTGGTTACATTAAACCTCCTTTGAAAACTTCGTCTTGTTGCAAAAACACTGTGTTCTAGGCGGTGGAATTCCAACACCAGAAAAATCCTCTGTTCTAAGGAATAAACCATGTTGTCCACAGCACACTTGCACGTTGTGAACAGCACACGCTTACAGTAGAAAGACGACGTACAGAATGGCGCACCCACAGACTGCGTTGTCTTCTATATCTTTCACATCACTTGCAGCGCCATCTGTTGTTGAAAACTGTAACTACTGTAATTTCGAAAGTTTGTCCGCCTGAAAATGTACTGTTGTCCCAAGCATATAGCAACAAACGGTGTATTTCTATCGCTACTCGTTTAGTTTTTATTGCCGTTTCAAATATACCGGTCATTTTGAAACACCCTGTATAAGCACCGCGGATTGGGAAGGGATTAGTGTGTCTTTCCGACATGCTTGCTGTAGATGCGGAAACGTGAAGTATGGAGACGTTATTGTCAAATGTGTCCAAACAGGACCAACGTTCTGTCGTTCTTTTCTTGGCTGCTGAAGGACAAATACTTGTAGACATCCATCGGAAAATGTAAAATGTGTGTGGGACAGTATCTCTCGTAATCCACCATTGTGGAATGGTGAGCCAAATTCTGTGCTGGTCGCCATTCGACATAAGACGTTGGTCGATCTGTGAGGCCAGCCTCGTCCATTACAGACAACAACTAACGGGAGCATGCTGCTCCGATTAGGATCGACCGGCGCATAAGCATTTCTGCGCTGGCAAAGAATCTTGACTTCATCTGCAGTGGCTTGCAACACACTATCAGGAAGAAGTTTGGCTACCAAAAGGTTTGCAGCCAGAGGATACTCGGGTTGTTGATTGCCGAACAAAAAGTGAACCAGATGGCTGTCTGCCAGAAGTACCTGATACGCTTAAATGTTGAAGATAACATGTTCCTTGAGCGCATTGTTGCAAAGCTGGTGCCACTACAGGTTTGGGGTTGGGTTGATTTGGGGGAGGAGACCAAACTGCGAGGTCATCGGTCTCATCGCATTAGGGAAGGATTGGGAAGTAAGTCGGCCGTGCCGGCCGGAGTGGCCGTGCGGTTCTAGGCGCTACATTCTGGAACCGCGAGACCGCTACAGTCGCAGGTTCGAATCCTGCCTCGGGCATGGATGTGTGTGATGTCCTTAGGTTAGTTAGGTTTAAGTGGTTCTGAGTTCTAGGGGACTGATGACCTCAGAAGTTGAGTCCCATAGTGCTCAGAGCCAATTGAACCATTTTTTTTCTTTTTAAGTCGTCCGTGCCCTTTCAAAGAAACAATCCCGGTATTTGCCTGAAACGATTTAGAGAAATCACGGAAAACGTAAATCAGGATGGCCGGACGCGGGATTGAAACGTCGCCCTCCCGAATGCGAGTCCAGTGTGCTAACCACAGCACCACCTCGCTCTGTCCATTACTGGGAACTGGAGAACGTTGCAATGGTCCGGGGCCCATTGCTTGTTGATTTTACGGAATCTGGTGTCTCCATCACTGGGGAACGCTACTGCGCTTCGCTGGAGAAATTACGGCCTGCAATTAAGGCGAAATACCTGGGAAAAGTGCTACAAGGAATCCTGCTGCTTCATGATAACGCAGTTCCCATATCGCAAATGTTGTAACGCAGAAGTTACACCAACTCGAGTGGGACACACTCGAGTACCCGCACTGCAGTCCTGGGCTCTCCCTATGGGATTTCACGCCTTCGGTCCCTTAACAAGAGGTCTTGAAGCGTCGGCGATTATTGTCGGCCGAGGATGTGCAGCCGGCAGTCAAGACCTTCTTCACATAAACAGGATACGGTGTTTTACGAAACGGGTGTTTTCAATCTGGTGCGGTAGTGGGATGATTGCCTCAGTGCTCATGGCGATTTTACCAACTGGCATACCGATTCTAGGCTGTGCTGCCTTCGAAAGGTAACTATGATCGTCCCTATAGTGCAGGGTTCAAAGTTAATGTTGTGCTTCGTTTTTAATAACGTCATGTTTACGTGAATGGTACACTGACACTCGTTTGTGAACATATCTTGATGAAGTGGACTACCAAATAATAGCTATGATGCTATTTAGAAGAAGACGTAATGCTGTTCATAACATTCGTAACCAACAATGTTGAAAGTAAGGCAACAATGTTGGTTAATGTCCCCCTGGTAGCTAAACAACATTCGCTTGATAATTTATTATTTTGTTATGGATAAAAGGCTATTTGTGTGGGCAAGATAATTGGGACACCAGCTATGTTTCTTTTAGCGTTCTTATAAGCGAGAGTGGCTGACAGTCTTTTCCAGTGACGTGCCAGAAATTCGTGATAATCACAAAATAAACAAAAAAGGGTTCCAAGAAACGGGCTTATCTCTTGGTGTGCGGAATTTCAGAACAAGTTAATTCCTACCTGGTGATGTCTCGGTTTTTCTCAGCATCTCAGAGTGTCATATAATGTTCCTTTCTTGGTGAGTTTGGTTAATACAGGGTGACAAAACTGAAACTGCCCCGTATTTCATGATAGAACGATAATTACACCTCGTGCGAGAGGCAGAGGTTTTATTTTGTTTTGCTTATAATCGTTTCAGCACCTGAGCTCTCTTCAGCGCATAACTCGTTATTGCAGGGAAAATTATGAAAGTATAACGATTTCCGGATATTTTCTATTTCTCTTACAAATGAAAGGTAATGTCTGCAGGAACATGTCAGTTGTAAGTATTAATTGTTACTACCTGTTTTAAAATGTTTTCAGTTGCCAGAGTTAGAAAACTGATAATATGGCTGTAACTGACTGTGTGTTCAGATTTTGTGCTCGGTGGATTCTAGTAGAAATAATTCCGACGAGGATTTTCAGTGGTAACTTCTGGCTCTAAGGGAATAACGGGAGTTGTACCCAAATTTCATCCAGACAAAACCACAGTTTGGAGACATACTGACCACGTTTATTACCACGGTCGATAATACAATTTACATACAAAACAATAACCCTAGCCAGCCGTTGTGGCCGAGCGGTTCTAGGTGCTTCAGTCTGGAACCGCGCGACCGCTACGGTCGCAGGTTCGAATCCTGCGTCGGGCATGGGTATGTGTGATGTCCTTAGGTTAGTCAGGTTTAGGTAGTTCTAAGTTCTAGGGGACTGATGACCTCAAATGTTAAGTCCCATAGTGCTCAGAGCCATATGAACCAATAACCCTGTGGCTGACCAATAAATATAGCACTATGGCTGACAAATAGCTTTTACATGAGCCCTAAAAGAGCCCACACTCATTTCATGATTAGGGAAGGGAATGACAAAAAAACGTTATGTTAAACAAAACAAAAACGTTATGTTAAATGTTCGCCTCTGAACGCGACAGCCTCTTTACTACCGAAGCCAATTTGTTTTGTACACTCATGTTCAGAAGGAACAGCACACCATGAACGACTAAAGTTCGGACTTTCACCGGACATGCACATTAGTGCATGTTCTGCAGAAATGATTAGCATTTGAACCATGTCGGCCAGCGGGTTCAAGGTCAGCATCGATGTCGCAGTGCAACACCATCTATCAGTAAAATGTGCCTGCGGCTCTCGTTATCGCTGTAAACCGAAGGTAATGGATCAGCCTGACTTGGGCAGGCGTACAGGATGCCTCGTAGACTTGTGCGCGAACCGCACCGTCCAATCAGTGAGTTTGAAAGAGGGCGCATATTCGCATGGTAGAATGTGATGCGTCCATCCGGGAAATTGCTGCTCGTGTGGGACTAAGTGTCTCGGCAGTGCAACGGGTGTGAGCACAATGGTTCACGGAAGGCCGTAGAACACGACGAGATGGGTCAGGTCGTACAACCCAAACCACACCCCGAGAAGATCGACATCTCATCCGAATGGCATTGCAAATCCTGGACTCTGGCCCAACAGTGGAATAGTATAACACATTGTACGCTATCAAGGATGACAGTCCGTCGCCGTTTATTACGGCATGGGTTACGTGCCGTCCATTTATCCAGCTACCTGGATGTGCAGAAACATGCTAGACGGCAATGTTGTATGGAACCACATCATAGGGGACAGAAATGGCATCAGATAAGAGTTTTCGGGAGAATCGGTTCTGTTTGTTTGAAAATGATGGCCGCATTTTGGGTCGCTGGAGATAGGGGAAGTAGCATCACAGTGACTGCATGGGCACAAGACGTACAGCGCCAACTCAAGACCTTATGGTATGGGGTGCTATTGGGTACAACCAAAAATTACAGCTGGTGCGTTTCCAGGACACTGTGACCAGTTTGACCTACTTGAATGACATCCTGCATCCCATAGTTATACCCCTTTCTGCACAACGCCCCAGACGCCATTTTTCAGTAAGACAATGCGTGATTACATGTTGCTGCACGGACACGTGGCTTCTTGGTGTCACAGGATGTCATCCTTTTGCCCTATCCCTCCAAATCTCCAGACTTGTCACCAATCGAAAACGTGTGGGCTATGGTAAACGACAGGTGCAGCGCTGTGACGCGATGAGAACCACCACAGATGAACCTCGGAACCAGGTGAATGCAGCATGTCTATACTACTGAACGCCATTCGCGCCTTATCCGCATCGAAGCCATCTCGCAAGGAACACGTTCTCGAGACCCATAGGTGAGTGAAATGCGAATCATTTCTGCAGAACATACTGATGTACATGTCCTCTGAATGAACATCCTCTCTCTAATCGTTCAAGTTGTTCTGCTTTTTTCGAACATAAGTATGTATTTCACAGACCTATAGAAATTTCAGTGATGACACTAGCCGCCCAGAGTGGCCGAGCGGTTCTAGGCGATACAGTCTGGAACCGCGCGACCGCTACAGTCGCAGGTTCGAATCCTGCCTTGGACATGGATGTGTGTGACGTCCTTAGGTTAGTTACGTTCAAGTGGTTCAAAGTTCTAGGGGACTAATGACCTCAGAAGTTGAGTCCCATAGTGCTCAGAGCCATTTGAACCATTTTTTTGCAAGTAGGACTCGCGCACGGAAGGCTCCGTACAAACTTAATGGAGACTTCATCCAGCGCAGGAATCTGGAATGTTGACAACTTTTGTCTGTTGTCGGTATCGGTACTGACAAGATATCAAAAAGTATGACAAAAATGACAATATCATTCGTTTTCATTGACTTAGATGTTTAAATTTTTTACACGTCCAAGAGACTGTAGACTTCAGCATGACATAAAACTCGACTTGATACGCATACCTGCTTCTGAGAAAACGGCAGCCTTAACAGACAGACAGATAGGTAACACAACAAAAAATATTTTTTTTCGAGTGGTGTAATTACAAATAAAAAAGTCGGCTTTTTCCTTTACTTGTGTTGTAAAACCTCGCTTCTTACCATATTTAAATATTCTAAGTCAACGGTAAGTACCCCATATGTTTTAACGAGTAACTTTGCGAGTATCAAAATATGTAACATAAATAGCCGTATCTTTTGATTATATCGTCTTGGAAGTTTAAAAGTTTTTATACCGCTAAGAGACCGTAGGCGTTAGTATGTGACATAAACTTCAACTTCATACGCTTGCCCTCAGAAAAATGAGCGTTAACAGCCGGACGGACAGAGAGAGAGACAGATTACATAAGGGTTCCGTTTATAGCGATTGAGGTACGGAACCGTAAAAAAAAGACTATACGATGTTGCTATTTTGTTTACTTTTTCCCCTTTTTCTGTTGTGATGAATGCGGTTCTTTTTTAGCACGTAAACTTGATCAGATTTATTTGCGCCTACCTTTTACATTTGAACTGAGTCAGTGGTCATGTAGAACCACAGTGGGAAATGCCCCACCTATGGTGTCATGTTGGGGGTGGTGTAGGTTGCGAAGCAGATTCATTACCGGAAGAGCTGCTATTGTCGATAGTGTATGAGCATTTCCCCCCTCCCCCCGCCTCCCTGCCGTTCTCGCAGCTCCTTAGGGGCTTCTAATGCGATGACCATCTACGGTCTTCCGACGCGTATGACGATGGGCAACGCATCAGCGAACCATAATGGATTTACCACTAATGACCCAAGAAGTGACAGGCACATCAGTTTCGTGCGGGATCGTCCGTTTGACGTCATTTAAATATGCATAAAGCAAATGTAATGCCATCCAAGCGTGAATAGGGTGCATAGCGGCACTGTTTCTTGCGTTCCTTACCCGTGATAGGTGGAACCAGACTACTTCAAGTCATGCTGTGCTAGGGAACAGACTAAACAGATCCGCCGAGTGTCTTTTTTAAAAGAATCGATCTTGCCGCTGCTTTAGATAGGACTTAAGCAGCATATAAGATACGTCTGAAAAGTTCGGTGAATGGTCTCAGAAATAAGACACAAGAGTTACACACAAAATAACTTCATTAGCCTTCACAGTAATCACCATTAGATACAACACACTTCTTACATCCATTCTAAAGCTGTCGGTAAACTGTCACAAACGCTTCTTGTGGAATCGCTTGAAGCGCAGTGGTCACACGTTATGGGGGATGAGCCCAAGGAACAATCGGTGGCATGGTGTTCAGCGTCTTCCCTGCCTCCTTCGCGTAGAAATTCGTAATGAATCAATTCTTTAATGTAGAAAGCCGCAGTCAACGTCGTCTTTATCTTGGATTTTGTCAAGTTTTTTTTTTTTTTTTTTTTTTTTTTTTTTTTTTTTTTTTTTTTTTTTTTTTTTTGGGACGAGGAGCACCTTGCCGTTGACTGTTACTGTTGTTTAGTCTGTGGAGCCTGTTGGTAGCAACATGTGTCATTTCGTGTAATAATGCGGATATCTAACAACGCGTGACACAGTGCTTCGAACGATTCCACAAGAAGCGTTTGCTGATAATTTTCAAAAGCTTTAAAACTATATCAGAAGTGTGTTAAAGCTAAGGGCGACTGCTTTGAAGGCCAGTAAAGGCATTTCGCTTGAAACTTTTGTGAGACAATTCACCGGACGTTTCAGACTCACCTTGTATAATGCTGCACGACTAAAAGGGTCGCTCTGTCCCCGTTGCAAGTTGCAGTGTGATTTTCAGTACTTCACATAATTACTGATCCAATTTAAAATACTGTCATAATCTACTGATCAAGAGGTATAATCTTATGTTAAAGATTTAACACAATAAATTAAGTATTAAAGTTACGAATTGGGTATATGTCTCGAGACAGCCTAACTCATGGCGCGCAAATACTCAGAATACATTCATTAAGTGTATGAGAATGAGAGCAAATAGCAACAAACTTTATACGTAATTTCAAACCATTTAGAAACTTTTTTCGCTGGGATTCCCCATAAAATAATGAAAAGAAATAAATTTGTCGCTTGTTACATATTCGCTGTTCGTACAGCGAAACATTAGCGCCATACACGACTTCTTGTCACTTCTTTGCCACTAACTGTATTCGCAACACAGTACTGCAGACAGTATCCACATATACCAATGAATGTACTTGCAAAAGTATATCATTTTAAGGCTCATAGTTCAGGAGATATGGTGTCACAAACATTGAGATAGAAGAAGATTTCACATACTTAAAGTCAAAATGTTTAACAAAATAACTCGTTAGTAAGATTATCAGACGTCTGAAACCGTTTTATACATGGAAGTTTGATTATTTAAATACACTTGGGGGAGGAGGCGGGGGAGATTAGTGACTAGAAGCTCTCATCGCCGACAAGATGGAGCACTAGCTTGGATGAACGTGCATGAGGAATGACTGATGTAAGCAACTCTCTGAACATCTAAATCAGGATTATCAAAACGGGACCTGAAACCCACTCTTCCCAAATACGAATCCGGTGTCTTAACTATTGATCCAACAAGCTTATTGGTACGGTGTAAATAACACCTTCACCTACATAACTACTGAGCAAACCACTGCACAAGGTCGGCCGCTGTGGCCAATCGGTTCTAGGCGCTTCAGTCCGGAACCGCATGACCGCTACGGTCGCAGGTTCGAATCCTGTTTCGGGCATGGATGTGTGTGATGTCCTTAGGTTGGTTAGGTTTAAGTAGTTCTAAGTCTAGGGGACTGATGACCTCAGATGTTAAGTCACACAGTGCTTACAGCCATTTGAACCACTGCACAGTGTGTGGTGGACGGTACGTAGTACCAGTATTACCAGCTCTCTTTCCTATATCATTCGCTTATAAAGCGACGGAAAAATTTCTGTGTAAAGTCCGTTTTTCACGAGCGATTATCTGGTCAAATTCAACTACTCGAAGTGCGTACGTCTTTCGTGCCTACTTGTAAATCAGCGACCGACCACGACGCGAGTGTGTCTGTGACATCTGTGATCTGTAGATATCACCAAATGTGGATTTCCTAGTGTGCGAGAAGGCTGCACACTGCCCATACGCGGAGACAGGGACTACAGTGGCTTCTGCTTACTTAAATGTGATTTGTAGATTATCCATGTAGAGTATCCATGTAGATGCCAACATCGGATATTCTGCACGACTTCACTCCTATTATTAGAAATGAATTTTGTGCTTTCGCGCCTTCTAAATCTTTATTGTATTGTTTGCTTCGTTTTCGTGGCACACTGAAAAGTTACGCAAAACCCTTGTATTTTTTCCTACTAGTGTTCTCTTACAAGAGAGACGAAATATTTGAAAGCGAAAAGGTATTTACATTTTATAGAGCATGCATAAATCTGAAGATAAACATGTTGACGTTTTATTGAAAATTATGTCAACAGTGAAAAGGTCAGAATTAACTGACGAGAAAAATAATTTTCGATGTTATTTGACACTTAGTTTTCAGATATATAATTTCTCGTGCATATAAATGTAGATGTTTTGAAGTGTTACAGTTCTCGGGAGTGTAAAGAATTTACGACACGATCTTTGACAAGAACTTCCAGTATGAACTCTGCTTCGGTCATTAATAAACTCTATTATCATTGCGCGTTCCTACATCTCGTTACTATATTTCAGTTTTTTCGTAAAAAGGTTCATCCCTCATAATCTCACTGTCACCGTTCGCCGGCCGGAGTGGCCGAGCGGTTCTAGGTGCTACAGCCTGGAGCCGCGTGACCGCTACGGTCGCATGTTCGAATCCTGCCTCGGGCATGGATGTGTGTGATGTCTTTAGGTTAGTTCTAGGGGACTGATGACGTCAGATGTTGAGTCCCATAGTGCTCAGAGCCATTTGAACCTTTTTTTTTTTTTTTCCTCACTGTTCACATGCCAAACTGCACATGCAATTTTCGGTTGAATTGTGAACGAAAATGACCATTCGACACAGACGAGGCTCAGTACAGGAATAAAACTCCAGGGGCGCTGCAGTCGACTTACACATCTCGAGCAGTCTATTGAGGCAAGAAATTCGAATGTATAAAAGGCATTTAAATGCTTCTGTACGTGTATTTTTCTCACGATCCCTGCGCGAGATATACTTTCGTTTCAGCATAATGGTCGCGCAGTCATCTTTGAACACAGTTTGTCTAAATGTACCCAACAGGGTAACGCTGCAACTGAGTCATCTTTTTTCCGAGGATTCCCATTTAAGTTATCCGAGCATTTCTGTTGCACTGTTGTACGGAATATGTCGACCTATTACGATTCCAAATACTCGAATAGTATTATGGAATTGGTTGCACTAGCGTCTTGTACGCTATTTGCAGTACATATGCTGTAGGTAGTACCACTAAATAAACTCACGATGTGACGTGCTCAAGGCGCTCACTACTAAATAATATCGGGTCCTTTCTCTTTGATGTGAGCATTAGCTTACATTTATCCATATTTAAAAAGAGCTGCCATTGAATACATCAAGTGGAAATTTTGCCCAAGCCTCCCTGCAGTTTCTTACGATCGTTCTACGATCTTGTTTCATCTGCCAACAGCATCGCACAGCGTTATAGGGCTGCTGATACTATGTATGCGAAACTGCCATCCACAAGAAGGTCAGTTTGAACACCGCAAAGCTTTACTAGGTACGGTCCTATTGGAGATAGTGTATGCCTCTCCCTTCCTTCGACCTTTTGAGTATGTATGAGGGACAATCAAATGAAAACCGAACACACGTCACAGTGGGATTTGGGAATGCTTCCATTCCAAAGTAAGCACCACATGCGTTAAGACACTTATCCTACTGGGGGACAAGACGACCAATTCCTGTTTCGTAGAATACGGTTGGCTGTTGACGGATCCACAACTGCACCCATTCTAACGTTTCCTCGACCGACTGAAACCGATGCCCATATTTGTCTTTCTTAAGGGTTTTAGAAACGATAGTGCTTCTAGATAAATGTCTAGAGAATATGCCGTTAAAATTTGAGCAGTTCACGGCGGTTAATTATTTAGACATCCGCTGCCGACGGCGAAAACATGGTGAAAAACACTTTTTCCGGGTTTTCTGAGGAACAGCCCGTGAGCTAATTGGTGCCCCGGTATGCCCCTTAAGGCGAGCCGTAGACCACGTTTAATGCAAAAAGAATATATCGATTTGTTACATTTGCCTAAGCTGGAGGATGCGTGTGAAGTTCAAACATTGGCCATGTACTGTTGGATAGTTACAGTAAGACAGAAAGTCTCTAGCTCCAAAACGCTTGACCCTATCATTCTATCACCGATGGAACCGAGTTATGAACGCCGGAAAAATTCCGTTTTTATGCCCGGCGTTTACGAACATTTTGGTAGCACATGCCGTCGCATACATACCGATATTCTCTCTTTGTGTGTGTTTTGAGCCAATGATTCTCATTGTATTATGGCCATTGTATATATTGTGAGATGAGATGATCTATGGATGAATGTGAAAGTAAATAAAATATGTCGTACGCTGCCTTACCATTAAGACTTGTGAAAGATAGAACACGTTAGAAACTGACGTGCCAGGTCTCGCCGACAAACTGCCTTCGCCGTCTTGTATGGAGCGTTTAGTAGAGAAATGCGCTGCGAGTGCCAGTGGCGAGTGAGAAGGAGGTCCATAATATTCTGTTCCCCCAGGCTAGCACTCGGCCCGTTGCAGTGTCATCACCCCCGTCTGAGCGACGCCACCTTGTCTTCTAGGTGGCGTTGGTCTGAGGCGCACGTCACACGCCGCCGAGCGTGTCCCAGTGTTGACGTGTGCCGGAAAACTGACTGCACCACACGGCTTACTTTGTTAGTAGCAGTGTTCTGTGCTCAGTCTGGTGCTCTTTGTGGCAAGCGATATTCTGGTGATGAGTTCTTCAGCCCAAAGACTGGCTCTCAAATGGCTCTGAGCACTATGGGACTTAATTTCTAAGGTCATCAGTCCTCTAGAACCTAAGGACACCACACATATCCATGCCTGAGGCAGGGTTCGAACCTGCGACCGTAGCGGTTGCGCGGTTCCAGACTGTAGTGACTAGAACCGCTCTGCCACCGCGGCCGGCCCAAAGACTGGTTTCGGGGCATCTCTACACGATAGTATATCTTGTCCAATCTTCTACATCTCTGCATAGCTACTGACACCTATCCATTTGAAGCGGCTTCCTGTTCTCAAGCCTTGGACTCATCGAACAATGTTTACCTTGTGCGTTCCCCTCTATTACCAAATTCACCATTCCTTGGTGATAACAGATTCTCACGTCACTTCTTTGTAGAAAAATGAAAAACAAAATATTGTGTATGCTCCACAGCAGGCATAGGCAACTTTTGATGATCCGCGGACCTGATCCAAACACTTTCTTAAGCTCGCGAGCTGCCTCGTGACGTTACGAGAGAACATCACTTCTAGCTCTTAAAATCAAGACTGTAGCATGTTTGTTTGCATGCCCATCTACCGCAGCAGCTATTAAAATCAGTTACTGATGATTTTCCATCTTGAGCATACTGCAGTTTAATTGAAGAGAATTATACTACACGCGTTTCGCTTTTATTTGTAAAGGATCTTCCGTGGTTACTCTGTAAATAGGATACATACATTTGTTTATCTTTGGTTATTGTAGGTTAGAAACAGTGTTTTGTTTGTAAAGTTGGTGTGCAAGTTACTTACGATGTTTCTTTACACATTCTCCAAACCACTGCTTCTTCCCTCCTTGCTAGCAGTGGTTGTCGTCGAACCGACTTCGGCTCACATATGCACTGGCAGTTTTTGCCATTCTGCGGCATTTCTTGCGCTGCATTACATACACTTCACTTTTATAAACTGAACTGAAATGGTGTGTTTCTCACTCTGCACAGTAACAGTGTTTATGTCTATTCGTTTGTTTTCGGTCATTTTGTGAGTGTTGCCAAACTTTGAAACTTCATTTTTTTGAGGTATGGTAAATTAGTGAAAATGTTTTGTATGTTAGGTAGATATGTGAGAGCTGGTTGGAGGAGGGGGGGGGGGGTAGACGGCAAGATATTTTATTTTATTTATTTATTTAATTTTCGGAGGGTTCGGGGATTCCCACCAGAGACACGGACATGGATAAGGGTAAACAACAACAAAAAATACCGCCTCACCTTACAAGAAACAGTAACAGAAAAGAAACTCAACTTCGCAATGTACACGCTCTTTAAACCGATTGACACTTAACATAATATTAACATATAACCACAGGCTCCATTTACCACTAGAATCTCCTCCAAAATTCTGTCGTGTAGTCATCATCCAGACCCATTTCCATCGCCCCCGCCTCACCCCTATTCAAATAAAAAAAAGACAACTTGCAATCAATCTTCCCCCCCCCCCCTCTCACATCTCTGTCTAACATGCAAGACATTTTCACCAATTTACTACAACTATCTGTTGGCGGACGACGTTGAAACCATTATCATTACATCTACTATCCCCCCACGTGGTACATGCCGTCACCGGATCAAAACTATATCGACTTTCCAGGTGTACTAATTTTTTACGGCAGTGTTTTTACAATGAGCAGTAAGGAATACGGATGAATGGCTATATTTGAAACCTCATGTGTTACTGCTCATTTCGAAACGCTGTTGATGACGAATTTAAACACAGCAGGTACCAGGCTGGAACTATGTTATTGGCATACTTTTGAATATGTTGTAGGTACTGAAATATGTTTACAAACAGTATGAAGAACCGTATCTCTGAATAATTGCTTTGGTGTAATAGGGGAAAAAATGTAGTTAAAACAACTGCAAGCTTTTGTTCTTTCAGTTGCTGTATCATTTTTGGAAAAATAAATAGCGGTTGTTTTTGACTCTCGTGTGGAGGACCCGGATTCAGTTCCCGGCACTGCCAGGAATTATTTTTTGGTGAGAAATCAGAAATGGGATGCATTCAGCCCTGTGATACCAGTGAGGAGCACAAAGTTCAGGAAAATCGACAACGGCCGGGAAAGCGGTGTGCTGACCCCATGCGGGGAGAGCGGTGTTCTGATGCGAGGCCCCACCATATCGGATCCGCATGACGCTACATGGCAGAAGATGACATGGCGGCCTGTTGACATCGCGTGGTCTTCAGAACTCGATCAGTTTAGTTTATTTCTTGAAATAACTTATGACCAAGGCACTGGCTTTTACACTGAAGAGCCAAAGAAACTGGTACACCTGCCTAATATCGTGTAGGGCCCCCGCGAGCACGCAGAAGTGCCGCAACACGACGTGACATGGACTCGACTGATGTCTGGAGGGAATTGACACCATGAATCCTGCGATGCTGCCCATTAATCCGATCAGCACGTTGCAAGGCACCCGTGAAATGCTCAACAATGTTCATGTCTGGGGAGATTGGTGGCCAGCGAAAGTATTTAAACTCGGGAGAGTGTTCCTGGAGCCATTCTGTAGCAATTCTGGGCGTGTGGGGTGTCGCATTGTCTTGTTACTGCCCAAGTCTGACGGAATGCACAATTGACATGAATAGATGCAGGTGATCAGACAGGATGCATACGTTCGTGCCGCGTATCTAGGCGTATCAGGGTCCCATATCACTCCAACTAAACACGCCCCACACCATTACAGAGCCTCCACCAGCTTGAACAGCCCTCTACTGACATGCAGGGTCCATGGACACATCAGGTTGTCTTCATACCCGTACACGTCCATCCGCTCGATACTGTTTGAAACGAGACTCGCCCGACTAGGTAACATGTTTCCATCCAATCATGAGTCATCCAGTGTCGGTGTTGATGGGCTCAGGCGAGGCTTAAAGCATTGTGCCGTGCGCTCATCAAGGGTACATGAGTGGGCCTTCGGCGCCGAAAGCCCATACCGACGATGTTTAGTTGAATTATTCGCTCGCCGACACTTGTTTATGGCACAGCATTGAAACCTGCAGCAATTTGCGGAAGTTGTTAAGGCTTTCGTGGCCACTTGTTGACAGACTGCCTATTGGCTTCTGGCTCGTAGCGAGAGGAGGACGAATATGTGAGCCGCAGCACCTCAGATGAGAAATGCAACACCTGGAAACTGTTCTGAGGAGCAATGGGTACTCCACAAATTATATTAGAAGTGCAACCGAGCCAAACACTCGGCGAAGTAAGGAATCAGAAAAAGAAATATCGGGTACGGCCTTTTGCGGAAGGATTGCACTTCTGTCACGTTGAACGATTCTCTTCAGTCGTCGTTGGTCCCGTTCTTGCAGGATCGTTTTCAGGCTGCAGCGATGTCAGAGATATGATGTTTTACCGGATTCCTGATATTCACACTCGTGAAGTCGTCCGGGAAAATTCCCACCTCATCGCTACCTCGGAGACGCTAGCATCGCTTGTGCGCCAACTAGAACATCACGTTCAAACTCACTTAAATCATGATAACGTGCTAATGTAGCAGCAGTAACCGATCTAACAACTGCGCCAGACACTTGTATGTAGACGGTGCCGACGGCAGCGCCGTATTCTGCCTGTTTACATATATCTGTAATTGAATACGCATGCTTATATCAGTTTCTTTGGCGCTTCAGTGTATAATCTAAACCGGTGCAAAGGCCACAGTCCCCTCCGCGATCCGGACAGCCTCGTATCGTTAATGTACTTGCTTCTGTATATAATATCATTTCGTTTGGATAAATCGGAACCACCCATGAGATAAAAGGGGTGCAAGTTTTAGGGTGGTTTCCACATGAACAGGCGGGGAGGGCGGAGGGGACTTGGCGGATAAAACTAATGGACAGGTGGTGTAAGGCTGGCTTACGACGACCGCTGTTGCGAACCGCGCGATCCCCGGAATGCTGCCCCTTGCCTCTCGGTGACCCACATGCGCGCAGGTTGCGCTCCTCACTGGCGGCTGCCCGGGCTCCGCTCTGCGACCTGCTCTCGCCGCCGTTGCATTCACTCCTCAAAATCTAACACTGGATCAGGCCGTGCGGAGGGTAATCGAAGAGTTTAATTTATCACCTCGAAATGCATTGTCCAGTCTCATTAATGTGACCACCGTCTTTTGCAGCGGGGACCTCTGCGAGAGGTACAGGAAAGAAGTCTATGGGGTTATGGAAGGTACCGAGTACAGGGCCGACTCCAGTGTCTTAGCTAGGTTTCTCGGTTGAGGATGCATAGCGAACAGCCCGGTCGAGGTGGTCGCACAGATTCTCGATTGGGCTTAAATCCGGATAGTCTGGTGGCTAGGGGAGTGTGATGAACTTATCCTGGAGCTCTTCTAACCTCACACGTAGTTTGCGAGCTGTGTGACTCGTTGCATTGCCCTGCTGGTAGATGCCATCGTCCTGAGGAAAAACAAGTTGCATGTAGGGGTGGACGAGATCCGCATAGATGGATAGATGGATACTGGTGTTGATCCATCATGTCTTCCAGAATGACAAGATCGTCCAGGGAATGCCACGGAAACATTCCCCAAACCATAACGCTTCCTCCTCCGGCCTGGACTCTTGCGACGATTGGTGCAAGGTGTTTGCTTTCAGACATTTCACGCCCTGCACATCAACGGCCATCTGTCCGATGGTGCATAAAACGTGATTCACCTGAAAAGGCCACCTGTCGTCACTCAGCCTTTGTTGCCGATGAACAGTAGTCAGTATGAGTGCACCTGCTCCAGAAGCCCATATGCAACAAAGTCCACTGAACGGTCGTTGTGGACACGCTGTTTGTCCCCCATTGGTTCATCTGGGCGGCCAGTTGCTCAGCAGTCTCAGAAAACATCTGACGAAGACGCAGAATTACGATGACAAATACTGTGCTGGTAGGACACGGACCACCAGCAGTATACTCGATTCTACGAGATGACAACGAATTGCCGGAAAAGTCTAAGAAATTATATTTTTTTATGTTTGTACATGTGTATTGAACTTACATCAAAAGTATTTGCATTACATAAAAGCGCGGAAGTTACGGTACCATCTAATTTTTATTACTTATAAAATCCAATTTGTGATTTGTAAGGATATAAAATTCGCAGTGGACTAACACTAAATAATGTGCAGTTCTAATTGTGTGCTGAAAAAAAAAAATGTGGGGACCTCATCGGCTCCATCTTCTGTACTACCAGTAATTCTTCCATATACTACATCATTTATGTGGTGTACCAGAACTATCGAATTGTAGTTTAGGGGTAGACTGCAACTCTAATAGTAACTCCACGACTAAATGATCTACAGCTTCCAGTATTAACTAAGCGTTTTGCGTTCACACTTCAGCACCTAACCTGCTGCTCAGGGTAAGATAATCATTAATTATCGCACGATCCTGGAGATACTAACCAACCAACAAACATACGATTTTTAATAGCTAGAATTACTTGTCTGCAAATGATGTATATAATCTTGTAGTACCGGGCGACGTAGCGCAGTGGTTAGCGCACTGGATTCGCATTCGAGAGGACGACGGTTCAAACCCGCGTCCGGCCATCCTGATATAGGTTTTCCGTGATTTCCCTAAATCGCTTTAGGCAAATTCCGGGACGGTTCCTTCGAAAGGGCATGACCGACTTCTTCCCCATCCTTCCCTGATCAGATGGGTACGACGACCTCACTGTTTGGTCCCCTCCCCCAAAATCAACCAACCAACCAATTGATGTAGTGTTGATCAACACACCGTCCTCAGTCACCAGTAGAAATATCTTCACTTACACCCGTTACACCCTGTACAAAATCATGCTCTCTCACTAATGAATTCCCTCATGCTCTTTCACTAATGAGTTCCTTCCATTTTGTGACTCATGTTTGATTAAAGAACGAAAGATGGAATTGCTGCGAGTGAAACAACCACCAAAGACATTTATATTCCTTCTTTTCTTAAATATTTGACTGTTTTTTCCGAATAAGACGCGATTTACGAGGGTGTGATTTGGCAGGAACCTAAGAGTACAGGTTCATTTGCTGCGAATAGACCGAGTCACGATTTTCGAAGACGTGGTTAGGTAAAAAGCTAAGAGCACAACTTGAATTGCTGCCAGTGAAACGAGCACCCATCATATTTGTAGTCTTGCTTCTCACATATATGTAATTGCGATCGACTCCTTAACAATGCTTTCTTAAATTTGTTGGTCAAGACAAAGATCACACCACACAGGCGAGGTACGTCGAATACCGCTTTCCAATTTCAGCCGAATGCCAGACGCACATCCTATTTTGAGTCACTCGTTAAGACGCGTACACACTTGGCTAACGAAGGCAACGTTGGTCGCCATTGCATTGGTGTTTGGCGTCTCCTCTACACCTAACGACAGGCTTGGGGCCAAGGGATTCGACCATGTGGAATCGCAGTAAGCTCTAACAACTTCTCGAAATTGCTCCTGATTTGATATTCTTATAAAGTAGCGTTTTAATAAGTTTCACTAGCCGATGTTATGAGGGAAGAAGAGGATTTAGCAGTCGTCGCATGTGCAGCATTATTTTACTGCAAGAAGCTGATCATCAGGAAAAGAAGAAGAAGGAACGAAAGTAAGGAGCAGTGTGTTGAGGAAAAATTGTCTACTTTAACGCTGAGTCAGAGTATGGACTATTACATAATTTTTTCCGTAATGAGAGCTCCAGCTTTCATATTGTTATTGAATTGTGTAGGTCCTAAAATTTCCGTAGATAACACTTATTTTAGGAGAGCTGTACCTGCAGCAGAAAGTTAATAGTCACTCCAGCTTTGCTTGTTGCTCTTTGTCGCTTACGGGGAAAAGATGTTAATAAAGACGCAATTTTTTTTGCACAACGTGTGTGTCACTTTATAGCTGAGTTATTCCGCTCCAGGCATCTAGTCATTTCGGTTTGTTTTTATAATCTCAGTTCGCCGTAATTATTCCCGCTCACGATAAAACTTACCAGCTTTAATGCGCCTTCCATGCACCTCTCTGTACGGCAGTATTTTTACACAGAATAAATACACATCCGGAGAGAGCAAGCATTGCCTGCAGGGGAAACAGCGACTGTTGAAATTTTTTTTCCAAACAGCCATAAGTCGCACCCAGTATGTTTTACTGACTGGTTTCGCTCCTTAATTTAACAGCTATCTTCTGTTCCCTAAACAGTAAATTCCAGATTTTCTAATGATGCTCCTGCTAAATTGAAAAGTGAAACTGGTCAATGAAACATACTAAGTGCGACTTTTGGCGATTCTGAAAAACTTAAATATACAACCGTTCTAACAAATACAACAAGTCGCTACTGAACGAACGAACTTTCGACTTTGCATCTACACTAGGAGAAAAGTCCCAACGCCAGCAAACCGCCAACCTTCTGTGTTACCGTCAGAAGACCGAACCGCGACCAAGGCCAACCGCTCCGTTCGCTCCGATATGCCGCCTGTACACACTAAGCAGATCTCGGCCAACGAAGCGGTTGGCTGTCGTTCGCCGGCTTAGTGCGTACGCGTCTTAACACGTTGAGCCGCCGGGCCCAGCAGGTAGCTGGCTATAGGCAGTGAACCGTGGAGTACGCCCGCCCGTTTTACGAGTCCGTGCAGTTGGCAGTCTTGTTGTTTGGGTTGCGGTCACGGCGCGGCGGGTGAGTCACCGCGTTGCCGGGGAAAGCTCGCACCAAGTGTTCGCCGGGAGACGAAACCGTGACCGCAACCTCGGCCTCCTCACAGAGTGACCTGGGCGGTCAGTGATCTCGTCTCGGGACACTCATTGCTTATTCATTGCCCGGGCCAGTGCTCGTTTGTCAGGCTGCCTCATTATTCTTTCTTCGCATCGCCTGCCCGAATAATGCGCTACGCTGTTGTTGAACGCTCGTCTGCGCAGGGGTTAACGGAAAACGCCCGTCGACACGGAGAAGGAAATGATGCCTCGACTGGAAGTTCGTTTACACGGGAAGAATGGGGCTCCGCGCCGCGAATTAATAAAAAAAATGGCTCTTAGCACTATGGGACTTAACTTCTCAGGTCATCAGTCCCCTAGAACTTAGAACTACTTAAACCTAACAAACCTAAGGACATCACACACATCCATGCCCGAGGCAGGATTCGAACCTGCGACCGTAGCGGTCGCGCAGTTCCAGACTGTAGCCCCTAGAACCGCTCGGCCACCCTGGCCGGCGAATTAATCCGCAAGCGGATTGCAGTACGGTTTTGGAACATTTACTGCGTTCGAACATTATGAATTACTTCAAAGGAAACGATTTATTAACAAATAGCACGGATTCAGAAAATATCGTTCTTGTGACACACAACTAGCACTTTATACTCATGAAGTAATGAGTGCTATCGACAGGGGATGTCAAATAGATTCCATATTTTTAGATTTCCAGGAGACTTTCGACACCGTTCCTCACAAGCATCTTCTAACCAAACTGCGTGCCTATGGAATATCGCATCAGTTGTGCGACTGGATTCGTGATTATCTGTCAGAAACACCACAGTTCGTAGTAATAGACGGAAAGTCACCGAGTAAAACAAAAGTAATATCCGGCGTTCCCCAAGGATGTGATATAGACTCTTTATTGTTCCTGATCTATATTAACGACATAGGAGACAATCTGACTAGCCCTCTTAGATTGTTTGCAGATGATGCTGTCATTTACTGTCTTGTAAAGTCATCAGATAACCAAAACTAATTGCAAAATGATTTAGATAAGATATCTGTATGGTGCGAGAAGTGGCAACTGACCCTGAATAAAGAAAAGTGTGAAGTTATTCACATGAGTACTTAAGGAAATTCGCTAAATTTCGATTGCGCGATAAGTCACACAAACCTGAAGGCTGTAAATTCAACTAAATACTTAGGGATTACAATTATATATAACCAAAATTGGAATTATCACAAATGTGGGTGTAGAGCAAACCAAAGACTGCGATTCATTGGCAGAACACTCGAAAGGTGCAACAGGTCTACTAAAGAGACTGCTTACACCACGCTTATCCGCCCTATTCTGGAGTATCGCTGTACGATGTGGGATCCGCATCAGATGGCGCTGACGGATGACATCGGAAAAGTTTCAAAGAAGGGCAGCTCGTTTCGTATTATCGCGAAGTAGGGGAGATAGTGCCACAGACATGATACGAATTGGAGTGGCAACTAGTAAAACAAATGCGTTTTTCGTTGCGGCGAAATCGTCTCATGAAATTTCAAACACCAGTTTTCTCCTCCGATTTCGAAAACATTATTGTAGCACCCACTTACATCACGATAGAATAAGAGAAATCAGGGCTCGCACAGAAAATATTAAGTGCTCGTTTTTCCCGCGTTCCGTTGGAGAGTGCAACGGTAGAGAGACAGCTGGAAGGTGGTTCACTGAGCCCTCTGCCAGGCACTTTATTGTGAACAGCAGAGTAATCACGTAGATATAGATGTAGATGTAGATCTTCCGTAAGTGGTGCAGAAATAAGCAACTGAAGCTGCTTCAAAGTGATAAGCAATGTTTTGTTTGCAGCCAATCTTCTGCAGTCCTGCAACACATTGAAACACCCGCACCGCGGCACCATAGCATGATGAACCAAAATGAAGTGCCCTAGGACCGACGACTTGTCTCAGAAGACAGGTTAACGAAAGGCAAATCTGTGTTTAAGGTGTTTCTAAAGCTTTTGACAATGTTGACTGGAAAACCCTGAAATTCTGAAGGTAGCAGAGGTAAAACACAGGGAACGGAAGACTGTTTACAACAGAAACCAGACAGCAGTGACAAGAGTCGAAGGGCACGAAAAGGTAAGCAGTGGTTGACAAGAGAATGAGACAGGGTTGTAGCCTATCGCCGATGTCATTCAATCGCTTCATTGAGCAAGCAGTAAAGAAAACAAAAAAGAAAGAAAAATAGAGAAATAATTCAAGTTCAAGGAGAAGAAAGAAAAACTTTGAGGCTTGCTGATGACATTGTAATTCTGTCAGAGACAGCAAAGGACCTGCAAGAGCAGCTGAACGGAATGAACAGTGTCTTGAAAGGAGGAAATAATATGAAGATTAACATAAGGATATAAAGTGTTAACCGGCAATGGTAAGAAATGCGTTTCTAAAGAAGAGAATTTTTTAACATAGAATATAGCCTTCAGAGTTAAGAAGTCTTTTCTGAAGGTATTTGTCTGGGGTGTAACCAGGTCTGAAAGTGAAACTGGACGACAAACTGCTTAAACAAGAAGAGAATAGAAGCTTATGAAATGTGGTGCTACAGAAGAATGTTGAATATTACTAACTCTGTTCCCAACACATCGTGCACACAGTATCCACACATACAACTGAATGTACCTGCAAAATATATCGTTGTACGACATAGTTGAGGAGGCATGAAGTCATAAACATTGAACTGAGTTAAAAACTAAAATATCTTCAGCTATAATGGTCTTACATGCTTAAAGTCAAATGCGTAACACAATAATTCATTTGTAAAATAATCCGAACTTTGAAGCTCACTTGTATGTTGGAGTTCGATTCTTTAAGGAATTGGAGGAAGAAACGTTACTGGTCACAATGAAATGGCCAAATGGTATACAACCACGCTAAAATAAATAAAATTAGGAAACCTCCTGTGAGGTTGCGTGTTGTCGTTATATGACCCTCTAGAGGGGCTAGTTTGTGTGCTCGCAACTGCCTGTATCATTGTACAACAAACAACAGGAGTGTTTGAGCGAATGTGGTAAAATTTTATGCCCCATCGTAAGTGCATGGCTGGCTGACGATCGTCACTTTGAACAATTCCCGTGAGTATAAGTCGTAGCTGCAGGGTGTAATTTGTTTACGTGAATCTAAAACTGAATATTCATTTCCAGGCGGTAGTGGCGTCCACTATCAGCGTAATTTCGACTCTAAAAGTTTGGGACACCATTAGACGCATACGTTTAGAAAACACTGGTATCTGAAGCTGGTGTCCGTGGGCTTTCTGGCGACCCTGTCTTGTTTATTCCAGACATGCAGTTTCAGGCAGACCAGGGGTCAGCGGACGTTTTCGACTGTAAGAATGCGCGGCGTGCTATCTCGCATCCTGTCGGCATGCAAAACAAGTGCGGAGTGCGTCGAACTGCTCCTGAAAGGTGGTGGTCGATTCGGCGTTTACAGTTGTTCCCCTTGGAACAAACTCTGATAGCCGTATTGAAAAAAGCATGATTTTTATATTTGATTTCGACTGGCGTGACTTTTTAGCGCGAGGAGATTCAGTGGTTTTCCACTCGGAACTCTGAATTTTGGTCTCAGGGTCGTATTCATAGATCCAAGTTTCATCTCCAGTTCCAATTTTGGACATAAAGTCCGGATCTGAATGGAGACATCCCGTGCGAACTGACACACGATTGTCTTTCTGTTCATCACTTAAAAGTTTGGGACCAAATTTTGAACTCACTCGTCTCATTTGCAAATTATCGGTTAAATTGCTTTGCACTGACCTGTACGAGATGCTAAGTACTTCTAGTGATTCAACAGATTGAACGAACAATTATTGGCACAGTTTGCACGTTTTCTTCTGTATTTGAAGATAATGGACTTATTTGCAACTTGAAACAGAACTGAATGTTGACGCATTGTACGAAATCCATGGTGCGCGACAGCCACAGTAAACAGTCTCACACCAGCGTCGCTGGACGCTGATTGACAAGTCAACGCGTTCCATCTAGGCGCTGCCTGTCTCAACGGGTCAGGCTATTATTCGGTTCTCAATATCGATTGAGGTATTAGATATCGTGCACATTACTCGGTCGCTTTTCCCGGTTTGCTGACCCTCTGCCGTTAGAGGGCTCCGAATTGTAGCGTGTAACGTGGCGGAGTGTAATGTTGTTATGTCAGTGCGGAAGAAATAGCATGCTAGTTCAAAAATGGCTCTGAGCACTATGGGACTTAACTTCTGAGGTCATCAGTTCCCTAGAATTTAGAACTACTTAAACCTAACTAACCTAAGGACATCACACACATCCATGCCCGAGGCAGGATTCGAACCTGCGACCGTAGCGGTCGCGCGGTTCCAGACTGTAGCGCCTAGAACCGCTCGGCCACTCCGACCGACAATAGCGTGCTGTTATCAGGTTTCTAACCCACAAGAATTTATTCACACATGGAGCAAACTTTCTTCAGCATGACAATGCTAGACTGCATAGGAGCGCTACGCCTTCTGCAGCAATCCGACGCCTCGGGTTCACTATTATCGGTCATTCTTCATCCAGTCCCGATTTAGCTCCATCCGATTTTCACGTTTCTAATACTTAAAGAACACCTTCGAGGACTACAATTTGATAGTGACTAAGAAGCGGTGCAAACGGAGGTGAGATTGTGGCTCTGCAAATAAGGCGAACGTTCTTTTGTGAGGATATCAGCCAAAGGGTCAGTCGTTGGTAGAAATTTGCTGAATATGGAGAAATAAATATGTAGTGATGAAGAATAAAGAAGTATAACATCAGTAAAGTTTATTTTATTTAAAAAGCATGAAAAGTTTTGCCGCGTCATGGACTGTGCGGCTGGTCACATAAAATTTCACGTTTTTTTTTTTGAAAGTTTTCACATATAATTCTCATGACTTTTTTCAATAAAATAACATACATATTACGAAATTGAATTTAGACCGTTACTGCACACACTTAAATTGTATAATAATAATAATAATAATAATAATAATAATAATAATAATAATAATAATAATAATAATACAATCTCTTCTGTACTCTTTCGTTTCTCTAATTCTGGCTTCTCAACAACAGTAATTCCGCCCAAAAGTCTGCGTCAGCTAACGACGACCTTTGCTTGTCTGTTCTTATGCTGGAAGAGGGAAAATTTGCCACACGACTCCCCTCCTCTCGTCGTGCAAGTCTCAGAAAGGTCAATGCTACGCTACATATTAGAGGCCAGTGAGGACTCTAGTCTTGGCGTTAGCCTATGAGACATAAGCAAAATTCTAGTCTCTTCCCCTACGATTATGAATATTTCACGAAAGCGTCTGAACTCATTTTGCGGTTCTGGTAAACACCTTTGCTGTTGGTACGTCTACCGGGGGCGTAACTTTCTGGTTAATCAGAAATGAACGAAAAACCATTATTTCGATAAGATCTGACTTGCTTGTTCCTCGATCTATTAAGTGGAGCATCGAAGTGTCTATCTAGTTTCTACGAGGCTTGTTCAGAAAGTAAGTGTGCTAGATTTCTATTTCTTTTTAGAAGAAGTATATTTGAAAAAAGAATACACTTGTTGGCTATTTTTCAACATAATCCCCATCCCGGTCAGTCCATGTGGTGAGCCGTGGCACAACATTCTATGTGCCCATCACGAGTAACTCTCCCGTCAACTCCTTCCCCAATTCAGAACCTGTTTCTGCACCCAATACTCGGTTAAAAATTTATCTTCTGGGAGGTGAGAAGATGATAACCTGAAGGCTTCAAGTCGGGGGGGGGGGGTTAAAACATCCCAACAAAATGAGTCCTAGAGCGCCTTGGCGGCTAGGACTGGGTGAGGACTGGCGTTGTACAACAAGCACATTCTTCTCGTCAGCATTCCCCTCTTGTTTTGAATGGTCCTTTAGAGTTTTCTTATGGCCTCACAATATCATTTTGCATTGATTGTCTCCCCCTGAAGAAGAAATTCGACCGAAATCATGCCACTAAGGCCCTGACTTTTTTACCCGAAATTGTGGTTTTCAATTTTTTTGTATCTGGGGAATTGGTGTGACACCACTGTGGCGACTGTCATTTTGTCTTAGGCGTGTAACGAGCCACCCACGTTTCATATCTTGTCACAGCAGACCTCACGAAGTCCTCGCCTTCCGATGCACATCGCTTAACTCCGGGCGCTGTTGCGCCGATTTTTCTTGTGCTGCTCTGTCAGCTGTTTTGGGACCCATATGGCGTACATTTGTCGGTATCGGAGAATTTCTGTGGGTATCTCGTATAAGAGTGTTCTGGAGAATTGTGAAAACATCGCAGAAATTTTATCCAGTGTCAACTGGCGAATTTCGAACAGCTTCCTCGATTTATCAGTCAAAACTGAAGGTCTCTGTCCGTTATGAACATTTTTTCTGCCTCCACTAAACTCCCAGCACTACTTAAATACACTCGTCCTTTTCACTACACTACCGCCGTAAACCGTTTTGATTCGCAGACATCCTTCCGCGAGTATGAAATGAATGACCTCATGTATCTTGCTGCATTTGGCGGAATTTCTTGGACCTTTCACGCAAATGGACTCTAGATTGTGGGTTTACGCACTATCGTGTACCTGCGATACTCGCTCTGATCAGGGGATCCCCCTCTACCATTCACTGTTGCCAACTCTCAAAAAACAAAAACTGCAGCCCATTCTGGTCACATTACACTTACTTTCTAAACATATTTCGTATTAAAAGGAGCTAATTACTAGGAAGACTGCACTTGTTTCTGCTCCGTTCTCACTGAAATTACTGGTGAAAATCAAGCTTAACTGCCTTTTAATTACAGCGGGCGCGCAAAGTGCAAGTAGTGAAACAGACGCCAGCGTCTTCCCATGTCCCTTTTATTAGTCTACCTCTTTGTCGTCTGTTTTCACATTAGTTGCATAAGGAAGGAAATTTGGAGTGCAGACTCAGTGTATTATGTAACAAACATATAAACCTAAAGCAAACAATGACGCACTTCTTTCCGAGCGGTTGGTTATATTCGCAGACTTTTAGCAAGTTGTTTGAATACAGCAGTGGCACCACACTGTCGGTCCAAACGAGTCCCGGTTCAGTGCACACAGCATTTTGATGGATTTATACACGTTTGAAGGCTTCGAAGAGAATGAATGCTGCCACGTTACGATCGTCATCGTCATAGCATCTGACACCTGGGATCACATCTGTTTCTTACAGCCAGTAATTTGGACAGTAGCCATTACATTTGTGACGTATTAAGTTTGGTGGATGCAACCTATCTTTGCAGTCTCCTTGACGTTATCTTTCAACAAGGTAACTCGCGACTACATGTCACCGAAGCAGTCCTGGCCTATCTCATTAAAGAGGGAGTTCGACTGTTGTTCTGGCCAGCACGATTTCCATATGTCTCACCCACTGAAAAAGCGTATTGCCTGCGTTGTCAAGAGACTAGCACGCCAGCATTCAGCCACTCTGATTGATGAACGCTGGCAAAGAGTTGATGCAGCATGGAACGACGTACCGACGTATCTAATACCCCCTCAGTTCGACTCAGTTACCAGTTTGGTTGGAGCCCACTGAAAAAGCGTATGGTCTGCGTTGTCAAGAGACTAGCACGCCAGCATTCAGCCACTCTGATTGATGAACACTGGCTAAGAGTTGATGCAGAATGGAAAGACGTATCCATGTATCTAATACAGGCTCAGTTCGACTCAGTTACCAGTTTGGTTGGATCCTTTGTCGCCATGAGAATTGGCAGTACTACTTATTAAATTTCGGATCCTGTGTGCCCCTCCCCCCCCCCCCCCCCCCCCCACACACACACACACAGATACAAAATCATCTGCGAACTTCCCGAAGTTTGCGCCGATAATATGACAATCGTGTTTCGTTATCGTTGTTTACATTGTACATTGTTTCTCTGTGCGAGGTGTTTATTTTTATGCGTCAGAACGTCCTAACTTAGTTACGATACTGTATATAAAAGTGGTAAGACTATTATCACCCAGCTAAGCGAACCCAGCGCTGCCGATGTGAATGTTTCCAGACGAGAAATGCACAGCTGTTGCTGCCTCAGGCGTTTTGTGTGCACTGATAAACGCGAACCGATAACGCAACCCTCCCATGTTCGGCTGTCGATCACTTTCCTATGCTAATCGAGGTAAAATCTGTGGTAAGCAGTTGCCAACCAGTAAACCCAGATGTTTTAAAGAGTCTAACCCCCATGTATGAAACGTATCTCCTGAACTGTCTGTCATCAGTGGTATAATTTTGCAGGTATATTCAGTGGTATACATGGATACTGTCTGCAAAATGTGTTGAGAATAGAGTTGCTAGAAACGAAATATTAAAACGCCATACGTCATACTGAAATTCTACTGCATGAATAGCGAAAATGTGCAGGTGCTAAATCTTTTCTTTCATTTATTTTTGGGGGATGTCAGAGAGATGAAGTTTCGAGGATTGGAATTATGTGAAAATTTTGTTGGAAGTCGCTAAGTAATCCCATTCTCAAATATTAGATGAATATAGTCTAGGTAATTTGCTCGTCTCAAGACACAAGCACAGTTCTAGCTTTAATATCTTGCTTGTTGAGTTAAACCTTATACGTTATACATGTTGACGAGTAGATTATGAAAGCATTTTAAATTTTAATCCTCGGTCGCTATTTATATGAAGTATTGAAAATAAAATTTATTATTTAAGATAGGCGCCGTGCAACTGGGAGTGCAACTGTTTTAGTAATAGAGACTGCTGTGCACCGTTTAGTAATATACGGTGTGTGTTCATCAAGTATTGGGAATTTAATTTTTTGGAAATAATGTCATGTGTTCGTCTACATTAATGTTATCTCCTTCAAAGCAGTCCGCATCAGATATTATAGACTTACGCCTGTGCTTCTTCCAATGCTAGAAACACTTCTGGAACTCGATCTTTGAGATAGCACGTAAGTCTTTCAACTTTTAATGCATCTAAGTTTGTAAAAAGACAGTACTTTAAGGTTCTCTTCGTTTTTGGGCAACAGAAAAAAGTTATAAGGGGTCATTTCTGATGAATATGGAGGCTGGGGTATCATTACCGTGTTGTTTTCCGCCAAAAATTTACGAACAAGCAATGAAGTGTGAACAGGTATATCATCGTGGTGCGAAAGCCATGAATTGTTTCACCACAAATCCGGAACTTTTTCTTCGGATTGCTTCCCGCCAACGGCGTTGAACGTGTATGTACTACTCCATATTGATCGTGTGTCCTTTTGCCAAAAACTTATGATGCACTATGCCGTTGAAGTCGAAGAAAACAGTGAGCAGAACCTTCACATTCGACCGCACTTGCTGAGCTTTTTCGATCTCGGCAATCCAGAATGCTTCCAGTGGGACGATTGAGCCTTAGTTTCGAAGTCATACCCTTATACCTATATTTCATCAGCTATTATGACACGTTTCAGTAGTTCTAAAAAATGGTTCAAATGGCTCTGACCACTATGGGACTTAACTTCTGAGGTCATCAGTACCCGAGAACTTAGAACTACTTACACCTAACTGACCTAAGGATATCACACACATCCATGCCCGAGGCAGGATTCGAGCCTGCGACCGAAGCGGTCTCACGGTTCCAGACTGTAGCGCCTAGAATCGCTCGGCCACTCCGGCCGGCTCAGTAGTTCTACATCGTTGTTGACTTCATTTAGCGATTCCAGAGCAAGTTCTATTCGCCGCTGTTTTTGCTCGGAATTCAACACCTTTGGCACAAATTTGGCTCACACTTTCATACCAAAAACATCCCAAAAGATTTTTAATGGTATGAGCCATTTCATATGCCAACATCATCAGCAACTTCTGTGATTGTGATTCGGCGATTGTTCGTAACCATTTCGTTCAGTTGCTCCACGTTTTCATCGGTCGTTGATATGCTGGGGCGTCCACAACGCTTGTCACCTTGAGCTTCTTCGTGGCCGTCTTGGGAACGCTTATAACGTTCGTAAACGGTTGTTTTACTCCTAGGAGGCTCAACGAAAGCAATATTCAACATTTCTGAGACATTGTTACATTTATTCCATTTCTACAGCAAAATTTAATGGAAATTCTCTAAACTATTTTTGAAAAAAATCAATAATTGCTACTCGTAAAAAAAAAAATAACACGTGTAACCTTCTAGACGACAGACTAAACACCCAATATGGCTGCCAGTGTACAGGTACGTCCCAGAGATGTTTACCAGCACAGCAACGAAAAATCGCAGGACTCTGAGACCAACAGATCTCGCGAAATTAGAAAATTCCCGATACTTTTTGAACACACCTCGTAGATTAGCTTTATTCCACAGTATTACGTGTTGCTCTTGATGTTGCCACTGTTAAAGAGCGTGGTGTAGTTCTGAGCGGGTTGCCAGAAAGCGGTGCCCTAACGACAGATACCGCTGCGGATTCCTGGCAGACAGTCCGGGATGGCGACCTGCGACCCCGGCCCTCTTCCGTGCTGCCCGTGCGGTATGCGTAGCGGCCACGGCCGGTTCTGTCGCGTGGCGGCTGTTACGTGCAGATGAGGGCACGGGCGACGCGCCCGCGGCTAACGGCTCCAGCCAGGAATCCTCTTACCGGTTCCGAAGCCACAGTTCCGTTCGACACCTGTACTGGGCCAACTGCCTGGCTAAATAACGCTGACGCGCTAGCGCTCCACCTTACGTGGCTCCGTACGGGACTCTGTGCTGGAACGCAACCTCGTATTCGATATTTTTCAGGCGTGTGGTTTAGCGAGTCAGTGGTGAAGGCTCACCAGGCGACCTTCCAGGCTGGCCCTCTTTGATGTTTCTTCGTACTTGTGGAATCTGAACATCAGTTCCAGGGCACCAATTTTTCACTCACAAGAATCGCCTTTTTACTGAGTGCGGCGCGAGAACTTCCTTACTTTAAAAATCAGTATATTAGTTTGCTGCATAAGTTCGTAGCGTTTTTATTTAGCATTGAGCCAGATCGCTGCTCGATCATCAGCGATCGGCTTGTTATCTTTGGCGCGTCCCCGGGCATGAGCATCTTTGCGTTTTCGGCTGGGGTAGTATTCATCTCACGATAGGTGAGGAGAGCCCTACGTCATAGTGACGTAGGCACGCGACATCATGAGTTTAACGAGTTGTCCTATCGACTGTTTTGTGCATTCTGTATATATCGACTGTAGTGTGCGCCTTGAATCTGCATTGTTATTCGTTTATGTGCTTTCATTGTCCTATTGTCCGGTGTTGCTAGCGTGTACGTCGTTCTGAACATGGGCTCTAACGGAGTTCTAGTAACATTCGGAATTATCTTTAGAACCACTTCAGTTCCTCAATTTAACGTTTCTGCCCACATGAATTATGTAAAATTCATTGGATTTCATAAAAATACGAAACACTTTAATTTCTTCCTATTTCACGTTTTTATCCACATGATTTATTCAATATTAATCGGATTGAAAACATGACTAGACACTTCATTAACTTTCGTTATGGTTATGATTCCTTCATTCAGATATTCGTTACGTTCATGAAACACACAACATCCCACATTCTTTGGATTGCAGCTTAATAATTAATTACTTCACTTTTCTGTCGACACAATTTATGCACGATTCATCGGATTAAAAAAAATGACGAGCTTTTTTTTTTAATTTCGTTATGGCTCCTTCGCTCAGACATTATTTATGTTCAAAAATACACAATAACATCGCACACTGTTGGGATTACATTTAACAATTCATTCAGGTGAGACGAGCATATCACACAACTCCTGCCACTTCTTTTGTACACATGTATTTACATTTAGCTTGGACGTTATCGGTACAGTCCACAGCTCGTGCTCGTGCGGTAGCGTCTCGCTTCCCATGCCCGGGTTCCCGGGTTCGATTCCCGGCGGTGTTAGGGATTTTCTCTGCCTCGTGATGACTGGGTGTTGTGTGATGTCCTTAGGTTAGTTAGGTTTAAGTAGTTCTCAGTTCTAGGGGACTGATGACCATAGATGTTAAGTCCCATAGTGCTCAGAGCCATTTTCGTTATCGGTACAACTACAAAGATCGGTATACGTACTCATTTAGTCGATTTAGGTTATTTACGTCACGATGACGTAGCGTTACGTGATTATGACGTAGGGTTCTCCTCACCTAGCGTGAGATGCATGCTACCCTTTCGGCTGGGGCGTGCGGGACGGCGAGAGGCAGTCGGTTTGGGGCGGCCGGTAAGACTGGTGGAGTGGTGGCTCGGGCGTAAGCACACGTGTGATCTCTGTTACGCTGGGCCTGTTTTGTAATCGTGAAACTCCTGCGGCGCTTACTGCTTACCTGGAAGGCATTTAATATAAACTGTGCCAAGCCTGGCAGTGAGAGAGGAGTCCGGAGTTGGTGTTGGCCTAGGTGCTTGTACAAATTGAGGTGCCTGTTTGAGAAGCACGGCGTGGGCCTGTTGGTTGCTTCGTCCTTCTGGCAGCCACCGCAAGCGGATGTTCGGCCGGAATGCCTAAAGTTTGTGGTGAGCATAGTGTGAACAAGTTCTCGTAGGATGTGCTCCCAGCCTGACTCTTAGCCTGTGTTATTTGTGGGTGCCGACCCCTTGTTTGTAACTGCTTCCGAGTGTCCTGTAAGATTTCACAACAAAACTGTGTTTTTGTGACAATCTGTGTTTCTGGCTCAGCCTGCGCCTAGAAAGGGTAAAGAATAAGCGCCTGTTTGTTTGGGACACTGCAGTTCAAACAGAATTGGCGTAATGTTAATTGTATGTAAAGTCTATTTAATGTCTTGCAGTTTTCTGGGTCACGCAGCTGTGTTATTGAACTTATTTTGTAGTGTTCTGTCGGGTGAATGACTGCCCCCAACTTCAGAGTAGTATTGTAAGGTTTTTTGGATATTTGTCAGTGGGGGTGTATTGATTCAATTTTGTTTTTCTCTTTCTTTGAACTACGGAGAATTGTTTAGCTTATCTGGTTATTGGCTTAACTCTCGCTTCACGCACTAAATCAGCTGATATTCAAATTGTTTTTTTTTTTTTTTTTTATTCCTGTTTAATGTCTGACAGATTCAAATGTAACTTCATTTATGTTATTTGAAATAAATGTGTTGGATTGACCTTAATGAATTATGTGCAATCGAAGTAAGGGACCCAGTCCTTCATTAGTGCTTAACAGTGGTGTGTGGATCGGGTTGTGAGCACCGTTCTCGGACCAAGCATATTGGTATTACAGTTACTATGAGTTTATCTACCGATTGTCATTTTTTATTTGTTGTTTGCATTTGCTATTTGAGTTCACATATCATCATTTTGTCATTTGGAGCTGTGGACGCTAGAAAACGGAGAGTCAGGTGGAGAAATCGAAACGTTTCCGATGTATTCTTCTGTTTGAGTCCAATAGAGGAGTGACAGCAGCGGAGGCAGCTAGAAACTTTTTCGCTGTGTATGGGGGTAGTAGCATTGGATAAAACGCGGCAAGAAAACGGGTTTCTCGTTTTAAGGAGGATCGTTTTGACATTAGCGTCTCTCCATTTTCAGGAAAGACCTTCGAGGTTCGATGAAGATCGTTTACGCGCATTAATCCACAATGATCCACGTCAGTGTACTCGAGAAATGGTTAATGTGATAACCTGTAATCATTGCACCATTGTGCGACTTTCAGGCAATGGGGAAGGTTCAAAAATCAGGCATGCTCTAAGCCAAAACCACAAAAATCAGCCCGTGGCCATATGCTTGCTTGTCATCAACTGGCTCATGAACAATACCGGACATTTCTTTCCCGTATCATTACTGGTGACGAGAAATGCTGTCTCTACGGTAACATAAGGAAAAGAAAGGACTGGTTGAGCCCAAACAAAGCAGCAACTCCACATACAAAGACCTGCGCACATCTAGAAAGGATAATGATACGTATCTGGTAGAACAGCGACGGTGTGGAGTATTAAGAATTGCTTCCCCTAGGTGTAACCATCACTGATGACATTTATTATTAACAAATGAGACGTCTTGCAGACGCTCTCCAAGAACAACGATCGCAGTAATGCGTGAAGTAAAGCTACTCTACGATAGCGCTCCTCCCCCCCCCCCCCCCCCTTCTTCTACACTGACAAAGAACACTGTAGAGGAGTTGAGTTGGGAAGTCTGTCCCCACTCACCGTATTTACCTGATCCTGCACCCTACGAAAACAGAGTGTTACGAGTACAATAGAATCGTTGCGTCATTCACAACTTCACATGGTGAATTGTTTACAAACAAGTCACGAGTTGACATTGAACCTGCTTTGCTTGCATCTAAGTCGTGACTGTTACTGCGTGAGGTTTTCTCGCTTACAGATCTCTCCCCCCTCCTACGAAGTCTTTGGTAATTAGATTCCGTCTGACTTTCTCGAGAAAGAACGAGAGATTGCCTCCGGAGAAAGTGACCGAGCTACTTGACGCATGGAGCACTCAAGACGAAGGTCGATTAGGCTGAATAAACCGTGTTTTTCAGTGGAAAATGCCTAATTCCACTACTGTCTCTCAGGCCTTTCCATCATACTATGGAGAATTAGTGTTTTTGTGGGACACCAGAAGGCGGCGTTCTATTTCGTAGTTCATTTCTAGCATCTGTGAGCTTCTCTGTCGAGGAGAACACGGTAAGTGCCATAACCTAATCTCCCAGAAACTTCACTCAGTGGAAGAGGGATCAAAAAACACGTATCAGCTTATCCGTAGATACTGACCCGTTACCGAGAAAACAAGCGCCGAAGTTTTCGAGGCACACGTATGTGCCTTTTAGGGAGTAAATCGTCTTCCGAAAGCGGCTACCGTCGCGACTTCGAAGTTTTGTGCCCCGTGTTCGAAACCCGATTATTATTTTTACTTTTGTTTTGCATTTATCTACCGAAGTCCGTAGAAGATCACTACTGGAATATTTTCCAATGTATACTGGAATAACGTTATCTTTATTCGTCTACTTATTGTGTTCTGATGAACAAATTAAAAAAAAGGAAAAACAATATATTAAAGGAAAAACTATTTGAAATTGTTATTTGTGGAATTCCTGTAGTGTATCTTGATTCATAATCAGTTGCGAGCGCCAGTTTTCAGAATCGTGATCCATTATGCGTAGCTAGCCGTGAAATTATTGCCAGAGTGTGAAACAGTGGTAAGGACATTTCTTTTCCTAGTGAGACTCATACGAAGAAATGTCGATGTGGCAAACCTGCGATGTTCGTAGTGTTAGCAATTTCTATGTTTCGAGCATTTCTACGCGGTATCATCCAAGGGAATGTGCCAAATCATCCTGAAGAACAAACGTAAGAGTAATATACAGGAATTAAGAAATGAAATAAGAATGTAAAAAGGTTGCAAGCACTGAAAATATCGTATTCCTTAACTTGATAAGAAAAATTCATATAATAATCTTCAACGGGCATTGCTAGATAAATGAAAACAATAAAATAAAATTAAAAAAACAATAATCCGGTTTCGAACACTCGACCCGAATGCCCGCAACACTAGCCACTATACTATCACTTTTTTTTGCTTACTTATTAAAGACGTTACCCCTTTTTCCCTCCCCATGAACCATGGACCTTGCCGTTAGTGGGGAGGCATGCATGCCTCAACGATACAGGTAGCCGTACTGTAGGTGCAACCACAACGGAGGGGCATCTGTTGAGAGGCCAGACAAACGTATGGTTCCTGAAGAGGGCAGCAGCCTTTTCAGTAGTTGCAGGGGCAACAGTCTGGATGATTGACTGATCTGGCCTTGTAACACTAACCAAAACGGCCTTGCTGTGCTGGTACTGCGAACGGCTGAAAGCAAGGGAAAACTACACCCGTAATTTTTCCCGAGGGCGTGCAGCTTTACTGTGTGGTTAAATGATGATGGCGTCCTCTTGGGTAAAATATTCCGGAGGTAAAATAGTCCCCCATTCGGATCTTCGGGCGGGGACTACTCAAGAGGACGTCGTTATCAGGAGAAAGAAAACTGGCGTTCTACGGATCGGAGCGTGGAATGTCAGATACCTTAATCGGGCAGGTAGGTTAGAAAATTTAAAAAGGGAAATGGATAGATTAAAGTTAGATATTGTGGGAATCAGTGAAGTTCGGTGGCAGGAGGAACAAGACTTCTGGTCAGGTGAATACAGGGTTATAAATACAAAATCAAATAGGGGTAATGCTGGAGTAGGTTTAATAATGAATAAGAAAATAGGAATACGGGTAAGCTACTACAAACAGCATAATGAACGCATTATTGTGGCCAAGATAGGCACGAAGCCCACGCCTTCTATAGTAGTACAAGTTTATATGCCAACTAGCTCTGCAGATGACGAAGAAATTGAAGAAATGTATGATGAGATAAAAGAAATTATTCAGGTAGTGAAAGGAGATGAAAATTTAATAGTCATGGGTGACTGGAATTCGAGTGTAAATATGGATTGGGGGAGAGAAATGAAAGAGGAAGCCGTCTGGTAGAATTTTGCACAGAGCATAACTTAATCATAGGTAACACTTGGTTCAAGAATCATAAAAGAAGGTTGTATATATGGAAGAATCCTGGAGATACTAAAAGGTATCAGATAGATTATATAATGGTAAGACAGAGATTTAGGAACCAGGTTTTAAATTGTAAGACATTTCCAGGGGCAGATGTGGACTCTGACAACCATCTATTGCTTATGAACTGTAGATTAAAACTGAAAAAACTGCAAAAAGGTGGGAATTTAAGGAGATGGAACCTGGATAAACTGACTAAACCAGTGGTTGTACAGAGTTTCAGAATGGGTAGCTCTGAGGGGTGAAGTAGTGAAGGCAGCAGAGGATCAAGTAGGTAAAAAGACGAGGGCTAGTAGAAATCCTTGGGTAACAGAAGAAACATTGAATTTAATGGATGAATGGAGAAAATATAAAAATGCAGTAAATGAAGGAGGCAAAAAGGAATAGAAACGTCTCAAAAAAGATCGACAGGAAGTGCAAAATGGCTAAGCAGGCATGGCTAGAGGACAAATGTGAGGATGTAGAGGCTTATCTCGCTAGGGGTAAGATAGATACTGCCTATAGGAACCTTAGAGAGACCTTTGGAGAAAAGAGAGCCACTTGTATGAATCTCAAGATCTCAGATGGAAACCCAGTTCTAAGCAAATAAGGGAAAGCAGAAAGGTGGAAGGAGTATATAGAGGGTCTATACAAGGGCGATGTACTTGAGGACAATATTATGGAAATGGAAGAGGATGTAGATGAAGATGAAATTGGAGATACGATACTGCGTGAAGGGTTTGACAGAGCACTGGATGACCTTGAGTCGAAACAAGGCCCCGGGAGTAGACAACATTCCATTAGAACTACTGACGGCCGTGGGAGAGCCAGTCCTGACAAAACTCTACCATCTGATGAGCAAGATGTATGAAACAGGCAAAATACCCTCAGATTCAAGAAGAATACAATAATTCCAACTGACCATACGACTTATCTTAGAAGAAAGATTAAGGAAAGGCAAACCCTACGTTTTTAGCATTTGTAGATTTAGAGAATGCTTTTGACAATGTTGACTGGAATACTCTCTTTCAAATTTTAAAGGTGGCAGGGGTAAAATACAGGGAGCGAAAGTCTATTTACAATTTGTACAGAAACCAGATGGCAGTTATAAGAGTCGAGGGGCATGAAAGGGAAGCAGTGGTTGGGAAGGGAGTGAGACAGGGTTGTAGCCTCTCCCCGATGTTATTCCATCTGTATATTGAGCAAGCAGTAAAGGAAACAAAAGAAAAATTTGGAGTAGGTATTAAAATCCCGGGAGAAGAAATAAAAACTTTGAGGTTTGCCGATGACATTGTAATTCTTTCAGAGACAGCAAAGGACCTGGAAGAGCAGTTGAACGGAATGGACAGTGTCTTGAAAGGAGGACATAAGATGAACATCAACAAAAGCAAAACAAGGATAATGGAATGTAGTCAAATTAAGTCTGGTGATGCTGAGGGAATTAGATTAGAAAACTGAGACACTTAAAGTAGTAAAGGAGTTTTGCCATTTCGGGAACAAAATAACTGATGATGGTCGAAGTAGAGAGGATATAAAATGTAGACTGGCAATGGCAAGGAAAGCGTTTCTGAAGAAGAGAAATTTGTTAACATCGAATATAGATTTAAATGTCAGGAAGTCGTTTCTGAAAGTATTTGTATGGGCTGTAGCCATGTATGGAAGTGAAACATGGACGATAAATAGCTTGGACAAGAAGAGAGTAGAAGCTTTCGAAATGTGGTGCTACAGAAGAATTTTGAAGATTAGGTGGGTAGATCACATAACTAATGAGGAGGTATTATTGAATAGGATTGGGGAGAAGAGAAGCTTGTGGCACAACTTGACTAGAAGATGGGATCGGTTGTTAGGACATGTTCTGAGGCATCAAGGGATCACAAATTTAGCATTGGAAGGATGTAGGCTGCAGTAGGTACTGGGAGATTAAGGAGCTTGCACAGGATACAGTAGCATGGAGAGCGGCATCAAACCAGTCTCAGGACTGAAGACCACAACAACACCAACAACAACCCCTTTTTCATCATTTTTGTAGTTAGTGCCACAGTCAGCTACAGGCTGGAGGAGACAAGGTGGGCAGAGGCCGAATCCCTAAGCTTGGCCACGATGTCTCCGCCTTTCCCCTCGCCTTGCTGCCCTCTCACATTGCTTATAATAATATTGCTTATTTATTTCATTTTTTGCAGGCGTATATGCAAAGGAAAAACCAAGTAAAACAAGTCCACCCATACGAAGTCCTCGAAATCCTACAAGATGAGAAAGTATGGTACGCGGTCCGAATCCAAGGCGTAGGCGCGTCATGTTTTACTCCGAATCGGGCGGGCATCTGCCACGACGGGAACACGCCTACTTAGTGGAGGCGTGGTAAAAACGTTGTAAAGATAATTGGCAAAATACGCGCGATAACGTGCGCTCAACCTCCGCAAGTGCGGTTTGCAATTACTGCCAAAAATCAAGGTTCGAGTGGTGAGCATCTCCAAATAGATATGCCAAAGTCCAGCTCTTTATCCAGAGAACCGCCCCAGACTTCGTTGCAGGAAAACATTCCGCCGCTGGGTAAAGGAAGGACTCGGGATCAGTAACATGCTGCGGCACTTGTGGAAAACACGCTATCATTTGTCACCCCAACAACCAAACATCTGCAACAGCTACACAGTTGAAGCGGTGATAAACATAGTCAACACAATGACAGGCAGCGCAGAGGCCGCCAGTCCTATGGCATAGAGCCGCTGATTGGTTGGATACTTCCCACAGGTCACATAATACCAAATCTATCTGATATGCCTCTTTACAGGCGAAAACACTCAGGAAAAGGACGTAGAAATCCTTCGCCAGCAGGCGCGTTCGTGGGCGCTTGGGCTGAGACTGTTACGTGCGAAAAGGCATCTAAATTAAATCGAAAACTTTGACGGTCGTTTTCTCGGAAACGGTCAAGTATCTACGGATAAGCCGAGACAAGTGTTCCCGTATTTTGGCCCCGTTTGACTGAGCGAAGGTTCTTGGAAATCGGTTTATGGCACTTGCCGTGTTCTCCTCGTGAATAGCTACCAGGTTCCATACAGGACATCATTGTCGAATCGACATTAAACCCAGATCTTCCTTCCGTCATATTAATGTGGTAAGAACTACAGCTACACTGACAGTCATTAAAATTGAAACATTGTGAAGGTAACATTTGCGTAATATTCGTATGTAAGCGATTAGTATTTCATAGCGGCCGCACGCAGCTAGGAGTAACGCTGCCTGTTGCTAAAGTTGTCCTCAGTCCGAAGACTGGTTTAATGCAGCTTTCCACGCTAATCTATTCTGTATAACTCTTTTCTGTCCAGTTAACTACTGCAACCTACGTCCATCCGTACTTGCCTTGGTTTTCCTCTAACGTTTTTACCTCCACATTTACCTCTGTTACCAAATTGATGACCGCTTGATGCCTCAAGATCTGTCCTATCAACCGGTTTGTTCTTTTAATTAAATAGGGCTATAAATTTCATTTCCCATAATTCGATTCAGTAGCTGTTCTTTACTTGTCCGATGTGCAATTCTTCTGTAGCACCACATTTCAAAAACTTCTATTCTCTTCTTGTCTGGACTGTGTATCATCTGTGTTTCACTTCTGCAAAAGACTATACTCCATACAAACACCTTCAGAAAAGACATCTCAACCTTTAAATGTATATTTATACCTGGAAACTTCTGTTTTTAGTAACGCTTTTCTTGCTATTGCTAGTCTGTATTTTACATTCTCCTTACTTCGGCCATCATCAGTTATTTTCGGCCCAAATAACAAAATTCATCTACTGCTTCTAGGGTCTCATTTCCTAATCTAATTCCTTTAGCATCAACCGATCTAATTCGATTATATTCCGCGCTTTGTTTGACTTATGTGGATGTTGGTGTTATGATCTCTTTTAAAGTCATTATCCATTCCGTTCACTGGTCTTCCAAGTTGTTTGCCGTCGCTGGTAGAATTACAATGTCATTGCCAAACTTGACGCCTTTCGTTTTCAGTACAGAGCTTGAATAACATTTGGAATAGGGCACACCGTGCGACTGCTACGGTCGCAGGTTCGAATCCTGCCTCGGGCGTGGATGTGTGTGATGTCCTTAGGTTAGTTAGGTTTAAGTAGTTCTAAGTTCTAGGGGACTGATGACCACAGCAGTTGAATCCCATAGTGCTCAGAGCCATTTGAACCATTTTTTGAATAGGGCACACTCTTGTCAGCTATTGCATCCCTTTCATGTCCCTCGTCTCTCATAATTGCAGCTTATAAACGTTCTAGGTAACTTTTCTCCCTGTAGTTTTATGCCTTCAGGATTAGAACGAATATAGTCCAGTTCACAAATTCAAAAGCTTTCTCTTTATCTAAAACTGCACTATAAATGTATGTTCACCTTTTGTTTATCTTCTAAGGTCTAAGGCAAGTCACAGGGTAAGTATTGACTCACGTATTCTTACATTTCTTCGATACGCGAAGTGATCTTCCTCGAGGTAGACTTCAACCACATTTTCCATTTTTCTGTAAATAATTCGTGTCACTATTTAGTTCGATAAGATTCACTTCCATCAGGTGCTTTTTTTGAAATAGAAATTATTATATTCTTCTTGAACTCTGTTTCGCGTGTATGATCTATCTTGCACACCAGGTGGAAAAGTTTTGTCATGGTTGGCTTTCCTGAGTATCTCTGTTATTCTGGGGAGTGCCGTGTACTCCATGGGCCGTTTTTCGGCTTTGGTCGTTCAGTGTTCTTATCAGATTCTTCCCCCTGTGTCATATCTCCCATCTCACCTTCAGCCACTTCCTCTTGTTTTTCTATAATTTTGTCTTGAAGTTCATTTCCCTCGTATAGCCGTTTTATAATATTCCTTTCATATTTCCCTTCTTTGCTGCCGGCCGGTGTGGCCGAGCGATTGTAGGCGCTTCAGTCTGGAACCGCGCGACCGCTACAGTCGCAGGTTCGAATCCTACCTCGGACATGGATGTGTGGTGTCCTTAGGTTAGTTAGGTGTAAGTAGTTCTAAGTTCTAGGGGACTGATGACCTCACCCATTTGAACCATTTGAACATTCTTTGCTTAGTATTGATTCGCCATCAGAAATCTTGATATTCATACAGCTGGGCCTCTTTTCTCCATCGGCCACTTTAATTTTCGTGTAGACGCCATTTATGTTTCCCCTCGTGTGATAAATGCTTGGACTCTTGTAAACTCTGTCCGGACAGCTCGTGGAAGGCCCAAAGGTACCGACCGACCGCTGTATCGTCCTCAGTCCACCGCTCTCCCCGCCGTTGTCAGTTTTCGTGACCGGAGCCGTTACTTCTCGATCAAGTTGCTCCTCAGTTTACCTCACAAGGGTTGAATGAACCTTACTTGCCAACAGCTCTCGGCAGACCGGGCCGTCACCCATCCAAGTGCTAGCCAAGACCAACAGCACTTAACTTCGGTGATCTAATGGAAACCGGTGTTACCACTGCGGCAAGGCCGTTGGCTGATTCATGTCTATACAGCCTCGAATTTGTAACTAGGAAATACAAAACAGCATTTCATTCTAAACGGTGAGAAGTCTTCAGACGGATAACTAAATTCGGGCCCCCACAAGGGAATGTCATATATCTATACTGATTTATATAAATAATAAAGTACGAGGCTTACTGGGAAAGTATGGAATGACTGTTCGCCAAATGGAAACCACAGTGACAATCCGATGACGCTTTACACAGGTGAGTTGGGCAGTGTCTCTGGTGTTCCAATGGGTCTCAGCGCTATGAGGCTTAACAAAAATGGCTCAAATGGCTCTGAGCACTATGGGACTTAACATCCATGGTCATCAGTCCCCTAGAACTTAGAACTACTTAAACCTAACTAACTTAAGGACATCACACAACACCCAGTCATCACGAGGCAGAGTAAATACCTGACCCCGCCGGGAATCGAACCCGGGAACCCGGGGAGGCTTAACATCTGAGGTCATCAGAACTTACAACTACTCAAACCAAGTAACCTAAGGGCATCACACACATCCACGCCCGAGGCAGGACTCGAACCCGCGACCGTAGCAGTCGCGCGGTTCCAGATTGAAGCGCCTAGAACCGCTCGGTCACAACGGCCGGCGTCTCTGGTGTCTCCGTAGACAGCGCCATATCACTCATCACATTTCCAAACGCACAGTGAGCGCGTAAGGATACCTAGGAAACAGTATCTCTCGCCAAGTATGGGTGCCTGCCGAGAGATTTCGCCTAATTTCATGCAACTCTACATTCCTTAACTGTCGTTCAGTTCCTCCTTCATGACAGTTCAAAAAATGGCTCTAAGCACTATAGGACATAACATCTGAGGTCATCAGTCCCCTAGACTTAGAACTATTTAAACCTAATTAACCTAAGGACGTCACGCACATCCATGCCCGAGGCAGGATTCGAACCTGCGACCGTAGCAGCAGCGCGGTTCAGGACTGAAGCGCCTAGTACCATTCGATCACAGCGACCGGCCATGGCAGTTCTCGGCCACGTACTGAAGAGGTAATGATGATGCACCTGCAGCGTTTTCGATGGGAAGTGTCCGATCAGCCACCATACAGCCCGGACTTGGCTCCTCTCATTTTCGTCTCTGCTGAGAAGAGCCGCTGGGTATGAAGAGAAAGATTCTGGCACAGACAACGAGCTGCAGTCCAGCATAGAAAATTGACAGCGGGCTGCCTTCTATGACGACGATATTGGGAAGTGTTTGTGTGTGTGTGTGTGTGTGTGAATTCCTAAGGGACCAAACTGCTGAGATCATCAGTCCCTATTACACACTATTTAAACTAACGTAACCTAACTTATGCTAAGAACAACACACACACCCATGCTCGAGGGAGGACTCTATCCTCCCGCGGGAGGGGCCGCGCAATCCGTGACATGGCGCCTCTAACCACGCGGCCACTCCGCGCGGCGGTGAAGTTGGTACAGCCCTACGATAGATGTCTTTATGTCGGAACGGCGACTATATAGAGAAGCAGCTGGAAGGTGTAGCTAACTGCTTCAAATAAAATAGTTTTGATTTTCACTGTGGTTTCCATTTCGCGACGGATCTTTCCTTCTTTTTCGAATAGCCATCGTAATATCTGAGGCACCGGGAAGATCTTATTGCTTGGCAGCAAACATTCAACATTTTTTTTAAATAAATGGAAATGAATTCACTAAGTACTTCCTTGCGTTCATAAAACCCCACTATACTCAAAAAATAAAAATAAAATAACTTTGTCACAAAATTTTTAAAGCAGTGGTAATTAAAGGTTTAATAGCTCTTACTTCAGGCTGGCAAGTAATGAACCTAAATCTTTGAGACATCCAGTGCTGCGAGCTTTTTTGCATTGGTGATCAGTTTTTTGTCTATGCTAAAGAGAGTAAAAGCTCAGTAGAAGATTAATGCGGTCTAACAACCACTGCCATAACGTTGGAAAATTGGTACCCCCGGTTGGCAGTGGACGCTATTTATTTACTCACAAACAAAATTGCACTGGGAAGCACGATGTTTCTCACCTTGCTGCTTTACACTCGGTGAGAACGGACGAGGTTTCTTTCTCGCGAACCGTTGCATTCAAGTGGGGCGACGTTTACGGTAACGCCCTGTGAACTGGGGCTCACCAGCATTGTCGGGTTGCACTGCGTATCTAGTGACTGGGTGGTCGGTCCATCAGAGGTGAAGACAGCAGCGTCACGTAAGATGAACGAACAGAAGCACGCCACTTCACGCCTGCCCGGCTGTCGTTAGTCTGTTGTACAATTTTGGGACACTGTATATGCTCGATTATTGTGACTAAAGCCTTGATTTCTAAGTACAATAAAATACACACATCAAAAAAAGTTTTGCATCATCCCGGTTCCTACAACTCCTGAAGCTAGACGTTGACTGTGGATATTGTATCACAGACACAGTTCCTTTGACTGTTCAGAGATGTCACTAAACCCGCCCAAAGATGTAAAGAACCATGCATGAGAAGCGCATATTAGACGGAAGGGGTCCGACAGCCGATCAGTTCCAGTCATTCCACCAGGAAGGAGGTACACGGATCGTTTGTCTGTAGTTCAACCATGCCTAGACGGTCAATACCGCGGTCCCATCACGTCCACATTGTTACTTTGTACCAGGAAGGGCTCTCAACAAGGGAAGTGTCAGGCGCCTCGGAGTGAACCAAAGCGATGTTGTTCTGACATGGAGGAGGTACAGAGATACAGGAACTCGATGACATGACCGCTACCTACGGATTATGGCTCGGAGCCCTGACAGCAACGCCACTGTGTTGAATAATGCTTTTCGTGCAGCCACAGAACATCGTGTTACGACTCGAATTGTGCACAGTAGGCTGCATGATGCGCATCTTCACTCCCGACGTTATGGCGAGGTCCATTTTTGCAACCACGACACCATGCAGCGCTGCACAGATGGGCCCAACAACTTGCCGAATGCACCGGTTAGGATTGGCATCACGTTCTCTTCACCGATGAGTGTCGCATATGCCTTCAACCAGACAATCGTCGGTCAGGCTGAACGCCTTAGACACACTGTCCAGCGAGTGCAGCAAGGTGGACGTTCCCTGCTGTTTTAGGTAGGCATTATGTGGGGCCGACGTACGTCGCTGGTGGTCATGGAAGGCACCGTAACGGCTGTACGATACGTGAATGCTCTCCTCCGACTGATAGTGCAACCATATCAGCGAGGCATTCGTCTTCATGGACGACAATTCGCGCCCCCATCGTGCACATCTTGTGAATGACTTCCTTCAGGATAACGACTTCGCTCAACTACAGTGGCCAGCATGTTCTCCAGACATGAGCCCTATCGAACATACCTGGGATAGACTGAAAAGGGCCGTTTATGGATGACGTGACCCACCAACCACTCTGAGGGCTCTTCGCCGAATCGCCGTTGAGGATTGGGACAATATGAACCAATAGTGCCTGCTGAGCTTGTGGATAGCATGCCACGACGAATACAGGCATGCTTCAATGCAAGAAGGCGTGCTACTGGATATTAGAGGTACCAGTGTGTACAGTAATATTGACCACCGCCTCTGAAGGTGTCACTGTATGGTGGTACAACATGCAATGTGTGGTTTTCATGACCAATAAAAAGGGCGGAAATGATGTTTATGTTCTTTTCCAATTTTCTGTGCTGGTTCCGGAACTCTCGGAACCGAGGTGATGCAAAACTTTCTTTTATGTGTATAGTAAAACAAGTAAGCAAATAAGCAGGAAAAATGGCGAAATTAAGCACCAAAATAAGCAGAAATTAATACTCGTAAATATGTTTCCACAGAACTGTTACCTTATTGAAGGCTATTACAGTACACAAGGAACGTTATCCCAAGATTTCCCTGTGTAAAACACGTGCGTCTGTCAGTGAAGAATAATTTCAACAGTTGAAAATGTTCCTTCGACATCGCATGACGCCACAGGTGCATAGAAAAGCACCACAGTTCTTCTTCGGTGAATTCCTCTTCAAGATTTGTTTCTTCATCGTAAGCTTCTTAAAAATTTGACACAGTGTTTTGTAATCCACAGTTTTGTCTGTCACGTAATTCAGTTTCTAGAAAACAAGTTTTGTAATTCAGTGTGTTTCTAACGACACTGATACTACAACTTCGTCTATTGGAGAAACTGAATGCTCCAGGTAGTTATTTCGAGCTTCACGCTTCTTTCAAATATTAGATACTCTGCGGAAACGACTATGGATGTACTGCATCTTTTCTTGGATGCCGTTTTTAGCAAAACATCCTTGGGCCGTGGCAGTACTGACTATGTTCTGCATTTATGCAACTCAAAACATTTTTCGGTTCATTAAAATGTTCCACGTTGTAATGATACACTCTGTAACCACGTATCCAACAGATTTAAAATCGGCTGGTGAGGTAGAGCCAAATGTGGAATGAGTTTACGGGATTTTTAATTCTAATTGGTGACGTGACAAACGGTTTCTTTACACTAGAAACAAAAAGATCCACGTCGTTATATCGACTTCTGACAGTTACAACGGCACGATGTGAACTGTGAGGAAGGCACGACAGATGAACTAATGTGGGGTAAAAAACTTCTAATTCAGTTCCCGCTTTAACGACATGTGGAGCAGCATCACTGAGAAATGACAATACACTGTCTTACCGTGTCCCCTCTGGCCATAAGAAAGCCTAAAGACGCATTGAAAAATTTGGCAACAGCGGAGTCTGGTACTCGTATATTATCTGCTTCCAGCTTTCATAGCACCAGCTATAGCACTACACACGCACAGTCCCGATGCATCTGTGGTTTCGTCACTAGAAATTAAATATGTTTTCGTGCTTCAGTGTATTCCGAATATTAAAAATCACTACTTTAAAACACTGTGGCATATAGCTCTTGGACACTGTAGATTCGTCCTGCACCGTTTTGCTTGTGTATTTTTCTAAACGTACACGAAGCTGCACACCATTCAATTTCCGCAAAGGAATGTCGGAACTCACCAATACTAAGCACAAGGCTTTGAAAAATCTATCACTACAACTCGATTGTTCGCCAACGTTGCTTTTAATCAGTTGCTGGTTTAATTTAGATTTGTCCTTAAATCTCGCCTTATGCCGCGCGATATTAATATGCTGCACAATGTCATGTATTTTCTTGGCGGAAACACACTTTCACATACCAAACAAAATAAGACGCTACTATCTTCACTGAAAATATTCCCAAACTCGTTTACACATTTGCGCAAGAACGCTGATTGAGAGGTATTTGTGGGGGCATTCCTTCATTACTCAGCGAGGAATCATGCACACTTAACTGACGAGCGATGCACAACACACCGTAGCTAGGAATTCTGGGATTCACTGTCCATACCAGTGGCATCATTCCATTGCGATAACTGACTGATGAAGTGATGACTCATCTGCCCAGCTGCAGCGAGTTTTTCTCCTTACACCAACGGCCTTGCGGCAGTGGTAACACCGGTTCCAGTCATATGACCGAACTTGAGTGCTGTCGAACTTGGCTAGTACTTGAATGGCTGATCGCATGCGTTTGCCAAGTGCTGTTAGCACGCGGGATGCACTCAGCCCTAGTGAGGACTATTGAGGAGCTACTTGACTGAGAAGTAGCAGCTGCGGTTACGAAAACCGACAACGGCAGGGTGAGCATTGTGCTGGCCACGTGACCTTCTACACCTGCATCCATTGACGCCTAACGGCTGAGAATGACACGGCGGTCGGTCGATACCGTTGGGCTTTTCGAAACCTGTTCAGACGGAAAGGTAGTTTTCTCCTAGCAATATTATTTCACAACATCTTGGCTATACCTTAGCACTGCTCTCTTACGCATTCGACCGACGTTAATTTTTATAAGCCGATAAGAAAGAGAATCACTGATTGATAAATGACAGATAGAGGTGAAATATGCACTTTTAAAACCACAGTTTTCGGTAAAATATGCTGTTGTAACTAAAAATAATAAAACAGGTTAGCAAAAACGTTTGCCTGCACAATCATAGTTATAGCTGCTTATCTGAGTGTGTCTTAAGAAGTATAACCTTTCTGATTATCTGTAAATGCCAAGAAAAAAATTATGCATTTTGCTTAAAATTCTGAGCCTTAATTAGGATATTTCTGGGAGCCAAATATTTCCCCCGTTGAAGGGGACTTCTTAATGGACAAAATGTATCAGTTCATCAGACTAGGTTTGCGACTGAACTGAGGAGTTCCTCGCAGTAGAACACAGCTTCCCATTCTAAAGGGAGGGAAATCGTGAGACGTACAAGTAAATTCGGACATACCTCAAGGGAGTAGGTGAACAGGCAACTTACCTAGTGGATAAACTCGTAAGCTGCAATGTGCTTTTCGTGAATGATGCTGTTGTTAAGAGAAGCCACATCGCTAGACCTGCAGAGGATCCACACTTGGTGCTAGGATTCACATTTGAGAGTAAACAATGTAAAATAACTGGAAGAAGTCACATCCATTAAATCTCTGGAAGTATGCTTACGGAGCGATTTGAAGCAGCACGACTACATAAAACTGGCGTAGGAGGGGTGTCAAGTGGTTGCCTGCCTGCAAGCGTCTACGACTACTTCGCAGGTTTTCTCTGTAAAGAAACATTTTTAAAAGTCTCAATAAATGTGGGCCACCCTAGGTATTGCTGAACGGGGAATCTTAGAGGGACCCTTTGTGTCGCACCCCTCCATGGTCACGCCACAGGAGGGCGTGAAACACGAGGGCTGAAAAAGGATAAGTATCCTTTGCTGCTTCATATCACGTTTAAATTTCGTCGAATGATTTTTAACTGTCACCAGTGGTTCCAGCCATACACGACAGCAAAAATTGCAGTCGCGCTGCACTCCAAAGGGGTACGATTACTTCCAATGAGGACGCAGCCCCATAATGTCCTTAGAGAGGGTTGAAACGTCCGGAGGCGTCAGCGGCATCAGAGGTTGTCAAAAGCTTTGTCCTGTTGCTCATCACACTGAGAACTGCCAATTTCGGCCGCAAAACGAGCGGGAATCACCGCCCCAAGGAAAGGAGTGATTTTATTGACGCCCTTTATGCTACTCTATGATGCTTTTTCCTGTCGATTCTGAGCGGCAGTGTGTTTGAAATCCTGTCCTCGGCCACCTATAGAAAACCGCGTAATTCCAACGCTGGTTGTCGCCGTTGTGGCCTCCATCGCAGACGAATAAAAAGAGTGGTGAAATGTATGTACGATGTGGTCTAATGACCGTCCAATCCTGTGACACGTCGATGGTGTGGTCCGGCAGAATTGTGGTGCAATTTGGTGACAGTATAACATCTTTCAAATGTTCAAATGTGTGTGAAATCTTATGGGACTTAATTGCTAAGGTCATCAGTCCCTAAGCTTACACACTACTTAACATAAATTATCCTAAGGACAAATACACACACCCATACCCGAGGGAGGACTCCACGACTGCAGAGCCCTAGACCGCTCGGCTAATCCCGCGCGGCATAACATCTTTAACCCACCTACATTTCAGATGAACTTCTGACCTGCGGCCTTTTTTTCTCATGTGCCGACACCTTGCTATTCGAAACGTTGCCGAGCCTGTAGGCGACATCGCAGGGCGCCCCACTTTTGCACCATTACAGAGGAATGTTCTAGGCACCTTTGAGCCAAATTGCAAAATTTTGCGTAGCATTGGGAAACAGTTACAGGCTTTGAAAAAGTAATCCTTTAATTCTGTTGCCCAGACTAATTGCAGAAAGGGCAGATGCCATAGGGAGACTTATTGAAAGAGTCGACAGAAATTGTAGTCTATCCACAAAAACTTAAGCTACACTACTGGCCTTTAAAATTGCTACACCACGAAGATGACGTGCTACAGACGCGAAATTTAACCGACAGGAAGAAGATGCTGTGATATGCAAATGATTAGCTTTTCAGAGCATTCACACGAGGTTGACGCCGGTGGCGACACCTACAACGTGCTGACATGAAGAAAGTTCCCAACCAATTTCTCGTACACAAACAGCAGTTGACCGGCATTGCCTGGTGAAACGTTGTCGTAATGCCTCGTGTAGGGAGGAGAAATGCGTACCATCACGTTTCCGACTTTGATAAAGGTCGGATTGTAGCCTATCGCTTTTGCGGCTTATCGTATCGTGACATTGCTGCTCGCGTTGGTCGAGATCCAATGACTGTCAGCAGAATATGGAATCGGTGGGTTCAGGAGGGTAATACGGAACGCCGTGCTGGATCCTAACGGCCTCGTATCACTAGCAGTCGAGATGACACGCATCTTATCTGCAACGTGCAGCCGCGTCTCGATCCGGAGGGTAATACGGAACGCCGTGCTGGATCCCAACGGCCTCGTATCACTAGCAGTCGAGATGACAGGCACCTTATCCGCATGGCTGTAATGGTGCAGCCGCGTCTCGATCCGTGAGTCAACAGATGGGGACGTTTGCAAGACAACAGCCATCTGCACCAACAGTTCGACGACGTTTGCAGCAGCATGGACTATCAGCTCGGAGACCATGGCTGCGGTAACCCTTGACGCTGCATCAAAGGCAGAAGCGCTTGCGATGGTGTACTCGATGGACTGGGTGCACGAATGGAAAAACGTCATTTTTTCGAATGAAGCAGGGTTATGTTTACAGCATCATGATGTTCACATCCGTGTTTGGCGACATCGCCGTGAACGCTCATTCGAAGCGTGTATTCGTCATCGCCATACTGGCGTATCACCCGGCGTGATGATATGGGGTGGCATTGGTTACACGTCTCGGTCACCTCTTGTTCGCATTGACGGCACTGTGAACAGTGGACGTTACATTTCAGATGTGTTACGACCCGTGGCTCTATCCTTCATTCGATCCCTTCGAAACCCTACATTGCAGCAGGATAATGCATGACCGCAAGTTGCAGGTTCTGTACTGGCCTTTCTGGATACAGAAAATGTTCGACTGCTGCCCTGCCAGCACATTCTCCAGAGCTCTCACCAGTTGAAAACGTCTGGTCAATGGTGGGCGAGCAACAGGCTCGTAACAATACGCCAGTCACTACTCTTGATGAACTGTGGTACCATGTTGAAGCTGCATGGGCAGCTTTACCTGTACACGCCATCCAAGCTCTGTTTGACTCAATACCTAGGCGTATTAAAGCCGTTATTACGGCCAGAGGTGGTTGTTCTGGGTACTGATTTCTCAGGACCTATGCACCCAAATTGCGTGAAAATATAATCACATGTCAGTTCTGGTATAATATATATGTCCAATGAATACCCGTTTATCATCTGCATTTCTTTTTGGCGTAGTAATTTTAATTTCCGTTAGTGTATTTGATTTCGTTTAATCTCCTAGTCTATTGGTAGCATCCGTGAGTTTCTCGTTGTAGGAAGCAGAACCATCCATGATGGCCACCTACAAAACTCTATTTCGATTGTAACTTGAGTGTTGCTCGTCAGTGTGGAAACCTTACATGATACTATTGTTCGATGAAATTGAGATGATCCAATGGAGTGATATGTGCTTCGTCACAGGTTTGTTTCGTAAGCGCGAAAGTGTTATAGAGATGTTCATCCAATTCCATTGGGAGACTGCTGCAAGGAAGGGGTTGTGCATCTGTTGCTGTGTAACTGTTAAAATTTCGAGGGCGTACTTTTTAAAAGAGTCAACTAATATATTGCTTCCTTATGCGTATATCTCACGGTAAGACCATAAAGTAAAAGTTGGAGAGATTGAATCTAACGCGGAGGCTTGACAACAATCTTTCCTCCCGTGAACCTTTAGCGGCTGTATCAGGAAAGTGGGGAGTAATAGTGGTACACAAAGTACCCTCCGCCACACGCTATAGGGTGGCTTGTGGTGACAGACGATCCAGGAGCCGCAGTCTCTGAGGCACCAGTCTGGCACTCGAAGAAGGCTGGGTTCAGATATATAAATCTGGCAATAATTGGCGCTGAGGCGCATATTCTACGTGTCTGGTGGTTCTGCAGTATAAACATAAGCTAGTGAAACACGATCGCAGCCGGCCGCGGTGGTCTAGAGGTTCTAGGCGCGCAGTCCGCAACCGCGCGACTGCTACGGTCGCAGGTTCGAATCCTGCCTCGGGCATGGATGTGTGTGATGTCCTTAGGTTAGTTAGGTTTAAGTAGTTCTAAGTTCTAGGGGACTGATGACCACAGTAGCTAAGTCCCATAGTGCTCAGAGTCATTTGAACCATTTTTTTTAACACGATCGCAAAGAAAACAATTTTGAGAGACGTGTGCTCGTTTTCTTGGTTAATGAATTCCAAAGACGCTATTTAAGTAAGAAATCATCACTATCATCAGTTTTCTGCCCATAAGCAGGTTTTCACATTGTAACTCTCCATTCCCTCCTTTCTTTTGCCATCCTAATTCGCCTAATTTCCGCTTCCTTTGATGTCTCTGTCATCTTGTATCTCGTTGCTCTCCATCTCCACGCACAAACTAGACCTTCTAAAGTGTCCATGCACTCCAGTCTCAGCGGGTGTCCCATCCAGTTCTTCCTTTCTCTTCTCCAGCCTTCTTCTCTCAACAACCCTTTGCAACACTCATCCCTTCCAGCTTATCCTTGCCAAGTCTTTCCCTCACACATCTATCTAGTTTATCACATAATAACTTCCTCTCTTTAGTGAATGCCGTTGTTGCTTTGAGACCTCTTGATGGCACCTCATGTCTTCAGTCATCGTACTTCCAAGATATTAAAAATGCTCTTACCTGGGTAGTAATAGCTTGTCGTACCTTAATATTTGGCATTTTCTAGCTATTGCCCATCACCATACTCTTTATTTCTGCTACATTGACTTTCATCCTGTACTGGCTATTGTTGACTTTTCCATTGACGTCATTGGAAGAGGGTGACACGGCGGCCGGTCGTTACCCATGGGTCCCTCAGGGCCTGTGGTCGGAGTTACCCGGCCGGTCGTTACCCATGGGTCCCTCAGGACCTGTGGACGGAGTTACCGTTGATAAAGTGTAGTACACTCTAAGACAGAAGAAAAACGGCGCACCATGGAGGAACTATCCGAATAGGACGGAAATCGTACAGATAAACAAATGGTTAAAATTTCAGAAAATAAGAAGATTTATTCAAGAGAAAGAGCTTCACAAACTGAGCTAGGCAGTAACGCAGTGGTCCACATCTGGCCCTTATGCATGCAGTTATTCGTCTTGACATTACTAATAGCGTTGTTGCACATCCTTCTCAGGGATACCGTGCCAAATTCTGTCCAATTGGCGCATTATATCGTCAAAATCCCGAATCGGTTCTCAGGTAGGGAGGGATACGGCGACCTCGCTGTGGCAAGCATGAAGACAAGCAGTAGAAATCCTCGCTGTGTGTGGGTGGGAATTATGTTGCTGAAATGTAACCCCAGGATGGTTTGCCATGAAGGGAAATAAATTGGGGCGTAGAATATCGTCGACGTACTGCTGTGCTGTAAAGGTGCCGCGATAACAACCAGAGGGGTCCACAGACCATCACTTCTGTTTCTCGGGCCGCACTGCAGGTGAAAAATTGGTATCCCACGGCTGGATGGGGAATCTCCAGACATGTCGTCGCTGGTCACTGTGACTCAATTCGAAGGAGGAATCATCAGTGAAGACAACTCCAGTCAGTGTGATCCCAGGCCAAAGAAATGTCTGAAGATGCCCCAGACAGTGATGGGATACCCACCATACGGCCCGACAACCGGGAGTGATGGGCTGGGGCGCCATATCTTTTCGTAGTATACCCCTTAGGTTGTCATCTGTGGCACCTTTCAGCACACCGGCTCGTCGACGATATGCTAGGCCCTGTTCTGTTGCCCTTCATGGCAAGGTGCCCTGGTCTTACATTTCAGAAAGATAATACTCGTCAGCAAACGGCGAGAGTTTCTAGTGCTTATCTTCGTACTTGCCAAACCCTACCTTGTCCGGCGAGATGGCCGAATCTTTCCCAATTAAGAACGTCTGGAGCATAATGGACAACTCCCTCTAACCAGCTCGAGATTTTGACGGTCTAACGCACCAGTTCGACAGAATTTGGTACGATATCCCTCAGTAGGACATACAATGACTCTGTCAACAACACTACCAATGAATGCTAAGACGAATAACAGATTGGACAAGGGTCAAATGTTGACCAACGCGTTATGGACGTTGCTCAATTTGTGAAGCGCTTTCTCTTGAATTAATCATCCAGTTTTGCGGAAATTGTAATAGTTTGTTTGTATGTACATCACTTCTACCGATTTCCGTCTCATTTTGATAATTCCTACGTGGTGCGTCCTTTTTTTTTTTTGTCTAGAGTTTATCTTGGAGTAATTCATCTTCAGAGGGAGCGGGAATGTTGCACCTGTATCAGGCCAATCCAGATGTCTTCTTTAGCGGTCTGCATTTGCCGGACACAGTCGCAGCACTTCCGCTACTGCTGATAATGAGTTACTGCAAGATATTCCACTTTATCAATGAACTGCGCCATTTCGTTTTGGCTCCTCCAGCGGATTGTTGTGGTACCGTGGCGCCGGTATTTCCATGTACACTAGGACTGCAGACATGTACCTGCAAACAAGCAAAAAAATTGCGTAACTTTACTTTTCTGAGGTGATAAATAGCTCTGAACGATCATCCGTCATAATTTCCAAATTTCGTCTCCATTTTCCCGACCGAAGGTAGTGCCAAGAACAAGAAATAGCTATATCACTGCCTTAGGGGAAGCTGCAGAGTCTGTGTGAGAGAGCTAATCAAGTCTCTCGTGTCTAGCTGTCTTGAGTACGCGACGAATCGACTGTAATTAAATGTCGGCGGTGAAGGTAACTCCGAAGAGAAAGCTTTCAAAGGTCGCTGGCAAAGAAAGGCTAATGAACCTCAAGCCTCCGCTGTAGGTCTGGAAACGAGACACATGTCCGTCACTGTTGAGCGTACTGTTTTGTTTCGTGTCTAAACCTTTGCTAAACTACTGCACAGAAGTCATGAATCGTAAGTACCACAAACAATTTCAGTTGTTGTATAAGAAGGGGCGATCAAAAGGTTTCCCGTCTGAGGTCGCTGCAGTAGCGTATACTCAGATGTTTTGATGACGATCTGTGTCAGAAATGTGTGAGTTGATAAGAAGTTTTGAACAGTAAGTGACCAGTTATTCTTGCGACGTATTCAGCGGTGGCGTAAGTCTTCTCAAATGAAACTACAATAATTATGAAGATGGATTTGTACTTAACTGTCCTGTTTCTATGCCTTGACAGTATGTCAGTTAGTCTGGAAAATTTAAGCAAAGAATTATCATTTCTGCATTTTTTCTCGGGGAGTTGGAGTAGTGTAAGCATACTCTGCCCTGTCGTTTTCCCTTGTCTTATACATCTTCGGTGCGTTTCCTTTTTTGGCTGCAATTAGATATCGGGATTTTCACGCCATTTACACTTCAGTATCACGTGGTACCACGCGTTTTCTCAAACAATAAACGATGTATGGGACAAATTTATGCCGCCATACTGATCGACATGTACTATGCTTTTGATGCCAGTCACTCTTTCCTCGTTCTGGTTTTGACCAATCTGGCGCTAATTTTTAACGTTTTGTGAAAGTTTTCGTGGTGCATCTGCTGGAAGAAAGTTTGTTAGATTGTAAATGTTGAAGGGGTTTGGGATGTTGGTTGAGAAACAGTTGTTTTTTGATAACGTAAAATGCTTCATATGCTATATTTTCTTTAAATGTGTTTTATTAAGTGTTAAAAATAATATCTTGTTCAATAGTGTTGTCTATTCTTTCAGACTTTCTTTCTTTGTACGAAGGTATTTTAAAAAAATAAGCTATATCCGTGGTACCACTCTTAACGCTCATCGTGCAACAAGAGTGGCGCTTTGTCAGAAGAGAATACGTGTTCCAGGTGCTGCAGTAAGAGTAACAAGTCCAGCGCTGTACGGGAATGAAATGACGCGGTAACTGGAAACCATAGACCATAGATAACATAGACTGCGCATTATATCGATTTACTGACACCAACATCTAGGTCATGTAACACAGGGCACGAATTCGAGTCTGTCATTACGCATTTATTGTACATAATTTATGACATTTTTATCAAAACTAGACATGATTGTCTTACTGGGATAGCTGCGATCGTTCTTTGAATAAAAATATGGCATTTTTTTTATTTTCAATAACCCGTTTCAGGATAGCTGCGCATCGTCAGATCATATATTGCAGTTACAGAGTAACCTGTCAGTACAGAACTGTTGGTTCGTCGTCATAACAGCTGTTATGACAGCGAACCAACAGTTCTGTACTGACACACTGAAACACCACTAAAAATATTTATGTAAACAAATGCACTTTGAAATGAGAATAAATCCTCGAAACGCGTTGTTCTAATGACGGGACAGTACGTACTTCCTCTCACATATTTGGTTCATATTGACAGGATCTGTAGGGCACGTCTAAGTCTTCAACATATATAAACACAAGGTGTGACTCTCAACTGTTTTCGAGAAAGTCAAGCTTGGAAATTTTGCGTGTTCTTATATGATCGTAGTGCTCGCAGAGTCAGCGGCCGAGTGTGTAATTTTCCGGCAGTAATTTTTCTTTTTCATTCCCATGTCATTCTAAGAACATAATTATTATGACTATGCAGATTATAAATATTAAATCAGTCATTCATCACTTTCACGATCTTTACTCTGAAAAAGAAGAAACAAATTTCTAAGGATACTGAAAATAAAAAAAGGCGACCAAGGACTTCTAAGAACATCAGTATAGCCATTTTTTATATTTTTTTTATCTTCATTTTTGACTAGCAGAATATGTAACCTGTGGAGCACTGCAAGAATCAGGATGATACTGACAATAGAAGCATGGGAAAAAGTAGTTCTTGCTCTGCATGTAGCACTTGAATATGTATGGTTAAAAAAAAAGGTTCAAATGGCTCTGAGCACTATGGGATTTAACATCTGAGGTCATCAGTCCCCTAGAACTCTGAACTACTTAAACCTAACTAACCTAAGGACACCACACACACCCATGCCCGAGGCAGGACTCGAACCTGCGATCGTAGCGGTCGCGCGGTTCCGGACTGTAGAGCCTAGAACCGCTCGGCCACTCCGGCGGGCTGTGCATGGTTTTTCAACGTGTCTATGGCGAAACAATCTTGATTTACATACATAAACGGTTGTCGATCATCACACAGTTATGGGACGTACCACGTATATCTGTTTTTAGAATTACGTGGGATGGAAAAAAAAAAGTAGAGGCAGGGAGATTCAATCCACAAACCTCACGCTTATGAAACTAAGCACTTACTCGCTTGGCTGCGGAATCCTTGAACACTGGCGTTCATACGAAGTATGTAGCACTCCTCAAGTTTTCAGACTCGATTTTCTCGGAACCGACTGAGAGTTGCGTCTTCCGGTTTTCATACGTTGACATCCTAGTCGTGCTCTTCATATCTACATCTACATTTATACTCCGCAAACCACCAGCGGTGTGTGGCGGAGGGCACTTTACGTGCCACTGCCATTACCTCCCTTTCCTGTTCCAGTCGCGTATGGTTCGCGGGAAGAACGACTGCCGGAAAGCCTCAGTGCGCGCTCGAGTCTCTCTAATTTTACATTCGTGATCTGCTCGGGAGGTATAAGTAGAGGGAAGCAATATATTCGATACCTCATCCAGAAACGCACCATCTCGAAACCTGGACAGCAAGCTACACCGCGATGCAGAGCGCCTCCTTTGCAGAGTCTGCCACTTGAGTTTGCTAAACATCTCCGTAACGCTATCACGCTTACCAAATAACCCTGTGACGAAACGCGCCGCTCTTCTTTGGATCTTCTCTATCTCCTCTTGTCAACCCGACCTGGTACGGATCCCACACTGATGAGCAATACTCAAGTATAGGTCGAACGAGTGTTTTGCAAGCCACGTCCTTTGTTGATGGACTATATTTTCTAAGGACTCTCCCAATGAATCTCAACCTGGTACCCGCCTTACCAACAATTAATTTTATATGATCATTCCACTTCAAATCGTTCCGCACGCATACTCCCAGATATTTTACAGAAGTAACTGCTACCAGTGTTTGTTTCGCTGTCATATAATCATACAATAAAGGATCCTTCTTTCTATGTATTCTCAATACATTACATTTGTCTATGTTAAGGGTCAGTTGCCATTCCCTACACCAAGTGCCTATCCGCTGCAGATCTTCCTGCATTTCGCTGCAATTTTCTAATGCTGCAACTTCTCTGTATACTACAGCATCATCCTCGAAAAGCCGCATGGAACTTCCGACACTACCTACTAGGTCATTTATACAGGGTGTTACAAAAAGGTACGGCCAAACTTTCAGGAAACTTTCCTCACACACAAAGGAAGAAAATATGTTATGTGGACATGTGTCCGGAAACGCTTACTTTCCATCTTAGAGCTCATTTTATTACTTTAATTATGGAATGGAAACACACAGCAACAGAACGTCCCAGCGTGAATTCAAACACTTTGTTACAGGAGTTGTTCAAAATGTCCTCCGTTAGCGTGCATACATGCATCCACCCTCCGTCGCATGGAATCCCTGATGCGCTGATGCAGCCCTGGAGAATGGCGTATTCTGTCACAACCGTTCACAATACGAGCACGAAGAGTCTCTACATTTGGTACCGGGGTTGCGTAGACAAGAGCTTTCAAATGGCCTCATAAATGAAAGTCAAGAGGGTTGAGGAGAGCGTGGAGGCCATGGAACTGGTCCGCCTCTACCAATCCATCGGTCACCGAATCTGTTGTTGAGAAGCGTACGAACACTTCGACTGACATGTGCAGGAGCTCCATCGTGCATAAACTGTGTCGTACTTGTAAATTCACATGTTCTACTAGCACAGGTAGAGTATCCCATATGAAATCATGATAACGTGCTCCATTGAGCGTAGGTGGACGAAACTAAAATGAGCTCTAACATGGAAATTAAGCGTTTCCGCACACATGTCCACATAACATCTTTTCTTTATTTGTGTGTGAAGAATGTTTCCTGAATGTTTGGCCGTACCTTTCTGTAACACCCTGTATATATTGTGAAAAGCAATGGTCCCATAACACTCCCCTGTGGCACGCATGAGGTTACTTTAACGTCTGCAGACGCCTCCATTGAGAACAACATGCTGTGTTCTGTTTGCTAAAAACTCTTCAATCCAGCCACACAGCTGGTCTGATATTCCGTAGGCTCATACTTTGTTTATCAGGCGACAGTGCGGAACTGTATCGAACGCCTTCCGGAGGTCAAGGAAAATGGCATTTACCTGGGAGCCTCTATCTAATATTTTCCGGATCTCATGAAGAAATAAAGCGAGTTGGATCTCACACGATCGCTGTTTCCGGAATCCATGTTGATTCCTACAGAGTAGCTTCTGGGTTTCCAGAAATGACATGATACGCGAGCAAAGAACATGTTCTAAAATTCTACAACAGATCGATTTCAGAGATATAGGCCTATAGTTTTGCGCAGCCGCTCGACGAGCTTACTTGAAAGCTGGGACTACCTGTGCTCTTTTCCAATCATTTGGAACCTTCCGTTCCTCTAGATACTTGCGGTTCAAGTGGCTGTCAACGTGAACCAAACTGGTGAAGTTTAAAATTATAAAGTGGCTGGTTGCCGTATTTTTACAGTGAAATATGAAAAATAAGTATCTAGTGCAGTTTTTCATTATATAAATCGTGCAGAAATAAAGTCAACAGAAGCTTCCAAAGTCAGCCAGATGATTATATTGCGTGATTAGTTTTCCGCTGGAAGGGTGACGCCATGCGAGTGGAATGCTCGCGACACGGGAGCCCAGCCCCACAGTGGCGTGGGCTCGTGCTTCCGGCTTTCGCAGGCGCTGCGGGACCTGCAGGCGGCCGCTTTGTTCGGCTCTTTGTGCCGGCCCGCGGCTGGCAGGGGTGCTCAGACGGGGGACAGGGCAGGTGCCGGCTCGCTCACACATGTGGCGAGACGGCGGGCCAGAGCAGCCCCACAAGGACCTGACCTGCCTGGGATGCAGGACCGCTGCCACAGGGCGCCCCCCAAGTTCTGACCTCACAGCCTGCGTTCCGGACGCACAGATAGCGTGGGCCGCTCTGTGACCACATTTTCAAAATCAAAATATGGAACACGAATTACAAGTCGAAATGAATCGAAATTTTGTGGCAACTTTCGTTGTAACAGATTTATATTAAAAGACTTGGGTTATGTGGACTCTGATCAGGATTTATTGTTTGTTGACTGTCGATTCGAAGTGAAGAAATTGTAAAAGAAAACTGGCCAAGTGCGACTAATACTCGTGCACTGACAGTTCCGTTGTTGTGGTCTTCCGTCCAGAGACTGGTTTGATGCAGCGCGCCATGCTACTCTATCCTGCGCAAGCTCCTTCATTTCCGAGAACCTAATGAAACATAAATCCTTCCGAATCTCATAAGATTCTCATAAAATGTATTTCCAAATTGCGAATACAGTATCACCACAGCTGTAAAATGTACTGGAAACTGATGAAAATATGTGCTGGACCGGGCCTCGAACTTGGAAATGAGAATAAATCCTCGAAACGCGTTGTTCTAATGACGGGACAGTACGTACTTCCTCTCACATATTTGGTTCATATTGACAGGATCTGTAGGGCACGTCTAAGTCTTCAACATATACAAACAGCAAGATGTGACTCTCAACTGTTTTCGAGAAAGTCAAGCTGGGAAATTTTGCGTGTTCTTATATGATCGTAGTGCTCGCAGAGTCAGCGGCCGAGTGTGTAATTTTCCGGCAGTAATTTTTCTTTTTCATTCCCATGTCATTCTAAGAACATAATTATTATGACTTTGCAGATTATAAATATTGAATCAGTCATTCATCACTTTCATGATCTTTATCCTGAAAAAGAAGAAACCCCATAGCGGCTTCGGCTATCTGAGCACACTTCACGGGCAAATCCAAACTTCCATATGACCCAGTGGCTGCTCTCCATAGTGCTGGCACAGTTATTCTCGCACTGGGAGAGACTTACGTAGTTTTCTCATCAGGTTGCCTTCGCCTTGGCATGAAATACGTTACTGGAGTGACCTTATTTGACAGTGTCTGTAAAGTTCGATGACACATGTCCAAAGGAACATTATATTCAACTTTACAGACGCTGTCAAATACCGACACCGCACTAATGTCTTTCATAAGATTCTACTTCAATTTTTAATTTTTCAATAAAATTTTCTGCTGCTTTTGGGTCAGTTGTAAGTTTTTTACTCAAATCCAACTCACGAATACTGTACCTCGCCTTGAAATTCCGCAGCCAGCCGTTGCTTGCTTTAAATGAAGAAAAACCCCGATTTCCTCGACTCAAAGTTTTGCTGTATCGCTAACAATCGGCCCTGATGGAGGGTTTCCCATTGCTCGCGGCTGCAACTTGATTAATTCCTGTTCATTTTCTTTGTTTTCTGTTGTTTTCATCCCTATTCTCTAGGAACGTGTTTTTTTTAAAGTATGAAACTGTTGACATTCTCTTGCTACACATTTCAGCTAACTGCGTAGCTTATCTCTCATGCCCTTGTCTAATTGTTTAAGGACTTTTTACCTTGTCTGGCAACGATAAGACAAAGTGTTTCCTTTTAGAAGACATCTACCACATAATAAAACACATTGTTGTTGTTTTGGTCTTCAGTCCTGAGACTGGTGTGATGCAGCTCTCCATGCTACTCTATCCTGTGCAAGCTTCTTCATCTCCCAGTACTTACTTTTACCTACATCCTTCTGAATCTGCTTAGTGTATTCATCTCTTGGCTTCCCTACGATGTTTACCCTCCACACTTCCCTCCGATACTAAATTGGTTATCCCTTGATGCCTCAGAATGTGTGCTACCAACCGTTCCCTTCTTCTAGCCAAGTTCTGCCACAAATTCCTCTTCTCCCCAATTCTATTCGATACCTCCTTTTTAGTTGCGTGATCTAGTCATCTAATCTTCTGCATTCTTCTGTAGCACCTCGTTTCGAAAGCTTCTATTCTTTTTTTGTCTAAGTTATTTATCATCCATGTTTCACTGCCATACATGGCTACACTTCATGCAAATAGTTTCAGAAAAGACTCCCTAATACTTAACTCTATACTCGATGTTAACAAATTACTCTTCTTCAGAGACGCGTTTCTTACCATAGCCAGCCTACATTTTATATCCTTCCAACTTCGACCGTCACCAGTTATTTTGTTTCTCAAATAGCAAAACTCATCTACTACTTTAAGTTTCTCATGTCCTAATCTAATTCCCTCAGCATCATCTGATTTAATTCAACTACATTCCATTATACTCGTTTTGCTTTTCTTAATGTTCATCTTATAGCTCCCTCTCAAGACACTGTGCATTCCGTTCAACTTCTCTTCCAGGTCCTTTGCTGTCTCTGTCAGAATTACAATGTCATCGGCAAACCTCAAAGTTTTTATTTCTTCTCCATGGATCAAATGGTTCAAATAACTCTAAGCACTATGGGACTTAACATACGAGGTCATCAGTCCCTAGCCTTAGAACTCCCAAGGCTATCAGTGGTTCCGTACAAACTTATATGCACGGGGTTGGAACTTGGCAACTATTTATTTACAGCTCGTACAAAATAGATACGTGTTTCAGAGTTTTGCTGACCTTCAAAGTAGTCACCAGCAGCTTTTTGAAAGTATACACCACCATTTGACCGTATATGACTGTATTTTTCTAATGTAGTCTACATTTCGGCTTTTACGCGATTATTATTGAGTACAATGTTAAAAGATGCTAGACCATTAACATGTCATATCTGGTAATGCCAGTCCAAAAATGGTTCAAATGGCTCTGAGCACTATAGGAGGTCATCAGTCGCCTAGAACTTAAACTAATTGAATCTAACAAACCTAAGGACATCGTACACATCCATGTCCGAGGCAGGATTCGAACCTGCGACCGTAGCGGTCGCTCGGCTCCAGACTGTAGCGCCTAGAACCGCACGGCCAATCCGGCCGGCTAAAAAGGTTTGTTAGAGTAACGTTTAAAATTCTGAAGTAAATCGGCCAAGAACGTTTTGAGATTTTCAGTAACGATGTTTCCACTTTATAAATTGCATATATATTACACATATATTCAAACTATATATATTTCTATCTATCTGAACGTCTGAAAGTTCTTTAGAGGATTGTGTAAGATTTGAAGTAAATCGCTCAACAACTTTTCGAGACTTTTGGTGACAACGTTTCCTCATTATATGTCACATATTTATTTATACTCTATATATATTTAAAATATGAATATAAAGCACGCGCATATTTGAATGCAACGTTATGCCAAAATTTTGAGTCAGTTGACCCACTATTTTTCGAGTTTTGCGATCAAAAACATACGCAGGCATAATTTATATTTAAAACATTACTTATTTTTAATAAATTAATGTCTTCGTTTCTTATGGATTTCATTTCTTAATTCTGCTTGAGTCAGCATAAATAAAATGGATATACTACCTGTAAGAAATTTAGAACGTCATCTTCATTGGTTCCAATGATTGCAGAAACATGGTTTTTTTACATGGCAGCACAGGCCTTGCAGATCCCACTTGACGATTCATCTGAAGTAAAACTGCCTTGCGTAGAGGACGCCAGTGTAGGAGGAGTGGAGGCATAGGATACGTGACCCTGTGACCTTGCCCGCTCTGGGGAGGGGGGGAGTGGTTGAGAGCCGTCGGCCCCTGGGCGGAACACGCCGCCCCACAAAAGCTTTACACACGCCGCTCGCCTCACGGAATCCTACCACGCCTACTTCTGTTACATTTCCAGTATACTACGCACGCTAATTGTGGCAGGTAACGCTGTACTCAAAAGGGACGTGAAAAAGTCCGTGGACGAGGAGCTGGGCGAGTATTGTGACGTCACAATGTTGAATTTCACGTTTCAGAGCATTCGCCCATGTCAGTGGCAGAATCACACAAGTTAGATTTTTGCTTCGTGAAGAGGAATGTGGCCAATGAGATGCAAGATCAGAACTTACGAGAGTCCATATTGGATTGCATCATTTGCAGTTGAACCCCGAGATTGGTGGCTTTGATGCTATAACTTGCGTTCTACGAATGCACAAATCAACAAAAAATGGTGCATCGCCCACCTATGTGGTGCAAGTGTCTTGCTATTGTGATTGTTCCTGTACCGAAGGAAGGTCATCCATGACGTTACTTGTAAACATACACACAGATATTTACCATGAGCGCTGCCTACGGTTAGAACACTCGAATGGATTGGGGAATTTCACTTGAAAGTAAAGCTGCAGTAGAGGCACATTAGAGACGCCTGAGGAACAGTAGGGTGAACATCCCAGCATGCCGCGAAAGACTGTCGCGAGCAATGATCGGATACGCATCGCTGTGTTACGCGCAGAAGGCTTCTCAATCAAGGAAGTTGCCCAATGTGTGCACCGATATCTAAGTGGTGTAGTGCAGACATGGAATCAGTTCCAAATGACGGGTAGTGTTGAGGACTCACACGGCACCGACAGTCCACGCTCGACAAGTGAACAGAATGATCAAAAGCTACTACTTTTGAGTCAAGGGAACGGTCGGCTGAGTGATCCAGAACTGAATTCATGCTTCGAAGAGGCGGCAGGGCACATGTATTAGCATCAGACTATTAGGAGACAATTGCATGGTGCGAATCGCCATTCCCGACGATGATGACGAGCACCAAGTCGCGCAGAACACCATGGCCTCTGTTAAAGAAGGGCAAGAAATCATCAAAAATGTAAACCTCAGGAAAGACGATGGGTGTTGTTTATAGGCGAATCTCGGATCTATTTGTACTCTGATAGTCGGAGGTAACTTGTATGGAGTCAACCCGGTAATACTGAATGACTCCAAACATTACGTCACACATGTGGCACAAGATGATGGTGGAGTGATGTTATAGGGTGGCCTTACAAGGGACCATCGTACACCTCTCCTGCTTGTTGAGAGTAATCTCCCTGGTCGAAGGCACAAGGGACGATATTATGCAAAGCAGATGCTACTGCTACATGCTAGTGTCAGTTTCATCTTGAAGGGCGATAACTTGTGTGTTCGTAGTGCTATTTTCGTAAACACGTTCCTTCAGCATGCTAGGATCACCAGAATGGAGTGGCCTGCCTATTCCCTGGATATGAACCCAAAGGAATATCTGTGATATCGATTGAAACGAGCTGTATTTGAACGTCGCCAACGACTACTCTGCGTTACGACACAGAATAGCCACTGAAGAGTGGGAATTCGGCCATGGCTTGATGATCTCATCGATGGTGTACCATGACGGATTCAAGACTGCATTCGAGCAAGGGATCGGTCCACACATTTTGACATTGCTCAGGAGTGCTGTGGAAAAAAAGCGTTTGAAACAGACGATGTAGTTGTTACAAAAGCGTTTCTTTTTTATTTGATGGTCTGGACGCATTGCAGATAAACATACACGCATGCCTGACGCGCAATTTATGTTTTCCATCGTGTGAATTTCGAAATAAATGGGTGATAACTTTTGTAGAGGTGAGTATGTGCTTGAGAGCACCAACACATTAGCGTCCCTGCTGAGAGGCAATGTTTGTCAGGTGTTCGTCTGCTATAATCAGAGGTAATTTCGTTTTTTGGCTGTAACTGCTGAACATTAATTGTTGGACATTTTTTCGTAGCTACTTTACTCATTATCTATCACTATCGTACACCATGCCCCTTTGGTGTGAAGCCATGAAACGTGGTAGAAGGCTGCTCAGTTTTCTTCATTGTCGTTGCGATTTTGCCTCTCTGTGGTACTCTCTCTCGTTGCCACTGAGTTCAGTCTACTTCCCGTAGAGTAGTTTCGCGTCCCTCAGGGCGTTAGTTTCCACAAAGGCAACAAAGGTTGCATATTCAATGTACAGTGGCCAATCACATTAATGTGACCACCTGCTTTAGAAGCTCTGGCAGGTGCAGGAATAGAGTCAGTCAGGAAGATGCATATGGAGCCATGCCGACTCCATTGTCGCGGCCACCTGCCCTAGGTTGATCGGTTGAGGATCCATGGTGCGAACAGCCCGGTCGAGGTGGTCCTACAGATTCTCGATTGCCCTTAACTGCGGGGAGTTTGGTGGCCAGGGGAGTACGGAAACGCATCGTGATGTTCTTCGAACCACGCATGTACATTGCGACATATGTGAAACGCCGCTATGTCCTGCTGGTAGATGCCATTGAGCCGTGCGCGGCTTGTGTTCGTGCCGTCTCTCATTTAACATCCTGTATTTGCCGTACTGCCACCTCGTTATGTTAGTTTCAGTTACTCGTGTCACTGAGTTGCTGTTTTACCTGGCCGTGAGCGGCAGCAGCAGTGCTTATCGACGTAACCGCTGCCGTATTATCTTTGCTGCACTGCTATTACTTCCCGGTCGCCGTGTCTCGACCAGTCAGTTGGAACGTGCCAACAGTTAGTTCGGACCTGGCAGTGTTTGAGTTGACACGCGGCGCAAGTTCAGTCGGGGCGCGGTAGCAGTGAGGTCCCGACCGCCATGACTCGCCCGACGGTTGCCGACACACATGATTGGAGTGGCGACGACTTTGGTTGGTCGTCGGTCGGTTGTCTTCCCGGACGATGTGTATTTGGCCAGCGATCACTTGTGGGTTGGCTGTGTGTGCCGACTCGTGATTCGTCCCTGTGATTGTACAGTCACTGCCGTTAGCATTGTCTAGTTCTTCGTGCAAGTGTTCGTGATACTGTGTGTAGTTCGCGTGCTTTTAATTGACAAGTTATTTTAAATGTCGGCGTACTGGCTCTGAGGAGTCGGTCGGTTAGTGTGGATCAGCCAGGAAATCGCACGGCGCAGTGGGCCGGGCCCGCTGGCGGTCTCTACGCAGTGTCGGAGTGTGTGGGAGCTGTTACGATTGCTGCGGGGTTCGTGGCTCAGCGACACAGGACATCAAAGTTGTGAGGTGATTCAATTACCGAAGCCAGTCTGTTCTCATTGTGCCGTTGGTTTCCATGGTTGGCTGTTGGGGGTATTCCCATGAGCAACAGCGAGTGTTCGAGTTGGCGAAAGTGTGGCCACCATCCGGTGGAGTTTAACTGTATGTTGTGTATTTGAAGTCCAAATGCACCAGCGGAATTTTCTGCTTTGTGGCCGTTTGCGTTCCGTTTATCTGCCCTGGCCGCTGACGTAAAATTCAGGCAGTGTCCTTTCTTCACCGTGTTGTCGCTGTCCGACACGTGTGTGTAGTTTTGACAGCTTATGCATACTTGGTTGTGGGCGGCTACGCCTTTTACGTTTTGGCTTTGAAATTTCTTATGTACTGGTCGGGTTAGAAAGCAAGTCGTCTTGTCGGTGGGTCCGTTGACTGTCTCTTGGTTCGGTTGCTTGTCTCCCATAAGCGAACGTTAATATTTCAAGTGCAGACCGAACTCTGGAAACTTCTCAGTCCCGCTGGCTGTAATGCCATTTCTTATTGGTGTTTGATTGTGTATTTTAATGGCTCATAGCTGATGGTTTGAATTTGTATGCTTTTAGTTGGGTTTTAAATAACGGGCCTTCAGCCGTTTTAAAATTGAAAGTTCTTTACTTGTCAAGTCTTGCATTATTTGGGCGTTTAGCCTCATTTACAAATATTTTTAGATAATGCTTTGGGCCTTCTGCCTTTTGAAAATTTATTGTAGTTGTGTATTTCAATCATGGGTCTTCATCCATTTTAAAAATTAAAGAGGTTGTGCCCTTAAGCCATAAGATTGTGTCACATATTCAGTCGATAGTTAAGCTCGGAAATCTGCGCTGTAATGTGTTCGAGTGTAACTACAAGCCGCTCATTTTTGGCCCCTTTCCACAATTCCAACAAACTGTTCTGTCCTGTGGATTTAACCAGGCGTGTCAGCCATCGTGCCGGGGAACAACAAAATGTCTGTAAGGAAGGGCATGGTCCCCAAGGATGGATGCAGACTTTTGTAGATCCATTGTGCCTCCAATATAACGAGGTCTCTCAAGGAATGCCAGAAAATATTTCCCAGACTATAACGTTCCCTCCTGGTTGTAGGGCGTTTGCTTGGACGTTTCACGCCGTAGACGCCAACGGCCATCTTTCCAATACCGCATCTGATGCAGTTCATCTGAAATGGCCACCTGTCACCACTGAGTGTACGTCCAGTTGGCAGAACGGTCATTGAGGAGACATTGTAAGTAGCCTCTTGGTTTATCTGAGTGGTCAGTTGCTGAACAGTTGCACGTCTACTCGCCCATACACATCTCTGCACCCGCCGTTCACTGCTGTCTTCCATGGTCCATGGTGCACCACAGTTGCGTCGGCGCTGGTTTTGCCATGCGTGGTATACTTTAACCATGGCGGCACGCAACAGTTTACAAACTTAGCCGTTTTGGAAATGCTTCAAATGGTTCAGATGGCTCTAAGCATTATGGGACTTAACATCAGAGGTCATCAGTCCCCTAGAACTTACAAGGGAACCTCCCCATCACACACCCCTCAGATTTAGTTATAAGTTGGCACAGTGGATAGGCCTTCCAAAACTGAACACAGATCAATTGAGAAAACAGGAAGAAGTTGTGTGGAACTAAGAAGAAAAATAGGCAAAATATACAAACTGCGTAGTCCATGTGCAAGATAAGCAACAACAAGGCTGACTTGAGCTCAGGAGTGCCGTGGTCCTGTGGTTAGCGTGAGCAGCTGCGGAGCGATAGGTCCTTGGTTTAAATCTTCCCTCGAGTGGAAATTTTAATTTTTTTATTTTCTGTTCATGTGACAAACTCATATGTTTTCATCACTTTTTTTGGGAGTGATTTTCACATCCACAAGAAAACCTAAATCGGGCAAGGTAGAAGAATCTTTTTACCCATTCGCCAAGTGTACAAGTTAGGTGGGTCGACAACAATATTCCTGTCATGTGACGCACATGTCGTCACCAGTGTCGTATAGAATATATCAGACGTGTTTTCCTGCGGAAGAATCGGTTGACCTATGGCCTTGCGATCAAATGTTTTCGGTTCCCATTGGAGAGGCACGTCCTTTCGTCTACTAAACGTACGGTTTTGCAGTGCGGTCGCAAAACACAGACACTAAACTTATTACAGTGAACAGAGATCGTCAATGAACGAATAGACAGATCATAACTTTGTGAAAATAAAGAAATAAAACTTTTCGATTGAGGGAAGACTTGAACCAAGGACCTCTCGTTCCGCAGCTGCTTACGCTAACCACGGGACCACGGTGCTGCTGAGTTGACATTATCCTTGATGTTGCTAATCTTGCGCATGGACTACTCAGTTTGTATATTTTGTTTATTTTTTCATAGTTCCAAACAACTTCTTCCTATTTTCTCGGTTGATCTCTTTTCAGTTTTTCAAGGCCTATCCACTGTGCTAACTTATAATTAAATCAGAGGGGGGTGCGATGGGGAGGTTCCCTTGTTAGAACTACTTAAACCTAACTAACCTAAGGACATCCATGCCCGAGGCAGGATTCGAACCTGCGCCCGTAACGGTGGGACGGTTCCAGACTGAAGCGCCTAGAGCCGCTCGGCCACGTAGGCCGGCGGAAATGCTTCCAACCTTGTTTCGAAAGCCAACGATCATGCTCCTTTGAACATCAGATAAATCGCTCCGTATTCGCATTACGACAGACTACACTGTTGAGGTCACCCTGACACGCTTTATGTACCCTCCACCGCTAGCGATGCCACGTGCCGTTTGTGAGTAGCTATTGCCCGCTGATATTTACATAGGCGGTGTCACTCACCTTGTATGTTCACTCTGTAATTCCTTTTCAGGTCTACAGTACAGTTATATCAATGAATTTACCTCATATCTGCTATTTTCGTACAAAAGAAACCACATTTCCGTTATGTATAATACTAGTCGCCTATGTGATTTTTTAGAACATGTCATTTATGTCATTCACGTTCTAACAACCCTGCCACAACAAAGGTCAAAAATTAATTATGATTGTAGTGTTGCTCGCGCTGCTAAATATTGCATTTTCGGGCAACAACAAGATTATATTATATGGCAAGTGTCATTAGAGCACAGTTAATAAAGTCATTTCTTGAAATGATGGATAAACTATGCACTCATCTTTTCGTGTTTCCCACGCTGGTCTCGTTGTGAACTCATGGCTCAATCGTCGAAAATCTAGGTAGTGATGATTCCAAGCTCGGATGCAAAGAGGCCTAGGTGTTGTTCTGCGATATTCAAAAGTTTTATAGATGTGTTTTATAAACCATTCTTGAAGATTAAAGTTTTGCAAGTTACGACAATGGTGATGTAAAAAAAAAGTAATCAGCACTCCGAATTTAAGTTACACTTCTTTTTATTACTTTTATTGCAATATCACGTAACGTTCCAAAACATCACTTCACAAACATACTTGAAAATTTCTTCCTCACTGTTTAAGTTCACATTTCATAAACTGACTTCAATTTGCTTCTTTTTAACGTGACTCTAACAACCGACCAAAAATCAGAGTTACAAGTGCGTGGAAGATCATAGTGACAAAATAAAAAATACACATAAGAATAGTATCATTGCAATATATACATATCGATGTATCGAAGTACCTCTACATTGATGAAATCAAATCTGAATGTTGCCACAGAAATATGTTAACTATTTTACAGAAACACAGTAGAATATTGCTGGTATCGAGAGGTTGAGGTGAGGTGCCGTGATGGTTACGTAATTCAAGTACCATTACAACGAGATTGTCGTTAGCATAAGTAGAGGTGATTTTGGAATCAATTAATCCTTGTCTGCATCATTTTCTGTGGCATCAAAATTAATACAGTTCTTCAAAATTCCAGAGTTAGGTGGTACACACACTACAGTGCGACTACTCTTGTCCTGGTAAATGGTGACGATGCTGAGACCTGAAGCAAACCGCAGATACTTGACGTTTAATACTAATATGTCTTACAACCGTTTTTGACAGACTTTGCTGTCATCTTCAGGTCTGCAAAGTGAGTTGTGCCATATACTCTGTGTAAGGTGGATTAGCAATTAATGGAACATTTTCAGCTAAAGTAAACAGATGTACTGTGAATTTTATTGTGTATGTTGTGATTTAAAGACAGAACAATCATCTGTGAGGACTACATACACAGACATGGCCTTGGTGCTGTCTGATTGTAAAAGTTTTATTACTGACTAACCTTTGTAAAAGTTGCTACATTTTATCCACTAACATGACAACTTGGTGTGAGGTTCCAGCTCACAATGAACAAGTGTTTTAAGAGAAGTTTTGAAGACCTGAAGATGACAGCAAAGTCTGTCGAAACTGTTTGTTGAAAGTAACGAAATATTTATGCGACCTTGGGCTTAGAAAATTTTTTTACCAAATAAAACAGATCGCTTCTTCACATTTCTCAACATGAGAAAATTCAGTTCTCCGCACTTGTTCTCCCTGCAAAATAGTGCTCGTTAGTGATTGGAGTTAATGTTGCATCGTTGCAGGTGGTCCGGATCCGGATGGTTTTGTTTGCATTTTGGGGGTATTTTCTACAATATGATCATCCTGACGGTCATTCATGTTGCACTGTTGACCAGAACACACCGGAACGGCTGCGGCCGCCGTTGGATCAATAGCTTCTTGTGCGTTTGTTTAACTGGCGGTGGACACCTGCGAAGGACTGAAGTTGGACATGGACCGTGAGCCCCCGCGCCCGTGGCCGTTAGTTCCGCTCGTTGAGCGTTGCCGGGGGTAATTAAAGCCCTGCACAGCCGCCTTTATCTGGACGTCGACTCGCCGCCGTCTCGCTTCGCTGAGATCTTTTGGCGCCCATTGAGTTCCGCCAGCAGCTGACGGTGGAAGACAGTGTCGCTGTCTGCAAAACGGTGGCTGATCTGGAACTAGGGGACATGTTAGACTTCTTTCATACCTGTTAGCACCGTACCGGCGAGCAGGTTTCGTGAAGTAGCAGGAAAAAAAATCGATTAGATTTATAAGTGCTTTTAGTATCAAAACCCGGTGTTTTTTTTTTCAATTCCATATTGATCAAAAAATAGAAATGATATTTAACAACTAATAAAATATTTTTATTTTTAACCAATAGTCGTATATATAGTGTCAAAAAAACATCCACATACTTTAGGAACAGGTTCCTTAAACCAAAGTAAGTAAAAAATGTCTAGTAAAACGGTCGCAGGTTCGAATCCTGCCTCGGGCATGGATGTGTTTGATGACCTCAGGTTAGTTAGGTTTAAGTAGTTCAAATTTCTTGGGGACTAATGACACCAGATGTTAATTCCCATAGTGCTCAGAGCCATTTGAACCACTTTGCCTAGTAAGTATGGGCTCTAAAATGCATACCGTAAGAGGTATGAGCACTTATCCATCTCCGATACTATGAAACACATCTCTTTTACTACAAAGTCTTTGCTTTCCATATCTTGGGAGGAGACAGTTTTGACCAAAACAACTCTTGCCTGTATTTTGTCTAGTAAACAAAGGATCTAAAATGTATATTATAACAGCTACAATTATTTGTTCACCAGATACTGTGAAACATCTCCTCTATTGAACAAGTGGTCATAGCTGTTAACGTTTGCATTTTAGAACCAATGTTTGCGGGACATTTTTTCTTGTTTTGTTCCGTAGCACATCATTTCGAAATTTGAAAAGCAAAGAGCGTGCAATAGAAAAGATGTGTTTCGTAGTATCAAAGATGAAGAAATACTCATATCTCTCAAGTTTTGCACTTGAGAGCCCTTGCTCGATTCAGACGGACCATAAGTATCTAAAACAGGAAAGTCAGTGGTGACACATCCAACCACGACAGGGCATAGCAAAGAGAATCAAAGAGAATTATCATTCAGTCTCTCGCCCCTAGTAAATTAGAGGTAAGGAATTCACAATGAAGGTGGCTATGTGCATAAACTTTGCAAAAAATTCATCCCTGCCGTATGATGTTTACTTTAACAGCCATTTTTCAGTATATTCATTCAGTATCGATGTACTTGCAATAGGTGAATTTTTTTATGTTTATGCTGAATACATTCCGAAAAAGAGCGCCAGTGCAATGACTTCATCAGTTTTTCACTTCATCACTCACGCCTTGGATGAATACATTGAGTGGGGTCCAAAACAAGAAATAATTGTCTGAATATCTTAAGAGCTATGAAGACTTTCACAGCAAAGAGATGTTTTCACAGTACCGAAGATGAACAAGTTCTCATGCTTTTAAGGTGTGCACCTTAGAAACCATGTTTAACAGATGTTTTTGCTTTGAATGATCGTTCCTGAAACTTGACGATTCTTCCTGTGAGTTTTGTGATTCTGCTGGTGATCAAAATAAAAATTTCACCGTCTTCCCCTTCTTTTTTGTAACTCTGTGTCCCGAATGAGATAGAAATTACATTCCCTGTGCGTGGCCATGGAAAAACCTGAAGACTTCAAGGAAATGACAGAAACATCCAAATGTCCATCTCCTTTGTCTGTGGTCAATGTTAATCAAGAAATGGAAAACACTGTTCGAGTCAAAGCATGCTGCAAAATGCCCTTTCAAAACTCAGCCTATTAAGATAATATAATCTGAGTCGAGCCACTGCCGTATGCTGAAAAATCAAACGCCTTATCACGGAGGAATTCAAAATGACATTATGAGGACATCATGACAAATTCACCCAATGGATGGGCTGTTTGAACTACCTTTATCTGCTTACAGTGATATGTTTAACTTCAGAATTCCTTACTTGTATAGTGCAGAGTAGTTTTGCAGTTACCTTCTGTTCACTGTAATCTAACTCTTAACAGTTCGGTTCTTCATTCTAAATGTCCTTCATTTTCCACGCTAAAATACAACGATTTGTAACGTGTGATTATTTTTTTCCGTCCTGGTGCTGTGAAATTCCCCAGTCAGCTGCCCAAAGCTAAATAAACGTGATAACAATACTATCGCCCCATTATCACAATAAATTCGCTTAGTCTTGATTATTATGGAATTACTGCCCTGTTTCACTTGACTTACCTGTTTATTTCCCCATAAAAAGTGACATTTGACTGCGTTTTGGAAAATTGTTTCACTCTGGCAACAACGCTGGGTGCCAACAACGCTGTTTCTACATTCGATGCATCCAAGATGTTTAACTTATGATATAAAAATTATTTTATGTTCTTAAATATTGATATAATCACGCTCAAACATTAAAATCGCTTTTTCACTAGTTTCATAAAAACTGACTTACTGGCTCTAATCGCATATACAAACGCGAACACACACAGACACATATATATATTTATTCCAACCACAGATATGAAAATAAATTGTTCAGAAACTAAGAAATAAAAAGTCAGTAGGCTTAGATGAAGTACCAACGTGTGACCTGAAACAATGCATAGGGATTATACAAGGCCCCTTAACAAATATAATAAATGAATCAGGGACATTTACAGTGCAGTTAAAACAGTCAACAAATGTACCTTTGCTTAAGGAAGGTAATGCAGAAGACAGAAAATTACCAGCTCATTTCCCTGCTGTCACCATTCTCAAAAATAATAGAAGCAATTATGAAATAAAGATTAATGAATTACCTGAATAAATACAATATTTTAAGCGAATCACAGTTTGATTTCCGAAGTGGCAAAAATAGTAGAATTCACAAAAGTTGTACTTGATGCTCTTGATAAAGATGAGTGTGTCACAGGCATATTTTTGGATCGTTCTAAGGCCTTTTCACAGTTGACCACAAGATTCTATTACATAAATTTGAAGCTTAGGAATAAGATGGGTAGCTAATGGCTGGTCTCCATCATACCTGTTCGATAAGGTACAAATAATAGAGATAGACATACTTCAAATAGATCTAAACATTTAGTAAAACACTTATCAGAACAAAAATACATTAGTATAGGGGTTCTGCAAGATAGGATATTAGGACCAACACTATTCCTGATATACATCAATGACTTTCCCAGTAATGTTACTCATGGTGAAAAAATTCTCTTCGCTGACGACAGCCAATATTATAGTCACCGAGGAAACAAGAGAATTCCTTGCAGAGAAAGCAAATGAAACTCTCAAGGAAGTTTACGATTGGTCAGTAAGCAATAAAGTGACATTGAACGTCAAGAAAACTAATGCCATGAATTCCAGTTTGAAGAGGAAAAATGACAATATTAAATTAAATGTAGATGTCACCTCTATAGACTGTGTAACAAATGCAAAATTTCTAGGAATGAATATTGATTCTCAGTTTAAGTGGCATGAACACACAAAGGTACTTGCAAACAGAATGTTATCGGCATGTTATGCCCTTAGGATCCTATCATCAGTGTGTAACATGCAGTGTCTTTTAGTTACATACTATTATTATGCACACTCAATTCTTAGCTATGGAATTCTTTGTTGAGGAACAAGTGCACAAAATATAAACACAATTTTCAAACTCCAGAAAAGAGTCATAAGAATAATAACCAAAAATAGTACTCGAGCTCATTGTACAGACCTGTTCAAAACACTGGGGATTTTAACTGCTCCATGTGGATACATTTACCAGTCAGTTGTACACATCTAAAATAACATTGATAAGTACTGCATAAACAGCTTTGTCCATGACCATGACTCAAGTTACATTTACCAAGAAAAAATAAACATAAAACTCAAAACAGCATTTTCTACCAAGGATTAAAACTGTATAATAAATTACCAAAAGAGATTAAAGAAACTACAAAAATACACTTATTTAAAAAGGCAGTTAAAAAGTACCTGTTATGCAATACATTTTATACATTGAAGGATAGCTTAGGTAAAACAGAGTAGGGGTTTCGTAAAAAAACGCTATACAAATAAATAATAACAATGATTATATCCAACATCACACATAACACCTTCACGGTATGGTTTTTTCCTACTTTTTTCATTTTCTAGAAATACTTACCCTCAAATTAAGCGCGGCACAATACTAGCACTCTTCCCCTTTCTGAGCTCAACATCTCACTCATTATAGACAGATGCTGACTCAGTTTTTCAGGATAGCAAATGGGAAGTTGCTGTATAGAAAATGGCCGAGAGATCACCAGTGTGTGTGTATGTTTGTGTGTGTAGTGAGTGAAGTATTATGAAACAGTGTATGTACAGTGTGAACAGTGTGGGTTTATATTATTTAATAAGTTATTTGCCAAAAAAGTATTGTATACCTGGAGTAAATCTAATGATCGTCTCTAACTAGAAGTCTGTAAATTTATGTGTATCCGAATCAGCTTATTTTAAATTGGTCTAAACTTGTAAATACTTTGACATTTCCTATGTCCTTGTAAAAAGAGATCTACAGATGAATAAAGCTTATATATAAAACGAGCTGTCCTGGAGGCGTGTATATATAATTTTTTGATAACTGTGTATGCATATATATGAAAATGCTAGTATCAACACAGCTTATGATCTGGTACAAAAATGCAAACCACCATATGGAAAATTAAACACCTTTGTCCCAAGTAACTGAACAGTATTATTGATGTATATAATTTTTTTCGTTTTACAATAAGGCATTTCGTGTGTCTGTATAAATTTTGAATTTATTGCCAGTAATAAAAAATAGCAAGCTGCTTTATTTATTAGAAAAGTGTGAATCTGTATTTGATGACTGACATTTTCATTTCATAATAAATATAGAATTTAAATAAAAGAAAATTGATGCTGACGACAATGGAAAAAGGACTGCTCACATACAAAACTAAACTCCTCCGAGTACAGCAAATATGTTAGAAATGTATTCTATTCATCATTTGAAAAGCGATATTTTTTTAAAATTCTTTTTGAGAATTGCATGTTACTGCTGTAGGAAATTTGCCGGGGCACTAATTTACAACTGGAATGCGCGTAAAGAAAATGGAAACGGCTGGAGGGGGGCTGTCCATGTTAAGTCGACTACTTAGCAATTGCCTGAGAGATGTAATGCATTTGATATTATCCAATAGCATATTAGCTTTTGTTTCTTACAGCGTAATCTACAAATTACGTTGGTAAATGGTTTGCTTTCGATTATTCGTTATTATTCAATGAAAAAGAATCTGATGTGTAATCGATGGTGGAGTGTTGCGCAGTATTGTGGCGCATAAGCCAAGGAATGCGGTGTTGTCTGTGGGCCGACCTGAGTGATTGGTGGAGACGCGAGGGTCTTCGGCGGTGGTTCTCATTAAAACCAGGTACAGATCAAGACTTTGTAAGCAGAAGAAAATGACGGTAGCTGTCATTCGTTTGGAACCAAGATTTGACAAGTTGTATGACAAGAAGCAAGCTCAAGTGTCACAATGGAATGAGCAGTAATTTATTCATACCTTTTTTATTAATTTTTCCAAAGTAACATATAGGGGAGCCACAGAAACAACATAGTTGGTCAGGGGAGCCACGAACTCGAAATGGTTGAAAACTACTGTCTTAAACTAATGCACCACGTTGCCAAGTCCCACACCTGCAGCCCGCCCTGACCGCAGGCTTATGGTCCCATTTGACTGTGGGCCGTCAGCGTGTGCGCCGCTGAGAGCGCTGCCGGAAGCAGCGTTCCGGTCGTTTGTGTAGGGTGCTGCTGGCCGTTTCCCGTCTGCTCTGTCCTCATCACTCGCAACCATTCCCATTTTCTGCGCGCCGCGCTTCTCGCAGGGATCGCCGTTTCCTCGCCGAAGACTTCACCACAGCAGGTGAAGGAGCATCAGACAGTACCTGTCGTTTATGACCCGTGAATGCGAAAACAGAGATACAAAATAGACTGCCGGGACGTTGATAGAGGAAAGCTAATATCAACTGGTGCATCAGTAACAGGGACCAAACGTGAAGCCTACAATAATTTTCACAGTCAGATTCAAACAAAAGATGTATCAACAGTTCCTAGAAAGTTTTGAGCATTCGTAGAGGTGCACTGTACCAAAACTACGGTTCGGTGCAATACACAAATGACATACTAAATAGTAACATTACCAGTAGTATTGGTAGAATTGCTACAGAAGGAAACATAAATGAATGTGTAACCGACAAAATGGAAGCCGACAACAGTATTTTGTTTATTGAGTTTGTTTTCCACATAGTTACAATCGCATATTATTCAGTGTTAATCAACTGCGTATTTTTGTATCGGTGCAGAGTATACCGGGTGATCAAAACGTCAGTATTAATTTGAAAACTGAATAAATCACAGAATAATGTAGATAGAGAGGTACAAATTTACACGCATGCTAGGAATGACATGAGGTTTTATTAGAACCAAAAACACACAAAAGTTAAAAAAATGTCCGACAGATGGCGCTTCATCTGATCAGAATACCAGTAATTAGCATAACAAAGTAAGACAAAGCAAAGATGATGTTCTGTACAGGAAATGGTCAATATGTCTACCATCATTCCTCAACAATAGCTGTAGTCTAGGAATAATGTTGTGAACAGCACTGTAAAGCATGTCTGGAGTTATGGCGAGGCATTGGCGTCGGATGTTGTCTTTCAGCATCCCTAGAGATGTCGGCCGATCACGACACACTTGCGACTTCAGGTAATAATAGCACGGACTGAGATCTGGGTACCTGGGAGGCCAAGCATGACGAAAGTGGCGGCTGAGCACACGATCATCACCAAACGACGCGCGCAAGAGATCTTTCACGCGTCTAGCAATATGGGGTCGTTCTAATAAAACCCTATGTCATTCCAAGCATGTGTGTCAATTTTTACCTCTCTATCTACATTATTCCGTGGTTTATTAAGTTTTCAAATGTATACTGACTTTTTGATCACCTGCTAAATTGAATTTCATAAGTAATAAAAATTAGTTGATCGCGTGATTTCAGCACTTTCATGGAACCAAAGGAATTAATTTTGATGCAAGTACAGTTTACATGCATAAACATAAAACATACATGATTGTTGTTGTTCTTTTGCAGCCAACAGAAAATTCTGCGTCTGATTAAAGGCAGAAGTTTCCTGTTATTATTGATAAATGCGGAAGTTGTTTATGGATAACAGAAATATCTGTTGTACAGGGTATTCAAAAAAAGTGTCGAATTCTTTCAGAGTACTCGTAGAAGAGAGAAATAAGTCCAATGAACATGGGTCCGGAAACGCATACATCCCGAGTTAAACACGTGTTTAAGAAAGGCTGCACGACGTTTGGTTGCTGATATTAGCATAGCCGTTACACTGGCGCGTCCTTCAAATGTGTCTGCAGGGTATTATGCTGTCTTACATTACTCTACCTACCATTAGGTGGTCTGCAGGCAGTTGTGTGGTTCGAGTCGTGTTGCAGGCTACGATAGTTCTCGACGTGGTTTTGTGCCTCACTGTACAGTGGTGTCAACCCTGGTATTTTACCTACTTCCAAACGTGGATTCACTTACATCTTTACTGTTATTGCGCAGTTTGTACGTACTGATGGTGAATTACATTTCCTCTCTTCCACCACTATTTAGCCACGGATCCTACTACTCGGCAAGTGAAATGGTGGATCTGGTATAGTAAATGGACGCAGCCTACAAGCCCGTGCCCTCTTCGGTGAAAAATATCCACAGCACAGAGCGCCGTCTGATAAGCTGTTAGACAGACTTTTTCAGCGTCTTGAGGGACACAGGTGTCTTTACACCTCGGAAGACTGACAGTGGAAGATCCCGCACAGTTCGCACGCCTGACACGAGGACCGTGTGCTACGTTCGGTGGAAGAAACCCCAGGACCAGTGTCCACTGTTAGCAGCAGCAGCAGAAGGTGTGTCACTCTGTTATCTGTGGTACTTCGTGAACAATTAATTGCCGTAGCCATATCTACAGCGCGTACAGGCCCAAAGACCACAGGATCATCATGGCAGGCGGTGGTTCTGTCAACGCCTGTTGGAGAACTGTGCTGCAGATCCGCTGTTCACATTCAAGATTTTATGTACCGATGAGGCAGTGTTCAACGAGAGATGGTGTTGCGAATTTCCATAACCAGTATGTATGGGCGGATGTTAATCCCCAAACAATCCAGGAAAGAGGGCATCAACACCGAATCTCAAACAACGTATGGGCGGGCGCACTTGGCGATAGGTTAATAGGACCATACGTGCTACCAAGAAGGTTAAATGGGGCGCACAATCTGGATTTTCTCATTAATGTATTGCCTAGCTTGCTGGAGAATGTGCCATTGCTGAAACGAATACAAATGTGATTCATGCATGATGACGCACCAGCACATTTACGTCACAATGTGCGGGAGCATCTGACGCAGACATTTCAGGACCGCTGGATTGGTCGGGCGGGAGACGGCACAACTTGACCTGCTCGTTTCCCAGACTTTAGTCTCCTAGACTTTTGGTTATGAGGACACCTGAAGAAATTGATCTACACCACGCCAATCAACGATGTGTGGACGCTACAGTCATCTCCTCAATGCGAGTCAGCAGGTACAACAACAGCCAGTTATAAATGGCTCTGAGTGCTATGGGACTTAACTTCTGAGGTTATCAGCCCCCTAGAACTTAGAACTACTTAAACCTAACTAACCTAAGGACAGCACACACATCCATGCCCGAGGCAGGATTAGAACCCGCGACTGTAGCGGTCGCGCGATTCCAGACTGTAGCGCCTAGAACCCCTCGGCCACCTCGGCCGGCAACCGGTTATAATTGATTCCTTATGGCGGACGGCAGCAGACTGCTTCTCCGTGAATGGACGCTACGTTGAACGCCTCCTGTAAACACGTTTTTATCACAGAAGGTATGCATTTACGGACACTTGTTTATTAAGACTTATCTCAAAAATTATATATTTCCGGACCCATATTAATTGGTCTTACTTGTGTTATATCGATGAGCACTATCATCTCTCAAAGTATTCGACATTTTTCTTTTTGAACACTCTGTGTAAGTAAGACGAAGTACTGAATCGAGGTTTTTTTGTTTTGCGTTTTTTCATTTTACCTTTTTGTTGAGGAAATTACGATTTCTAGCGCTGTGTGATAAATCTGCTTTTTTTCTTTATATTTACTACAATATCCCTCTATTTCAAGTTAAAAATTATTTATTTTCGGATAAGACCTGAATCAAGCATTAACAATTTTAGTTTTACTATAAATGCTATTTATTCTCAAGTAACGGACAGGAGAATAACAATGATGAAAAAAATGTTGCATAGGTTACCCAATCCTTTATATATCCCCACTCAGTTTTTAGAGACCCCTACCCCTTTCAGTTTTTAGGGGAATCTAATGAGACACTGATCTCATATGTAAAGAAAGCGACCGTTATAAGGTAACGTGCAATTCGTATGCAACACTTCCAGTGTACAGGTAGATACGACCTTAACTGACTAAGGCTTCTATGAAAACTGCTACAGTCTATACACCTGTTTATGATAGTCTGCCGCAACCTACGGTAGTTTTACAAGTCTAATCAACTGTAAAGTCAGTGATCATTTTGTCTGATCAGCTCCATTCCACAGTACATTGTTTGTTCCCCAATGGTGATTCTGTATTTTAAGACTACAGGGGCTCTGTACATACAGCTCATATCGTCCAGGAATGGTTTTCTGAGCACGAGGATGAATTGTCGCGTCTTCTCTGGCCACTAGAGTCACCAAATCTCAATATTACTGAGCCTTTGTGGTATACTTTTGGAGAGAAATGTGCGTATCGCTATACACCTCTGTCTTCGCTATATTGACTTGCCGCGATTTTGCAGGAATCATTGTAAAAGATTCCCTTGAAAACTGTTTAGGAGTAGTATTTATCCGTTCCAAGACGACTGGAACGTGTTTTGAATGTCAACGGTTTTCTTACTCCTTATTAGGCATGGTAATGTGTTGGGTTTTTGATGTTTCCATGTTTCTGTCCACCCCCTGTATTTGAAGATGGCTACGGTCGCAGGTACGAAGCCTGCCTCGGGCATGGATGTGTGTGATGTCCTTAGGTTAGTTAGGTTTAAGTAGTTCCAAGTTCTAGGGGCTGATGACCTCAGATGTTAAGTCCCATAGTGCTCAGAGCCATTTGAACCATTTATTTGAAGATGTGGATAAGAATAATTATACATTAATCGTCTTTTTTTTTTTTTCATCCGATATGTTGCTTTTAATTTTGGTTTTGGTTGTAAGGAGTTCTGGTATACCCCCGGCATTTGCATTACAAGCGAAAGAAACTCCCTAAAAACATCACTTGGGATAATGTTCTTCTCTCTTGACGACTGGACCTGCTTTGAATGCGAACGGTGTTCCTAACCCGTATTTGTCCTGGTAACGTCTTGCGTTTTTGATTTTTCCATATTTTTGTCCTTCCCCTGTATTGGAATTGGAAATGAGCCCCTTACGGGGCAGGTCCGGCCGCCTTGATGCTGCTCTTGTTACATTGGACGCCACATTGGGCGACCTGCGCGCCGGATGGGGATGAAATGATGATGAAGACAACACAACACCCAGTCCCGGAGCGGAGAAAATCCCCAACCCACCCGGGGAATCGAACCCGGGCACCTTAGGACGGCAGGCCGTCACGCTAACCATTCAGCTATCGGGCGGAACCCCTGTATTTGAAGCTGTAGATGAGCATAATTCTGAATCTAGTGTCCACTTTTTCTTTTTTCTTCCGGTATGTTGTGTTTCAATTTGACTTTGGTTGTGAGGGGTTATGGTATAATCCCGAAATTCGCATTAGAAGTGAGACAATCCGTTCTAAAAACATCATCTGGGGTGACGTGCGATTGTCGTTTTCCTCTTCTTTCTTGGATTTCTTGTAGTGCGAGGGTCGTTCGGTTAGTAGTGCAACACATTTCCTTCGTTCGGTTTCTCTTGAAAAAAAATCGGAGTTTGTTGTGGGACACCGTGGAATATTCCCGCTTCAGTCCCTATAGCTGCATAAAGTTCCGATAGGTAGCGGCGCTGTTCGTATCCTTCAAAATGGATTCTGTAACGGCGGTGCGCTGCAAACTGAGAGTTATCATTGAGTTTCTTTTGGCGGAGAACCATAGCATCGCAGATATTCATAGGCCTTTGCAGAATGTGAAGACCTGGCACTGTACAAAAGCACGGTGAGTCGTTGGTCGAGGCATCTGTCATCACCGTAGCGAGGTCGCGCAAAATTGTCCGATCTCCCGCGTGCCGCTCGGCCGCACACAGCTGTGACACCTGCAATGTTGGAACGTGCGGACACTCTCATACGAGGTAATCAACGAATCACAATCAAACGCCTCTTCCCGGGTTCGATTCCCGGCGGGGTCAGGGATTTTCTCTGCCTCGTGATGGCTGGGTGTTGTGTGTTGTCCTTAGGTTAGTTAGGTTTAAGTAGTTGTAAGTTCTAGGGGACTGATGACCATAGATGTTAAGTCCATAATGCTCAGAGCCATTTGAACCATTTTTCAAACGCCTCGCTGCTCAACTGGACCTCTCAGTGGGTAGTGCTGACACGGTAGTCCACCAGGAAACCATAAAGGGCAACGAAGGGCTACCTGTGAGCGCCTAGCGTGAAGCAGTCGCCCTCCGTTTTCCAGCGGTGTCGCCTTTGTCGCAATTGAAGGCTTCCATGTCTCCCTCTAGCGGGAAATGGGAAAATTGGGCTTTTCGCGTGGGTTTAAGAAGTGGCTGTATGGGCTCTCGCGGAGAGTTGGCAGTCGGGGCATCAAGAAGCGACTAGTCTGCCGGTGCAAGAGGGACAGCCAGACCGCGGCTTGAGCGTAAGCGACGCGAGCAGCAGCTCCGTGGTATGGGGCATTAACTGCTCGTCACGAAAGGAATCTTCCTGAGCGTGGGTCCGCAAGGGGCCTAATCTGCAGTTCAGCCGTATGCTGTCGACCGGCGAGGAGGTTCTGAAAATCGGCGCGCCTTCCTGCGTCCGTTGAAACGGCTGGCAGCGGGCGGCTCGGCAGAGCATTTGGAGGTGCTGCGTTGGTTCAGTCCTTGGAGTCGTAACGCACCAGAAGTTGAGTAGTGATTGTTGACAGATTTTATAAAGTTTAATTGAATTGAATTTAGTCATTCTTGTTCATTATTCCAGCCGTATTTTTTGGGGTTTTCCCGCCATTCATTTGCCCACACGCGGGAAGGTGGTAATATTAGAAAGGGTGGTCCGTTTGCACCCTTTGAGGACGAAAAGGGGGGGGGGGGGAGTCAGGGTAAATCTGTGGCTCGGATTGCTTCTTTCCCCTCCCAGCTTACCCACAGGTTTATTCGACTGTTAGCCTCTGCCATGTCTGTGAAAGACTAAGACACCAATGACTGTTCTGTTTAAAATCTACTCTCTCGCCTGCCATACTAGTATTACTAGACTCACGTGTAAAAGGTACTCTAAGAAAGAAGGAAAATTCCTTTTGCCTCGTGGTAAGAACTAGTCAATTGCATAACGAATTCCTACTCATCTGGAAGCTGTAACTTACGTAAATTTGTATTTATGTATATTTGGCTATAAATAAGCAAGGTTATTAATGTACGCCGTAGTGGATTTTTGATATTGTTTCTAGTCAGCAAGAGCTGTTGTGTGTTTTTCCAATTCAATACCTTTTAAGGCTTCTACTCAACGTGCTCATGTGCTTTATACAGGTAGTTGGTTATTAGTGTGTTTACTTGCCATGCAAAAGTTCGCCAATTCATTACGGGTAGAAATTATTGCCTTGAAAGGAGAATGTTGTAAAAGTTCGCAAGTCCTACCCGGCGAGCGTGTGTGTTTGCGGTATGTTAACTGGCAGAAATTTGTAAAATTTGTTTTTATATATTTTGGAAATGTTAATGTTATTAACTGTGAGTGTCCCCGCGTGTGTATAACACATACGTTTTCGTTTTTCTATTTTGAGAAGTTTTGTAAACAGGATTGTCCTTACATGTTGCAGACAAGTTCGATCTGCGCCATTTAATGAATGGAGTGAAATTCACCTGTAATTTAGCTGAGCTTGAAATATTATATAGCGTCATGTTGTATACGTTAAATTGCTTGCCTGTACTTGCCTTTTACTGGCAATTTTGTAATAATTTAAAAGTCCTTTCCTATCGTAAATTGTGACTTATTTGTTAAAGGATTTTTTTGATATCGTAAAGCCAAATTTGAATAAAAAGTCTTAATGAAAATTGTGTGTAATTTCACCAGTGATTCCTTGGCACCTACTTCCACTTTACATTTTGTGTATTGATTGAGATTAATAACCTTTGGTGAACCAATAGTAATTTTACGGTTCAATCTGTTTGGTCCAATGAAGGATCCACTCCGCGGAAAGCAGTACGTGGATGATGAGGAGGTTGTTGCTACAGCAAGGTGTTGGCCCAGGTGTCGACCAGTTGAGTGGTACCATGCAGAGATACAAACCATCCCAGTAAAGTGGCGTAAGGCCGTCGCATTGAACAGGGATCGTGTTGAAAAATGAGGCTTTGTTGCAAAGAGAGTGGAGATTAATATGGAGTATTGGAATCCGGAATAAAACCAACCTGGTTTCGGAAAAAAACGTGTTGCATTACTTATGGAAGGCCCTTCGTCGATAGTTACTTTATGCTGGCTAGTCGTGACTGCAGTTCTACTTCGTTGTAGTCTTCATCTGTTTTCTTTGTACACTGGGCTGTTGTGTGCGATAGACTGTTCGAATTAAGTTCGAAGTTTGTGTAATTTAAGCGGCATCAATGCACGCAGCATCTTGCCTCAGCAGCCTTTACCATGTCGGGAAACCCCTAATCAACACAATTTAAGTCTACTTTGAAAAATAAATATTTGGAATTCCGCTGTCTTTCGTGCTCAGCCGGCACGCATTACCTGGCATCCCAGTCAGATGATTATAGCAGAGGCCGTGCCGCCGTCCCCGGAAGCTTAGGCGAGTGGCACGCATTAATATGAATCAGGCACGGCGTTGTGTGCCCGGAAGAGGCGACGGGGCTCTGCCGTTAGAAGGCGGCGGGCCGGCCTTGGCTGTCCTTCTGGCGTGGCCTGCTATTACGTAACGAACCTCCCGACAGGTAAGGACGCTGCCCGCCCCAAGGACACAACCTCTTCCGCTGCCGATTGCTTTCTGGCGGATCCGGGATGAGTCATCTCGCACATCCAGCCAGCCACACTCGCTTATTTTTCCTTTCGCCTGGCAACTTGCTTTAAATATTCAGAAATGTAAGACTGTACACTTCAGTAATGTCCTATAACTACAGTATCAATCAATCGATCAGCTGCCGGGGCGGAGATTTTTTTCCACCCGGAGACTGGGTGTTATGTTGTCCTTATGTTCGTATCATCATAACTGGCATTCCACGTCCTGAAAGCCAGTAAGTTCAAAAGTCGGTCAACGCGTACGACATTGACGGCACATGCCTGGGAAGTTAGGTGAAGAGCTAGCAGAAAAAAAGAACCCTCGTCCATGTGTCGAAATTGTCACAGCAAACAGAATATACGAGAAAATCTGTAGAGGTTTCCTGAATGCTTGTGTTTGTGTTCCACATCATCTCCTAAGCCAGTGCAGCGATTTGAACCAGACTTGGTACACACATCCTTTACTGTCACATAACAATCGCTGACGGGGGTCAGACCCGCCTAGCTAACACAGTTCACGAGATATGACGTAATAAACTACGAGCTGCATGAAAAACTGTCGCATCATGTATGATGTTTAAATGTACACTATTACTTCTATGCTATTAACTTTAATTGGAATACATTTCGCAGGCAGTACCCACAATTGGTCTGCCCCGATAGCTGAGTGGTCAGCACGGCGGTCTGTCACGCCAAGGGGCCCGGGTTCGATTCCCGGCTTGGTCGCACCAAAAAACGGCAGGGAAGGGCAGCACGAATGGTCAAATGTTTGTTCGGCCCATGGGAGAATGTTACGAAGATGCTGAAGGAACTGAATTGGCAAATGCCTAAAGTCAGATGTAATCAATCCCGTAGACACCTATTTAGAAAGGTCCTAGGACCAACTTTAAGCGATGAATCTAGGGATTGAGGCGTCTAAGTCATCATTCTTGGTTCAATATGAAATACTCTCTATTATACACTTGACAGCGGTTTGCAGAGATGGAGACACAGGCGATGGACAAAAATTTGGAAACACCAAAAACATGCACACTACCGTGCCTGATACGGTGTAGGGAAACGGTTGGTATTCATACCAGCTTTCAGTCGTCTCAGAATCTATAAACACAGGTTTTGTATGATTTTCAAGGCAATCTTACGCCATTATTCCTGCAAAACAGCGACAAGTTCAGGTAACGATGGTGGAGGTGGATAGAGATCATGCACCACTCTCTCCAAAGTAGATCACAAATGGGTTATTGTAATGAGATCTGGTCACTGTGGTGGCCAGGGAAAATGCGACAAGCCACCCTGGTGCTCATAAAACCAGAAGTGGACGATGAGAGCTGTGTGAAAAAGGGTCCTTATCGTCTTGGAACACTGCGTCACTATTGGGGGACAAACATCCTACCATGGGAGGGACCTGATCAGCCTAAATTCTTAGCAGCAATGCGATCTTGCAGAGTAAGCAATGAATGCCTCGATGTGCCTATCCAAACCCCTGCTATGTTTCACTCTTGTGACGTAAACTCGGCCAGAAGTTGGAAACAGTGTGCAACAAGACTCATCCGCCGAAATGACTTTCAATACTCCATGGTCCAGATTTTATAGCTTTCGCACCATGTTTTCATTTTACTGTCACTTGTATCACAGATGTGTGGCTTTGGAATTCCAACCCGTCCTGCAGCTCTCAGCTAATGAAGCTCCCTTCGTGTTGTTTTGGTGCCGATAGGGTTTGAGAGTGCGACTTTCAGTTCTGCAGTGATTTTTGCACCTCTCATCGGAGTACAGGTTCAATTCTAGGTCAAATACAACAGTGCATCCTGCAGGTGTGGCATTTACGATGAAATAGACGAAGTAGACATCTCTCGCGGTGTTTTTATATTTTTTTCAAAAATGGCTCTGAGGACTATGCGACTTAACTTCTGAGGTCACCAGTCGCCTGGAACTTAGAACTAATTAAACCTAACTAACCTAAGGACATCACACACATCCTTGCTCGAGGCAGGATTCGAACCTGCGACCGTAGCGGTCGCTCGGTTCCAGACTGTAGCGCCTAGAACGGCTCGGCCACTCCGGCCGGCTGTATATATATATATATAACGTGGTAGGTGTAGAGAGATATGATTTTCACAATGGTATTCCTGCAAAATAGGTTTGAAACACAAGTATCTCGCTTCTTGTAGAGGTGTGATATATGCGATTGCATGGTGAATTCTTCTCGGGTGATCAGCCGAGTGGTGGCTTCGTCTTCGCCGAAAGATGATGGGCACGAAACTCATGGAAACGTTGCGACAAGACGACTCCATAACTCGGCTGATAACCCGAGAAGAATTCATCATGACACTTCTTGAAGGAAAGAAACGAAGGTGCAGAAAGGAAGAAATGATTTTCGATTTGGCGACTGAACCTACCCCGTAATGTCCGGCAACGAGCAGTATCATAGATCTCTGTTTTGTTTTCGTTGGCGGTGGATGGGAGTGGCGGTGTTTGTGAGGGAGGCGGGGGAGTGCCCTGTGCTGCTTTGAAGAAGTACGGCGGCCAGCGCGCGGGAACTCGGTGTACGTGTATTTCTAAGAACCGGAAGGCTTGGCTCAGGAGCGTCTAGAGAGCCCATACATACAAGCTCTCTAGGAAGTCTCAAGCGACCGCCAGTTATTCATCGAACTGCTTCCGTAATAGCGAGGAGAGAGCACTTTCACTGAACGCAGCTGGACGTGTTGGGAGACTAACCGAGAAAGGTCGACAACCCATGAGAGATCAAAAGAATAGTTCACCGATTCCGCGTGCTTTTATGTGCTCTGCAGTTCTGAGAGGTAAGCAAGGAAGTCGGGCTCGAGCAAAGTGCTCGGAATTGGATGGTCATGGAACTACGGATTTTGAATATCTTCTGGGAAAGAGTGACAGATGTGACACTTTCTACAAGGTGATACAGAAAAACGGGAATTTTTGAAGCGCCCTGTAAAAATAAAAAGAAAATCAATAAAATTTTTATTAACAGCATAGGAAGCACTACAACTTGTCTTTTAAGAGACAGTAATAGAAATTATAAATGCTTGAAAATTACGTCCAGTAGATTGCATCCTCCTGTACGTATGTATTCTTCCAACCTGCTCTTGAGGTTACTCATCGAGAGCCGCAACATCTTAGCTGGGGTACCACGAATTTCGTCTTGAATTCGTTTTTTTAGGTTATCTAGTGTTCGTGGCCGAGTCGTGTAGATCCGATTCTTAACGTAGCTCTATAATAAAAATATTGGCCAAACGCGAGTAGGACATGCGCCCTGAGGTTTCCATACAGACTTAAGTATGTATTAATACGTAGACTGTTGATCAATCACAAGAATCCAGCATCTCGATGATTTTTGCCTGTTATCGGCACTGATACTGCCAAGATATAGGTCCCGGGAATTGCAAAGCTTCGAGAATGTTTTAATTTTTAGTTAGAAATCGGATAATAAATGACAAAAGAACTATTTTTTTCGTGTGGCATAATTACGAATTCGCGCTAGTCGGATTTTTTTCTTTACTTGTACTGTGAAATCTTGCTTCTTGCCAAATTTCATGTTGTAAGTCAACGGGAAGTATCCTATAGGTTTTGATGAATGAGTTTGTCGTAATACGTGATACAAATGGCGTTTCTTTTGATTGCATTAATTTAGAAACTTCCATTTATTATACTGCCAAGGAACTATAGATCTTAGTATGTGACATAAATTTCAACTTCATACGTCCACCCGCTCCTGAAAAAAGAGATCGTAACAGACTGATGGACAGACAGACAGTCGGATAACAAATGACCAATATTTTTCATTTGGTATAATGAAAAATTAACTATTTTGGGATTTTTTCCCTTTAGTTGTATTGCGAAATCGTGCTTATTGCCTAATTGCGTGATTCTTGATCAACGGTAGTTTTCAGTAAGTGAATTTGCGAGTATCAAAGTATGTGACAGACATGGCCGTTTCTTTTGACTGCGTTGACATCGGCAAGAGACCATGGAACTTAGTATGTGACATAAATTTCAACTTGATACATCTACGTGTCTGAGAAAAGGGTTTTAACGTACATACAGACAGGCTGTTCGGGAAAAAAATCGCGTGATATAACTACAAAGTAATACTTTTCGGACTTTTACCCTTCATTTGTGCTGTGAAGCATTGCTTTTTTGTCGATTTTAATGGTTTTAGGTGAATGGGATTTATCCTATAGGTTTTAATGAACGAGTAAGCTAATATCAAAATATGTGACGAAGTGGCCATACCTTTTGACTGCATTGACTTAGAAGATTCAATTTTTTACATCGCCAAAGGACTGTAGAAGTTTCAACTTGATACGTGTACTCTTTCCTGAGAAAAAATCCTTTTAACAATCGGGCAGACTTAACAGACAGACAGACAGACAAAGAAGTGATCCTATAAGAGTTCAGTTTTTACCCATTGAGGCACGGAACTTTAAAAATCACAAACGGACAAATCCTGTGACCTCAGGAGCCAGGTAATGTCACCGAATCTTGAGATGACACGGTTGTCTAACATTTCTCGCACAAGTGCTATTGACTGTCTTGCAGAGTGCGATGCCGCAACATTCTGTTGGAACTAGGTTTCATGAAATTGTAGAATATTGTTCAGTGGAGGTGCAACAAAAAATAACAACATTTCAAGATACCGATCTGAAGTGAGTCACTGTGATCTGGTCGTCAGTTTCGAAAAAGTAAGGTCCGATGACCTCATGCCACGAAACTGCACACCATACTGCCACCTTGCTGACGTGTACAGATCGTTCATGACCTTCCCGTGCCTGCCCAGTAACGGTAGTTCTGTTTATTCACCTGACCTATGAGCTGAAAATGGGCTTCATCTGATAACCACAGTTTGTCCAAAAGCCTGTTGTAGTCGTCAATGTTTGTCATAATTTGCTGGCAGAATTCTAATCGTAACCGGTAATCGTTCTCCTTCCGTTGTTGCACTGTCTACAGCTTGTGCGGAAGAAATTTTAAATCAAAATGGAGATCTTTATTTGTGAAGTTTCCAAACTCGCACTATTTTTGTAAAATATTTTCATGGTAAACGCGCGCTGTTGACCATTCCACTGATCCGTGATTACCAAATGGCAAGATTTGTTTACAGCTCTTCTTACTTCTCAGAAATTGGAAGCAGACCTATAAAATATCGATATTAAGGTATTATCAGTACCGAATCCTCATGTAACGGGGAAAAATTAGATTGTCAGACATATCACAGGACTCCAGAATTGCTTAGAGGAAATCATTATCCAGTTTTGTGTTCCTTCTCAGAAACTGAGCGGACTGTTCTTTGATGCACATGAAAGTTGGGCAGAAGACATAAATAGACACTGTCCTTCGAATTTGACCCTGACTGTTTCAGATAAATGCAATAATGTGTGACGCTAGAGACTGATCAAACTAGTGCGCATTCGGCACGGTAGCTGCAGCTATCTATTATTTGTTGAAGTGTTCGGTCGATCCGGTTCGCTTTTTGTAAATCGAATCCGATCGGGGACTGTTAATCCGGTGAAAGGTGGAAAATCCGGAGCGGACTCACAGAGCATCGTCCTTACCCGCTACTGGCTTTTCGATTTAACGGAGCAGACCGTCAAGTGAACCACCTTACGACCTTAGTGAAGAACGGTTCACTTTCACTGTAGCATCCATAAAAAGTGAAGCTGCAGTCACTTCACCAGATAGCGTCTTTAAGAAATTTGTTCGTTCTTACTAGACTCCATAAGCAGATAACCATACAACTGCATCACAATTAGAAAGATGCATATAAATTATTGGATGGGCAACGTAAACCTTTGGGTAAAATAGTTTGCAGATGGGCAGAGAAAAATTGCAAGTACTGAACGGCGATAGGTTCGTCTCATAAGTAGTAAAAGTATTCGAGAATCAAATCAGATCTGACTTTTGTTGAAAGACGACAACATCGAGAAATAAAGTGAGGTGTGCAATAAAGAACTGATACTATTTCTTTGCCTATTCAAACTGTTTGCTGCAACACAGTTGTGTGCAAGAAAGTTTCATCAGTTTTAGTACATCGACAGTACTAACTACAGTTTGTTTTCATTTATGTTCTAAATACAGTGGACACTGATACGACATTCCATTGAAGACATGAATAATAGTTTTGAATTTTAGGTGAAGTTTGATGATCATTAAATTGTTTTTCCAAAAATTACAAGCAACACTACCCGACGTGCACAAAAAAGCCTCTGACTAGCACTGACTCGACACAGACTAAAGTAACACTCTAACTCCCAATGTGGGCGCCGCCACCATGCTAGACATAAAATTGTAACAAGTATTGTTAATATTATAATTTTGTAATACTTATAATAACGAAATTATAATTTAGATAAAACGTACCATGGCGTAGTATAAAGCAGTTTTATTACATTCAACTACAAAATACTTGACATTATAATTTCAAATTCGCAGTATCACTACTTTTAACAACCAGGAGTCATAAAATCGTAATTAAAAAAGTAATTATACTTTTAATATTTTGTTAACAATTACGATATAATATTGGATATATTTATGTGATATGTAATTTTGGCCAGAAATTATTTGTGCGGAGAAAAAGATGTTATTGTTTACGTGGCATCCCGACATGGATTTTACGTATTTGTCAAAAAATAACATATTTTCTGTTCAAGAATGATATATTGGTCAGCAGCTAACACACGTGAAGAAATAAAATGATGAGTTTGAATGTTTACGATTCGTAACAAAATATGGATGGGTAGTTTATTGAATGAGGCATCGAACAATTCAGTGTGTACCTCTCGGTCCATTACATTACAGGTGTAATGAATGCTAGTTTGGTTGGGGGTTGATAAATGCATGGTAATATGCTTCACATCGGAAGCTCCTGAGTGCCACACTGGTAATTTGACACGAGATTTCTTCACGTCGATTAAGATACGGGAATAATGTTAACTGGTATTGTTGATCTTGTAATTGGAAATAACAATTACTCATGTTTTTAACTGAATTTTTTTAACAAACATGTTTCATTTAACTGTTTTCTAACGTAAATATTAAACTAAATTAAAATAGCTGCTATGAAACTGTATATATCTAAATTCAAATTACTCTAAACGTAAAATGTTTTAACTACGCTAATTATAATAATAATTATTATCTTTGTAGATTATCGAAGGCGTCTAAATGTTTTAACTACGCTAATAATAATAATGGCAACGGTCGTGCCGCAGTGGATACACCGGTTCCCGTGAGATTACCGAAGTTAAGCGCTGTTGGGCGTGGCCGGCACTTGGATGGGTGACCATCCAGCCGCCATGCACTGTTGCCATTTTTCGGGGTGCACTCAGCCTCGTGATGCCAATTGAGGATCTACTCGACCGAATAGTCGCGGCTTCGGTCAAGAATACCTTCATAATGACCAGAAGGGCGGTGTGCTGACCACACGCCCCTCCTACCCGCATCCTCCTCGGAGGATGACAGGGCGGTCGGGTGGTCCCGGTAGGCCACTCGTGGCCTGACGACGGAGTGCTGTAATAATAATAATCATCTTTGTAGATTATCAAAGGCTTCTAAAACAGGTATGTTTGGTGAAAAACGCAAATAAAATCCGTGTGCTACAGGCGAAGATTTGTTATTCTTATCTACAAGTAGTAGATGAGGAAGTATGTTCGCAAATATTAACAATGTAAAAGGTATATGAAGTAAGATGAACACACTAACCAGTTTTACGTAGGATAAGTGGACGGTGCACATTTTTTGGTAGAATTATGCCAAAGTGTAATGCAGCTTTGGACAGTATTATAACTGGCTAGTTCGCTTAGTTGAAATCGTTATAATGAAACTCAGACATCTTAACACTGATGTCTTTGAAAAGAAATCGATGAGCTATTTCCTCACAGGTTAAAAATGTGTAAGGTTTATAACTGAAACAGCAACCAGACACAAGTATGGTTCAACAAGGTTTATTTGCATCAAACCACGGCCGGCTGAGGATTTTTTACAAATACATCTGTAGATGGTTCTTATACGTTTCGTTGTTTTCTTGCTGGGGTCTCCTTTTGTATGCGTTATTGGCCATGTCTTCTCGGTGCTTCTTTCTTTTTGCCAGTCATTGTATTTACCATATAGCAATACACCGTGGCGATACATAGAATTTGAAATTATACCAAATAAAAAAAAATGTAAAAACTGAACCTACATTACTTTGAAATTATGCCATTTTTATGTTAGACTTGTAAGTCCAATGTTATCAGTCAAGTAGTGGCATAATCAGTTGCTCTTGTCAGACCTCGTAGGCCTTCGATACTTGCTTTATTATAAGAGGTGGAACCCCTCCACGCCCACACCGGCATGATGGCCAACACGAAAGGTCTATTGCCATGTCTGCATAAGGGATAGTTTTCACTAAAGTGAGGTCTTGCGGGATCAGGGTACTGAGATGTTTGCATACTTCCGGTTAAGGTTAACCATTAATCGCGCTCATCTGGAGATATAATTTGGAAGTTGAACGAACGGTGGCGGTTTGAAGAGCAGAGGGAAAAAAGTGCCAAGGCAAGAGCCAAGGAAAACCGTTGCGATAGTGGGTCAGGTTATAAGAGCAGCAGCGGTTTTCTTGCTGCCTGCGACAGGTCGTGCAAGGGTAGGCTTTGTTAGTAGTGGGTATCATGCAGGCGGATACCTTTGATATTGTGTGGTGGTGTCATTCGGCGGCTGCTGCTGGGTGCCGGTGTTCGTTTCTCGGTCAGTTCATGCCTTAACAGTTGGGTTCATCATCGTTTTTTGTCCGATACGTCATATATAGGATTCACAGTGTAAGGTAGTGTTGGCGGTTTGTTTGTACGTTAGTGTGCGAGCTTGTCGTTTTCGCTGCAGTAGCCTGCTGGTCAGCTTCAATGGCAGCTGACAAATCCAGTCAGCGTTACTGATGTGCAGGGACTTGGCGACGTTTGTCGCTTGTTGGTGTATGTTAGCCGGCCTCTGTGACCGAGCGGTTCTAGGCACTACAGTCTGGAACAGCGCGACCGCTACGGTCGCAGGTTCGAATCCTGCCTCGGGCATGGATGTGTGTGATGTCCTTAGGTTAGTTAGGTTTAAGTAGTTATAAGTCTAGGGGACTGATGACCTCAGATGTTAAGCCTCATAGTGCTTAGAGCCATTTGAACCATTTTGGTACATGTTAGCTTGCCATAGGTGGTTATGCCCTAGCTAGTAGATTCATTGGCCGCTTATGCTTCCACCTATGGTTGTGATCATAGTTTCCGAGAGTAAGGTCGAAAGAATTGTTTGAGTGTCTGAAGTTCCTGTATAGTTGGGAGGCGTGTTCCGCAGCTCGTGGCCTTACGGTAGCGTTCTCGCTTCCTGCGCATGGGGTCCCGGATTCGATTGCCGGCGGGGCCAGGGATTTTGTCTGCCTCGTGATGACTGGGTGTTGTGTGTTCTTCATCATCATATCATCATTGACTCGCAAGTCGCCCAAGTGGCCTCAACTAATAGGACTTGCAATACGGCGGCCGAACTTCCCCGCTTGCGGCCTCCCGGACAACAGTGCCATACGATCATTTCATTTTTTGTGAGGCGCGCTTTTTGAAAACTTTCTTGAGGGTTTGAAGGCGGTGTTCATTGTGAAGATCCACGGAGCGTGTATAGCATGGGGCGTTGCTAATCTGTATGTTCTGCAAGCGTGTAGCTGCGTATCCCCAGACGGGAGCTGCGTAAATCAGAGGTCTAATCTGTGTCATGTTTATGGACCTCGACACCCACCTAATCAGCGTACTTTCCCTGTTGAGCATTGAGTACAGCTGTTTGAGCCTCGCGTGCTCTCTGTTGGCAACGTATTCATTGTGGTCCCCCTATGTAAGTTTCCGGTCCAGCCAGATACCGACATATCAGACTTTCTCTCGGAAACGTTTTGGGCGCGCATGCAGTGTTACCTGTTGACAGTGTTTATGCTTGCGCAGTAGCTTCAGTCTGTGCGTGAACAGAACTGCTTCGCACTTGGCGACGTTTACTTTAACACGCCAGTGTTCATCTATACTTGCTGGACACTTTTGCACTGTGTAGTCTACTGACGCCCAATTCCGCCCCTTCACCCCTTCCTCCGACGCAAGTCCCCCCCATCCCCCCCCCCCCCCCCCCGCCTCACTACTCGATGCCACAGAAGTTGATACGCTCGACGTATGCTTCATGAAGTAGCACGTGGCATGGCCTTGTACTTATTCTGTTCTGCCTTGTCCACACGTCCCTAGGAATATTCATTCCCGTAAGTTCAGTGCGATGTCTAAATAGTTGGTATTTATCGGCCATCTTCTCTTCCATTGTTTACTAATGTTGAAGCTTGATTTCGGAAACTTCAACCGACTTTGCGGCAGATCGTTTGCGTTCATATGGATGGGTAGGTGTCATGGAATTTCTTACTACCTCGCGAAGCTGCGACCTCTTATCTTTGTTCAGGTTTCACAATGTCGCTGACCAGATGCAACAATGTTGACGGAGATTTTAAGAAACTTATTATTGTCCTCAACTTTTCATTCAGTTGTAGATCAAATTTTTAACGTGTCAATCTTTGAACCACTGGAGGTCAATATTCCGCTGCCGAATAGAAACTGATTTTTATGTGCAGTAAAACTCCAAGTATCCGGATGGCTCGGGAGCGGACACGATCCGAATGATAGAATATCCGAATAACTGGATAACTTATAAAAACAGGTCAATTTTATGACTAGAAAACAACGTTGTTTAGAAACTTCCTGGCAGATTAAAACTGTGTGCCCGACCGAGACTCGAACTCGGGACCTTTGCCTTTCGCGGGCGAGTGCTCTACCAACTGAGCTACCGAAGCACGACTCAGGCCCGGTACTCACAGCTTTACTTCTGCCAGTATCCGTCTCCGGGCGTGAGTCGTGCTTCGGTAGCTCAGTTGGTAGAGCACTTGCCCGCGAAAGGCAAAGGTCCCGAGTTCGAGTCTCGGTCGGGCACACAGTTTTAATCTGCCAGGAAGTTTCATATCAGCGCACACTCCGCTGCAGAGTGAAAATCTCATTCTGGAAACATCCCCCAGGCTGTGGCTAAGCCATGTCTCCACAGTATCCTTTCTTTCAGGAGTGCTAGTTCTGCATGTTTCGCAGAAGAGCTTCTGTAAAGTTTGGAAGGTAGGAGACGGATACTGGCAGAAGTAAAGCTGTGAGTACCGGGCGTGAGTCGTGCTTCGGTAGCTCAGTTGGTAGAGCACTTGCCTGCGAAAGGCAAAGGTCCCGAGTTCGAGTCTCGGTCGGGCACACAGTTTTAATCTGCCAGGAAGTTTCATATCAGCGCACACTCCGCTGCAGAGTGAAAATCTCATTCTGGAAACATCCCCCAGGCTGTGGCTAAGCCATGTCTCCACAGTATCCTTTCTTTCAGGAGTGCTAGTTCTGCATGTTTCGCAGAAGAGCTTCTGTAAAGTTTGGAAGGTAGGAGACGGATACTGGCAGAAGTAAAGCTGTGAGTACCGGGCGTGAGTCGTGCTTCGGTAGCTCAGTTGGTAGAGCACTTGCCCGCGAAAGGCAAAGGTCCCGAGTTCGAGTCTCGGTCGGGCACACAGTTTTAATCTGCCAGGAAGTTTCATATCAGCGCACACTCCGCTGCAGAGTGAAAATCTCATTCTGGAAACGTTGTTTAGATTTTGTACAGTTCTGTGCTTACAGTGTCAGTTCTTGACAGAGTCAGTTGTTTTGCTGTCTTCAACTGCTGTCGTGCAGCCTAGTCTCCCATCCGCTTGCCGCTTAGCAGCTGTATATGGTCACAGCAAGGCTGTCGCTCCATCCATATTAGCGCAGTGTCAAGACACGCAAACGCCTCACTAACTGACGGTCACACATCTGGCTCAGTGACAATCCTCGTGGCTATTGCTTTCTTCTGTCATACTTTGAATGATTTCATCTTCACTGAGAATTTGGAATACAGGCTCCGAAGAATCTCGAGCAAGCCACTGGCCTATATCCTCTGCACTGCACTAGGAACGTCCAGGAATATTCAAAAAAATCTTTCTTATGTCTCAAGCGATATATCATCCTCTGCCGTTTCTCTTTCTTCCTCTTCCTTTTCACGCTTCTTCTCTTCATCTTCGTCTTTTTGTACCTCATCTTTGGTTGAAATGCCTTTCAGTCTATGCCAAACTCTTTTTAACGTTGTTGTCTTTACCAGATTCCACTTTTCTGCTACCGTGTAAGAGGAGGCTTGTAAATTCAATTTTTGGTAATGACCCACAATGACTGTTTTGAAACGTCCGTCTTCTTTATTAAAAAGGATGTTGTGGGGTGGATGGATATATTATTCAGATTTAGCGTCACGCTACTGCCTTCTTTCCCTAAGGTCTTTTGGTATTTTTTTTACTTCATCGTACCACTGAATCGTACCATTCGTGAAACAAAGTACCAGTCATCCAAACCTTTGTTTGATTTTTGTCAAAATATGGTAAGTTTTCCAACATTTTTGAAAGCGTGGGTTTTTTTTCCATTTTCTTATCAATAGAAATGTATTTAGTGGTATCCCGTAGAGTTAGCACAGTTCAACACGGTAACACTGTCTTTAATCACCTTATGGCCCTAAGCATTCATCTCCCTTTTAGAAGCTAAAGTTGTTTCAGGCCTGTCTCACATGCAGTGTCATAAGATTCTCATAAAATGTATTCCCAAATTGCGAATACAGTGCCACCACAGCTATACAATTTACTGAAAACTAATGAAAATGTGTGCTGGACCGGGTCTCGAACCAGGAATTTTTGCTTTACGGGAGCGGTCGCCACAGCGACTTCGGCTATCCGAGCACACTTCACGGGCAAATCCTAACTTCCATATGACCCAGTGTCTGATCCACATAGTGAAGGCACTGTTATGTGATTCTCGAACAGGGAGAGACTTATTTAGTTTTCTCATTAGGTTGCCTTGGCCTTTGCATGAAATACATTAGTGGAGTGACCTAATTTGAAGGTGTCTATAAAGTTCGATGACACATGTCCGAAGAAACATTATATTCAACTTTACAGACACTGTCAAATACAGACACCGCAAGATTCTACCTCAATTTTTAATTATTCAATAAAATTTTCTGCTGCTTTTGGCTCTGTTGAAAGTTTTTCACTCAAATCCAACTCACGAATACCGTACCTCGCCTTGAAATTCCGCAGCCAGCCGTTGTTTGCTTTAAACGAAGAAAACGTGTCCATTTTATCGGCTAAAAGTTTCGCTTTATCGCTAACAATCGGCCCTGAAGGAGGGTTTCCCATTGCTCGCGGCTGCAAAAACACTTGAATACATCCTCTTCAAGCTCTTTGTTTTCTGTTGTTTTCATCGCTTTTCACGACGAACTTATTTTTGTAGTATATGAAACTGCTGAAGTTCTTATGCTAAACATTTCAGCTAACTGCTTATCTCTCACGCCTTTGTCTAATTATTCAAGGACTTTTTATCTTGTCTGCCAACGATAAGACGAGGTGTTCCTTTTACAAGACATGTACCGCATAGTAAATTAAAATACATAAAAAGACACAGAAGACGGAAGATATAGTGACAAATCAGTGTATACGTTAAGGTCACGACACAGACTGATTGAGGCCACACTGAATGACGCACCACAAGCACGGCAATGAGCGTATTCCGCGTGCAACACTGCGTGTACTTTATTCACTGGTCACTGGTAGGGTTTCCAGACCAAACGGACGAAATTACCGAATATTGCCTGGCTAAAGGATTTGCTGAGCTGAGGGCACAGTGTACTGTATTTGTAATAACTATTGAACAAAACCAGTAATTTTATAGTCATACAGTACAAATTTCTTTTTCCTTAAAACGACGCTGATAGTTGGAGCTCGGATAACTAGAGTTCCGCTGTAATTGCTGCTCAAGTTTCAAGTTCATTGCTATCAACGTTAGGTAGTAGCAAAACTGATAAACGCTGCTAAATATTTCGTTCCTTGAGATTATTACAAGAAAATCGTTAAGCGTTATCTAGAAGTACCGACTCTCTGTATCCACAGAAACATCGACATTGCTGTGCACAACGGAAAACAAGTAATAGCACTTGTTCATAGTCGTTCTGATTAAACTTCGAGGGGCTCAGATTCGATCTTCAGTACACCAGTCGTACATTAGCTGCCAGGCGAAATGTGCAGCAGAAGTACCTGATATCTGCCGACCCATCTAATCTCACTGCGATCAGCTTGTAGCTAGTTGGGCGTGAGCTTGTCGTAACGTTATCTTTTTGTAGATGGCGCACAACATTTGATGGTGATATCAGCTAAGCGCAACGAATAACAATTCTAAATATTTTTAAGTACGATTGGAGTTTTGTGATGACATAGTGGATATAACTGTTCCCTAAACTTCTGTCTTCTACCTCTTTAGACATGTGAGTTTGTTTTCCGTGGTTTCGCCATTGTAACCACAAACACACATACACACACTATTGCAGAGAGATGTACAGATGTTCAGATGTGTGTGAGATCTTATGGGACTTAACTGCTAAGGTCGTCAGTCCGTAAGCTCACACACTACTTAACCTAAATTATCCTAAGGACAAACACACACACCCATGCCCGAGGGAGGACTCGAACCTCCGCCGGGAACAGGCGCACAGTCCACGACTGCAGCGCCTAAGACCGCTCGGCTAATCCCGCGCGGCATTGTAGAGAGAAAGAGAGAGTCGAGGGATGTCATCAGTTTGTGTCGTGATTTAGAAACATGACATTCATTTGACATTAATAACGAAATCTATAATAGTATACGTAAACTGAAGCTGGAACAGGGGGGGGGGGGGGGGGGGGAAGAAAAGGAAAGGAAAGGAACTATTTATGTTAGCTGCATCGGGACCTTATACGGAATCAGCGGCGACGAGTGAAAATGTATGCAGCTGACATCAATAGTCATTTCCATATTCTTCTTGTCCTCTCCCTTCCACCTTCAATTTACTTATACATACACTGATCAGCCAGAACATTATGACCACCTATCTAATAGCCGGTATGTCCACCTGTGCCACGGATAACAGCGGCGACGTGTCGTGCCATGGAAGGAATGAGGCCGTGGTAGTTCGCTAATACTAAAGGGATTTAGCACTACATCCGCACACATAAGTCATCTAATTCCCGTAAATTCATGGTAGGGGGCGATGACCTCTGACGCCACGTACAGTCACATTTCAGATGTGTCCGTCCGGGTTCAGATCTGGCGAGCTGACGGGCAAGCACATCAATTAGAAACTACCACTGTGTTCCTTGAACCACTCCACCACAATTCTGGCCTTGTGACATGGTGCATTGCCTTGTTGAAAAATGCCACTGCCGTCAGGAAACATGATTGTCATGAAGGGCTGTACTTGATCTGCAATCATTGTACGATGCTGCTTGGCCGTTCATGGTGCCTAGGAAGAGCTGCACTGGACCAATGGATGCCCACGTGAATGTTCCCCAGAGCATAAGGGAGCCGCCGCCAGATAGTCTCCGTCCCGTCATACAGGGATCAAAGACCTGTTCCTCTGGAAGACGGCGGTTTCACGCCTTCCTTTCGGCATGATGAAGAAGGTATCAGGATTCATCAGACCATGGTATGCTCCGCCACTGCGATAACATCCTGTGCCGATGATCACCTACCCATTTCAGTCGTAGTTGGCGATGTCGTGTTGTTAATATTGGCACATGCATAGTCTCCGTCCCGTCATACAGGGATCAAAGACCTGTTCCTTTGGAAGACGGCGGTTTCGCGCCTTCCTTTCGGCATGATGAAGAAGGTATCAGGATTCATCAGACCATGGTATGCTCCGCCACTGCGATAACATCCTGTGCCGATGATCACCTACCCATTTCAGTCGTAGTTGGCGATGTCGTGTTGTTAATATTGGCACATGCATAGTCTCCGTCCCGTCATACAGGGATCAAAGACCTGTTCCTTTGGAAGACGGCGGTTTCGCACCTTCCTTTCGGCATGATGAAGAAGGTATCAGGATTCATCAGACCATGGTATGCTCCGCCACTGCGATAACATCCTGTGCCGATGATCACCTACCCATTTCAGTCGTAGTTGGCGATGTCGTGTTGTTAATATTGGCACATGCATAGTCTCCGTCCCGTCATACAGGGATCAAAGACCTGTTCCTTTGGAAGACGGCGGTTTCGCGCCTTCCTTTCGGCATGATGAAGAAGGTATCAGGATTCATCAGACCATGGTATGCTCCGCCACTGCGATAACATCCTGTGCCGATGATCACCTACCCATTTCAGTCGTAGTTGGCGATGTCGTGTTGTTAATATTGGCACATGCATGGGTGGCCGGCTGTGGAGGCCCATCTTTAGGAGTGTTCCAGTACACCGTGTGTTCAGACGCACGTGTGCTCTGCCCAACACTAAAGTCTGATGTTAGTTCCACCACAGTTCGCTGCCTGTCCTGTTTTACCATTCTGTCAGCTTACGACGTCCGGCATCTGTAATGAGGCGTGGCCGCCCAACCCAACGACGTCTGGACGTGGTTTCACCTTGGTTTCGCCACTTGTTGAACACACTAACCACACCATTCCTGGAACGCTTGACAAGTCGTGCAGTTTCCGAAATACTCGTTTGAAGCCTCCGGGCCATGACAATCTGCCCTCGGTCAAACTCAGATACATGGTGCACCTTCCCCATTCCACACACGGACAGCATGTTCACTGATACTACATGCAACCTGCGCGTGTCTGACTAGCAGCCATTCCTGGCCAGTTGACGCTGGTACCGCCTGGACGGGTGTATATCGATAGTAGGTCGGCGGTCATAATGTTCTGGCTGATCAGTGTAACATATATCACAGCTGCGGATTCCGTGTGGCGTCTGACACCACGCATTCATAAAGCATCTTATATTCCGCAACAAACGAGAGAGAGAGACTTCCATTTCATAGAGCTCTTTGGCAGGCTTCTTATTCCCTTTAACGATCGTCACTAACAGCGGTGATAGTGGGACATGTGGTGACATTGAGACTGCAAGCTAGAACTAAGATGCACTCCGCCGCTGGTGTGAGGTATCAGTAATGACAAAGAAGTTATTAAAACTTTCACACCGTATGATGCTGTATTGAAAAGCCAGGAAGCTCAGTCACGATAAATGAGTTCAAGTAGTTAACGTGTGGAGTGGTTCAAAATTGTTCAAATGGCTTTGAGCAATATGGGACTTAACATCTATGGTCATTAGTCCCCTAGAACTTAGAACTACTTAAACCTAACTAAGCTAAGGACATCACACACATCCATGCCCGAGGCAGGATTCGAACCTGCGACCGCAGCGGTCGCGCGGCTCCAGACTGTACCGCCTATAACCGCTCGGCCACCCCGGCCGGCGTGTGGAGTGGGGCTCACGTTTATACCACAAAGGCCTCAAGATTTTTCAGTCATCAGTTTGTGCAATGTTCATTTTTCTATGAAGAATGAAGGCTTTTTATGGTACTTAGGCGTTTTATATTTCCCAACACTCGAGTAACAGACTAAAGCAAATGGCGCCACATTCCTAAGGGGTATGATATGGGACGGCTTATGCGAGGGTCATTCTGAGAATATAGAACGAACCAGATGAGTCATGTAATTCTACCCCCGCCACCGCCATCTCCGCCGCCTTCTAATAAACCTTCCTAATCATTGGTGCCAGTATGATGCGAACAGGAACGATAGTTTGCTGTTTATTTGTGCCACTTTAAAGTGCGTGACAATAGCGTCATCGGGCCGCCGATCTTAACGTTCCCATCCGAGAGACTGATCTCCCCCAAAGGACACGTCATGAGATACTGCAGAAAGGTTTGGAATTTAATCCAAGACATCAGCTCAAGAGTCTGGTGATCGGGAGCTTTACGTCATCACTACTCTTCCCCTTTGGCGCAACGACAAAGGGAAAGCAGCCAACGGCACTTGACGTGCGCTGGCAGTAATCCATCCAAAAACCGGCCACGCCCAAAGTTACCTAACTTCGGCAGTCTGACGAGGAGCGGTGTTCTAAACGAGGCAAGGCTGTCGACGATATTGTTAGTAATGATTTGGGCTATAGCAAAGTATTGCGTCCCTTGACCTTTTAGAGATGAACACAAAACAACAACGAATGGAACTGTATTGACTTTACTCGCATGGCGCGACAAGGAAAGCGAGGAGTTTTGAACCACGTTTCTGGTGATGAGACCTGAGTTTCGCATAAAAGTCGGGAAAAAAGCGCCAGTCAATGGACTGCCATCACTCACGATCCCCAACAATAAGCCGGCACTAGGCGCTTCAGTCCGGAACCGCGCTGCTGTTGCGGTCGCAGGTTCGACTCCTGCCTCGGGCATGGATGTGTGTGATGTCCTTAGGTTAGTTAGGTTTAAGTTGGTAATAGCAATTGTTAAATAAAGATCAACGGCGGCAGTGCTCGGAACCATCTGAACCACTTTGAACTCCAACAATAATAACAAAAATAACGAAAAAACGTCTGAGCGTCCCAAAGAGTATGGCCCCAACTTTTTGGTATCGAACGGCGTCTTACTCATCGACTTTATACCTAGAGGAAGAGACCATGAATGCAACGGCCTGCTGTCAGATCCTTCAAAACCTTTCGTTCAAGACAAACGGCGTGTATTATTGACCAGTGGCATTATGTTTCTTCAAGATAACGTACGCCCGCATTCTGCTGCGTTGAGAAAGCATTTACTTCGGCAGTTTAACTGGCCAATTTCTGCAAATCCGCTTTATAGCTCGGATTTTACCCCGAGTGATTAAAATATTTTTCAGTAGTTGGAGGAATTTTCGGGCGTAAAGTGCTGTAGGAATGAGAACGGATTGAAGGAGGACGCTAGTGACTTGTTCAACGAAGTGGCGGCGACTGAGTGAGCAGGCGGTACAAGAAAGCTTGTGGAACGCTTCGACAAGTATTTTAATTTGAAGGGCGACTACGTAGAAAAGGAGTTAAGTTATCAAAATATGTTGCAAAACAAGAAATAGCCGTTCATCACTTTAAGAACGACTCTCGTAATAAGCATGGTTGATATTTTCTATTTAGATGCCGGATTGTGATATTCCGGCTCATTCTTCGAATGCGGTACAACGTGAGTGTTTAATCCTTACGTTGAAACCAACTATTTCCTATGATCCGTCCCCCTGTATTTCTCAAGTGCATTTTGGAGTCATAAAAGTAGAAAAGATAATGTTTCTAGCAAGATAAATCATATTGCTTAAATTACGGCGAGAAGCTAAGGTGTCTGTTGGTTAGTCGAGTCACGCATCGTGAATGATGCCATTCCATTGACTACCGCTCTTTTTTCGACTTTCATGCGAAGCTCTTGTCACCTCGAATTCATTTAATGGAGGTTGGATTTCACAGCGGGCGGGCTGAACAGCTCCTGCCAGCTATGTGAGTCTGTCATAGTCAGCTCCCACTGCGTAGTTCCTCCCTGCAAATCATTACGCCCGCCAATTCCTTAGGAGGAAACTTTTCTGATTCGAAAATTCCAACTGTTTTAAGAAAAAACAAAACTTCGACGCTATTAAAAATTAAGGACTGTTTTTTGAAAGCTGGCTGGTGTGGCCGAGCTACAGTCTGGAACCGCGGGACCGCTACGGTCGCAGGTACGCATCCTGACTCAGGCATGGATGTGTGTGATGTCCTTAGGTTAGTTAGGTTTAAGTAGTTCTAAGTTTTAGGGGACTGATGAGCTCAGACGTTAAGTCCCATAGTGCTCAGCGCCATTTGAACCATTTGTTTTTTGAAATGCTTCGAGGCATTATACAGGGTGATCAGAAACACTGTGAACATTTTGTGTGTTGCTGGGTAGGTTGTGCAGAGAAATTATTGTTAAGAAAAATATTCCATACGTGCGCCATTTCCGAGTTAATTTGCGTTGAAGTTAGCCAGTCAGGCCGTTTCGAGCGCAAATTCAAGCGGCCCGCCATGTACAGTTAGTGTCAATTGTCCACATAGCGTGGATTATAGTGTGCGAAACTGCTCATCCTTTGGGTTGGGTTCGGACGTTACTGTCGTCCCATGTCCAGTTTTTGTAGTGCTCTCTTGTTCGGCTGTAGGAAACCAAACGAAGCACACGTGCGGCCAGACCGCCCCTGGCTTGGATTCGTGTAAAAACACTAATTGAGTCGGAAACGGGGCAAAGTATCGAAATTTTTTTCGTAACAACTATTTCTCAGCGTACCCTCCAGTGTATACGCTTAGAAGCTTTTCCAGGCTGTCTCTGACCACTATATGTAAATTGAAGGGGGATCACTGCTGTCAGCTGCAACGGGACATAGGCAGAATCAGCAGCGAAGAGCGAAAATGTGTAGCGTATCGGTATTCGAACGCGGGATCTCTTGCTTATTAGGCAGGTACGGTAACCACTGCGCCATCCGGGACACAGCGTTATTTCAACTGCACGGCCTATTTCGGTACGCCTCACCGCCGATCCACACTCCCACCGAGCGCCACCTATCCGCAGTAAGCAGGAGATCCAGGTTTCGAATCCCGGTCCGGTACGCACTTTCGCTCGCCGCCGCTGAATCTGCTTAATGTCCCATTGCAAGTAATAGCAGCGATCCCCTTTCAATTTACATATAGTGTTTCACACCTGCGGGATCTGCGTGGTGCCCCTTCTTTCGTGCATTAAAATAAAAATGTTTCTGAGCACCCAGCATAAATCTCTAAGATACTCTGGATTCAGAATTTTAATGAAATTTTTGTCGTTGATGGAAACTTTGAACTACATACTTCATGTAAGTTGCATATTGACGAAAGTGTAAAAAATGCCATGTTCGACTCAAATACACAGAAAACGTACACTGTACGTTCAAAAGTATTCGGATACCCCATGTAATGCGAAATTGACCACTAGATGGCACGAGAGGCGGATCCGTCACTGTAAAAGGAGGCGGGAAGTATTGTGCTGTCACCAGAGAAGCAATAACACCAGAATAGGTTCGTCAGGGGAGCTTAGTAACTTTGAACGTGGACTAGTAATTGAAAGTCACACGAGTAACAAATATTTTGAGAACGTTTTACCCTTCTAAAGCTGCGCAAGTTGACTATTGGTGACGTGATTTTGAAGTGGAAAAGCGAAGGGATAGTTACAACTAGACCGAGACCAGGCAGACCTGATGTACTGACGGACGGGGAAGGCCGGACATTGCAGCTACCACAGTGACTGTGGATAGGGAGTTATAAAGAATGGGTCAGTGGTCCAGGAGTTCCTTATAAAACTAGGAGTCATTGCCAAGCGAAGCTCGGTGTAAAAAGCGACGCCGCTAGACAGTAGATGAATGGAAACGAGTAATTTGAAGGGATGAATGACTCTGTGCAAATCCGATGGTTTGGTTTGAGCCACGCAAATGCCTAGAGAAAGTACGTTGTCATAATGTGTAGTGCCAATAGTGAAGTACGTAGTACACCAGTGGTTTCCAACCTTTCTTGGACCATTACCCCTGAGTGCAATTGGAGGTTGCTAGTACCCCCGCCTTCCCCTCCTCCGCCATCTGTTGCCCCGCCCGCTCGCACCAACTTTAACACTTAGCTGTAGAATAGCCCGCCGGTGCGGTCGAACGCACAGCTTTCCGAGCGGGAAGGAGCGCCTGGTCCCTGGCACGAATCCGCCCTGCGATTTGCTGCGCAAACAAGTTCTCCACGTATGCATACACCACCATTACTGTACCACGCAAGCATAGGGCTTACACTCGTCTGGTGTGAGACATTCCCTGGGGGGTCCACCGGGGGCCGAACCACACAATAACCCTGGGTTCGGCGTGGGGCGGCGGAGGGGTGAAGTGGACTGCGGTAGTCGTGGGGTTGTGGACCACTGCAGCTTCGGCGGGCACGGAGCCTCTCCATCGTTTCTAGGTCCCCGGATAACATACAATACAAACTGTAGAATAAAGATTTTCTTGCAAAACTTTTAGTTTTAAAATGATGAGAGATGAATGATACTTAATTTGTGTGTGTGGGGGGGGGAGGGGGGGGGGGGTGGGCGTGTTAGAATGAACGACGAAGGAATTCCTGGTGAATGGCAAGTGCTACCCACAACTCGTTCTCAAATAAGAAAGCTGACTATCCACAGTTTGGGTAGACACTTGTTACAAAACATACTTCCTCTGCAGTACTCCTCTGCATTGTGACACTTGTGTGATCTGAACACTGCAACCCCATTTAAAATCAAATGGTTCAAATGGCTCTGAGCACTATGGGACTTAACAACTGAGGTCATCAGTCCCATAGGACTTAGAACCACGTAAACCTAACTAACCTAAGGACATCACACACATCCATGCCCAAGGCAGGATTCGAACCTGCGATCGTAGCGGTCGCGCGGTTCCAGACTGAAGCGCCTAGAACCGCTCGGCCACCACGGCATGCCCATTTAAAAGCAATCAAGTTAAATTTTGTGTACTATACTTACCGTTCGTAAGTCACTTGATTGCTGCACTTCTTACTTTTGAACTGGTAGAAATACAATGACTTCAGGCTGTTAATGCAACAGCCACTAATAATAATAGTAATAATAATAATAATAATAATAATAATAATACTGTGTACGCTCTACAGTAGCCCTTACCTGTGTCGTGCTGTCAATTAATTCATTTATTCTCTTTGAAGCGAGTAATGAAACAATTTTCCCACTACTACAGGTACTATCTACAACTTGGAGAAATTTTTTAGAGATATTTTGAATTTGTTACGTAAATGTCTCAGTTTTATCATCAACGATTATAAAAGCACAATACCTATGTGTAGTGGGTGGAGTATGTGAGAAACCTGTAACCTCCACTGCATTAATGCTACTAGTTCAGAAAATTAATTATTGATAACTTATATAATCAGTGTTAGAGTCTTACAAAATTGTTATAATACACACATCAAAAAAGGTGAGGCATCACCCCGGTTCCCAGAACTACTGAAGATAGACGTTGACTGTGGATATTGCATCATAGACACAGTACCTTTGACTGTTGAGAGATGTCACAAAACCCTCCCAAAGATGTAAACAACCATGCATGAGCAGCGCCTATTAGACGGAGGGGATGCGACAGCCAATCAGTTCCAGTCATTCCACCAAGAAGGAGGTTGTTCAACCATCCCTACACGGTCAATACCGCGGTTCGATCGCGTCCGCATTGTTACTTTGTGCCAGGAGGGACTCTCAACAAAGAAAGTGTCCAGGCGTCTCGGAGTGAACCAGAGCGATGTTTTGTGGACGTGGAGGAGACACAGAGAGACAGGAACTGTCGTTGACATGCCTCGCTCAGGCCACCCAAGAGCTACTACGGCAGAGGATGACCGCTAGGTACGGATTGTGGCTCGGAGGAACCCTGACAGCAACGCCAACACGTTGAATAATGCTTTTCTTGCAGCCACAGGACGTCGTGTTACGACTCAAATTGAGCGGAATAGAGTGGAAGATGCGTGACTTCACTCCCGACATCCATGGCGAGGTCCATCTTTGTAAAAACGACACCATGCAGCGCCCTTGGCGGCCTGACCGAGGCGTGTCATCGACAGTTCTTATCTCTCTGTATCTCCTCCACAGATAAACGCCTCATTGAAAGTGTTTTCAGCAGAGTTCAAGTCGTCATAAAGATCACTAGTTGGTGTCCGGATACTTTTGATCAGATAGTGTATTGCGATGCGAATCGTTCGAAAGTTTGGAGGAAAGGCGTATTCCAGCCAATTTCTATAGTTTTCGAGTTATAGGGTGACACGTTCGAAATTATTTCGCGGACGGGAAAATTTTATCCGCTCAATAAAATTCACTTAGTAATTCAATAAAAATAGGAACAGATTTTTGACGTGCGCAGAGATACTGTAAGATGCAACCAATAAATGAATTTCGTCAGATGTTAACTAATTTAAATCACGTTATAGACTCTGTTGGACTACTTATGAGAGGTTCGCGATGCCATATGATCTCACTGGCAGTTAAATATTGACAATCTCGGTGCCTGTACGAGTGTAAAAGGAGATGCGGCAGGAATGGGACAGACTGGGTTCTCTGGTTAGTCTCTTTTCACGCTCAGTACGTTCCAAGTCGTAACTCGAGGACGATTTATGAGCCGATCTCGCCACAGCTAGTTAGAGTATATTGCGTATCGGAAGGGTTTAGTTTCGCCGTAATTGACTGACTCAGCCAGTCTATTCACCTGTGGATACGTGCCACGAATGTCTCCTCATTCCTTTCTTGCATGAACAGACTTTTTTCTGTTAGTCCACAGATGACATAAGCGTCATTGGAAACATTTTTATGGTTCTTGTGAAGATGAAGACGTGAAACTTTTATCGTCCTGTAAATTACTTTTCTCGTCTAGAAAACTATAAATATCGCAGTTTTCTCGATTTTTTTTTGCATATATTAGTAACTGGTTGCATTACCAAGTGTTTATCGTTACGCATACTGATGTAGTTGTAATGGATGCACTAAAAATGTGTACTTACTTTTTTTGCATACTAAAGCTTAAATTCGTCACTGAATTGATTCACAGGAAATCTGAAGAGTTTTATGCAGAATTCTTTACGTTATGCCTCAAAGAGATCGGATATTTAACAAAGGAGTATGAAACGTATTATTTCTCAAGCCACCGTCCCTTTCAACACGTACTACTCGTACGGAGATAAATGAGATATCTATGGAAAGTTCTTTAGCCGGCTTCGGACATTGCACACAGATCTTGCTCTAATACTTATTATTTGTGGAAAATTTTAACATGAAAGAAACTTTTAACTGTCATAGGCGAAAGGGCACCATGAATGCTGAGCTTCATTCCTACATTTACGAACCACGAATAAGAGACATCCTTTCCATATTTTCTTATTGATGTTTGTTTGGGAAGAAGACCAGACAGCGAGGTCATCGGTCTCATTGGATTAGGGAACGGCCGTGACCTTTCAAAGGAACCATCCCGGCATTTGCCTGGAGCGATTTAGGGAAATCACTGGAAACCTAAATCAGGATGGCCGGACGCGGGATTGAACCGTCGTCCTCCCGAATGCGAGTCCAGTGTCTAACCAGTGCGCCACCTCGCTCGGTTTTTCTTATTACAAATACCATTTTATATGTATTAAAGTACTTATTAACTGTATAATTTGTATACAGCATTGTCATGGACAATAACCACAAAAATATTTCTCATTGTCGTCGTGAGTGGTGATTTACCTAAGGCTACTACGCTCTAACGTCCTTACATAAAGTGCGAAGTACAATTAAAATCTCAAAATACAGTTAGAGGTTATTGTGGTCTTTGTGGTACACTAGTTATGAAGCGAACACTGCTTTCTAAATTAAGGCATTTCGCTTTTGTTTACTTCTAGGTATTTTATATTTGTATTTTTCATTAAACTTTTCTTCAACAACAGGTAAATGTAAATATTAAGGACGAAAGTTATCAATTACAAACAACTGATGACAGTCAAATATTGTCATGTCAAAGAACAGGGTTGTATTTACAATATCCCGACATTACTCACGGACAAACTATATGTAGCCTTCCCAATGGTAACTAAATCAACTAAAAAGAAAATAAAAAAACAGGAAGTACACGGAGAGTACATTCTTACGTTAAATATCGTTTACACCAAGGTACTGTAATGGTCTGTAAAGAATTTTCTTCAAGATTATGTGTAGGGAATTGTACATACGAGGATGTACCACAAATTCATAGTTATTACTGGGTTGATGCATAAGTTAGTAGCGTTTTTCCATGATAAAAAACACAACATATACACATAACAGAAACTTTAGTCGTAAGTAATATACTCTCCTTCACGATTTACAACAATCTTCCAACGCTGGAGTAACTTTTCGCTTCTGTGGTGATAGAAATCTCGTGGTTGAGAGGCGAAGAACTCGTCGAGCCATGTTGGGAGAGCATTTTCATCCGGATAGGAAGTTACTTGAAGGTTGTTCGATAGAGAAAGGAAGAGGCAAAAATCTGATGGCGTAAGAAAAGGTGAATAAAGTGGGTGCGGAATGACTTCTCTACCTATATCAATGTAGCGAAATGCGGACGTGAATTATCGTGGACTAGCTTCACTTCACCCAGTCTTCCTAGTCGATGTTCTCGGATTGCGTCTGCAGAACGTCTCAATTGTTGACAAGAAATGTCAGCAATGATGATTACACCTAGGAAAAGTAAATTGTAGTACACCACACCGTCACTATTCTATCTGACGCATAACATTATACCGGGTGATAAAAAAGTCAGTGCAAATTTGAAAACTGAATAAATCACGGAATAACGTAGATATTGACACACATGCTTGGAATGACATGGGGTTTTATTAGAACTAAAAAAATACAAATGTTCAAAAAATGTCCGACAGATGGCGCTTCATCTGATCAGAATAGCAATAATTAGCATAACAAAGTAAGACAAAGCAAAGATGATGTTCTTTACAGGAAATGCTCAATATGTTCACCATCATTCCTCAACAATAGCTGTAGTCGAGGAATAATGTTGTGAACAGCACTGTAAAGCATGTCCGGAGTTGTGGTGAGGCATTGGCGTCGGATGTCATCTTTCAGCATCCCTAGAGATGTCGGTCGATCACGATACACTTGCGACTTCAGGTAACCCCAAAGTCAATAATCGCACGGACTGAGGTCTGGGGACCTGGGAGGCCAAGCATGACGAAAGTGGCGGCTGAGCACACGATCATCACCAAATGACGCACGCAAAAGATCTTTAACGCGTCTAGCAATATGGGGTGGTGCGCCATCCTACATAAATACTGTACGTTCCAGCAGGTGTTTATCAGCCAGGCTGGGGATGATGCGATATCACCAAATGACGCACGCAAAAGATCTTTAACGCGTCTAGCAAAATGGGGTGGAGCGCCATCCTGCATAAACACCGTACGTTCCAGCAGGTGTTTATCAGCCAGGCTGGGGATGATGCGATTCTGTAACATATCGGCGTACCTCTCACCCGTCACGATAACACTTACAAAACCAGAATCACGCATTTCCTCGAAGAAAAAGGCCCGATAGCGGCAGATGTGGTAAATGACAACCCATACCGTGACTTTCTCGTCATGCAATGGAGTTTCCACGACAGTTCTAGGATTTTCGGAAGCCCAAATTCTGCAGTTGTGGGCGTTGACAGACCTTCACAGCGTGAAATGAGCTTCGTCGGTCCACAACACGTTACTCAACCGATCGTCATCTTCTGCCATCTTTTGAAACGCCCACACCGCAAATGCCCTCCGCTTTACTAAATCGCCATGTAACAGTTCATGATGCCGATGGATGTTGTACGCATAGCATCGGAGGGTACGCGTAAGTGCCAACCAAACAGTAGTGTATGGAATGCCGCTACAACTTGAGACTGCACGAGCGCTGACGTCCGCGTGCATAGACGAACACGCTACAGTCTCCATTTCTTCCTGAACTGTCTCAGCAGCATTACGCCTTGTGCGGGTCTATCGTCTAAACAACCCGTGGCTTCGAACTTAGAAATCATTCTCGCCACAACTGCAATTGTCAACAGACCTTGACCCGTTCGAATCCCCTTCCTATGACGATAGGATCGTAACGCTGAACTAGCACATTCCTCATTCTGATAATACAGCTTTACTAAAAGCGCCTTTTCAGGTAACGTCAACATGCTGCGATTGCTGGCGCATCTGATTCTCTCTCTCATTACCGTTCCTTTTATACACGATTGTTATGCATAGTCACTGACGTTTTGCTGTTCAGCGCCATCTGTCGGACATTTTGTGAACTTTTTTTTTAATTCTAATAAAATCCCATGTCATTCCAAGCATGTGTGTCAATTTTTACCTCTCTATCTACATTATTCCGTGTTTTATTAAGTTCTCAAATTTATACTGACTTTTTGATCACCCGGTATTTAGTGGATGCAGGAAAGTCTTTGTACGGGAAGTTGCTGCTTTATTTGGGGTCATCCTGTTTTTTCCTTATGTTAGCATAAAGGCACCATTTATCATCGCCATTAACTAAACAGAATAGGAATGTCTGTGTTGTTCACGAGCCAGATGATGACAAGCAAGCAGAGATGAGGATATGGCCACCTACTGATATTTGTGATTTTGGCTTAGAGCATGCGACATCCATACAGTCGATTTGTAAACCTTCCCCACAGCATGAAAATGTCGCACGATGGTGGAATGATCACAGTTCATCATATTTACAAGTGGTAGAGTACATTGACGTGGATCATTGTGGATTAATGCGTTTAAACGTTCTTCATCAAACCTCGAAGGTCTTCCTGAACGTGGAGAGTCACTAATATCAAAACGATCCTCCTTAAAACAAAAAACCCATTTTATTGTCGTGCTTTAGCCAATGGCATTATTCCCATATACGGCGCAAATGTTTCTGGATGCATCCCTTGCTGTCAGCCCTCTGTTGAACTCAAAGAATATATCGCAAATTTTCCGACTTCTTCACTTTGTGTCTACTGCTCCACTCATTATCTCCAAATGACATAATGACAATATATAAACTCAAATAGCAATAGTGAACTAAAAATAGAAAATGACATTCGATGAATAGACCCGTACCAACTGGAACACCACATGCAAAACAAATACGCTACAATTTATGCACCAACCTAATATATCTCGTCGGCCGGTTCATTTTTAAAGATGTTTTATTTTAATTCCCACAACTACTCTTACTCCAGCGACAACATTTATTCCAAATACTGTCTTTATTTAAAACTATAAAAGTGCGAAAGTTGGGAGAAAATAAATTGATTGCAGAATCTGATTAAAGGAAGGAATCGAACGCTAGGATACACCCTGACGCGTCAAGGAATTGGCAGTTTGGTAATGGGAGGCAATTTTGGGAGATAAAAATTTGTAAAATTGTAGGAGATGAAGGCTTCACTACATTAAAAAAGGGTTCAGATGGATGTGGCTTGCTGTAGTTACGTAGAGAAGAAGAGGCTTTCATTGCATAGTCCAGCATGGAGATCTGTATCAAACTAATGTTCAGACTGATGACAACAACATTCTTGAAAGAAGTGCACCACTCAGTTGTCTAAGAATTGGCTGAATGAGAGTAACTCACGGAACAGTGTGATATATCAATGAAGTAACACAGACGATAAGATATAATTATTCAGAAAATTGTTTGCTACTCAACTTCAGGAGAAACATGACAGTTCGACTAAAGTGAAGTATGTATTGAGAAAGCAGCACGGATTAGATTTCTTCTAACACATCATACACTGAAGAGTCAAAGAAACTAGTACACCTGCCTTATAATGTTCGCACCCTGCGGGCAAGCAGAAGTGCCGCAACACGACGTGGCATGGATTCGACTAATGTCTGGTGTTGGAGGGAACTGACACCAAGAATCATGCAGCGCTGTCCATTAATCCACAAGAATACGAGGGAGTGGAGATTTCTTCTGAACAGCACGTTCCCAGGCATCCCAGATAGGCTCAATAATGTTCATGTCTGGGGAGTTTGGTGGCAAGCTGAAGTGTTTAAACTCAGAAGAGTGTTCCTGGAGCTACTCTGTAGCAATTCTGGACTTGTGGGTGTCCCATTGTCCTGCTGGAATTGCCCAAGTCCGTCGGAATGCACAATGGAGATGAATGGTTCAAATGGCTCCGAGCACTATGGGACTTAACTGCTGAGGTCATCAGTCCCCTAGAACTTAGAACTACTTAAACCTGACTAACCTAAGGACATCATACACATCCATGCCCGAGGCAGGATTCGAACCTGCGACCGTAGCGGTCGCGCGGTTCCAGACTGTGGTGCCTAGAACCGCTCGGCCACACCGGCCGGCGGAGATGAATGGATGCAGGTAATTAGACAGGATGCTTACGTACGTGTCAACTGTTAGAGTCGTATCTAGACGTATCAGGGGCCCCATATCACTCCAACTACACGCACCCTACACCATTACGAAGCTTCCACCAGTTTGAACAGTCCCCTGCTGAGATCCAGACTCCATCGATTCATGAGGTTGTCTACATACCTGGTTACGTCCATCCGCTCAATACAGTTTGAAACGAGACTTGTCCGACCAGGCAACATGTTTCCAGTCATCAACAGCTTAATGTCGGTGTTAACGTGCCCAGGCGAGGCGCAAAGATTTGTGTCGTGCAATCATCAAGGGTACACGAGTGGGTCTTCGGCTCCGAAGGCCGCTATCGATGATGTTTCATTGAACGGTCCGCGCACTGACCCTTGTTGATGACCCAGCACTGAAATCTGCAGCAATTTGGTGAAGGGTTGCACTTCTGTCACGTAGAACTATTCTCTTCAGTCGTCGTTGGTCCTGTTCTTCCAGGATCTTTTTCCGGCCGGAGCGATGTCGGAGAACTGATGTTTTACCCGATTCCTGATATTCACGGTACAATCGTGAAATGGTAGTACGGGAAAATCCCTACTTCATCGCGACCTCGGAAGCGCTGTGTCCCATCCCTCGTGCTTCGTCTATAACACCACGTTCAAACCCACTGAACTCTTGATAACCTGCCATTGTAGAAGCAGCAGCCGATCTAACAACTGCGCCCGCCGGAGTGGTCGAGAGGTTCTAGGCACTCCAGTCTGAAACCGCGCGACCGCTGCGGTCGCAGGTTCGAATCCTGCCTCGGGCATGGTTAGTTAGGTTTAAGTAGTTCTAAGTTCTAGGGGACTGATGACCTCAGCTGTTAAATCCATAGTGCTCAGAGCCATTTGAACCATTCTAACAACTGCGCCTGACGCTTGTTGTCTTATATAGACGTTGCCGACCGTAGCACGGTATTCTGCATGTTTACATATTTCTGTATTTGAATACGCATGCCTATACCAGTTTCTGTGGCGTTTCAGTATATTCCACAAGTTTTCTGAAATACATCACTTGCGAAGAGACCTCCGATGAGCGGCTTGACCAGTGTGGCAGTCAAGCACAAGGATTTGATTGCAGGCCTTGTTGTAATGAGGCAAATGAATTTAATGTGGCTAGTCGACAGTGAGCTTGCCCCACACGTATTCTAGCCTCTGAAGTACGTCGTCTTGAGTAAGGTGTAACAAGTAATCAACAGATGAAATGTTAACAATTAATGCGCCACGTGACCCTCAATGCTGCCTATGATTCCCCTACCTGATGCGTATATGATTAAATGTTATTTGCTCCGTTTGATTAGCAAAAAGCCAGAGAAGATGGAATTATCTTAATTATTAGATTATGAGAACGAATTTTACGTCAGCAGAGTGTCTAAATGTAGGTCCATTACTAATAAACTGATGCATGATCAGGGAAAATAATGTAAATATTTCAACGCTAGTATATTTCCGGAAAAAATAGTACACCTGGAACGACAGCGTCTGTTTTGTTCCGATAACGGCATGTGCCACCTGGAGATAGTCGATGCACTGATAATGGTTTCAGCGTCGTCCGCCGACAGATAGCTTAGTTGCATAGCTACCAGAGCGCCATCTGTGTCTACCCTTTAATAGGGAATGCTGACAGCTATAATCCATTCACCATAAGAATAAACCTGATGTAAACATTGCATTATGTATTCTTGCGCGTTTGCCGGAACCTCATTGGATTTCCGTTTCACGTGGGACGGTAGCCAAGCTGTCTCGAGTAACGTCAAGTAGGATAATAAGGGTACGTTTTGTGCTCTGCTTTACTCGCACATAGACTTGACTCAATAAAGTAAAAAAAAAAGTTACCAGCACATTTAACTTAGGCGGCATTGGTCGTTCAGCTGGTACAGCTAGCCTGCAGTGACGTGGCCAGCTGTAGTTCACACGTAAAAAGAGACGAGCAGAGGAGCAATACAGCTTCGAATGTCATTGAATTTTTAAGTAGAATGAAGTAATACACTGCAAATCGTCCACAATACACTGCTTAGACGACTAGACGAAAACCGCAATATTGAAGCCACTGAAGATATTACTTGCAGTCAGTCGTCTGGTAATCTCTTAGCTCCTTCCTTATCCGAAACAAATAAATACATTTCACTTCTGGAAGTGTCACTTGCTACGTTGTTAATGAACCTATCAACAACAGAATCTACGAAGCCAACCAGGTGCAGAATTTTCTCCTCTTCTTTTATGACGAGCTGCTCTATATCCCGCCAGCAATCGGCAGTGACGTGTGAAAAGCTGCGTGCGTTAGTTCCGGTACGTCTGGCAGTTTAACAGTCTTGTTACTTCTCGGGCCAAATCCCGCAGCTTCGGTCCAGATAAGCTCTGCTGGGTTCATATTGTAATGGTGCAGTAGCAAATGTAAAGATGCAGCGTTAGTACGGTGTATTCGATGCTGTGAAAATGATTGTTTTCAAGTTTCTACGATGCCTATCTACCTGTGTGGTATAAAACGATGGGCATAGTCCAAATAAAGAGGATTTGGTTTTTACATTTTTGCTTTAAAAAATTAAACTTACGATTTCTTAATTTCAATAGCTTTAATGAACAGTCTTTCATAAAACATCGCTAACTAAGAATTTGTATTAGAAATGGAAACAGGAATTTCGCTTCCAATATGTAGTTAGAAACAAGAAGTCGTCCATTATTAATAAAAAATGATGATTAGTTTTATAATTACGAGATTTCAAATTGAACGAGAAAAAAAATGAGACAGTGTAGGTTTGAATCACAGCACGAACAAGGGAATTTCATTCAGATTCCAATACGCTACCGACTGCGCTACACTTTCAATGGGAGTTTGTGTATCACCTGCAGTATGTCGATTATCTTCGTAAATTGATGAAAAACATTAAGAGCAGCCTATTTCTCGGCACTTTTTAACCGTGTCCCACGCGCGTATTTCACTACGGAACAGGAAGCAGCCTCAGCCATTTTCATACTGCGCATTATGAGCGGGTCAATCAGAGCACAACGCTGCGGAGGCTGTGACTGTACACAATATTTCAAATAAAAACGATGTAGCTAAAGCGTGATTAAGAAAAATGTTGATGGCTGGTGATACATTTGGACATCTTTTAGTTTCATTTAACGTAACTTAGTAATAATAAATACTAATCCATAAGTATGACTTACTTCCAAGAGCATAACAACACCAGTGTACATTAGCTAAGGCTTCTGACCAATCATTGCGTTTGTATAAATTATACAAAAGCCAAGATTGCTTAAACACTATTTACTAGATGACCGGTTTCAATACACTAAAGGTGCCATCATCGGATCTGAATGTAGCACTCGTAGACGAGGTCCTGGACGTCCACGTAGCGCAGACGACCGCCAGAATCATCGTATTAAGAGGGTAACTGTCACAGCACAGATAATAGGGCTTGTGAGCCCCGACGTGTCAACACGAATTGTTGCAAATCGGTTATTAGCAATGGGACTACGGGACCACACACCTTTAGTCCGTCTTCCGCTCACGTCACAGCATTGACGTGCTAGGTTCCACTGGGCCGTCACACAAACACTTGCAAGATGGATTGGCGCGCCGTGGTCTTCAGTGATGAAAGCAGATTCTGCCTGCACACGAGTGATGGTCATTTGCACGTACGACGTAGACCTTTTGAGAGCTGTTTCGTAAAGTGTATTCGTCTAAGATAGCCTGGCGCAACCCCAGGCCTTATTGTCTCAGGTGCGATAAGCTATAACCCTCGTTCACCTACGGTGTTTCTGGAGGGGACGCTAATCAGCTCTCGCTACGTGTAGAATGTTGTTATACCCATTCTTTTGTCGTTCTTGGAACAGAAGGTGATGCGTTGTTCCAACAGGATAATCCTCGCCCACATACTGCCCGTGAGAGTCAACGTGCTCTGCAAGGTGTAGCAAATTCCCTGGCCACCACTATCTACGGACTTGTTTCCAATCGAGCACGTGGGGGATGTAATGCGACGATAAGTGACTTGTTGCAGCTGGTCAGCCAACAAGTCGTACAGGACTAATTGAACAGGTCGAGCAGGTATGGAATAACGTATCCCAGGACAGTGTTCGCCATCTGTACGACGGACTGGACACCAGAGTCACCGCCTGCATTGCCGTCCAAGGGGGCTACACCACATATTAATATGGGTGTTTCAGCATTGGTCGATGTTTGGTAAATCATTTCATGTAGCCGGCCGCGGTGGCCGAGCGGTTGTAGGCGCTACAGTCTGGAACAGCGCGACCGCTACGGTCGCAGGTTCGAATCCTGCCTTGGGCATGGATGTGTGTGATGTCCTTAGGTTAGTTAGGTTTAAGCAGTTCTAAGTTCTAGGGGACTGATGACCTCAGAAGTTAAGTCCCATAGTACTCAGAGCCATTTGAACCATTTCATGTACTCCATATGCAGTGTTACAGCAATGAATCTTGGGTAAATTGGAAACTTCGAAAAGGGTGTACTAATTTGTTTTCCGGTAGTATATTACCGTACAACAGCAATATTCCTTTAAATGGATCGGACTTCCTAAACCAAATTTGGCAAAAAACACAGGTTTATTCATTGACCATTTAGTACGCTTTTAAGCCTGCTGCAGTAGTTACCGATCAAGAGCATCACTGTTAGTAACACAAAAATCGTTTTCGCCCCATTAAATCAATTAAGTAATAAACAGCATCACTTCTACTGTCCCTGCACACATGTAAGACGCCTAGAGTCGAGTGATACAAAAAGAAATAAGCGGGAAGTGTTAAATGTTTTCAAATAAAAACATAGTGAAAAAATTACAGAAAATATAATGTCCATTGTGTCTCATACTTTTGGGAGGCCGTGGATTTATTTTTCTCAGTTTTTAATGTCCTATTACATGAATACAAGCTGATATTACCTTTTTATCTATCGAACTTTAAAATAGGTTTATATGATCATCCATTTCATTCTACCTTCGTCACTCTGTAATACAGATAACATTATTATGAAATATTGTTAAGGGAGACTAGAACAAGCCACAAATACTTTTAAGCTTTATTTTATTTCCCCTACCGGTTTGGAGTTATTATGCCCATCACCAGATGGTTCCACTTATTTTAGAGCAAAGTCAGAACCGTTAGTAGAATGTCGTCTGCTTGTTTGTTTTGTTCCACTGAACGATGCTTTGTCCTGTTTCTGTCTTTATGCATTTTTCGAAGCACGAAGCCTCAAACTCACGCACACACACAGCACACAAGCATTACACTCAATATTGGCACTTGAAAACGTCACAATATTCTTCTTTTGCAACCACTGACATAATGTTCTACACGTAATGTTTTTCTTTAAAAGCTTAATATGTGTGAGTTAAAGAGCAGTTATCTACATTAGGACTAAACCGTAAAGATGATTTTTGCTAAGAAAAATCTTAATTGTAAATTGGTGACAAAAGTGAGCGAAGTGATAGTTCTTTGATTATTTAATTATAGTTTTGAATCATAGTCAGATATTCGTTCAGATATAACAAGACAGAGTTAAGAAGTTGTATATGGTCTTACTAACATTTTGGAGTCACGTTGCTTACAAAAGTATCGGGCCTATGAAACGGGCCGTTTATGCCGCTATTTAAAGCATTACTGGCCCATACGTAGTTGATGTATCTTGTATACTAAAAAAGAGACCAAGATTCACGATGTATCTTTTGTATTTGCTTTAGTTCTTTGATGGATTACAAATTTTAAAATAATGATGACAGAAACTATGATCGTCACTAAAATAAGTGTGAAATCTGTTATTGAGAAATTTCTTCCAAATGAGCTTCCAAAATTTCTTGCTCACTCGACATACAGGAAATATTTTTAGCAGAGTTACAGTAAACTGCGAAACCCAGCGAGTACAACAGCTACGTCAATGCGACCATATTGTCTCAGCCATTCGCGAGAAGCAGCTATTACGTTCCCTGAAGTTTCTTTCGAAGTAATTTTAGAAACTGACAACACAAGGCAGCACCAGTCAAGAGACAGGTAGCGAGAGTTCTGTATATTGTTTTCCTACGCAATAGACTTCTGTATATTGTTCTCATATGCAATGAGTCCAGGTTTCGAGCGCTAGATGGCTCGCGGGTGGAGAAAATTTCGGCCTGGCCTATACTCGTTCCTGAACTTCTTAACACAAAATTGTCGCTCGACCTGTGCTCGGGCTTGGTCTACAAAAAGTTAACGGAACCATGTTGGCATTAACTTTCGTTAAACATAATCCAGGATGACAGGAACGTAATTTGAACCACATTGCTCTTGACATCTGTGTCATTTCACATGTTATCTTTTTGACATCTGTGTCATTTCGTATGTTATCTTTTTGACATCTATGTCATTTCGTATGTTATCTCTCGATAGATATTTTACGATGGAGAATGTATATCGCGCGTCTGACCGTTACTAGGAAGTCGCAGAACGGTGCCGCTCACGTCTGTCCTTCACGTGCAAAATTGCGGTCAGTTGGCGGTTGCCTTAAACTTGGACACTACTTGTGACGTCACAGAACCGACTCACATTGCCCCTGAGTGCCAAGCGGCAGGTTATTGCGTAGGAGCTGACCACCGCCCACCATGGCAGAGCCCGGTTTCTGCTCGTTTACATTTCGATATGGACCACGTCATATGCGCTCTCCGCACAACCTTTCCTGTTCCTGCCGTTTCAGCAGGCCATTGGTGTGCTGGGATCGTACGAGTGCGTTGGGGAAAGGAGGGAGCTACATTTTCTGACGTAATTATGGGCTCCAGTAGTCAGCCATGTTATAAGAGCGCTTTACCGTCGTAGGATATTGTTTTGTGCCAAAACCCTAACGAAAAGCTGACTCCGAACACTGTACCGTACCTGAAAATTAAAAAGTTTATGTGCTACTGTTCACTGGCCAACTGTACATGCTCCGTGTTATTGAGGAAGAAATGAGACAGGCCTGGACGATCACTGTTACCGCATTACCGTGAATGCCTGTGTGCGTTACATCTACAACATCCGTGTATTTGATAATGTCAGTACTTCATACTCTCTCTTATGCCGGTTGTGGCCACAACAGCTACGTGATTACCGCACGCTACGCTTATTTCATGGGCTTGCCAGTGCACGAGCACTCCACTAGCTCACATCGCACATAAAGTACTTGTCATTTCATCGTAGTCGAAATACGAGGTCCCACACATCAAATGCCCTAGCTATGCTCATTATACGTCCCCCACCTAGTAAAATATCTCAGTTTTATCGTTACAAAAGAATTAATTAAAAACGATGTTGACAAAAATCACGCGAATACTTCGTACTGAACGGTATTGAACAAAAAAGGAAAAATTTTAGTATTCGCGTAGCAGAAAATTGCATGTAAAAGTAACAGACTTATTTTTACTTCTCTTTGACGACGTATCTCGTTGTAGACTTCTTCATAGTTGTGACTCAGTTGTCTGGCATAAGGGGACAAAAACCTGTAGGTTCTCTGCTTCGTGTAGGTAAAAATATTAACACTTGTTTAAAATGTGCGGAACTTGTCAAGTTTATTCTCCAAACTATAATTGCTGGCAAAATATTTCCTCCATTGCTAGTACACGACTTCACAGTACTCGCAACATACTTCTACTGAACCATTACTGCATGACAGCTACTCTTAACAAAACTAAAAAAAAAAGTTATTGCCAAAAGTCGCAGGATATCGATTTTACACAATATCAATTTTACATGAAAAGACATTTACACACAATTAGTTCTTTTTCAAATAATGTCGAATTATCACTCGGAATAGGTTATAGAATGACATTAAGAATTTCAAATATTATTAAAATTTCGGATAAATTAGAAATATAAAAATAATTATATTTTCTGAAAATAATTGTCATATTAATTTTATGTGTTATTGCTATTCGTGAAAAGAAAATGTAGGACAATTTTAATAATACCGTCAAAATTTACAATAAACGCAGAACTACAATTTTGATGCCTCTGGATCGTGATTCGAACCATTATGCATACGATTCTCCCATACACGACGAAAACAGGTGCGCTGATCAGTTCCACTGTGCCATCTGTAAAACAAGAACATTCTAAAATTCCTTCTCTGTTGTGGCCGTCTGCCTCTGGAAGAAGCTACCTGAACTCTGCGCAAAATAAAATAGCCTGTTTCTTTTAAGAAAAAACTGAAGCAGTTCTTCCGGCCATCCTCATAACTGTTACTCAAACATTAACGCTTATGGCCAGATTTTCCCTCCGTCAAACCGTGAACAAAATGATCCCATGTTCTCCCATGTACGTTTCTTGCTCTTTTCATTTCTCAGTCAGTCACTTCAGTTCCTTTTCCCCTACCTTCATAATATTCCGTTATTTTGCCGTGTTCCCCATTCTCTCTGCCTCCTGCTGACAATTACTGCTAACCCTCGCAGTTTAAAACTACTTGTTGTACTCACGAATGTCAACTCCGCTTACGTTTTTTCTCTTTCTGCACGTTGGTAATTACTAAATTTTTATTAGGCTGTATACTACATATAGCTTATTTTTGTTGTAAAAAATATAGTGCAAGATACACAGAATGGTTGGTTAGACGTAAGAAAGGGGCTGATGGTCCAAATCTGGCCAGGCTAAATAAATAAATAAAAATAAATAAACTACGAGGGAATGTAACAAAATACAGAAAAATAAGAATTACGATGAAAATTTTGGAATATTCTATGTATTAATTGTGCTGCACCACAATTCAGCACAAAAGGAAAAAGATACAGCGACAGTCGAAGGGTATGATACAAACTAGCATACATAAACTGAAGTGTGATGGGATTGATGGTATGGCCAATCAATGGATGACGTTACATCCAACCAAAAGAAAAAAAAATTGTATGTAGTAATTCAGCCAATATAGTGGCGTAATTCTGAATCGGGAGAAATCACGTATGGAGTTCCCCAAGGCTCAATCTTAGTTCCACTATCGTTCCTCATTACGTAAACGATATCCCGCCTAATAGACAAGTAGAGTTAGTTCATTTTGCAGAAGACACTAGTATTGTAATCAGTCTAAGCATACAAAGAGAAACAGAGGAAATGGAAAACAATGTTCAAAAATTATCGTTAACTGGTTTTCTGCAAATGGTCTCACTCACAGTTTAAAAAAGACACTTTATATTCAGTTCTCCACCCCTAGGGGTACTACACCAATGATAAGTGCATGGTGAGAAAATAATAAATAAAGTGGAACTTCAAAAATTCTTAGGTGTCCATATTGATGAGAATTTAAACCGGAAAAAGTACTTTTTGAATTTCTAAAACAGTTCAGCCGGATTTGCAATTAGAATCATTGTAAATCTGGGGTAGAGACAAATAAGTTGAGATATTTTGCATATTTTCATTCAGTAATGCCATGTGGAATGATGTTCTTGCGTAACTTATCTATAAGGAAGGAGGTCTTCATTGCTCAAAAACGTGCTCACCCACGATCATCTTGTAGATATCTGTTTAAGAAGTTGAGCATTTTGACTACTGCTTCACGGTACATTTATTCCCTCCTGAAGTTTGTTGTAAATAATCCACTGCAGTTCGAAAGAAACAATGATGTACGTGATTACAATACCAGAATGAAAAATTACATTCATTACTCCACATCACGTTTCTCTTTAACACAAAAAGTGTTGCACAAAGCTGCACTAAAAAATTTTAATCACTAACACAGTGATATAAAATGTCTGACAGACAGCAAACTAAAATTTGATAGCAAACTGAAAAAGTTTTTCCTTGACGACTCCTTCTTTGCCATGTAAGAAATTCTATTATAGTAATGTGTAAGAGGTGGTGAGTAGGAATTACTAAATCACATCTGTATGTGTTTTAGAAACAAAAGCAACTTGTAAAAGTTCAGCATGTAACCATATCTACAAATTAATTTGTGACTTGAATGTAAAATGAGTCGCTCCAAATCATTACGATTTATTGTGCAACTTGATCCATGCAACATGAAACTAACGAACTAACAGATACTACGATGGAGCCATGTTTGTAGATTCTTTTCCCTAACAAGACAGACTATATGCATGACGAGTAGAATGCGTACTCGCAAATTTTTGTACTTAACTGAAAATATAAAGAGAAGAATAGCCTTGGCAAAGCAAGCTTTTCAAAATAAAAGGGAATTTACTAACAGGCCATCATATAAGCCTAGAAAGTAGGAAAAAGTTTGCCAAAATTTGTGTCTGGAGTGTCTTAACATACGAATGTGAAGCGTGGACTCTGGGAAAGGTAGAGAAAAAGAGACTGGAAGGAATGCAAATGTGGATATGGAGAAGAATGACGAAAACAAGCTGGGTAGATGGAAAAAGTAATGGTCGTAAGAGAAGTGAATGAGAACAGAACGCTGCTAAATTATATAGGAAGAAGAAAATCAAAAATGATAGGGCACATAATGAGACACAACCAGTTCCTAAAGAATGTATTTGAAGTAAAAGTTTTAGGGAAAAACCCAAGAGGCAGGCCAAGAGCAACGTATTTTAATAACATCAGAGAAGATATTGGGATAAAATCTTATGAAGAATTGAAGAGGATGACAATGGAAAGCGGAACGTGGCTAAATCGACAAGGCATAGCCTTTAGTTTATGATAATTAAGTCGGGTGATGCTCAGGGAATTAGATTAGGAAATTAGACACTTAAAGTAGTAAAGGAGTTTTGCTATTTGGGGAGCAAAATAACTGATGATGGTCGAAGTAGAGAGGATATAAAATGTAGACTGGCAATGGCAAGAAAGGCGTTTCTGAAGAAGAGAAATTTGTTAACATCGAGTATAGATTTAAGTGTCAGGAAGTCGTTTCTGAAAGTATTTGTATGGAGTGTAGCCATGTATGGAAGTGAAACATGGACGATAAATAGTTTGGACAAGGAGAGAATAGAAGCTTTTGAGATCTGGTGCTACAGAAGAATGCTGAAGATTAGATGGGTAGATCACATAACTAATGAGCAGGTACTGAATAGGGTTGGGGAGAAGAGAAGTTTGTGGCACAACTTGACTAGAAGAATGGATCGGTTGTAGGGCATGTTCTGAGGCATAAAGGGATCACCAATTTAGGAGGGGCATGCATGGAGGGTAAAGATCGAAGAGGGAGACCAAGAGATGAATACAATAAACAGATTCAGAAGGATGTAGGTTGTAGTAGGTACTGGGAGATGAAGAAGCTTGCACAGGATAGGGTAGCATGGAGAGCTGCATCAAACCAGTCTCAGGACTGAAGACCACAACAACAACAACGATGACTGAAAATATTTTCCAGTGTTCATAATTAATTAAAAGTTGAGTTTGTTTTCTGTCATTGTGTTGTAATCGTATGAAATGTTACAATTTGTGAAATAGTGGGTAAGTGTCAGACGAAAAATCCAAAGGACGAGAGGTGGGCTCTTCCTACAAGTCGGTCAGGGTCCCTGAAGATGGCGGAAGGTAGCGCCGAAACTGATTGCTCACATAAAATAACAATTGGAAATTAGACGGCTGTAGATGTTTCGATTGAAAATTTTATACTGAACGTCTGAGGCCCCCCCTCCCTCCATCTGTATAAAAATGGGACTTACAGAGAAAAATCTAAAGGTCGTGGGTTCGATCCACAGTCGGTCCTAGCTTTTTTTTTTTCTATCACTCACCGCATGTTTCACCTTTCGCAGTGATACGCTAACGTGCAGATGCAGAACTGCACCTTGGTCCGCCGTTCATAATAAACTGTGGTTGCGCACGTAACCGGTCCGGTCCGGTGCTGGGCAAGCGGGATGTAGGTCGGGTGCGAGCTGCGGCCCGTAAGAAAGCGCACCAGACGCGGAGATGCAGCCGGCGCCTGGGATGCGCGGTGACCGGCGCTGACGTGACCGCGGCGACAAACAGCCCAACAATATACCCACGGGCGGCGGTCGCTTTGGACCGCGAGCTGCACAGCATCACAAGTGACCGCTTCGGAGGGTCGACGCGTGGGAAATAACCACCTTACACTGCCCACGGATGGACAATACGCCCCGTCACTGCCTCTTTCTTTCATCTTTCGCTATATACATTTGTACGAGTAGCAGTCATAGAATCCTAATTATCACGGCGGAACAAGATCGACAGATGTAAAGCTCAGTCCTGGAGTACCTCCAAGGAACTGTGGCTGTACCGTTGTTGTTTAAAATGTGCAGAAAGAAACGAACCGTCTCGACATCAGACGGTTAGCGCTAAGTATCTACGGACAGACATCTTGTTTGTAATGTATAATTATATATGCTAACCTTCCTCGTGTATTAATGGAAACCGTGTCAAAATCCGCACATGCTGCTGTCTGCAGTTGCGGCGAGATACCGCCTCCTCTCCAGCTGACCATCTCGTAACAGGACTATTTGGAAAGTAAGGAACGATAGGTTGCGCAATGGAAACCACGGTGAAAATCAAAACTGTTTTATTTGCTAATATTTACTATTAAAAACAGTCTTGATCACGATTTATTTATCAAGGTGACCGCTTTCGACCACTGCTGTGGTCAGCTTCAGATCTACAAGTTGTATACAAAGCTTTAATTGGAGGGCTACATACATTAAAGAAAATACATAAAGTTACAAAGCTATAAGACGATGAATTACCATTGAGTAGGAACCTCTTTCTGTTGGAGAATCACTACTGGAGAAACCAGTGCACGTCTTACTATATATAATGGAGGCTCCGCCCACTTCTGACGGCATGATGTCATTACTAACCAATGAGTTATAAGTCGAATTACAATTTAAAATTTCTTAGTTAAAAGAACATTGTCAAGAATTAAAAATAAATACACACTAAACTTAGCTTATTAAACAGCTGTTGTCAATTAAGAAGCGTTAAAAACATTTAAACATGAACTTCGGTTTGGCAGTACATGGGTTGCTCTCTCAAGGCCTGTTAGTGAACCATTTGGAACCACTGGTTACCGTGGTGAAGTTGGACGCCGTTCCAAAGATGAGGCTTCTTTCCACTGAAGTTGTTGCAAAGTCGATAGGCGAACTACTGGTTTCCATGGTGAGGACAAACGCCAGTGCAAAGATGTGGCAGCAGGCTTCTTTCCAACAAAGTTGTTGCGAAAGTGGAATGGCGAAGACTGTCACGTCAGACGATGTATTATTGAGCAGCAGCTTGTCTTTATTGAAACGATTTTCAATGAGTAGGCTGCAATAATCTTTAGCTGACACGAAAACTACATGCTGCACACATACGATACAAAGTAGTTGTCCATATATATGAAATATCGTGTATGAAGTTGGTATGTAAATTACATGTGACAATTTTTAAAAGGCGTTGCTATTCCTTAAGTTATATGCTAGTCTTATAAACAAATAAAAATAATGAAAATGGAAGGAATTTAAAATTATAATATTATGAGCCATAGTATCAAAAATAAAAGGATGTGAATTAGCAATATGCAGTCTAAAAGCATATAAGCAGAAATTCTAAAACAGATAGTCAGTCGTAAAATAATGTTTGGTGAAATAAAATTACAATGTAAAGATAAAATATTTCTTAAAAGTGTTAATAGATTAAAAAAATAAAGGACAGAAGAGTAAACATTCCAAAGCAGATCATCGAAAAGCTCAAAGAAATGTTTGTCTTTGAACTGAAGTTGTTCGTTTAAAACAGATTTTATTTGCAACAGTTAGCTACATCTTCCAGCTACTTATCTCCATAGTCGCCGATCCGACCCAGACGTTTGTCGTAGCGTTTACCAACTTTACAATACCCTCCTTGTAGAAGGGAGCCGCCAGTGCTTTCCGCCAATTCTCTACTCTGGCCTACAGCCCGTTCTCTGTGCCAAAATATTGTCTTAATAGCCATGCGGTTTATGTGAGCACAGATGAAACTCAGAGGGGACAATTACGGGCCGTATTGTGGGTAATCAATGATTTCCAATTGAAAACGATGCAGGAGCATCTTCATTGCCCCTGCACAACGCGGCTGAGAATTGTGTGAACTGCACGACAGTTGTGTAATGTTGGCTGCATAGCTTCAGGCGAAATTTCTTACCAGGTCCTCGTATTTGGAGGGAGACACTATTGTTCTAGGTATCTTTATGTGCTCCCTGTGTGCTAGAATTAAAATATAACGACGTGACGCGATGGACGAACATACTAGAGACGCTACCCACCACTAAACGTCATCGGATTTTCACTGTAGTTTCCATTTCGAGACCGATCGTTCCTTACTTTCCGAATAACCCTCGTATATATTACACAGTCATCACGATCTAGGGGTAAGACAGTCTTCAGTAACCTGAATAACCACCTTTAGCAGCCCGCACCGCTGGCAATATGTGCAGGAAGACAGTTCTGCAGGGATGTGGGACCATGCTGACTCCAGTGCTGTGGTCAGCTTCGCTAGGTTTCCCGATTGAGTATCCATGGCGAGAACAGCGCCATTGAGATGGCCCCACAGATTCTCAATTGGGTTTAGATCTGGGGAGTTCGGTAGAACATTAAACTCATCCTGCTGCTCATCGAACTATACACATGTACAGTGCGAGCTGTGTGACGCATTTCATCGTCCTGCTGCTACCCGTCTTCGTACCGAGGAAAAAAAAACTGCATGTAGGAGTCGAGATACTTGTGTTGATCCATTGTGCCTTGCAGGATGACGATATCATCCACGGAATGCCACGAGGACATTCCCAGAGGTTGCATCTACATCTCCACTTATACCCCGCAAGCCACTCAACGGTGTGTGGCGGAGGGCACTTTACGTACCACTGTCATTACCTCCCTTTTCTGTTCCAGTCGCATATGGTTCGCGGGAAGAACGACTGTCGGAAAGCCTCCGTGCGCGCTCGAATCTCTCTAATTTTACATTCGTGATCTCCTCGGGAGGTATAAGTAGGGGGAAGCAATATATTCGATAGCTCATCCAGAAACGCACCCTCTCGAAACGTGGCGAGCAAGCTACACCGCGACGCAGGAGCGCCTCTCTTGCAGAGTCTGCCACTTGAGTTTGCTAAACATCTGCGTAACGCTATCACGCTTACCAAATAACCCTGTCACGAAACGTGCCGCTCTTCTCTATCTCCTCCGTCAACCTGATCTGGTACGGATCCCACACTGATGAGCAATAGTCAAATATAGGTCGAACGAGTGTTTTGTAAGCCACCTTCTTTGTTGATGGACTACATTTTCTAAGGACTCTCCCAATGAATCTCAACCTGGTACCCGCCTTACCAACAATTAATTTTATATGATCATTCCACTTCAAATCGTTCCGCACGCATACTCCCAGATATTTTACAGAAGTAACTGCTGGCAGTGTTTGTTCCGTTATCGTATAATCATACAATGAAGGATCCTTCTTTCTATGTATTCGCAATACATTACATTTGTCTATGTTAAGGGTCAGTTGCACCAAGTGCCTATCCGCTGCAGATCTTCGTGCATTTCGCTACAATTTTCTAATGCTGCAACTTCTCTGTATATTACAGCATCATCCGCGAAATGCCGCATGGAACTTCCGACACTATCTACTAGGTCATTTATATATATTGTGAAAAGCAATGGTCCCATAACACTCCCATGTGGCACGTCAGAGGTTACTTTAACGTCTGTAGACGTCTCTCCATTGATAACAACATGCTGTGTTCTGTTTGCTAAAAACTCTTCAATCCAGCCACACAGCTGGTCTGATATTCCGTAGGCTCTTACTTAGTTTATCTGGCGACAGTACGGAACTGTATCGAACGCCTTCCGGAAGTCAAGGAAAATAGCGTCTACCTGGGAGCCTGTATCTAATATTTTCTGGGTCTCATGTACAAGTAAAGCGAGTTGGGTCTCACACGGTTGCTGTTTCCGGATTCCATGTTGCTTCCTACAGAGTAGATTCTGGGTTTCCAAAAACGAAATGACACGCGAGCAAAAAACATGTTCTAAACTTCTACAACAGATCGACGTTTATAGTTTTGCGCATCTGCTCGACGACCCTTCTTGAAGATTGGGACTACCTGTGCTCTTTTCCAGTCATTTGGAACCTTCCGTTCCTCTAGAGACTTGCGGCACACGGCTGTTAGAAGGGGGGCAAGTTCTTTAGCGTACTCTGTGTAGAATCGAGTTGGTATCTCGTCAGGTCCAGTGGAATGCCACGAGAACATTCTCCAGACCATAAGTACACCTCCTAAGGCCTGGACTCAACCGACGGTTATTGCAGGGTGTTTCTTTTCAGACGTTTCACGCCGTACACGCCAACAGCCATCTGCCCAATGAACCACAAAAGCCACCTGTCGCCACTCGGCGGACGTCCAGTTGCAAGTTCCAACCTGAACAGCAGTCAGCTTGGGCGCATGAACCAGATGCCTGCTGCGGAGGACCACAAGCAGCTACGTCCGCTAAACGGCCGTTGAGGACACTCCGTTGGTAGTCTCTTGTTTCTTCTGAGTGGTCAGTTGCTCAACAGTTGCACGCCTATTCGGCTGTACACGTCTCCGAAGCCGTCGTTGACCCCTGTCATCTATGGCCCGTAGTGCATCATAGTTACCTCGGGCCGGGTTTGAACAGCGACACTTTACCATGCGCGATTTACTTGAACCATATCAGCACGCGAACAGTTTAAAAACTTAATCGTTTCTGAAGTGCTTCCACCTTTGGCCCCAAGGCCAATGACCTTGACCATGACCTGTTGCACGCTCCATTTTCGCATTACGATAGTGTCCCGCACTACTAGTGATGCACCTATCGCCTGTTGGTAGTCCGTCCGGTTGGCCGTGCGGTCTAACGCACTGCTTTCCGGGAGGGAAGGAGCGCCGGTCCCCGGCACGAATCCACCCGTTGCTGCGCAAACAAGATCTCAACGCAAACCTAGGGATCACACTCGTCTGGTGTGAGACGTTCCCTGGGGGGTCCACCGGGGGCCGACCCGCACAATAATCCTGGGTTGGGTGTGAGGCGGTGGAGGGGTGAAGTGGACTGCGGTAGCCGTCGTGGGGTTGTGGACCACTGAGGCTGCGGCGGGAACGGAGCCTCTCCGTCGTTTCTAGGTCCCCGGTAAACATAACATAACATAACCGTCTGTTGATGACTTTGCATGTTGACTTCGAACATGGGCAGCGGTTACATTAATGCGACTGGACCGTGAAGATTATATATACGAACGTTCCTCGTGAATGAGTGTTATCCGTTAGTGAAAACCGCATGAAAATCCCTGCAGTACAGCCTGATTAGACTCAACATACAGATGGAAACTGCTGCGGGGAACTTTAATTTATAATATGAATAGATCAGACATATGTAGATGACCGAATGATAACGTCGCAAACGCCATCAGCCTGTTCACAGACGGTGCAGTTGCCTTTGGGAAGAAAAACCCCCAGAAGACTGTAGCGAATTGCAGGAAGACCTGCAGAGAATCGATGATGATAGATGCAGATAGCCGGCCGCTGCGGCCGAGAGGTTCTAGGCGCTTCAGTCCGGAACCACGCGACTGCTACGGTCGCAGGATCGAATCCTACCTCGGGCATGGATGTGTATGATGTCAAATGGCTCTGAGCTCTGAGCACTATGGGACTTAACATCTGTGGTCATCAGTCCCCTAGAACTTAGAACTACTTAAACCTAACTAACCTAAGGACATCACGCATATCCATGCCCGAGGCAGGATTCGAACCTGCGACCTTAGCGGTCGCGCGGCTCCGGACTGAGCGCCTAGAACCGCGAGACCATCGCGGCCGGCGTGTATGATGTCCTTAGGTTAGTTAGGTTTACGTAGTTCTAAGTCCAGGGGACTGATGACCTCATATGTTAAGTCCCATAGCGCTTACAGCCATTTGAACCATTTTTTAGATGCAGGTACTGGCAGCTCATCCTGAATGTAACGTGGTGAACATACATAGGAGAAGAGGTCCATTACTTTTCGATTGCTCTGTTGGCTAAAAACCACTGAAAACAGTAACTAAGATAAAATACCTAGGATTAACCGTCCGGAAAGAACTTAACTGGAATGACTGCATAAGACAAAGACTAAAAAAAGCAGATGCCAGGCTGGAATTTCTTAAGGAAATGTAACTCATCCACGAGTGAAGTGATTTACAAAGCGCTTTTTCGACCGATTCTTGAGTGTTTTCTCATTACTCTGGCAGTCAGTTGGATTAATAGAAGAGAGAGAGAAGATCCAAAGAAGAGCGGGGCGTTTCATCGCTGGATTCTTTAGCCGGAACGACAGCGTTACGGAGATGACTCAACAAACACCAGTGCCGGACGCTACAGGAGAGGCAGTAGGCATCATGGAAAGATTTTCTGTTGAAATTCCTATAGAGTACGTTCAGGGGAGAGTCGGTAAGAAGTCTGTTTTTCCCATATATGTCTCACGAAAGGACCAAAACGAGAAAATACACTCTAAGACAAAAACAGCGACGCACAACGAAGGAATTATCCGAGTGGGACGGAAATCGATAGATGTGATGTACATGTACAGACAAACAAATAAATACAATTTCAGAATAATTATGTTTTAACCGAGACAAAAAGCTTCAAAAACTGAGCAAGTCAGTAACGTGTTGTTCCACCTCTCACCCTTATCCGAGCAGTTATTGGGCTTGAAATGATTGAGAGAGTTGTTGGATATCCTCTTGAGGGATATCGTGCCAAATTCTGTCCAACTGGCGGGTTAGGTTGTCGAGATCCCGAGCTGGTTGGAAGGCCCTAACCATAATGCCCCTAGCCGCGCGGGATTAGCCGAGCGGACTAAGGCGCTGCAGTCATAGACTGTGCGGCTGGTCCCAGCGGAGGTTCGAGTCCTCCCTCAGGCATGGGTGTGTGTGTGTGTTTGTCCTTTGGATAATTTAGGTTAAGTAGTGTGCAAGCTTAGGGACTAATGACCTTAGCATGATTTCACACGCATTTGAACGTAATGCCCCTGAAGTTCTCAGTTGGAGAGCGGTCCGGCAATCTAGCTGACCAGGATAGGGTTCGGCGAGCACGAAGATAAGAAGTAGAAAGTCTTGCCGTGTGCGAGCGGGCATTATCTTGCAGAAATGTAAGCTAGGGTGGCTTGCCATTAAGGGCAACAAAACGGGAAGTAGAACATCGTCGACGTGCCGCTGCGCTGTATAGGTGCCGCTATGACGAGAAACAGGGTCCTGCTCTGAAATGTAGTGGCACCCCAGACGTTCTCTCCTGGTAGTCTGGCCGTATGCAGGCGACAGCTCCGCTTTCCACGGACGTCTCCAGAAATGTCTTCACTGACCACTGGGTCTCAGTTCGAAGTGGAATTCATCACTGAAGACAATTCTGTTTCAGTCAATGAGATTCCAGGCCGAAGACGTGTCTGGAGACGGCCCGGGCAGTAGTGGGATACCAACCTGACTGTCGCTCGCCATACTGCCCAATAACCAGAAGTCTGGGGTACCTTTTCTTGTCACAGCGGGACCCATTGGGTTGTCATCCGTGGAACTCTTAGAGCATAGCGGTACTTCGAACGCTATTCTACGCCCCGTTGTCGGCCATCTTGGGCTTTCATTTCAGCAAGGTAATGCTCGCCCGAACAGGGAGAGAGATTCCTCTGCTTGTTTTCGGTTTTGCAGAGCCCTACCTCGGTTAGCCAGGTCACTGGATCTCTCGGAACTGAGAAGGCCTGGAGCGTTATGGACATGACCTTCCAACCATCTCTGGACTTTGATGTCCTAACGAGCCAATTAGAAAGCATTTGACACGATGTCGCTCTGGAGGACAGCCAACAACTTTTATCAATGCCAAGCCGAATAACTTCTTGCATAAGGGCCAGATGTGAACCAACTTGTTATTTACTTGCTCAGTTTGTGAAGCTGATTGGTTCAAATGGCTCTGAGCACTATGGGACTTAACATCTTAGGTCATCAGTCCCCTAGAACTTAGAACTACTTAAACCCAACTAACCTGAGGACATCACACATATCCTTGCCCGAGGCAGGATTCGAATCTGCGACCGTAGCAGGCCCGCGGTTCTGGACTGCAGCGCCTAGAACCGCACGGCCACCACGACCGGCAGTTAGTGAAGCTCTTTCTCTTGAATAAGTCAGCTATTTTTTCTGAAATTGTAATGATTTCTTTGTCTTACATATACATAGAAGCTATCGATTTTCGTCCTATTCGGGTAATTCCTTCGAGATGCATTTTTTTATCTTTCTTCTCATTATCTCAATTCGCGAATGGAACATAGGACTGGGGGGGGGGGGGGTGGGGGGGGGATGTACCAGACGTACCCTCCACCAGGCACCATAATGTTGCTTGTGAGGTATAGATGTAGGGAAAATGTAGTAATGGAATTTCTTTTGTGTTTTTCGCAGGTACATATCTACAGTTCTGATACACAATGAAATCCTTGCTCCACAGTACCGTTACCCGCCGCTAGAGCAGACAAAACGAAATAGCGTAGGCTCTGCAGTTCACAATTAACTTCCTCATAGATGGTTCATGGAACCACCTGGAACCTATTTACAATGAAATGAATACTTCTGACTGCATACAGGGCGTTGATATAAGTCAACGATGACAGTTGAAAATGTGTGCCCCGATCGAGACTCGAAATCCGGGCTCTCCTGCTTACATGGCAGACGCTCTATCCATCTGAGCCAGGATAGTGCGACTGCAGGGACTTATCTCTGGCAGGCCTCCCGTGAGACCCACATTCGCAACTTATTGGCCTGCACTATTTTCATAGTGCCCCTGCCCATTCATGCTCACCACTCGCGTCTTTACTACCGATTCCGGCACTGTTTGTGCATTCGCACAGAAGAAAATAGTCAAATGGCTGGTGAGCCTTAACTATATCTATATGAAGATGGAATCTGTTCTTTCGGACATGTCCGAAAGAACAGATACCATCTTCACATATATGTACTCTATTTCTCCACCATTCCACTCTCGTACAGCGTGTCCGAAAAACTCAAATCTTTCTGTGCGAGCTCTGATGTCTCTTATTTTATTGTGGTGACCATTGCTCCTTACGTAGCGCGAAGGTAGTCCATAGGAATGCAATTTGATTACAAGTCTCTTGTTAGGTACAGTGTCAAAAGCCTTCTGGAAATCTAAAAATATGGATCCAGCTTAACATCCCCTGTCAATAGCACTCATTACTTTGTGAGAATAAAGAGCTAGTTGTGTTTCACAAGAACGATGTTTTCTGGATCCCTGTTGGCTTTTAGTCAATAAATCGATTCATTTGTTTCGAAATAACTTATAATGTTCGAACATAGTACATGTTCGTACTGCAAATCGACGTTATCGGTATGAGCCGGTAATTCAGTGGCTTTTTTTAGAAGAAATTTGTGGTAAGCAACTGCTGGACCGAATTGCTGAGGTCATCGATCCCTAGGCTTACACACTACTTAATCTAACTTAAACTAACTTACGCTAAGGACAACACACACATACACACACACACACACACACACACACACACACACACACACACACATACATGCCCGAGGGAGGACTCGAAGCTCCGACGGGGGCAGCCGCGCGAACCTTGGCAAGGCGCCTCAAATCGCGTGGCCTGTGTCTTTCTTGGGCATTGATGTGAGTTGTGAAACTCTCCAGTCTACGGAACTTTGCGCTAGCGATCGGTTGTATATGATTGCTAAATATGGGCCTATTGCATCAGCATACCCTGAGAGGAAGCTGACTAGCGTATAGTCTGGGACGGAGGACTTGCCGTTATGAACTGAATTAAGTTGTTTCGCTATCCGAGAATATCTACTTCTAAGTTGGCATTTATTCTTGGTAGGAATTATGGAATATTTACTTCTTGTTATTTGGTAAAGGTTTTTAGGAAAGCTGTATTTAGTACCTCTGTTTTAGTGGCACTGTCTTTAGTAACATCACTATTATTATTGAGCAGTGAAGGTATTTATTGTGTCTTTCCGCTGGTGTACTTTACATAGGACCATAATCTCTTTGGATTTCCTGTCAGATTTCGAGACAGAATTTCGTTGTGGAAAGTATTAAAAGCATCTCGCATTCAAGGTACTATGATGCAAGGATTTCATTGTATGACAGAAAACATGTACCTGTAAACATACAAAAAATTAATTACATACCTTTTTCGAGTGACAATTACAACTTTATGATTACCCCTTGTACTCCGCAATCCTCATTACAGCGTGCAGCGGAGGGTACAAATGGCAAAAAGATAAAAAAAATTCACAGTGCACCATTGCATGATCCCAGTTGCTGGTTGCCCATCCAACGGCTTTCACAGGCAAGAAAAAATTGTTTTCAAAATGGCTCTGAGCACTATGGGACGTAACATCTATGGTTATCAGTCCCCTAGAACTTAGAACTATTTAAACCTAACTGACCTAAGGACATCACACAACACCCAGCCATCACGAGGCAGAGAAAATCCCTGACCCCGCCGGGAATCGAACTCGGGCGTGGGAAGCGAGAACGCTATCGCACGACCACGAGATGCGGGCAATTGTTTTAAGTATTATTTACATTTATTGACCGAACTTAAAAATTTAAAGTTCTATCATAAACTGCTTGTTAGGAGGTATCCAAGGACATCATTTATCCGGAGTGGGTGGAACCGGGTGTAATACGGATTATCGAAAGTCTGAATAATCAGGAAATATTCTAAAAAGTGCAAAAACTCTAATATATACTACACTATCCAACCTTTTAATTTGGCACTACCAAGAAACACTTCTTTGGCACTTAAACTCTATTGTTATTGTAGTCAAGTAACGTTTATTGACTGAAGTAATTCGTAAGTTTCCTTTGTTTCAAACTTGTGTGGCATCTGAGCAGCACGATTGCGGAAACGTTCGTCTAACGTCAATCCGGCTGGAGTTGTTTGAGGTTGACGTTTTAGGTAAACCATTAGTTTTTCCAGCTGTGACATTTCTTCCGCCTGAGGCGTAATTTTTCATTTTTCCCCCGAAACGCCACTTTCCTTGTCCACTTCACCATCACTGTCGTTCTCTGTAATGAAACAGGCGGCAAAACAAATTCCGTCATCGGGCATCACCACTTAAATTCTGTAACCACTCATCTACGTCACTATCGTCTACACCCGAATAACTATGAATTTTTGCTGACATCAAGGAAATCAGAGGTGCTCACAACTTGACAAACGACTGTTTAGTATGACTTCAAAATCGGCTATGGTAGCAGTAGCTGGAAGGAAGGAAGATTAGAATTTCATTTCCCGTGGACAACGGGGTCATAAGTGATGGACGGTGGCTGGAAGCGTGAAACGGACGACCTCTATTCTACTTGCAGTGCCAACATAACAACTGTACAAATACTGTACTGTACCGTACCGCATCAACAATAAAACGCAAATTTTTGTGTTAAAAAGAAGCAAAAGGACACAAAAAATGAATCCAGATAAACCGGAAATCAGGATCAACGACGGTCCGTTAATGGTTTACCACATTAAGTCAAAGTATTAATGTTGGAAACAGTGTGTGCGTCTTAGGGCAGCATAACTGAAACCGCGCAAATTACCCAGAATATATTCAGGCAGTATTTGAGAATGATACCACATAGCGACTTCCAACAAACCTTACACATAATTTCAAACTTTTTCAATTTTTTTTTTCACTGACAGCCCAGTAAAACAATGTAAGCAAAAAGTTTGTCGCTTACTACAGTTTTGCTGTTCGTGCAGTAACATTTCAGCATCACACTCGAATGTTCTTATTTATTACTTCTTTGCTATTAATTATATTCGCAACGCATTTTGTGGACAGTAACTGCACATACCACTGAATGTACCCGTGAAATTATGTCATTGTACGACATGTAATTCAGGAGATATGACGTCATAAACACTGAGATGCGAGAAAAACTAGTTTTTGTTAAAATGGGGTGTAAATTGCTCTTATATACGCATCCAAAGTTTGAGAAAGAGAGCACTTGGCGACATCCAGGACACGTTTAACATATCCTTTTATACACGGGATTTCACCTCTTTAAACAATTGGGCATGGTGGGTTACTGTCACGTCTTATTTCAGTGATGGGCGGTACGCTGCAAGGAAGACTTTCTGTATGTTAGCATCCTCAGTTAGGGAGGCGGTGATTATATTAATTCATGAGGGTATGAAGGTCAAAGACAAAGTAGCGGAAAGGTCATGTTGGCAACACTACAAAACACAAACATCAACACATACTTTAAGTACGAAAACAAACAGAATACAGTGGTGTGTTTAAAAGTGTGTTGTGAGAAATGGATAGTGCTGCAGAACATCTAAAAATTAGACGAAAATTATCAGTGTGTAACACAGAAAAACAACGTATGTGCTAGCAGATGGCATTTCCCGATGTAAGCGAGAAAGCAGTCGAAAAATCATCGTAAGTACAAATCAACCTATTCTTAACGAACTGTTTTTCGATCTTAAAAGCAAAGTAAAATGTAAATAAACTTAATTACTTTCCCCACTGATGATGTTTTACCTCAATAAAGCGAAACGCGTCTGGTGAAAAAATCACGCATTTTTGTAGTTGCAACGACGGATCAAAAATACCTTCATGAATTATAAAGCAACTACGGACGCTATGACCACAGAAATGAAGAATTTAATTTATTTTAAGTATGAATTTTTTTGTCTTTTTCTGTTTGGAGAAGACGAAAGCCTGAAATTCGTTCTTCCGGACAAGCGGCTCAAATAATAATAATAATAATAATAAATTATTTGACACTCTAGCTTTAGCAATTTAACTTAGCAGTCTTCACTATCTATACAATGTTGTTTTCGACTTCTATTCGCCATGAACTCTTTCTGTTGCAGATAACGCCATTTTCTGTAGCGTTAAAATACTTTGTCTCTCGTAATCAAAAGAAATGAGTTTGTCCACCATTTCGGTATTCGTTGTGATGCTTGGACTCCAGTTCCATTTCTGACTATAATTTCATTTAATTCTGTATAGAAGTGTTTACATACATTGACTTAAATGCCAACGGTGTCAATGTGCTTTGAAATACAGTGTCGGCACCGCAAGCGTTACAAAGCTGGACCACTAAGGACTAAACCGTAATAGTAGTAAGAAATAACTTGAACAGAAGATGCGACATGTGTGGTTGATTATTGTGTATTTTGTTTACAGGTAAGAAACCTGTTGCAACAGGCCCACTGTCGTTATGTCAGCTACTGACAAGACGATGCTTTGGCTAAAGGAGAACTGGCCCCATCTAGCTGTATACCCACAGTTCATTGCAAAGTAAGTCTGTAGAACTTAGTTAAGAAACGTGGACCACTGTCGCTAATAAAAGTGAGGTACGTATTCCCGCCGTACACATCAGTGATCTGTACTAGCCAGTAATAGTTTGTGGAAGCTGTAGTGCGTGACCGTCGCAAGCGTGAAGTGAAAACCACATTGCTTTCGCTGACGCTAAACGTTGAAAACGCTGTGAGGTATCATTCTGTTTATTGTTACGAGATTTCGCTTAAATACATGTAATGCATAGTTGAAAAACAACTAGTATCAAGTAACACTGTAGACTCAATCGATTCCTGATTCAGACGACATACTCGTTCATTCATTTTACTAAAGTTCTACTGCTGACTGGTTATAGAATTTTCTGTTGTTGCAGAAGAACGTATCATATAAATTAAACAAAATCAAAATGTAAAAAATAATGGGCATTATGCTTTTTCAGCTATTAGAAATGGCTGTTTTCCCCGTGTAATACAACTGCCTCGAACTTCTACACCAAGACCAATCTTACAGCACCCAGTAAATTTTCGACACTATAACAGTGATACAGCAAATAATGAAAACTGTATTGTGCTGCAGAATGTTCAGTGAGATAAAGTAAAGCCTGTAATACTGGTAGACATAAAATAGGCTTATTTTCAGAACCAGAACGGCCTGAAATCGTTCCTATAAATGTGTTCAAAATTGAAGTTAATTATGTGTATGAAGGGAGTTTTAATTGGAATAAACCATTTTTGGTATATTAAAAGTGTGTAACTGGTGTCAATAAGTAGTTCTAAAGGTAAAGTATTAAATATAAAATTGACAAATTTCTTCTGTATGAAATACTGCCAATTAAGAATTTTGGAACACAGTACAGAGCTTTTATGGTACCCTAACTGTTAGTAACGGTCGTATGCAAAACACTGTGATATCTGTTAGAAAGTTCTAATATCGTGAAACGCCGATTTTTTTTTATAACTTTCTGTATCCGCTCGTTTCTGACTGCAGACGAGTTGTCATTTCCATTCTTCCAGTTTTAAAGGAACGACACGATTGATGCATACCACCCTCACTCATCGCATTTGGTCCATGCACTGCACAAATTTCGCGGTGAACGTTGGATATATATGCTATTGACGTTCATCGCGAAATTTGTCACACACACACACACACACACACACACACACACACACACACACACACACACAAAAATGTACCCACTGTTTAAAAGTCCATAACTTGCTAACTAATTGACCGAGTAGTCTCATTTTTGGTGAAAGTGTATTGACTTCAACGTGTTCAGTTGGATATGTGCAAATGAATGTACGATGGATTCTGGATTCTCGAAGTTCATCCAATGTGCATGGCTTTTGTCGATAAACGACTTCCTTTAGTGTTCCCCACAGGTAAAAGTCCAAAGGGGTTAGGTCTATGTAACGTGGTGGATACTCCACAGCACTTCTACGGCCTATCCATCTTCCTGGTAGAATTTCGTCGAGATACGCCCTAACGATTTTGGTAGTGGGCTGTGGCACCATCTTGTTGCAAGTAAACTCTTCCGTCTCCATACAAGTCTCGGATGGCAGGTAAAATGGATGTCTGAAGCTTCTGAAGGTACATCTTACCGATAACTGTGCTGGTGGAAGATGGATAGGCCGTAGAGGTGCTGTGGAGTATACACCACGTTCCCCAGATCTAACTCCTCTGGACTTTTACCTGTGGGGAACACTAAAGGACATCGTTTATCGACAAAAGCCACGCATATTGGATGCACTTCGAGAATCCATCGTACATTCATTTGCACATATCCAACTGAACACGTTGAAGTTAATAGTTCGTTCTACAGCTCGGCGGCATCGTTTGTGTGTGGATGTTAATGGTGACCATTTCGAACACCTACAGTGATATCTTTAAGTTGGACTTTCAGCTACAAAAAATGGCTCTGAGCACTATGGGACTTAACATCTGCGGTCATCAGTCCCCTAGAACTAATTAACCCTAACTAACCTCACCAAAAATGAGACAACTCCGTCAATTAGTTTGCAAGTTATGGACTTTTAAACAGTTGATACATTTTTATGGACGTTTGAGAATCGTGCATCTGGGAGGGGACTTGGGGCACCAGTCCAGTATTCGTCTAGTGGGCTGCGGGAAAACACCTAAAGGCCACAGCAAGCCTGTCTGGCACACTGTCCAGCGGACTGATTCGATCGGAGGTTAGCGCACTTCCCCGTTCCAGAAGCGGCCCTTTAAGACGCACTGCTATCCGGGCGGATTGCTTAAAAGTCGTAAAACTGAACGGATTTCACACTTGACGATATTTTGGGGTGCAACGTTCATTTTGCACTGCCACTATGAGCGAAGGAGTGCAGATGTACTATTCCCTCGCTTGAAGTCTCTTCTATTATTGGCAGTTCTTGCAACACTGACAACGAGACGGATATCGTTTGCCGCTGGAACTTTCTCGCGGAGCATTTTGCCGTGCTACTCGCCCCTGTCACCGCGGGCGGAATTGCGTAGCGCAACCAGCGTACACCGTGAGTGAGTCCGCGTTCTCCCCCCTCCCCCCCCCCCCCCCCCAAATGGTTCAAATGTCGCTGAGCTCTATGGGACTTAACATCCGTGGTCATCAGTCCCCTAGACTTAGAACTACTTAAACCTAACAAACCTAAGGACGTCACACACATCAATGCCCGTGGCAGGATTAGAACTTGCGACCATAGCAGCCGCGTGGTTCCGGACTGAAGCGCCTGGAGCCCTCATCCTCCCACTCCCCCACCTCAAATATAAACGGATGATACTTCCCGGCAGCTGTCATATTTTTCCAGGAACGGAAGAGCTTATCCTGCGCTAGAGCACTCCATACCTTATTACACGGTTGGCGAAGCAATGAAAGGGTCAATCGGGCGTACAGTTTGAATTCCCCGTTCGTCGCCGTCAAAGTGCGGGCACACAGGCCGCAACGTGAACGGCTGCGTAGCCGTCGCTGAAAGCTCTGCCAAGGCCGGCCGAGAACGGAGAGCAGGGGGCCATTCCGCCCTGTAGAGAGAGGCTGGGTCGCCTTTTGTGGTCTGGCCGCCCACTTGTGAATGCCGGCGCATTCCACTCACCACAGCCACATGGCAGCTCCCACAGAGCGAGTGGGTGGACTCTTCGACTCCCCAGTCCTCACCCACGTACTAAGCTGTTTACTCTCTTTTTAATTTTTACAAACTCGTCCACTAGACGTCGCTATTGAGTTATGGCGTTAACTGTTGTTTTAAAAGTTATGGCTTCTATTTGTCAAATTAATGGCAACTCCCAAATCAGTCGAGTTTTATAGTTTACAGTGGGTGTTTAAAGTTTTGTGAAAAAAAAGGAAATTTCGTGAGGAGGTTTTAGTAAGATGATTTTTTTGCCATTTTCGAAGAAACCAAATTACTGTGCCTCGTTCACTTCAGGAAAGGATGTTCGCAATTCATTAGTAGTACTTCCTCATGATGGTACTTCACTCAGCGATGAGCTTAAGGAATTCGACCAAAATCGGTACTGTTCCCATTATTTCAGCTATGGTCGCAGGTTCCAATCCTGCCTCGGGCATGGATGTGTGTGATGTCCTTAGGTTAGTTAGGTTTAGGTAGTTCTAAGTTCTAGGGGAATGATGACCTAAGATGTTAAGTCCTACAGTGCTCAGAGCCATTTGAACCATTTTTGAACCCATTCTTTCAGATCGGAGTGTGTCGAGACTGATGTGTTCAACCTTTTAGCCTTAGCTGGTCACAATGGAAATTTTCTGGGGTGCAAATAATATACAGGGTGATCAAAAAGTCAGTATAAATTTGAAAACTTAATAAACCACGGAATAATGTAGATAGAGAGGTAAAAATTGACACACTTGGGGTTTTATTAGAACAAAAAAAAAAAGAAAAAAGTTCACAAAATGTCCGACAGATGGCGCTGGACAGCAAAACTGCTACCGTGACGGGTGAGGGGTACGTCGATATGTTACAGAATCGCATCATCCCCAGCCTGGCTGATAAACACCTGCTGGAACGTACGATGTTTTTGCAGGATGGCGCTCCACCTCGTATTGCTAGACGCGTGAAAGATCTCTTGGGCGCGTCGTTCGGTGATGATCGTGTGCTCAGCCGCCACTTTCGTTATGCTTGGCCTCCGAGGTCCCCAGACCTCAGTCCTTGCGATTATTGGCTTTGGGGTTACCTGAAGTCGCAAGTGTATCGTGATCGACCGACATCTCTAGGGATGTTGAAAGACAACGTCCGACGCCAATGCTTCGCCATAACTCCGGACACGCTTTACAGTGCTGTTCACAACATTATTCCTCGACTACAGCGATTGTTGAGGAATGATGGTGCACATATTGAGCATTTCCTGTAAAAACATCATCTCTGCTTTGTCTTACTTTGTTATGCTAATTATTGCTATTCTGATCAGATGAAGCGCCATCTGTCGGACATTTTTTAAACGTTTGTATTTTTTGGTTATAATAAAACCCCATGTCATTCCAAGCATGTGGGTAAGTTTGTACATTTTAACTACGTTATTCCGTGATTTATTCAGTTTTCAAATTTATACTGACTTTTTGATCACCCGGTACTTAACACTAACTGAAAAAAAAACTCTTAATGTACCGATGAGAGAATAGCATCGCATGTAGGAAGTTTAAAATTGAAAATATTCGATTTTTTATTTTTTATTTTTTTATTTTATTAGTTTTAATTGATTGTGTGATAGATGCTCATGTCTTGGGCCGCATTGATACTTGATTTGAGGCGCATACAGCCGTGGACTGCGGGTTGGCCAGTCTGTAGACTCTCCATACGATTTAAGTCAAGAATGTAAATAAGTTATACAAAACTGCAAACTTTTTGAATAATTATGTTTTATTCTATGAACCGGTTTTTGAACCTTTTCACATTCATCTTCAAATAGTTTAAGAAAGTTACTTCATTATTGCTAGCATAATGCTGGGTGCTAATGTATCGCTGTAACTATAGCTTGTCTGTCGATATGGATGTAAATTTAGTTTTTTACTTACTGCGACAGTATAGGCGGCATTTTTCGGTTAGCGTCCATCTGTCAACAAAACTTTGATTTTCAGTACTTTATACTTGTAATTAATTTAAAAATTGAAAGTGCTGTCATAATCGACTCCTTAAGAGGCGTATAATCTTACATTTAAAGTTTAACACAAAAATTCATGTAGGCCTATTAGAATTAGAAACTGTTTATAGGCAGCGTAACTTCCGGCGCGCAAGTTACCCACACAGTCTGCTCCCAGTATTTGAGAGCGCAACCACTTAGCGACTTCCAGCAAAGTTAACACGATTTCAAACTTCTTAGAAAGTTTTTAATCCTTGACTTCCCCTCCCCCTCCCTTCCACACACAAAATAATGACAGGAAAACTTTATCGCATACTGCATTTTCACAGTTTCAGCACCAGGCACGATGATTTACACATTACTCCGCCCCATTTTGGACGGATGCAGCAACAGTGGTAGTGGATCTGTGGGACTTGAGTGAACGTGCAGTATGCCTCGCAGACGTATGCGCGAACCGTACCGTCACATCAGTGAGTATGAAAGAGGGCACACTAGTGCCATGAGATAATGTGATGCATCAATTCGGGAAATGCTGTTCGTGTGGGACGAAGTGTTTCGCCAGTGCAACGGGTGTGTGCGGACTGGTTCTCGGAAGGCCGTAGAACACGCCGAGATTGGTCTGGTTGCACCACCCAGACCTCCTCCCCCCCCCCCCCCCCCGAGAAGATAGACAGCTCATGCGAATGGGATAATGCAGGATACATCCGCATCCTCATCGGCTCTGCCGATATTATGGCATGGGTTACGTGCGCGTCTTCCACTTTCCCGCCAAACTTTGACGAATGTGCAGAAACTTGCTAGACGGCAATGGTGTATGGAACGACGTCACTGGGGTCAGGAATCGCATCAGACAGTGTTTCCAGACGAACCCGGCATCTGTTCGTTTGAGAATGATGGCCGCATTTCGGTTCGCTGCAGAGAGAGCGGCATCACAGAGACTGCATTCGCACGAGACATACAGCGCCAACTCAATGACTTATGGTGTGGGGTGCTGTTGGATACAACCACAAATCACAGTAGGTGCATATCCGGGACACTGTGACCAGTTTGACTGATGTGAATGACATCCTGCCACCCATAGCAATATCCTTTCAGCAATACAATGCACGACTACGTGTTGCTGCACGAACACGGGCCTCCTTGGTGTCACAGGATGTCAGCCTTTTGCTGTGGCCCGCCATATCACCAGACTTCTCCCCAATCGAAAATGTGTGGGATATGGTGAAACTACAGGTGCTGTGACCCAGTGCCAACCACCACAGATGAACTTTGGAACCAGGTAAATGCAGCATAGATGGCTATACCACAGGACGCCATTCGCGCCTTATACGTCGATGCCAACACGTATAGAACATATGTTGACTGGAATACTCTCTTTCAAATTCTAAAGGCGGCGGGGGTAAAATACAGGGAGCGAAAGGCTATTTACAATTTGTACAGAAACCAGATGGCAATTATAAGAGTCGAGGGGCATGAAAGAGAAGCGGTGGTTGGGAAGGGAGTGAGACAGGGTTGTAGCCTGTCCCCGATGTTATTAAATCTGTATATTGAGCAAGCAGTAAAGGAAACAAAAGAAAAAATCGGAGTAGATATTAAAACCCATGGGGAAGAAATAAAAACTTTGAGGTTCGCCGATGACATTCTAATTCTGTCAGAGACAGCACAGGACCTGGAAGAGCAGTTGAACGGAATGGACAGTGTCTTGAAAGGAGGATATAAGATGAACATCAACAAAAGCAAAACGAGGATAATGGAATGTAGTCGAATTTCTGCAGAACATACCAATATACATGTCCTGTGAATATGAATGTCTTATCTCTAGTCGTTCAAGATATCCAGTATTTTCTGAACATGAGTGTATTTAGCACATTAACTCATTTGCCTAGTCATCAGACGTTTGAACCTGTTGTATACATGAGAGTTGGGGTCAGGGGTTTACTGGTACAAATATAATTCGACCCTTTGTAAGCTGAACGACCGCTCATTCTGGGCTGAGTGAAACGATCTTATCTTGCTGTTCTACGTATCATGATGAAAAGCATCCATTCGAGCAACGCAGCCGCCCTGTCCTGAATCGTATTTTGCTGATTGTCCCGTTCGGAAAATAAAGCACGCTTTGCACCACTGGCATTTGTTTCACAGTCGCGCGGTGTCTCTGGTACGAAGGAATCCTAAACCGGTCTTACACGAAAGTGACGTATTTCGATTGCGTTTATAAGCGAGCCAGAGTCCAGAACCTCGTACTACCGCCCGAGGAAGCCGCGCCTCAGAGGCAGCGGCAAAAATCGCTGCAGAGGCAGCAGCTAAGACGTCCCGTTAGCGGCGGGATTACTCAGCAGAGTATGGCTAACCTGTCGCTCAGTGGGTCAGCCGACGCGGAAACTGCAGGTGAACAGATCAGCCGCAAGAACCTCCGCAGCACGCTCCCATCCGATGTCTCCTTTCGCGGAAATCTACCATGAACAAAAATCTGAAGGACGGTATTGTCACTTGGCATAAAGATTGTCCAATGCCGTAACGAGGTGATCCTGTGCCCGCCGTAAAACTTTCTTTCTGAAATTTTTTCTTTACTGATTTAGCAAGTATTATAATATATAACTAGGTTTAATCAGAATGAAGCAAGACTGAAAAATATTATTTCAGTGGACTATGTTACACGCTAGAAATTAAATATATGATTAGAATAAATAAATTATGAAGTTTCCTAAAAGCTTGAAAGTAAAACCAAACCGATAATTTATGTTTGAGGCAACTACTGTACAATGGTTTGTAATAAAGAATTGATTTTATTTGTTCCTCTTTAATTATTAATATTGCATACAATATTAACACTTACGGTGCTGGTCTTGTACGTAGCTGCTATTACCCGCGGACTATCTAAAATATGTGGTGTTTTGGAAGCCACAGCTCGTGTGTACAAATATGTGGTTGGCCTTCCAAAAGATTTTTAGGTTTATTGGGCTTTCTACTTTAAATATACATATTTTGGCGTTGCTATAATTAAATCTGATTCCACAGATGAAACTTCAGTTTAATATAAGACATCACAGAAAAAAAAGATAAGGAGTTGTAGTATTCACATACATACTCTGGTAAGCAAACAAGTGATCTTTCTGTAACTTTTTTTACAGCCAATTTAAATCTAAAAAAATACACAAAACACAAGAAAGGAGCTAAATCTAACGTTCATAGAGAAGTACAGTGAGACAGAAATTGAAACAAGGAGAGACATATACTCCAACTTTACACTCACTGGAATCATATGCTTAGAGTGATTTCCTGACTGACCTGCAGGAAAATGCTTTATAATAACACAATCTGCGAAAATAATACGATAAATGTGTAAACTGAATCGTCATCAAATATTTCGCTCACATTATCTGCCGACTTGTCAAGGACTTGAACACTTTGCAATCATTTGCTCCATACGTTTCTCCTCTTCACTACTCATTTTGAACGCAAAAGTACAAAACACGTACGAAACAGAGAACTTGAACGTGAGATAACGCCTACGAAACGAGAAACGGTAAAAAAAGAAACACGTAGTTCAACTTTACACTCGCTGCAATCATGTGCTTGGACCGATTTGGTGACTGACTGGCAGGAAAATGCTTCATAGCAACAGAGTCTGCGGAGATAATACGATCAACGCTTAATCTGAATCGTCATATTATCCCATTCTCATCATCTGCTGACTTGTCAAGGACTTTGCAAGTAATTTTCTCCATGCATTTCTCCTCTTCACTGCTCATTTTGATCACAAAAGACAACACATACGAAACAGAGAGAGCTTGAAAGTCATATAATGCCTACGAAACAAGAATCTATAACAAAAGTTTCTAAAACGAAGGATTTTTCCAGCGTGATATCTGTGCTACCATCTAGCACCAACTACGAAACCTACAGACCTGACAGAACCGTTAATATACATTTGACGCGGCAGAAAATCATCGTAACTAGCGTGACGTAATATCACGACTACCGCACATATCCATTTCCCGCATGCGCCGTAATATTACATCAGCCACACGCCAAGCGTTAATTAGAAAGGAAAGAAAAAAGGTTCATTTTGACGACAGGATTTGACAGTCTGCTTTCACCCATACTCGGACATTTGTTCATAGATGCTGCAGTCACTGGCATTGTCATAAGTTTCACCATGACTGCTTCGGTGTTTGGGTAAGAATCTCTTAACTCATAGTTTGAAAAAAAAAAAAAAATTCGAAATATCCAAACGAGAAGTCGAATCAGTGCTCTTCATCAGGTCTTTGTCCGCCCCGATAGCTGAGTGGTCAGCGTGACGGATTTCCGTCCTGTGGGCTCGGGTTCGATTGACGGCTGGGTCGGGGATTATCTCGTTCAAGGACTGAGTGTTGTGCTGTCTTCATCATCATTTCATCCCCATCCGGTGCGCAGGTCGGCCAATGTGGCGTCGACTGTAATAAGACCTGCACCAAGGCGGCCGGATCTGCCCCGCCAGGGGGCTCTCGGCCAATGACGCCAAACGCCAGTTTTTTTTCCATTAGGTTTTTCACTTGAAGTATGAAGGCATCTATTTCAGTAATTAGCTCCGCTGTATCAATAGCTCTGCCGCATTTGATACCAACATCAGCAGCACATTTTTCAAGATAAGACGTAGGTAAAAGTACACAACTGTGCAGTTTAATGCTATTGCGCATTGTCATTCATAAAAATAAAGTCAGGGGCGAATGCACCACTGAAAAGAAGCACATGGGGAAGTAGTACAGTGTCACAATAACATCGATCGGTGAATGTACTGTGTTCAACGATTTGGAGGTCTACGCCCATGCAACATCATGCCCCTCCACACCATAACACCTGGACCACCAAAACGACCATGCCCGATATTGCTGGACGCATCCCCATATGTTCACACAACATTACCCTTCTGTACACCATAGCACCTGGGCCACCAAAACGATAATGTTCGGCAATGTTGGACGTACTCTCATATGGCCTGAGGTGAGAACACATAATGCAACCAGGAACATTACCGAATATGATAGTTTTGGCTGGTACGGGGAGTATTATGCTATTCGGAACATTCACTTGGGCTTCCATGGTAACTGTGGTAGTAGTCGCTGCCATCATGACAGTTTCAAGATACCTGTTCGTGTTGCAAAGCCAGGATCATGCTACAGTGAGTTGAGGAACATGGTAGGTTGATGCCTTGAGCATCAAATTTGTCAGATCTGAACCTATGGAATACATGTGGGATGCTATCGGGCCCCAGCTCTGCGCCCACAAACCAACGGCCCCTATTTTACGGGAACTGCGTGTCTGTGTGTAGACATGTGTAGCCACATACCTCAGGAACCCCCCTAAGGAGTTTTCAGATCGACGCCATACGGAATGGCTGATGTACTGCGTTCGAAATTTGTACCAACGCGCTGGGTCACAGTGTTTTGCTCATCAGTGACTGTGGAAGTAGATATATATTTCGTGTCAATACTACACGCTCCAGTCACATTTTTAATGACCACCACCTATATTCGACGTCAGCTTGCAGTAACCAGTCACAGACGTCCAGTGGCAGCACCAGCAGCGGAAGGTATGTTGTACAGCGTGTAGGGGGGACGCGGAAAACACTACTGTCGCTGTTGTAATGCGGAAACGGGGCGATTTATCTGACGTCATAAAGGGCCTCACCATTTGGCTTTATGGGCAAAGCTGGAACCATTTCGGAAACTGCTAAGCCTGGAAATTGTTCGCATGCCACCGTGGTTAAAGTATACCGTGCGTGATAAAATGGCGCTATTGTAAACCGGCAAAGTGGCAACTGTGGTGCACCACGGCCGTAGACGAGAGGTGTGAACGACGGATGTGGTGATGTAAATGGGCGATTAGACGTGCAACTGTTGAACAACTCACGGACAGATGGGTCAAGAGATACTAACGGTGTCTTCTCAACGACTTTGCTGACTATGGGCCTTTGCAGCAGGTGCGTTGTTCATGCAACGGTAGTGACTGCTGTTCATCGGAGACGAAGGGTGGAATTTGTACACCAATACCCCAACTGGACGTCCTCTGAATGGCGACTTGTGGCCTTTTCAGATGAATCACTTTTTGCACTCCACCGGGAAGTTGACAGTTGGCGTGTACGGCGTGAAAAGTCTGAGAGCAAATACCCTACAACAATCTTGGGAGGGTCTAGGCTGGCAGAGGGAACGTTGTAGTCTGGGCAACGTTTTCATGGCATTTGCTGGATGATCACATCAATTCTGGGAGACACAGTGGATTGTCACTCGTATGCACCTACCAGCAGGACAATGCACACATATCTCAGTGTAATGCGCGATTCGAAGAGCATCAGGATGAGTTTACTGTACACCCCTGGCCACCAAAACCCCTGGATTAAAACCCTATCGAGAATTTGTGGGGCCACTTCGGGTGACCTGTTCGCATCATGAATCCTCGAACCGAGAAACCTAGCGAACCCTGCCACGGCGCTGGAGTCGATGTGGCTCCCCAGCCCTGTCGGTACCTTCCAGAACCGCATTGACTCTCTACCTTCACGTCTCGCAGTGGTCCGCCCTGCAAATGTTGGTTATCCAGGCTTTTGACTCGATATCACATTAATGTGACTGGACAGTGTACAGTATATAATTTAGTGCTTTCACCAGCGGCTGGCGTCATGAACTCGTAGATGAGTCCCTTACCGCGTGGTCTACGAAATATTTGTCTATTTTTACTATCGTCGTGCGTTGCTAGGACCTCGCATATGGCTGCAGAGTTCATTGACCGTTCGGCAGACGGAGCGCGCGGGTTGTGGCCCCAAGTACTGGGCTGGGATGTCGGAGATACACGGCACCGTGACCTCATTCGGCTATGAGTAGGCGCAGCCAGCAGCTGCCGGCGACGCCTTCTGGAGGGCGAACCGGTCCCAGGATCCTCCAGCCGTCGCGTCTCTGGGCCAACCATTGTTATTCATGCCGTGCGGTACAACGCGCGCCGTAAAAGCACGTTTAACTCCCTCCCAGCGCCGCCCTGGGACGAGTTCCTGCTACTACACTTGTTCCGTCCTTCTGTCACTGTGTTTACGTGGACTCCTAATCTAGTTTTCCCGAGACATTTCTGGTTGGTCACGTAAACACTCGATGGTGAAAATGCGGATGTCTGTTGTTTCAACCGCGCGGGATTAGCCGAGCGGTCTACGGCGCTGCAGTCATGGACTGTGCGGCTGGTCCCGGCGGAGGTTCGAGTCCTCCCTCGGGCATGATTGTGTGTTTGTCCTTAGCATAATTTAGGTTAAATAGTATGTAACCTTAGGAACTGATTACCTTAGCAGTTAAGTCCCATCAGATTTCACACACATTTCAACATTTTTGTTGTTTCACCTGCGGCAATCGGTTTTTTCTCCGTGTGAACTCTGTGCCTCATTTCAGTCTTGGGTGGTTTTTGTGGAGGATACGTGCTCCTTATAAAACTGCGTTTAACCAATAAACTCCTAATGCTTTAAAGAAGGGGACTCCATGTATAAAACGACTTCAAATGCCTGATTGCTATACAAATGAGTTGATGTATTAAATAATTGGCGTTAAGCGTGTAAGCGAGAAAAGGTTTAGTAAAGATTTGAGTTTAAGCTCAAAGCTTGTTGAAAGTCGCTAAGTACTCTTACCATGAAACACTGGATGAATATAGTGTGGGTAATCTGAGCTTCATTTTAAGCAAAAGCTAGTTTTTCATTTATCTCCATATTTATGACGTCATCTGCCCTGAACTTTGTGACATACAACGATGTAATTTGACACGTACATTCAGTGATGTATTTAGACAGTGTCTGCAAAGTATGTTGTTAATAGAGTTGGTAGTAAAGAAGTAATAGATTAGAACTGCACGCCTTATGTTCAAATTTTGTTGTATGACGCCATAACCCTTGAACTATAATTTTGCAGTTGGATACTGTCTGCCAAATGTCTTCCGAACAGACTCGGTAATAACGAAGTTATAATTTAAAACGTCATGTATGATGCTGAAGATTTACTACATGAACAGCGGAAATCTAAATTTTTTCCTTGCATCGTTTTTGGAGAATGTCACCGAGAAAAGGTTTCAGATTAAATGTAAAGTTTATTAGCTGTCGCTAAGTGTTTTTATTCTCAGATACAAGAAGAATGAAATCCATGTATTTGCGCACCGTCATTTACGCTGGCACGAGACATACACAATTTTCAACTCTAATACTTCTCTTATTGTGTTAAACTTTCAATACACGATTACATCTTTTGACGAATAGACAATGACAAAATTTTAAATTTCTAATTTCTGTCAGTAATAATACGAAATATGATAATCAATTTCTGTTTCCTCTAAAAGCTGTTAGAAAGGCAACGTGTAGCTGGTAGCGAGTTCGGAGATAGTAGCTTAGCAATAAAATGTTCAGATGTGTGTGAAATCTTATGGGACTTAACTGCTAAGGTCATCAGTCCATAAGCTTCCACACTACTTAACCTTAATTATGCTAAGGACAAACACACACACCCATGTCCGAGGGAGGACTCGAACCTCCGCCGGGACCATCCGCACAGTCCGTGACTGCACCGCCTGAGACCACTCGGCTAATCCCAGTTAAGCAATACAAGTGAGTCTTTTTTAGTGACGGAAAAGAACCATTAAGTTACTCATTTCCTTTATTTAAGGAGGTTAAACACTAATCTCCTCATCCTCCTTTATTTAACTTAAAAGCAGCACATTTTATGCATCGAAATCGGAAGAGATGCGTACATATCGATACCCCGCGGGTGAGACAACTCAGACAGAGCACTCAAAATATTTTCAGAAGGCAAACTGACGCAATGAAGATAACTTTCAGCATCCATCCGCGCCGTTCATTGAACTGCTTGGCCACATTCGCCATAAACGTAAACCATATCCACTTTTTCGATTGTCGTGAAAAACTGAATAACTTCGCTTCAGTCTCGAACCGCGTGACCGTTACGGTCGCAGGTTCGAATCCTGCCTCGGGCATGGATGTGTGTGATGTCCTTAGGTTAGTTACGTTTAAGTAGTTCTACGTTCTAGGGGACTGATGACCACAGATGTTAACTCCCATAGTACTCAGAGCCAAACTGAATAGCTTCACGAGCAAATTGTCTGATCGCTGCAACTAGAGAGCACAAACCGATGGGGCTCAATCGTGCAGGTAAACACGAATTTCGCGTTTGCTTACCTTTGGTACGCCGGCCACGAAAACTGAAAACGGCAGGGAGACCTGTGTGTTCAACATATACGCCTCTATATGCTCATCCGTCGACGCCTGTGGACTGAGGCACCTTTGGGCCTTCAAGCTCTGTTCCAGCATTTTTTTTTCTTCGGTTTTGGTACAATAGGACTGACTTTTATGAGACGTCTTCTTGTGGTGGCGGGACGAGGGCTTGCGGCGCTGTTGTGTTCTTACTATTCGATGAAGTTCAACACTTCTTACCTCGTTGCAATCTTCTTAAATGGTTCAAATGGCTCTGAGCACTATGCGACTTAACTTCTGAGGTCATCAGTCGCCTAATTAAACCTAACTAACCTGAGGACATGACACACATCCATGCCCGATTCAGGATTGGAACCTGCGACCGTAGCAGTTGCTCGGGTCCAGACTGTAGCGCCTAGAACCGCACGGCCACTCCGGCCGGCAATCTTCTTAGAAGTGTCTTCCAGTGTTCATAAGAAAGCGTATAATCGGTTGAAACGTCTCTTTCGTTCGTTTGTCATGATTTTCGTGACGTCGCGCGAAGGTACACCCGTGGTCGCTGCCAGCGTCTACCCACACACTCTCGATGTGTGTCGCGCGTGACACATTAGACGGCATGCTGCTCCACCGAATTAATCAGATCCGTTTACCGGCAGACCCAGATTAATTCTCCGCTCTGTTAAACTACCAATCATACTAAACAGGGGTTACCAGCCTCTCTTTGACCCACCAGACAGGATTAAACTGCTCACCACACCAAAGACAATGATTACACTCTGATACAAAAGAAAAAGACGTACCATGAAAGAATTATCCGAAAGGGACGGAAATCGCTTGATGTGACCTACATGTACAACAAAGAAATTACTGCAATTTCGGAAAATTTGGATGATTTACTCAAGAGACATTCACAAGTTGGGCAAGTACATAACGAATGAGATTTTCACTCTACAGCGGAGTGTGCGCTGATATGAAACTTCCTGGCAGATTAAACTCTGTGCCGAACCGAGACTCGAACTCGGGATCTTTCCCTTTCGCTGGCAAGTGCTCTACCAACTTTTTTTTGTAGTCTCATTTTGTTCGTTTTCGTTCGTTGCATCTGCTCGGGGCGGATGTCGCAAGATATCTGTTTCAGTTCGTCGTTGGTCCATTAACTCAGGCTTTTTCATTACAGAGGGCACTTACCCCCCGGACCGAACACGCTGAGCTACAGTGCCCGCGTCCAACTGCGCGACCCAAGCACGACTCACGCCCCGTCCCCACAGCTTTAATTTCGCCAGTGCCTCGTGTCCTACCTTCCAAACTTCACCGAAGCTCTCCTGCAGGCCTTGCAGAAATATCCCCCAGGCTGTGGCTAAGCCATGGCTCCGCAATATCCTTTCTTCCAGGAGTGCTAGTTCTGCAAGGTTTGCAGGAGAGTTTCTGTGAAGTTTGGAAGGTAGGAGACGAGGTACTGGTGGAATTAAAGCTGTAAGGACGGGGGGAGTGGGGCGGGGGCGGTGAGTCGTGCTTGGGTAGCTCCGTTGGTAGAGCACTTGTCCGCGAAAGGCAAAGGTCCCGAGTTCGAGTCTCGGTCCGACACACAGTTTTAATCTGCCAGGAAGTTTCAAGTAAATAACGCACTGGCCCTGACACAAGCAGTTGTTTGCTTGGCATTGATTGATAGAGTTGTTGGATGTCCTGAGGAGTATCGTGCCAAAGTCTGTCCAATTGGTGCATTAAATCTCCTAAATCCCGAGCTGGTTGGATGGCCCCACCAATATTGCTCCAAACATTCTCAACTGGGGAGAGATTCGGTGACCTTTCTGGCTAAGGTGTAGTTGGCAGGCGTCGAATATCGTCGACATACCATTGTGCAGTATGAATGCCGAGGATGACAACCAAAGGGGTCCTGCTAATGGAACTCCAGCCCATCACTCCTGGTTGTCGGGCAGTATGGCGGAGGATAGTCAGGTTGAAACATGGACGATAAATAGTTTGGACAAGAAGAGAATAGAAGCTTTCGAAATGTGGTGCTACAGAAGAATGCTGAAGATTAGACGGGTAGATCACATAACTAATGAGGAAGTATTGAATAGGATTGGGGAGAAGAGAAGTTTGTGGCACAACTTGACCAGAAGAAGGGATCGGCTGGTAGGACATGTTCTGAGGCATCAAGGGATCACCAATTTAGTATTGGAGGGCAGCGTGGAGGGTAAAAATCGTAGAGGGAGACCAAGAGATGAATACACTAAGCAGATTCAGAAGGATGTAGGTTGCAGTAGTTACTGGGAGATGAAGAAGCTTGCACAGGATAGAGTAGCATCAAACCAGTCTCAGGACTGAAGACAACAACAACAAGTCAGGTTGGTATTTCACCGCTGCCTGGGGCATTTCGAGACATGTCTTCGGTTTGGAATCTTATTGACTGGAGTAGAACTGTCTTCGGTGATAAGTCCCGCTTCGAACTGAGCCCTGATGACCAGTGAAAGAATGTCTGGTGACGCCCCTCAACAGCAGACCCAACTGTCGCCAGCTATTCGGCCCGACAACGAGTGACGCTCGTGGTGCCATTTCATTTCATAGTAAGACCGCTTTGATTGTCATCCACGGCACAGCGATACGCTCCATTTCCTTGCCCTACATGGCACGCCATCCTGGGCTTACATTTCAACTAGATAATGCCCGCCTGCAAAGGGCGAGTTTTTCTATTGCTTGTTTTCGAGCTTGCCAAACCCTGCCTTGGCCAGTAAGGTCGCTGAATCTCTCCCTAGTTAGAATGTTTGGAGCATTACGGGTAGGGTCCTCAACCATATCATGATTTTGAAGACATAAAGCGCCAATTGGATTGAATTTGGCACGATATCCCTCAGGAGGCGTCCAACAACTCTATCAGTCTATCAATACCTAGCCGAATAACTGCTTGTATGAGAGCCACATGTGGATCAACGCGCTACTGACTTTCTTAATTCGTGAAGCTCTTTCTCTTGAATAAATCATCCACTTTTCAATTTCTGGGACGTGTGTTCATCTCTACATGTACATCACATATACCGAATTCAGTCCCGTTCGGATATAATTCTTTCGTGGCGCGTAGCTTTTTCATTTATTTTATTTATTTATTTATTTTTTGAGTGTATGGGACTTAACGTCTGAGGTCATCAGTCCCCTAGACTTAGAACTACTTAAACCTAACTAACCTAAGGACACCACACACATCCATACCCGAGGCAGGCAGACAGAAAAACAAAGTACCCTCCGCCACACACGAGACAAGGGGGTTTCTAATCAGTTTCAGTAAAGATTCCGAGACCCGACCATTGGTCTGCAATGTGTTCACCGTCGAATAGTTCAGTTCGCTGTTTCCAAATGGCAACTAGCAACTCCCACCAATAATACTAGGGGCGTTTCAGATTCATTTACACTTCATTTTTCCTATCATTCATGTTGTGCTATTTGACTCACCATTAGAGTGGCAAGTATATAGTACTGGGTTCAAAAATGATCAAATGTGTGTGGAATCTAATGGGACTTAAATGCCAAGGTAATCAGTCCCTAAGCTTACACAATATTTAACCTAAATTATCCTAAGGACAAATACACACCCATGCCCGAGGGAGCACTCGAACCTCCTCCGGGACCAGCCGCACAGTCCATGACTGCAGCGCCTGCTCGGCTAATCCCAAGTGTAATTCTTGGACAGTACAGCCCATTTTACCAACTGCTTCCAGTATGTGAATGGTCAACGCGCAGTGTCATCATCAACGACAGTGTTGGATGACGTGGTTTCAATGGAAGGAGTGTGTAAACACTGCAGATGTTTACAGGCGATTGGTGGATGTGTGGATAGTCTGTACTGAGCACCAGCGATCGTTCTTACAGCGTAACAGGAAAAGGGGGAAATAGCAGTGGTTCCCGGGTTCGATTCCCGGAGGGGTCAGGGATTTTTTCTGCCTCGTGGTGACTGGGTGTTGTGTGCTGTCCTTAGGTTAGTTAGGTTTAAGTAGTTCTAGGGGACTGATGACCGTAGATGTTAAGTCCCATAGTGCTCAGAGCCATTTGAACCATTTGAAATAGCAGTGGTACACAAAGTACTCTGTCTCACACCAGACAAGAAAGCATGTTGATATTGCGTTGCCATCCAGTTCCGAGCTATGTTGAAAACTTTAAGCCCCTAGTTCATCGGGAAGTTAGTACAAAATCATTTGCAAAATTTGTACCAAACAGACAGGCAGACAAAAAAGTGGTCCAAATGCCTCTAAGCACTATGGGACTTAACGTCTGAGGTCGTCAGTCCCCTAGACTTAGAACTACTTAAACCTAACTAACCTAAGGACACCACACACATCCACACCCGAGGCAGGATTCGAACCTGCGACCGTAGCAGCAGCGCAGCTCCGGGCTGAAGCGGCAGGCAGACAGAAATACAAAGTACCCTCCGCCACACACGAGACAAGGAGGGGGAATTAATATTGCATTGTCCTCCAGCTCTGAGCTATGTCGAAGGTCTTTAGCTCATCGGGAAGTAAGTTTAAAAGCAACTGCGCCGCGCCGAGTGGCCGCTCGGTTTGAGGCGTCATGTCACGGATTGCGTGGCCCTTCCCTCCGGAGGTTCGAGTCCTTCCTCGGACATGGGTGTGTGTGTTGCTCTTAGCACAGTTTGGTTTAAGTAGTGTGTAAGTCTAGGGATTGATGGCATAAGCAGTTTGGTCCCTTAGGAATGCACACACATTTGAACATTTTGAAAACCAATTGTAAAATTTGTACCGAACAAACCGACAAGAAAACGACTTAATAAAAGTATACTAAAAATCACTTGTTTCCGCCAGAATATTCGCAGACAAAGTCTCGAAAAACAGTACCTTGATACGTTGTAATTATTTTTTTTTCCTTTTTTTATGAGAACTGGAAGCCACGCCAAGCAGCAACAGCTTTTGCTTACACATGACAGAAAGGAAGGGAATCCGTAGAGTCTTGAGCAGGTACTCGTATAACGAAACGACAAGCCACCTGCAACAGGAGGTCAGGCAGGCTAGAGAGTGGGACGGCCACAAGGCCGCGACACCTGCCACTGCCAGCAACTCCATGCAAAACACTATCTGGCTGGAGGCGCGCCAGCTGATTGTGCGACGCGGTCTCACTTCTAGTTGCCGCCTACACGTCACACTCCTACAGCGGGCGGCAGTCTTTTTTCCATCACCTTGCTCCCGTGGGTCGAGTCGGAACAACCATCGCTGATGTGACCACCTGTCACATTTCGTAAGCGCGGACCACTACGAGGCGTGCAGGAAGAGAGCCAGTCAGGATCTGGAAGGTACAGACGGGGATGTAGAGCCACGCAGACTCCAGTGCCGTGGCCAGCTGCGTTAGGTATCTCGGTTGAGAAATCCATGACGCGCACAGCCCGATCGAGGCAGGTCCAAAGATGGTCGATTGGGTTTAAATATGGCAGTTTGGTGGCCAGCTGTGCGACTCGTAGCATTGTCCTGCTGGTAGATGGCATCGTGTCGGGAAAAAAAGCAAACTACATTTAGGCGCTGACAAGTCCCCGAGATAGATGCATACTTGTGTTGATCCATTGTGTCTTCCAGGGAATGCCACGAAAACGTTCCCCAGACCATAACGTTCCTTCCTCCGGCCTGGACTATTACAACGAACAATCGTCATAATTGGTCCAATTCTGAGGAGGGAGCCTTAGGCCTGGGGGGATGTTTTCGTCATTCACCTGAAAAGGCCACCTACCGCCATTCAGCGGGCGTCCAGTTGCAGTACTGGCGAGTGAATTCCAACCTTCGTCGGCGATGAACAGCAGTCAGCATAGATGCATGAACCAGGCGCCTGTTGCGGAGGCTGATGGAAGCCTCTTGGTTCATCTGCGGGCTGTCGCTCAACAGTTGCACGTCTGTTCATCCATACAGATTTCCGCAGCCGCCTTTCACACTGTCATCTATGGCCCGTGACGCACCACAGTTGCCTCGGTGCTGGTTTTGGATAGTACCATTTTGGCACGCACCGGCGGCAAGCGAACAGGCGTTTCGGAAAAGCTCCCACCCTTGACATGAAAGCCAATGATCATGACATTTTGGAAGTCACTTAAATCGTCTTGTTTCCCCACTGCAACAACGACAGAACTATTTGCGGCGTCCCTCGACATGGTTTATACATTTCTAAGAAAAAAATGGACGGATGTTGGACGTTTTATTAAAGAAAAAGAGCTTCACAAATTGAGCAAGCCCATAACGCCCTGGTCCATCTCTGACCCTTATGGAAGCAGTTATTCGGCTTGGCATTGATTGAAAGAGAGGGTTGAATGTTCTTCTGAGGGCTATAGTGCCAAATTCTGCTCTGTTTAATTCGCGCGAGAAATCCTAAAAATCCCGAGTGTCTGGAGGGCCCTACCCGTACCAATCCAAAGGTTCTCAATTGGGGAGAGATCCGACGCCATCATTTTCCAAGTCAGGGTTTGGCAAGCACAAAAACGAGCACCCTGTGCGGACGGGCGTTATCTTGTTGAAGTGTAAGCTCAGAATGGCGTAGAATATCGTCGACGTACCGCTGTACTTTAAGAGTGCCGTTCTTGATAACCAAAGGGATCCTGCTATGAAATGAAATGGAACCCCAGACCGTCACTCTTGGTTGTCGAGCTGTATGGCGGACGACAATGCCCGTGCGGTCTCGGGCGCCCCGCCACGGTTCGAGTCCTCCTTCGGCCATGGGCGTGTGTGTTATCCTTAGCGTAAGTTAGTTTAAGTTAGCTTAAGTAGTGGGTAAGCCTAGCGACCAATGACCTCAGCAGTGTGATCCCAAAGGAACTTGCCAGAAATTTGCAAATTTCCTGACGACAATCAGGTTGGTATCCAATCACTGTTCGGGCGTCTGCAGACACGTCTTCATTGGTCACTGGGGCTCATTTTGAAGCGAGACCCATCACTGTAGACAATTCTACCCCAGTCAGTGAGATTCCAGGTGCCGATGATCAGTGAAGCCCTGTCGAGAGAAACCCCGGATAGCCGCGGGATACCACTCTGACCGTCGCCTGCGATACAACCCGACAAGTAGGACTGATGGTGGGGGGTACTATTTCATTTCATAGCATCTCATCATCTACGACACCCTTACAGCTCACACGAATTTCAGCAGAAGGGCAAGTACAATGCAGACGTCTTTCTATTTAATTTTAGCTGGTTTTTTAATACTGGCGTAAACATAAAATAATGCATTACGTTTGTATTGAAAGTAAAACATATCGTTTGCAAAAATCTAAGAGTAATTAAAAGTCTTTCTCTTGGTTACGTATCTTGCCGCATTTTTTATCCTGTATTGGAGTATTTGTCTGTGCAATAGACAAGAGATGTTGTGAACTTGCAGACGACGTTGTAAAGCTTTTAAGTTGAGCTAACTCTTCTGATTTTAGTTCATTTCATAATATTTCTTGAAAATTTTAATATTTGCATCTTTCTATCCATTTCTTCATGTGAACATTTCTTTCTTTTTTAATTTCTCGCCGCTATATTTTTTTAATAACAGTAATGATAATGCAACAAAAGTGGCAGATGTTCTGTTTTTAACCACGACACTCTAAACTTACGCTTGCCTCTTTCACGACGCGACTCTAGTGGAAACACTTCTGCAAGTACGTTGTGGGGCAAACAAAAGTGGGCCGGCTAACAGAGTTCCAGGGTACAAAGAAACACAGCAGAGGAAAGGAAAAACAGTACTAACCTGACTAAAGCAGGTGTTGAAACTGATCACCATTCATCTCTTGGCACTTTTGGGCCTCGGTCAACAAGTTGCTGAAGGCGGATCGAAGCTGGACTCCTGGAATTGCCGCAGTCTCATCCGAGATGTTCTGCTGCAGTTCTGGAAAATATGACGGTTATTGCGATACGCCTTAGACTTGAGGGCTCCCTGCAGAAAGTAATCGCACAGTAGTGGATCAGGTGACCTGGGTGGGCAGCTAGGGCTTCGACAAGACTGACCTCCGTCAACAGCTCTGCCAGTCGTGAAGATTGTGTAAATGTCTGGTTGTATGAGCAGTTGGTTCATCCTGTTGGAGGTAACTGTAGGTCTTTTCCTTCTCCGTTAATGCTGCCACATATTCACGTCCGGTCGTGCAGCAAGTTCGTAAAATTAACTTGCCCAAGCGATTTGCAGAAGTAAAGTTGCGCAAGTTTTTATTCTAATACACTTCCAGACGTTACTTACTAGTGAACACACACTTTAAATGTTCCTTCTAGGATTTTTACAAAGAACTGGTGGTGTCGTATTATGTGAACAACACGCTCGTGACTTCCTCGCTGTATTGTTCTCCTGAATGACTTTTCTTAGCCATTTCTTTTCACGACTTCCAGATTTGTGTTTTTATATTTATCTAGCTGTTAGCGGCCACGCACTGCTGTGGCTTACTCTTGTTTAATGAACAGAAAGAAAAGAGGAAGCACACGTTTCTAATATTCGTGAGACTTTTACCTCATTATCTATTCCCCCCCCCCCCCCCCCCCGATTCCGTCCGTCTCCTCCTCTCGTCTCCTTGTCTAACTCCTCCTCCTCCACCTTATCTCTGTTCATTTCTTCCTTTCTTTCACGCATTCTGTGTCAATTTCTTCTCATTTCTCTGTCCATATTTTCTTCGCCCCTGTGTCTGATCTTGAGCCTCGTTTATTGTTAAAGCAAATTCAGATTCTGTTGCGGTACAATAATCATAAGCCGATAAGCAATGAATAAAACTTTCCTTTTTGTTAACAACGTTTGACTAATATATATATATATATATGTGTGGGTGTGTGGGTGTGTGTGTGGGTGTCCAAAAGTTTACTAGAGTAATGTTTAAAAATATGGAATAAATCTGTCGAAAATATATAACTTACTTTCGCCCGAAAGTTCATTACAGTACTGTTTAAAAATCTGAAGCAAACTATTCAAGAATGTTTTCAGATTTTGGTAACAATGTTTACCATTATATATTACGCATGTATTTATATATTATATGCGTATATATTAAAAATATGTAGCCTATGCCCGTACAAATGTTAATCAGAGTAGTGTGTAAAAATCTGAAGTAATTCAGTCAAGAACTTTCCGAGAATTTTAGTAATAACGTTTCCTGTTTTTATATTATATATTTATTAATATATAATATATATTTATGTTAAAAATAGATATATTAACCTCCGTATTTGCATCCAACGTTGCGTCAAAATTTCGACATGCTTTCGAGTAGGTATACGAAAACATGCTTGTATTCGAATGCAACGTTGTGTCGAAATTCCAGAGCAATCGGTGAAGATCTTTCGGAGATAACGATTTTGAACAAACGCACATTTAAATTTTTATTTACATAGATTTATACGTTTGCATTATTCGCTGAATCTGACCGATCGAGGTGGCGCAGTGGTTAGCACACTGGACTCGCATTCGGGAGGACGACGGTTCAATCCCGTCTCCGGTCATCCTGATTTAGGTTTTCCGTGATTTCCCTAAATCGCTTCAGGCAAATGCTGGGATGGTTCCTTTGAAAGGGCACGGCCGATTTCCTTCCCCATCCTTCCCTCACCCGAGCTTGCGCTCCGTCTCTAATGACCTCGTTGTCGACGGGACGTTAAACACTAATCTCCGCCTCGCTGAATCTGCTGTGACCCCCTAGGCGGTTTATTACTTTTATTATTTTAAAAAGTTTACATGTTCACTTAAAAACATTTGTACTAAATAGGAAAAAATTTCATTATGAACTCATTGTCTGCTCGTACCCACACTATCGGAAAGAGCTCGTTTTCGAATCCATGTTTACTGGAACATTTTTGTTTATTATCTTCCACTTCCACATGTTAGTTTTCGCTATTAATTATGATGTACGTTGGACAGTGTTGTTATGTTACACTATTAACCACGTGCGGTGTCTCAGTACCAAACAAACTTAATTTCAGGACGTTAGTTTTTCGTTGCCGTTGGCTTCCTACCAAGAGGATCTATTTTTGTAGTCATGATTATAATGCTCACCATAGGAATCCCTCTCCTTCCATCGTCTTCCGCATCATCTCCTTCGTTACGCTATTTTCGAGACTCTTGCTCGTATGTGACTCCAGGAAGGCTCCCCGAAGTGTAGTAACCGGCCTGGTGGGCATCCCCGAGGCCGGTGAACTTCCGCGCTCCGTGTTCACACTCCGGAAGGCGCACCAGCTGTCATTACTGCGGCCGCATGGGACGTCAAATTACAGTCCGCCGGTATTACGGCCCAAGAAATGACCGCTGCCAGTGCCGGATTCAGAACAAACCGGTCTCACCAGCCGCTACCACAAGCACACGTTTGTTTGTCCTCCCCGCCGCTCGCCGCGTATCTGGTCCGAGGATCGTCCATTACGCCCGCACTGTGGGAAATCGTATAACTCACGGCTTATTGCTGCCATACCTCTTTTATTTGCTCGCTGAAGTCTACGTGGTTCGCCAGCTCAACGCGATCGAATGTCAGGAACGTCGGCTAAGCACTTTATTTCTCTGCTGGAAGATGTGTATTTACATCTACATACTGATTAAACCCTGCAGTCTGTTGTGGAGAGTACATTTGGTATCACTAATATCCCCCCGCCCATTTTCCTATTCCATTCGCGAATGGTGGATGGTGTGAAGGACTGTCCATAGGCCTCCTGATTTTGCCCTGTTAGCCATCTCGGGGACATATAAACCATCTGATCAAACGTACCTGAACACCCTGTGTAATGTGGAACTGAGTTGTCAGAAGTGAAGCTGTAACAGCAGAACTGGTCAATCAGGTGAGTTCAAACGTGGCCTAGTCATTGGATGCCACCTAAGTAACTTATCCATCAGGGACATTTCAACCAGTGTTGAGAAAAACTTGTGCATTTCAAATAAACCAACCCAGTGTTTGAAATGGGGTTGTCATGGGCTTTATTCGATTTTATTGCGGTTTTACATATTGACAATAAAAAAAAATGCTTCAAATGGCTCTGAGCACTATGGGACTTAACTTCTAAGGTCATCAGCCACCTAGAACAGAACTACTTCAACCTAACTAGCGTAGCGGTCGCGCGGTTCCAGACTGTAGTGCCTAGAATCGCTCGGCCACCTCGGCCGGCGACGATTAAATAGTTCAATTTAAATTCCTATGATTAATTCAAAACACTAAGCTGTTCTTACAACTACATCATTAGTGCTTCATTTCTCACTGTACCAGCATTGCATCCATGGAGAGAATCTTCTCTACCTACAGTCTTGGCGGCCTTTATGGCCGAGCGGTTCTAGGCTCTTCAGTCCGGAACCGCGCCGCTACTACGGTCACATGTTCGAATCCTGCCTCGGGCATGGATGTGTATGATGTCCTTAGATTAGTTATGTTTAAGTAGTTCTAAGTCTAGGGGACTGATGACCTCAGATGTTGAGTTCCATTGTGCTTAGAGCCATTTGAACCTACAATCTTGTTTGGGCAAAATGAACAAGTATTTTAGGGGAAATGGGATCCGAGAAAATAGTGAAGATTTATAAATTTCTGCATTAAAACTAAAGCGTACTTTACAGTCTTTACAATTCTACATACAGTTAAAGTTTTTTCTGAAAGTGTAATTACGTTATTTCACTGTGTTTGTTATATTGCAAGAAAACTTCAAACAGAACATTACAATATTAAGAAAATTAATTCTTGTAACAGTTGATAATTGCCTTCAGTCAACACAAGATGTAATAGGTACAGGTGGAGAAATTTTATATTTGTCACCTTAATATGTAGAGGCTTATCTCACGAGGGGTAAGATAGATACTGCCTACAGGAAAATTAAAGAGACCTTTGGAGAAAAGAGAACTGCCTGCATGAATATCAAGAGCTCAGATGGAAACCCAGTTCTAAGTAAAGAAGGGAAAGCAGAAAGGTGGAAGGAGTATATAGAGGGTCTATACAGGGGCGATGTTCTTGAGGACAATGTTATGGAAATGGAAGAGGATGTAGATGAAGATGAAATGGGAGATACGATACTGCGTGAAGAGTTTGACAGAGCACTGAAAGACCTAAGTCGAAACAAGGCCCCGGGGGTAGACAACATTCCATTAGAACTACTGACAGCCTTGGGAGAGCCAGTCCTGAGAAAACTCTACAATCTGGTGAGCAAGATGTATGAGACAGGCGAAATTCCCTCAGACTTCAAGAACAATATAATAATTCCAATCCCAAAGAAAGCAGGTGTTGACAGATGTGAAAATTACCGAACAATCAGTTTAATAAATCACAGCTGCTAAATACTAACGCGAATTCTTTACAGACGAATGGAAAAACTGGTAGAAGCCGACCTCGGGGAAGATCAGTTTGGATTCCGTAGAAATGATGGAACACGTGAGGCAATACTGACCCTACGACTTTACTTAGAAGAAAGATTAAGGAAAGTCAAACCTACGAAATGTGGTGCTACAGAAGAATGCTGAAGATTAGATGGGTAGATCACACAACTAATGAGGAGCTATTGAATAGAATTGGGGAGAAGTTTGTGGCACAACTTGACCAGAAGAAGGAATCGGTTGGTAGGACATGTTCTGAGGCATCAAGGGATCACCAATTTAGTGCTGGAGGGCAGCGTGGAGGGTAAAAATTGTGGAGGGAGACCAAGAGATGAATACACTAAGCAGATTCAGAAGGATGTAGGCTGCAGTAGGTACTGGGAGATGAAGAGGCTTGCACAGGATAGAGTAGCATGAAGAGCTGCATCAAACCAGTCTCAGGACTGAAGACCACAACAACAACAACAACCTTAATATGTATACATACCAGTGTGTTGGTTATTTTGTCGCTGTGTGGAACAGTCTCCCCACAGACACGTCACAAGCTTTTCGAGCTGATGTTTTATGCACGGTCGTAACTGCACCATGAAATGGACTACACCTGTCGGTATAGATTAAGCGTTGTACGTCCACGAGTCCCCACTTCAGCACTTGCATCTGCTGCCCAGGGGAAAATAAGCTTCAATGACTTACTCTTGCCACATGTACTTGGAGGTACTTACCAACCTAAAAACATATGAGATGTAGTAGCTATAATTATTAGTCTGCAAATGACATAAATAATGATGAAATGTTGTTCACTACAATGTTCTGTCACCGATGGAAATATCTGCACTGATAACCGTTACACGCTGTATGATGGCTCTTTTTAATTTGTGTAAGGCTATATAGCAATTCGTATATGAATTAAATTTTTATACGTAAATATATTTGCGTTTTATTGGCTTTTTGGAGATTAACTACACGGTTTTTTTGGTCAGATTAAATTACAACAATCCTGATTTCAACTCTTCCAAACGTATGAAGTTGACTTTTGGTTGTGTGATTGTGAAGTAAAATGTAGGGGAACAACGTGTTCCTAACCGAAGACAAGGCAGACCTCATGTAATTCCGCTCCGGGACGGTCGAGTATTGCCGACGGTGATTGTAAAAAATCGTATGAAATCAGCGGGAGGAATTGCTTGTGAATTCCAAAGTGCTTCCTACTTACAAGCCACACATTTCTATTGTCACTGACAAGCTACACATTAGATGAAATCAAGAGCAACGACACAGAATAGCTGATGACCGGAAACTAGTGATTGTGAATGATGAATCGTGCTGTACCAGGGCTTCATGCTTTGCTATTCCTAGAATGGAGTCGTAAATGTTCTTGATTTCCGCAATCCATCACAGTGCAGATAGCGGAGGCTACGTAAAATATCATTTCATTTTATCCCTCCGTTTCCCAGTCTTGGATGGCTTGCGGGAAAAGCAGCTGTAAGCATGTCCTTACGTCAGCCCGTTGGCTGTACCGTCACTGGTCACTACCGTGACAATATCGTATTGGGGAAAAAACATTGTTTCTGGACTCGTCTTAGAAACGCATACTCACATAATTCGAAGAATGAACCTTCCCATGATCGGTAACTTCGTAGTAGCACTGAGCATTTGTGTGACGATCTCGCGTGGTTCAGCACGCCCATGACAAATCGCTTCGCTCTTCCTCAAATTTTGTCTGTTTCCGACGTATCCATCTTAGTAAGACACGAAGCCTAACGAAAAGTAGGCATGAAGCGATCTGACTCGAGCTTTGCAAGCGAACCATTACTTACAAGAGTTAAATTTCTTTGGAATCTTTGTTATTGTTGCTGCTGTGGTTTTGTTGCAAGTAAGAGTGTTGAAGCTCCCACAAATGTTGTGCCTCCCCTGTTCCAGGTACAGTAGAGTCTCAATTATCCGACTTAAACCGGCCGCGGCGAGGTTGGATAAGCGGGAAGGTCGGATAACACGGAAAATAATACAGAAAAAACACAAAAATTAAACTAAGTAGGCCAAATGAGTTAAACATTTAATACAGTACAAATCAAATTAGACTGAATAGGTATTTACTGTGTGAAAAGTTAGTAATTGTCTTTTGTTTGCCTGCTGTTTGCCGTTTTTTGCCGCTAAATCACGTAGGCTCTTAAGAAGTAAAACCTCGGTAGACGATGTTTCCTCCAGTTGCTCTACATATTTTGAAACAGTTTCTAAGGCCTTGTGTCCTTCGTTGTGAGAAATCTTGCGCGCTCTTACCTCCACTACATCCGCTTCTTCGTCTTCTTCTTTTTCGTTTACCATGTTGACTATTTCTTCATCTGTCACTTCAAATTCTTCATCTTGGACAATCCATTCATTTATGTCATCTACTGCGGCTTCAGCACATCCCGGAACTTGATTTTCCTGTAGCAAAATTTTCAAGGATTTTGCAATTGTATTTGCTCCAACACTCCCAAGGTTGGGCCACGTCATAAGCTACGTCTTTCAAATTAATAGGGCGCAACTGCTCTAGCATGTCTTCAACCTTGTCCATATCATTAATTAAAGAGGAAAGCAAGTTTCTGCGGTAGTTTCTCTTCAGTGTCTCTAAGGTCCCATGGTCCATAGGCTGGCATAAGGATGTGACATTTGGAGGCAAAAACATGGCCTTTATCCCCTTGATGTTGATGTTCATCTTCAAGAGGATGACTAGTGATATTGTCTAGAAGCAGCAGTGCTTTGCGGGGAAAGTTGTCGGCTTTCAAAAACATTTCAGTTTGTGGCACGAAGTCGTTAAAAAACCATTCTTTAAAAATGCCTGAACTCATCCAAGCATTTTTTTGGTTTTAATATTTCACCGGTAAAGCATTTTTAGATACATTTTTAAATGCTCTCAGTTATTATGGCTTACCTATCATAGACAATTTCATTTTCAAATTTGCTGTGACGTTAGTGCATGCAAGAATTGTCATTCTTTCTTTGCTACGTCTGTAGCCTGGCACTGCCTTTTCGGCCTTTAACGCTAATGTTTTACCCGGTAACATTTTGTAATTGAGACCAGTCTCGTTGCAGTTAAAAATTTGATCGCCTGTTAAGTTTTCCTTGTCTAATACCTTGTGAAGTTTATTCCTAAACAATTGAACAGCTTCAAAATTTGCTGAAAGCTTTTCACCACAAACATTAAGTTGCCGAAATCTGTATCTTTTCTTCCATCTATCGAGCCAGCCTACACTAGCTGTGAAATCAGGTTCACATTCGTTTAGTTCGTTACGAAACTTTAAGGTTTTTTCTGCAAAATAGGTCCCGACATGGGTACACCTTTATCTCTGCGTTGAGTAAACCATAGGAACAAAGCTTCACTTACTTTTTCATAATCACATTTTTTCAATGTTTTCCGATCTTCCAAAACAGCCGAGGTTGCTCGCTGAGAACACCACTTCTTAATATCATTGAGGTTCCTTTTCCAGTCTCAATCTGTTGTTTTTCCGACGTTATAATCTTGCGCCACTTTCAATAAAGTTTCACCATTGTCTGTTATTTTTAAAGCTTTTTCTTCCATTGAAACGACCACCTTTTTCCGTTTTGAAGCCATTACCACAAATTTTTACGATGGACAAAGAGCAACACGTCCACTCCACTACAGATCTAAGTTAGCAGTGAGGAGTAGCAGACGGCGACATGAACTGAGTATCAACAAACAACACGTTAGTCACTGACCTGTCCGGCGGCTGGCGCACGGCCGGCGCGGTGAAAGGGTCGGATAACACAGAAGGTCGGATAACCGAAGATGGGATAATCTACTGTATCTCATTCTGTCACCTAGTTTCCCAAAATCTAGATTCATCTGATTGGTCCATTTGAAATCACCCTGAACAGATAAAATCTGCATTTAGGGATAAGGTCTTTGCTATACGGAAGCGTGTAATAAGGATAATGTGTTGTATCCATCATGGAATCTCTTCTAGGAAGCTCGTTAAACAATTGCACCTCATAGTACATTTACTACCTTGTAAAGTCTATCAGTACCTGTTGGATGGCGGATTGGGTATCAGATTATTTAAATAAAACGTCTGCTATGTCAGTTGTTTATGTATCTAGTACTTACACTCAAGTTCACATCCTTCTACTCTTTCCTTTAGCACCATAGACGTTATTCCCTTAATACATGTCCTATCAGCCCATCCATTCTACTTGGCGATGTCATCCCTGATTCTGCGGAGAACCTCCTCATTTATTATCTTCAGAAGTCCACCTAACTGTCAACATTCTTCTGTTGTACCACATGTAATATATTTCGGTTGTCTACTTTTCCGATTTCCTCTCAGTGCATGCTTCAATTCCGTGCAATGCTATGCTCCAAACACACACTGAGAATTTTCTTCCTCCAATACTTAAGAAAGGAAATAGAAATACTTGTGAGAATTACCGAGGAGACAACTTACCTCGGTATATAAAATTTTTACTCAAATATTAATAAGTACTCCTTTGGAGCCGTTAACTCACCTGATAGGAAGGGGGTTCCTTCCCCAGCACACAGTGGCACCATTGCACGCGTTTCATAAAACTTTTGTCTTCTACATCTATGTTTACGTACATACTCCGCAAGCCACTGTACGGTGTGTGGCGGAGGGTACCCTGTACCACTACTTGTCATCTCGTGTTCCACTCGCAAATAGAGAGAGGTAAAAACGACTGTCTATATGCCTTTCTTCTGTTCGTGGCCTTTACGCGAAATGTTGGTAGCAGTAGAATCGTCCTGCAGTCAGTTTCAAATCCCGGTTCTCTAAATGTTCTCAGTAGCGTTTGATTTCGCAACAGGGATTCCCATTTCTCGAAGCATCTCCATAACACTTGCGTGTTGATGGAAACTACCGGTAACAAATCTAGCAGCCCGTCCCTGAGCAGCTTCGATGTCTTTTTTTAATTCAGTCTGGTACGGATCAACGACTCTCGAGCAGAACCCAAGAATAGGTCGCACTACCAACCAATGTGCGGTATGCTTCACGGGTGAAGCACAGTTTCCCAAAATAAACAGAGATCGAGCTTTCGCCATCCCTACCCTCGTTCCAGTTCTTATCGCTATGCTACATTACGCATAAATATTTAAACGACTTGACTGTGTGAAGCATCAATCTACTAATGTTGTATTTCAACATTACGGGCTTCTTTTTCCTACTCATCCGCATTAACTTACATTTTTCTACGTTTAGAGCCAGTTGCCTTTCATCTGAGCAACTAGAAATTTTGTCCAAGTCACGTTGTATTCTCCTACAGCCACTCAGTTACGACACCCCTCCTTACACCACAGCATCATCTGCAAGCAACCGCACACTGGTGCCCACCCTACCCGCCAAGCCATTTATGCACGAGGGGCGCTCAATAAATAATGCAACACGTTTATTTCCCCCCCCCCCCCCCCCCAATTTCGTTTGAAAATATGCATAGTGTGTTGTGGGACATCGTGGAATATTCCCGGTTCCTCTGTAACGGAGGTGAGTTCCAAGAAGAAAGCTGCTATTGAGTTTCTTTTGGTGAACAGCCAGAGCATCGCTGACATTCATAGGCGCTTGCAAAATGTCTATGGAGACCCGACAGTGAACAACAACCCGGTAGGAGTGAGGCATATTTTATTGATCTTGTGCGGTGTGGCTTGCGAACCGGACACGTATTCGCAGATTATTATAGCACGCAGGCAGTGCAGTATCTTATCTTCTTAGCGCCACTGCTGCGATAAAGCATAGATACGAACGATGCTTCGTATTAGTTCAACATACTGATAGCACGCAGGGAATGGAAGAACACGGAAGTGCGTATGACCTGTGACGACTGTCCCTAGATATTTCGAAGGCTGCAACACACAGCATACCCGTCACCTTCTATCCAGAACACTTTGTTGCAGAGTTATACTTTCTGTCCTCAGATGCTTGTCAAGAAAGTGGAAAAATGTAAGTAAGGCTAACTTCTATAGTTGGAAAAATAAATGTCTTCGGTGCTTAATGCTTCGTGCATAACAATTGCTCACCAGAATGACCAGAATGCAGACACCACTTACAACGCATGACGTGACACTGTATAAACATTAAGGCCTATATAACTGGCTCAAATGGCTCTGAGCACTATGGGACTTAACATCTGTGGTCATCAGTCCCCTAGAACTTAGAACTACTTAAACCTAAATAACCTAAGGACATCACACACATCCATGCCCGAGGCAGGATTCGAACTTGCGACCGTAGCGGTCACGTGGTTCCAGACTGAAGCGTCTAGAACCTCACGGCCAAACCGGCCGGCCCTATGTAACTGTTTAGCGGCTGAACACATCGTGCTTTAATTAATAGAGTAAACAGGAATGGATAGCTTTGAATTTTTCAGATGCCCGTATCAAACTCTAATACACAAAAAGAACACTAGGAAATTTACGTATAATGCTTTATATATTCACACACACACAAAAAAATAGAATAAGACTTCGTTCACGAAGTTAGCCCAGATTTCAAACTAGGAGTAACTACGATTTTTTTTAAATTACGTAATACTTGGCCATATCATCCGAGCATTAGGATCAGATGGCTAAACACTTAAACACTTTAAAAACAAGGAGGAAATCATATTAAAAGAGCGTCCAATAACCTTCACATGTTATAATTGAACTGCTTGTTACAGTTAAGTTTTGTAGAGAAAATTATAGGAAATCACACTAGTCATTCCTCATTGCCTAAATCCAAACAGGAACCTGGACCCATCACAGCCGGTTTTTATATTTCGCTCTAGGGTTTTTCTTGGAATATTAAATACTGTGGATTCTTTTCTGACAGTTTTACTTTTACTTTATTAATAGCAGTTTCAAATATTGTTCTGTTAATCACGGGAACGTGTTTAGTTGGCATCTGTAAAAAAATCAGTTCCCATCAAAACTAAAAAATAAGCAAAGTTTTACACTGTGGCTAACTATACCAGAGATGATATGGCCATCTCTCCCAATGAGCAAGAAGAGATGACCAAAGCGCGTCTCAAGCATGAAAGACAACACAGAGAGAAACGACCTATACAGCCGTGAAATGTATGTTTCCGTAACTACTCATTGTCTAACTTACGGTAAAATGAAAAATTATTGTTATTCCATGTAATATGAAGGTGTATTACAAAACTAAATTTATAAAAAATATTTACTTTTGTTGAAGTAAAGAGTCAAGGAAAGAATCAGCGTGTCAGTCGCGACAAAGACTGGCAATCAACTTATCGGAAGCGCTGTAAAGCGGGTAGTTGGAGACCCACAGCCGTTGGCCATCTCCCCCGTGTGCCTATCCATCCTAGTTTTATCCTTTATTATACTGACAATGTTAATACTCTATGCTAGTCTAGCGTGTATAAGACTGGTTGTATCTTTTAAGAAACGTATCTTGTCTCGGAGGCTGGCTGAGCCGAAAAAAAAAAAAAAAAACTACGGCTACATTATTAAAGGCATTGCAAACCGTTTGATACTCTGAGCATATACATTTATTTCGGTTATGGACAGAAAACATCACTTTGAAAGGCAACATAGTCCAATTATCTGCTAATATTTACGACGCTGCTGAAGCTGTTCACGCAAGTTATACGTCTTCACTGGTCTGTCTGCGTCGTTCTACTGCGAAAGTGCTTTTCCCTGCTTTTCCTCTTTAGTTTTACACGACCTTTCGTATCCTTTATTCCTGTACACAGATCATTCCATACTCTTTTACAAAACAAGAAATGCATCCTCATGACATTTAGAATTCACCACTAAAATTTCAGTTAAATATTCATTTAGTTTATAGCATACATACGTGACGCGGAGTTGTAGTGTTACATGGTGTGGGTCGGATTTCAATTTGCGTCGACTCTTATTACGATACAGCCTGTCAGCTTCTTTGCTTGTCCGTGGACGAGAATCATGTCTGCCAGTCCCGAAGCCAAGTACGACGCATTTTCACTACGGCTCATCAACTGTGTTCTTCAGCTTGTGAACACAAGATCTGTAAATCAGCATTGAACATTTTGGAAAATATATCACGCCATGCGCAGTGCGCCTGTGCAGTTAACTTTCCCGAGTTGCCATGATGCACGGCTACATACTTGTTGGGGTTGTCTACCCGAAAATGTTACCATCCTCATGTACAAAAACCGACCTTTTAAGTATGCATGCAAAGAAATTTTGGTAATATTTTTCCATTCTGGCGTTTGTTGCTCAAAAACAAGTCCTGTACAGAGGTAGACTTAAAATGTGTACGGTAATTAAAGTAATAAATTATGCAAACGTACTTAATATCTCACAGTTTTTATTTTTGTTATTCTGAGGAAAACATACTTATTTCGAAAACTGTCCTCGTAATTCCTGCCACCGGAGGTGAGGAGCGTCGCCTCTCGGCGCGTTTTTGGATAACGCCCATTTATACTTGGGCTCAGACAGCAGGTGAGCTGACGAAGTGGTTTGTTTGGTACCTGCAGACTGGGCCATCTCCTTATACAGTGCGACGTCTGAAGAATGCCGCAGTCGCAAGACGGATTGTGGCCGGGTTTTCAGAGGGCGCCGCGAGAGTTACGGCGTTCCTGCGCAGGCGCAGAGAGCAGCTTGCCACCAACATGAGAGGGCGCGGGGAAGAACCCTGATTTCTGGGACTCCGTGGCCACGGCCATAGCCTTTTGCACCCAGCTCAGAATGTGCCGATTTGAGGTACCGAAGCCTCGTGCGAAAACAAATATGACGAAAGTTACGAAGGCAAACGAGTTGTGCAAGAAGCAGAGCAAGCGATTCGTTGTTTGACGGTATAATAACATTATTTATTATACGACCACTATATGGAGCTGTTGAGATGTGATATTAACATTATTTTAAAATTTTTCACTTGTTATTACTAAACAATGGCATCTGACACATGGGCCCACTAGTTTGTTCACAGTGAGCGTTTCAAAACAAGTGTTATGAAAAATGGAAATTTTACGTTAGTGTTTTCGTCGGATGACATTTTTGTGATTTCCTGAAGTCCCTAACAGAACATCAATGCCACAGATAGCTTATTCAGCTTTCGGTAATCAGTCACCTTGGGAAATAATGTTTACAAACGGCTTCTGTCAGCACTTTTCCCAGTCCTTCAGTTCTCAGTAGTATTCAAAGAACTGTGACTGACATCCGAACAGCAGGGAACTGACGTGCATCGAGACTAGAAAATAGTGCATTGATGATGGCTAGGCACTAGCCGAAATCTGGATTTGCCAAATAAAACCTGAAAAAAAGGACGACTGATTGCTGCGTGCCGGCAGCTGTGGGCGAGCAAGTGTAAGCTTGTGGGCGTCGCTGTCAAAAAGACATTAAATTCAATACAGTAATTATAAAGTTTATAAACTAAAACAGCAACCAGCCACAATTATGGCTTAAGAAAGACTATTTAAATCAAATCATAATCGATCGCATTTGTTATAGATCCCCCTTCAGATGACTTTGCTTTCTTGTTAGAGCGTCGTTTTGTAATGATTATCAGCTTTTGCACTAATATATACAATATGATGTTTGTCCAAAATTCAGTTAACTTACGAGAAGCTTTTTTTCTACTTCGCGAAAACGCATATGAAATGGTCTTATAGATAATAAATCATGAAACGCGGCGACGACTTATGTGGTATGTACTTCTCTGCGACCCATTCGTCGTCTACTTCTGTTAAACATTTATAGCCGGCCGCTGTGTCCGAGCGGTTCTAGGCGCTTCAGTCCGGAATCGCGCTACTGCTACGGTCGCAGGTTCGAATCCTGCCTCGAGCATGGATGTGTGTGATGTCCTTAGGTTAGTTAGGTTTAAGTAATTCTAAATTCTAGGGGACTGATGACCTCAGATGTTAAGTCCCATAGTGCTCAGAGGCATTTGAACCAATTGATTGCTGCGCTCTATGATTGATAAATCATGTGACAGTCGCTGAGTGCACCCACTTCCCTAATGAAAGGGAACCTGATTGATTTTATTATTAACCGCCGCTTACGCAATTTTTTCAGTTGAGAACCGGAGACGTCGATGAGGTGCTGCATCGGCAAAACGACGTGATCAGCAGTTGCTCTCAGGACTTTCAGCGGAATCTGAGCAACGTGTTCCAGTATAATGGCCAGACCAGGTTGAGACCGAACGTGTCCTGATAAACGAGTTGTTTTGGATATCCCCAGAGCCATATGTCACATGGATTCAGATCAGATAATTTTGCAGACCATGCACCTGGAAAAATTCTCTGGGTGTATTCTCTTCGAAGCAGAAAGGACCGAGAACGAAGGTGCTTGTCAATCCACACCACACAGCCACAACGAGTGCAGCGGCTCTTCCTGGATTACACGCAGTTTAACAGTACCCCAAATTCGGCAGTTCTGTGTATTCCCTGCACCTCGTAATGTAAAACGTGCATCGTCATTCCATTTCCCAGCTATTTGTTCAACCTCGATCCGCACCAGAAACTAATTCAGAATGTTGCTGCAGAGCATGAGGTTTGTTGTGCTGCACCCTTTGGATTTTGCACGGGTATCAGTGTAAAACAGACCGCAAAATTTTTAGTACTGTTTACCATGGGATGGACAATTCTCGTGACACTGCACAAGCCCTAACAGTACCCGGAGCACATGGTACATGATATGTTACAGCAACAGCACCCTCATCAATAACTTCCAATGGGATAGGACTCATTCCTCTTCCAGTTGCCTCAGTAAGCTCACCTGTGTTTCAGAACTTCGCTATCATCATCTTTAAATCATTTAATGACATTTTTTATTTTTATCATTTTTAAATCATGTTGTTTCTGTAATTTTTACTGTGATGTTATGAGCCATACGCTAAATAAATAAATAAATAAATGACATTGAAACCTCTCTTCGGGCCTTTCAGTCGGAGGCACTCCGTCAATACCGCACTGTAATTGCCACCGTTCAGATAAAACAGTTTCGCTAACAGCGCACGGTCTCTGTTTTCGATGCCATAGTGTTCACTCACATTACGGCGTGTCAAAAGACAGCGTGGGCGTGATACCGTCATACAAACAATATACAGCGCCAAATTTGTACATGTGGCTACTGTTGGAACAAATTTTTTCCATCGTAAATCGGTTCCGCATTAACGCATTAGCGTATCTACCAAGTTTCACTGCCATACGATAGTTACAGCCCACACTGGATCTTCGTGCATATATGCACTTGCCGGTGCAGAAAGGGGGGGGGGGCGAAATTTCGTCAGAGTAGTGGATTCGAGACGGTATGAGTCGAGAAAGGTTATGGAAAAGACCACATATTGGTATACGTATTCCTCAATTTATTCTCCACTTGTAGGCAAGTTACTATTAAATTGTTATAAAATGCTAAGTTATTTGAGTAAACTTAACACTGCAGGAACAGAAATCCAAAAAAAGGTGTTCGTAATTTCGTACCTGACAAAAATTCCCAAAAGTACAGTAATTTTTCATTTTTCCATTCTAACATTGCCATATACGTTTACTAGTATAAATCACATGAAGGCTGTTGAATGAACAATGTTTTCAAATTATTTTCAGCCTTACAAACATGTGTGAGATATTAATTTGTATGTCTGTGTAGATGTGCATGTTTCGTGATAACAAACCAAGCAGCGAATCTATGCCTTTGCCTTTTGCGGGCAAGTTTTCAACCAACTGAGCTACTCAAGCACGACCCACAACCCCTTCTCCTCACAACTGGAGCATTTTCCCGCGAAAGGCAAAGTTTCCGAGTTGGACACTCGGTCGGGCACACAGTTCTAATCTGCCAGGAAGTTTCATAACAGCGCACGTTCCCCTGATTTTATTCTGACTCCCAGATGTACAGGGTGTTTGTAAATGAACATCGTGGTTTTAACGCTTTATAATATTTATTATATTAAACTTACAGTTATAAATGATTTGCCACACGGCACACATAAAATCTATAGCCGAACTCTTCCCAAACTTTGATAAATGTGTCTTCAGTGATTGTAGCAACAGCTGTTTCAATCGGGTTTCTTAATTCATGGAGGTCTGCTGGTAGCGGAGGCACGTACACACGATCCTTGATGAAGCCCCAGTGGAAAAAAGTGACATGGCGTTAAGTCGGGTGAACGTGGAGGCCTTGCCTTGACACTGTAGATACAGTGAAGTTCAACCAATCACGTACTTCGCTACGCTAGTGAGCTGGCGCACCATCTTGCTGGGAAATGAAGTTTTCTGGCTCATCTTCTTCCAACTGAGGGAAGAGCTATTGCTCAAGTGTATCAAGGTAACAAGTGGCAGTTACAGTAGGTTCTCCAAAAAAAGAAAGGCCCATGAACCTTCCGTCGGGATATGGCACAAAAAACAGTTACTTTAGGGGAATCTCGTTGCATTTGTACCACCTCGTGAGAATTTTTTCTGAGCCCCAGATGCGCACATTGTGAGTGTTAACATGTCCGCTAAGGTGAAAGGTCGATTCATCACTGAAGACAACATGATCCAGAAAATCTTCATCGTCATGAAACAACATTTCATTTGCGAAGTTGGCACGTAATCCATGGTGTGCCGGCTATAGAGCATGTAAACGGTAAGGACGTAGTTGTAAGCATGGATGTGTGTGATGTTCTTAGGTTAGTTAGGTTTAATTAGTTCTTAGTTCTAGGAGACTGATGACCTCAGAAGTTGTCGCATAGTGCTCAGAGCCATTTGAACCATTTTGTAAGCGTTTCCTTAAAACTTTCCAAACTGTCGACATGGGAAATTGTAATTCACGACTAGCCTTCCGGGCTCTTTTCTTTGGGCTACGAGTGAACGACTCTCATTCGCTCAACAGTCTCTTCTCTAACTCTTGGTCGTCCTGTGCTCTTCCCTTTACAAAGGCAGCAGGTATCTTCAAATTGATGATACCATCTACGAATGTTATTACCACTTGGAGGATCAAAACCGAACTTCAGCCGGAACGCACATTGCACAGTAACTACAGATTCGGTCTTTGCAAACTGCAAAACACAAAACACTTTCTGCTCACTAATCGCCATCTTCGCTCTTAGCACTACGGAACTCAACATCTGAGGTCATCAGTCCCCTAGAATTTAGAACTACTTAAACCTAACTAACCTAAGGACATCACACACATCCATGCTCGAGGCAGGATTCGAACCTGCGACCGTAGCGATCGCGTGGTTCCAGACTGAAGCGCCTAGAACGGTTCGGCCACCACGGCCCGCTTACAGGCCGTTAATTTGACCGCTGCATAAACTCATTTCAGCGTAAAAAGGTGAGTTCCCTCGTACACGGAAGCTAAATAAGCTGTGCACAACAGACTGTCTCAACAAAATAATGAACTGAGGCCACGTACGACCACACAGGTCACCATTTCTTGAAACTGAAAATTAGTCGGCGGACGATATTATGCACCTTATCTTTCTTATTGTGAGTAGTCGACTGAAACAAGAAAGTCACTCGCTTAAATGAGTCTTAACAATGTGACTGGACAGCGTGTTCCGGACACCTACTCTGGTAACTTGGGGCAGGCGCTGCTTGCAAGCGTGAGCCGAATGTTCTCTGCAGGGGTCCGGGAGCTGGCTGTGGAGGGAGGCGCTCAGCCCCGGCCGACCCGCTGCTGCTCATTAGGGCCTGGCAGGCAAAAAGGAGCAGCACCGCCACACTCCGACCTCCCGCCGGCCTGGCTTATTTGGTTTTGAGATCGGCCCGGAATGCCCGCCGTCTGGGGCAGGGCGCTCTCACTCACACAGGGACAATGCGGCCTTAGCCGGCCCGCCATCTTCCGAGAAGACCGCTCGCGCCCACCTCATTCCCCTTAACAGTCATTCCTGCTTTCAGTACGACAGTCGCGGCCAGCGCAGCGAGCAGTTTTCTTTAGGTATGCCTTGACGATTCAACAAAGAAAAAAAAAATTCTTCCTCAAAGCAGCCTTGTAAGACAGAGCGAGGTGACGCAGTGGTTAGCACACTGGACTCGCATTCTGGAGGACGACGGTTCAATCTCGCGTCCGGCCATCCGGATTTAGGTGTTCCGTGATTTCCCTAAATAGCCCCAGGTAAATGCCGGGATGGTTCCTTTGAAAGGGTAAGGTCGACTTCCGTCCCCGTCCTTTCCTAATCCGGTGAGACCGATGACCTCGCTGTTTGGTCTCTTCCCCCAAACAACCTCCCCCCCCCCTCCCAACCCCTTAACTGTTAATCGACCGCATCTATTTAACAAAAAATGTGATAAGATTTTACGGAGGCGCGTGCCACTCACAAACACTTGCTGATTTACTAAAATTTGTCTCGAGCAACAACATCTTCAGGCTATAATGGCGATAACAAAATGTTTCACAAGAGTATATATACGAGGGCGTTCAGTAAGTAATGCAACTCATTTCTTTTCTCGGCCAATTTATCTTCGAAAAATGCGGAACTTCTTGTGGGACATCACGGAATATTTCCGCTTCAGCACCTACAGTTTCATGAAGTTCCGCCGCGCGGGATTAGCCGAGCGATCTGAGTCGCTGCAGTCATGGACTGTGCTGCTGATCCCGGCGGAGGTTCGAGTCCTCCCTCCGGCATGGGTGTGTGTGTTTGTCCTTAGGATAATGTAGGTTAAGTAGTGTGTAAGGTTAGGGTCTGATGACCTTAGCAGTTAAGTCCCATAAGATTTCACACACATTTGAACATTTTGAACGTGAAGTTCCGACATGTGGTGGCGCAATACATAGTCTTCAGAATGGTGTCTGTAACGGAGCTGCGTTCCAAGCAGAGCTGCCACTGAATTTCTTTTGACGGAAAACCAGAACATAGCAAATATTAATAGGCGCTTCACAATGTCTACAGAGAACTGGTAGTGGACAAAAGCACGGTGAGTCGTTGGGCGAGACGTCTGTCATCATCGCATCAAGGTCGCGGAAACCTGTCCCGCCGGCCGCTGTGGCCGAGCGGTCCTAGGCGCTTCAGTCCGGAACTATTCGGTTGCTACGGTCGCAGGTCCGAATCATGCCTCGGGCATGGATGTGTGTGATGTCCTTAAGTTAGTTACGTTTAAATAGTTCTAAGTCTAGGGGACTTATGACCTCAGATGTAAATTCCCATAGTGCTTACAGTCATTTTTTGAAACCTGTCCCATCTCCCGCGTGCCGGCTGGCACACAGATGTGACTCCTGCAGTTTTGCAACGTGAGGACACTCTCATTCTAGGTGATCGACGGATCACAATCAAACACCTCGCCGCTCAACTGGACGTCTCTGTTGATAGTGTTCATAAACTCGCCCGCCACACTCAAAGGTGTGTGCCCGCCCTTACAGAAGACCATTAAGAGTAATGAAGGACCATCTATCCGGAGCTGCTTGCGCGTTACGAGGCTAATCGTGGCAGTTTATCGTCGAACAGTACGTGGACGATGCGGAGGTCATCGATGCAGCAAGACATTTACTCCGACTTCGATCAGCACTGTGGTACCATGCGGGCATACACGGCCTCCTAGTAGGGTGGGATATGGCCGTCGCATTGAACGGAAAAGGAGTTGAAAAATAGGGTTTTGTAACCAAAGGAATGGGGAAGAATACGGCGAATTGGAATCCTGAATAACTCCAACCTGCTTTCAGAAAAAAAGTGTTGCATTACTTATTGAACGCCCTCGTAAGTGCTAAAGGTGTTCTTTACAGTCTTGGCATCTGTCGTGGCCTTCCTGCGGAGAAAGAAAAGGATGTCCTAATATGAGGGAAAATTTACTCCGCTTGTTAGTCTGCAGTTCATATAAAAAAATCTTTTAAATACGATCGGGGTGCTGAAAAATTCCTGGTTTTGCCTAAAAAGAATGAAGTTAGAGTTTTGAAAGTATCTATTTAATCACTTCTCCAGATATCTGGGAAATCGCGAAACCAGCTCTCCTCAGACTCTTTGACATCTTCAGCATCCTGAGATTGTCACCCTTCAGGTGTTTCTTCAAGTTCAGAAACAGATAATAGTTCGAGGGGGCAAGATCTGGCGAATAGGAAGGATGGTTGACTAGTTGGAAGCCCAGGGTCTTCAGTTTGGCAGCCACAATATTGGTGTTATGCGTAGGTGCGTTGTCGTGAGGGGTAAAAATCCCTTTGGTCAACTTCCCTCGGCGTTTATTCTTAATTGGTCCCTACAAATGGTCCAAAGTATAGCATAATATTGTTCGGTTATAGAAGATCCCTGATGTAATTAGTTCACCAACAGAATGCAATCTTTGGCCCAGAAAACGGACGCCATCACATTTTTTGGGCTCGAGGACCCGCTGTGGGGCAATTTTTTATTTTTTCTTGGCTTCAGGCTCATAAACGTGAAGCCAGGTTTCATCCTCAGTCACTAACCTCGCCAAAAACGTCTTTGGAGCTTAAAAATGGCGTAAAATGGCTTTGGATATCTCGTTGCAGTTCTTCTGCTGATTATATTTCAGACATTTCGGCACCCATTTTGCTGAAAGAAACCAACACTCTCCCCAGTATCTCCGTTGTCTTCCTGGAGGGTATTCGTTGGTCCTGAAGAATCAGCTCATGGACAGCGACGGATGTTGCAGTGTCTGTTGTGGTTTGAGGGCAACCACTGCAGGACTCCTCTTCAACAATAACATCTTAGAGTGAAAGTGCTTTGCAGACTTTCCCTGGAGGAACAAAAACTTCCAGACGGCCCATGTCTCCAATGACGAGAAACTTACTTGTGACTCCGCCATCACGGCCATCGCCTGCAACTGAACAAACTGTACGAGTAGTGATTACCTGTTATTTACACAGTTACATATGAATATTTTAAACTTCCAAATTATTCCCCAATTTGTTTTTATTTCAACTATAAAACAACAAAACCAGGAACTTTTCAAAATATGTGTGTAAATTACTAAGGGACCAAACTGCTGAGGTCATCGGTCCCTAGACTTACACACCACTTAAACTACCTCAATGCTAAGGACAACACTCTCGCCGGCCGCTCTGACTGAGCTGTTCTAGGCGCTTCAGTCCGTAACGGCGCTGCTGCTACGGTCGCAGGTTCAAATCCTGCCTCGGGCATGGATGTGTGTATGATGTCCTTAGGTTAGTTAAGTTTAAATTGTTCTTACAAGGGAGCCTCCCCATCGCACCCCCTCAGATTTAGTTATAAGTTGGCACAGTGGATAGGCCTTGAAAAACTAAACACAGATCAATCGAGAAAACAGGGAGAAGTTGTGTGGAACTATGAAAAAAAAATAAGCAAATTATACAAACTGAGTAGTCGATTCGCAAGATAGGCAACATCAAGGATACAGTTAGTTCAGGAGCGCAATGGTCCCGTCGTTAGCGTGAGCTGTTTCGGAACGAGAGGTCTTTGGTTCAAGACTTCCCTCCAGTAAAAAGTTTAATTTTTTATTTTCAGACAATTATCAAAGCTCAGGCACTCACACATAATCAAATTCACTCTCCAAAACTCCAGGACATGTTCAGACTTGCTTGGACATATGCAGGATTTGACGGTCTACACACGGAAAAATTTGAAAACGCTAAAAACATATGTTTTGACAGAGCACAGGGAAAACTGTGCGACTGTGAAACTGTTGCATTCATTTGTTGAAGTTTATGTTTTTATCACTTTTTTGGGAGTGATTATCACATCCACATGAAAACCTAAATCGGGCAAGATAGAAGAATCTTTTTACCCATTCGCCAAGTGTACAAGTTAGGTGGGTCGATAACATATTCCAGTCATTTGACGCACTTGCCGTCACAAGTGTCGTATAGAATATATCAGACGTGTTTTCCTGTGGAGGAATCGGTTGACCTATGACCTTGCGATCAAATTTTTGCGGTTCCCATTGGAGAGGCACGTCCTTTCGTCTACTAATCGCACGGTTTTGCGGTGCGGTCGCAAAACACAGACACTAAACTTATTACAATGAACAGAGACGTCAGTGAACGAACGGACAGATCATAACTTTGCGAAATTAACGAAAGTAAACTTTTCACTCGAGGGAGACTTGAACCAAGGACCTCTCGTTCCACAACTGATCACACTAGCCACGGGACCACGGGGCACCTGAGTTCAACCTCTCCTTGACTTTGCCTGTCTTGCGCATGGACTACTCAGTTTGTATATTTTGCTTATTTTTATCATAGTTCCACACAACTTCTTCCTGTTTTCTCGCTTGATCTGTGTTCAGTTTTTCACGTCATATCCACTGTGCCAGCTTCTAACTAAATCTGAGGGGGGTGCGATGGGGAGGTTCCCTTGTAACTCTAGGGGACTGATGACCTCAGATGTTAAGTTCCATAGTGATCAGAGCCATTGACTCATTCTCTCTCAGCATAAAAAAGCACGAATATGTTTGAATGGCAAAATTTTTGGAAAAGTTTTAAAGGTCTTATGGAGGTAGAATGAGACAGCTGGTGCCCAACTTTTCAGTCAGAGTCTTTTAAAACTGGAACATATCAGCCTTTTTTCCCCTCTGGTCTATAAATATGATCAAACAGTATGCTAGCGCTCGAAGTTGCGTTGTTTGGCCCATTCTGCGAGCTGAGCCTTCGCTGACGAACCAGATGGCGGACGATAACGGACTGAAGTTGAACCTGTGCGTAGAGCGGGGAAGTGGCGTGCCTTATTTGCCGAGCTCTCTGGCTGCTTACGGAGCCGTTTTTCCGCTAGCTGCAGCCGCAGCCACATGTAGACCTGACGTTCCGCGGCCCGACTCTCGCAGATGCTCCCTAGCCAGCGCGTCCCACATCGTGACGCCGAAGAGGTATAGCCACAGGTATAACGGCTGGAATGCGGACCTCCCGCTGGGTCGGAGGTCACTGGGAAAAGGCCGACACGCACACCTGTCCATTCTGGCGCCGCGTCTGCCGACTGCCTGGGCGATTTCGTGTATATACCGATTGCGTCACCGAATCGTGTTGGGTCTGAGCATCGCCGAAGATTTACACTCTGCTGAGAGTCTGCGTAATTTAAAGCCCATTTTACACGAATTGTATGGAATACACTGAAACTCTGATGGTAGAAGGGATAAGCTACATGGAGCGAATGGCTATGAACAACTTCTGCACAAATCAGATTGCAGTGTACGATCCGAAGGACAAAGAAGGGAAGCAGTAGTTAAGAAGGGAGTCAGACAGGGTTGTAGGAGATTACGGTTTCATAGCGTAACCTGAGACTTGTATGCTCAAAGCCCGTGGTTCTTTTTCTTCATTGATATGTCATCATCCTCGCCTCATAGGAGCGGGGTAGGCTGTCAGCCTTACAACATTCCGCTCTTAAGACAAGAGCGTTTAAAATGTGGACGAAGGCGAACCAAACATAAAAAAGATAGAAATTATACTCATGGTTTAAAAAAACTATAGATAGGATTAATTCTTTCGCATTTACATTAAAAATATTAAGACTTTTGATGTTATTAAATCAACAAACGAAAGACTAAAAGGTATATATACGAAACCCCTGATGTGAAGTAAATAGGATGGGAAGTCGACAGGTTGAACAAATATCGGGGTAGATTTCATAATCTGGAGAGGGAGGCGGTTGAAGTTCCTTTAGCGTAGGGCATGGAGTGTGTGTGTGTGGCGTAGGGACAGTGGGATGTGTTTGTAAAGGTGCAGCAACACATCAGAGCTGGTGATCAGAAGGGAAACAATGGGGTTATTCGAATGTAGTTTGCAGATAGCATGGGAGACGCAGAGGGGTTCTGTGTGGGAGAAGAGGGGAGGGAATTTGATGAGATGGTAATGGATCCACTTGGGGGAGGGGGGGGGGGGGGGTATAAAAAGATGCGGGAAGTGAGGTAGAGTGCATAGCGTTTAGGGATTTTGGAGTCTTAGATAGAACTCTGCTTGTGAAATTAGCTCGGGAGAAGATGGGCTAGATCAAGGTGTCGTAGATGTCGAGGACGGTGAAAGGGGTTTAGTCCCAAATTTTCGCCTGTTTTAGTCTTGTGCGGGCTACTAGTTCATAAGGAACTGTGGCAGAGAAAAAACAAAATTTTTCACTGTGGCAGAGAAAAAACAAAATTTTTCAAATTTATTTACGTTTCAACTTTAGTTAACGTGTAAGGCCCGTTCGGAACTGGCTTGCGCTGACTACCCACCACGGCCACGCCATGAGCTGTCCACGTGAGTACCATTCAGCCACCCATGGGTAAAAATGCTGAGTGCGTGAAACGCCACAATTAATAGTGGCGAGGGATGTATGACATGAGGCTCTGGGGCGATCAGCGAAGAGACATAGCCACAAAGGCGACGCTCTCTTCTCTGTTGGCTCCCGATCCGAAGACACGCACCTACCCATGTCTCCCTGATGGCTTCCTCCCAGCCCCCTCATATTTCAAAACCTCCTAACTGGCGGCGTCCTCCTGGTGATGCTGTATGCCGAAATTGAATAACTTTTCATTGTGGTTTAACCTGATATTTTGCTTCACAACGAAGGAACGCCACAACCTCGCCTGTCGCTGTTGGATGGTTAGTAGGCAGGGTTCCCATGTTAATTGCCAGTCCTGTAATTATTGCCAAAGTTTTTGAGGGGTCGATCTTGAAGGGCCATTGGTTATACCAGGAGGTAAACTGATCGAGATGGATTTGGAGGGGTCGTTGGTATTTCTGGAGTGCAAGGTAGAAGACGAGGAGGTCGATGTGATCAGCATACTGAAAGAGGTGGACTGGTAGAGGTGGTTTGGGCATACCAGCAATCTGGAGGACATGAAAGAGAGGAGAGAGACAGAGCCTTGGAGTACTCCTGCAGCGGGAAGGAAGATAAGGGAATTGGTATTGTTAATAGTGGCAAAGAATAGTAACGTGGCAGTAAGGCGGACATAGTTAATTGGAAGTGAGTTTGAACAGAAGACCGGAATACCATAAGGGTCATAGGCTTTCTCCAGGTCAAGGAATACAAAAATAGCGTCTTGTCGGTTGTTGAGCTGCCGAGGAGATGAGTGAGGTACAGGAACTCGCCATAATAGGAAAAGTTAGCACAGAAGCCACGCTGGTTAACAGGAAGGAGGTGTTCAAGGATACGTCGGGAAAGCATGGATTCGAAGACCTTGCCAAACACTGAGCTGAGGTTGACGGGGTGCTAAGAGGAGGTATCAGTAGGGGGTTTGTGCGGCTTGAGGAAAAGCAAGATTTTTAGAGGTTTTCCACAGTAAAAGGTAGCCAGGCCTGTGGAGTCCTGGAGAGATTTATGGCCTCGCATTATCACGATTAGTGACGAGATTAGTAAATGGAAAAGATGATCCATTCATAAGACAACTAACATTTCTGTGGAAATAGAATGGCTGATTACTGTCAAAGAACACAAGCGTACCCGCAATTATTACTCCTTCCCATAGTTTTGCAGATAAATTACGGCTTACCTGCAAAAACTGCTGGTCTCCGTGGCTGTTCAGCATCGGAGGTCCAAACCTATAGCAGGTGTTTCAATAGTAGCTTGCCTTAGTTTTTTAGGGGCAGGGGGGAAGGGCAACATACGAGTAACAGAAATGCTACAGTTGAATCCAAAATCCATATATTGGTCTCAGACACATCAGAAAGGGAGGGGCAGCTTTAACAGTGGGAGAGAAGACATGGATGCACAATTCTAGACTGCTGTTGGACTGCGGTACCGCTCGCCATCCGGTCGGCCGCATTTTAAAATACGCTGGCCGGTCATAAACGCCGCGTTTCCTGCACACGCCACCGCGGCATCAGAGCGCTACTGCGAACGCTTACGCCTCTGCCAATATGATATCCAAGTATCCTCTCTTCGGAGCTCCAGTGACGGGTGTACTTCAAACACATTTTGTGTGTTTGCCATTTCATAAGATTCACAGATTTTCATAGCGGTCAGGGCTCGTCATCTACGGAATGGTCATTGCACTGAAGACTGACTGAACTGTAAATCTTTGTATCTGTATATATTTCAACATTCAAATACTGTTCGCAACTGACACTGCAACTACAGCATCAAAGTTATATATTACACTTACTATTTGATTATTTGTAAGAATAATTAATATGTGAATTCTCTGTACACGAACAGCATCTGTTCCGCGGTGCTGTATCCATAAAACGCGCAAGGGAGATAAAAAAAGGAACAAGCAGGTTATCCACGGGGAACAAGCCTCATCATGCTGGTGCCAGGCTCCTTACAAAACCGGATGCGAGCGAGTGTCACTGCCATCTCAGAAATCGCGTGAGTTTTCTTGAGATGCGACCCGGTTCCTATCACGAGAATAAATCACCCTTTTTTTGTGGCAGCCTGATCTGTAGCCTACCGATGTGATGTTAAGAGAAAAATTGTTGTTGTAATGCGTATTATATGTATATTGGATTTCGATGAGTTGTTTATACGCCTGCTGTGACTCCATGTGTCGAGTCAAGGCAGTCGTGTGGCGCTGGGTATTAAATACTTACTTTTTAAACACCATTTTGAGATGTAATGTGAGCTGGTGAAAGTAATGTGGCTTGGTATCACAGCTGTTATAGAAAACTAGATTAATAATACGAAGACTATACTTCACCCCTCGGTTCAACATTGGGTTTATTCCGACACTCAGTATGCTGTTACTGGTAGTTGATTGCTCATTGCTAGTCACCTCAAAGTCTAGAGTTCAGCCCTTCGTCCCATCTGGATTTTATTTTGCCAACTAATATGCTGTTTACTTCAGACAAAGATTTCAGTAGGTATGAAATGCTATTTGGAACTGTATTTCGTTTCCCGTATACCATTTCGTATGTGATAAAATAGTAAAATTTAGCAGTTACCGGAAATTTTAAACATCACTAGGTACATTCAAAATTGCTGCGACTTTCGTGGCCACTTGTTGCATATTGCCTTTTGGCTTCCGTCTCGGGTTCTTTAGCGAACGTTTGTCGATTTTTCTGACGTTTCGCAGCCCAAGTTGCTTGTCAAAGTAGGACCCTCCATTGACAACAGTGATGATGATGATGATGATGATGAGTCCCATACTCCGTTTACCGAGCGTAGGGGAGCGACGCGGGAGACCCGCGCCGCCATACTAGGCAAGGTCCTAGTGGAGGTGGTTTGCCATTGCCTTCCTCCGACCGTAATGGGGATGATAGAATACAATATTACAATATCTGCTGATGATAGTTGATTCTGAAAAAATTATTTTTGCACTCTCTCCAATTCTGCTACATCATTTGCGTTACCAGCTGGACATAATGTATAATTATAAAAAGAAAGTGAAACAGATAAATTGATAACGATAGCTACAGCAACGGAAGGAATAAATGTGAGATACACAGAAGATCAGTGGCTTCACATTTACACATATAGTTCATTCATGGGAAAAGACTGAAACGTTGCCGCAGGAATATACAGCAAAATTTTCTCTTTCTTTCAACCTTTAGAACTGCATCACTCAAACTTTGAAGGTGAAGCTATCGGAACTGCAATAAGTCAGCAAACAACTATTTACACACATTGGACAAAGCAGTTTTATTTTGTGATTCCAGAATATAATATCGGCAGTCATCAACATACATGATCCAAAAATCGTTGAAGTTAAAGAAGTCCAAGAACTACGAGGGTAATTCCAAAAGTAAGGTCTCAATTTTTTTTATAAGCACATAGATCTGTTTATTTCTGCAATGGTTTACATCAGTTTACAGCTTGCACACTTAGCTATTTTTCGACATAATCACCATTCCTATCGATGCATTTTTGTAGACGCTGTGGCAGTTTTTGTATGCACATGTCATACCAGCTCGCCGCCATGCTGTTCAGAAAGTTATGAACCTATTCTTTCACTTCGTCGTCGGAGCTGAATCGCTTTCCGGCCAAATGTTCTTTTAACCGGTCAAGAAAGTTGTCCTGTTCGGCTGGAAGGAGGTGAAGAAATACGCGGTAAGCGTCAACTCGTTCCCACATGTGGTTCTCAGTCAGCATGCGTGGCACCCATCTTGCGCACACCTTCCAGTAGTTCAATGCTTCTGTTAAAATTCTGTGAGCGGTGCTTCGGGAAACCTCAGGAACCAACGTGCATACATCATCCAGGGTGATCGGCCGATCTTCACGCAAGCTTTGCTCAACCTTCAACACTGTCTCCTCAGAAATTGATGGTCTCCCGCTCCTTTGTTCGTCGTGGATTTCGGCCCGACCAGCTGCAAACTCTCTACACCACTTGCGAACATTTTTGACATCCATGCACGACTCACCATACACTTGCGTCAATTAGCGATGGATTTCAATCGGCGCAGTGCCCTTTGCGTTCAAAAACCGAATAACTGCGCGCAATTGGCACTTGGCGGTAACATCCAATGGGAGTTCCATTCTCAACGGCTGCAAAGCCAAGACAGCGCGTGAGCGCGGCGTGCATGATTTCACCCAGCGCGTGAAGCACTCTTCATAACAGTGTGCCCAACTGCCACACAAACAGAGTTCTCTACCTATAAAAAAAATAGAAGACCTTACTTTTGGGATTGCCCTCGTAAGTAAATGTCTACAACAAAACAACAAGATGATTGGAGTTCAATGGCTACTATCTCACTGTAGCTTAGATAATAATGATAAAGCATATATTTTTTTAGCCGTTAATGGCACAAAAATTAAACAGATTAGAAAAACTAACCTGTCGTATTTTGCAGTGAAACGAATTATTAACAACACATTTCAATAAATTTTAAAGCGATCCAGCAAAATTTCTTGTGAGGGAAGGATATGTGGAAACCTCATAGAACCAAGAAGAGAAGCAGTAGCCATATTCCACTTTACTCCTGGACGTGACTGTTGGCATAATATCTCCATTCTGCCGTGTTCTGTGACACACGATTGGTTTGATCGTGAACAAAGGACATTTAAAAGAAATGTACAAAATTAGGTGATTGTAATCCAGACTTAACGACATTGTATTGGGAAGTAGGAAGGCGAATAACAATAAGTTAAGTGTCAGAACACTAAAAAAAATAATACTAAATTTACTTAAAATTTGCTTAATTAAATCACACACAATTCAATAAAGTAAACTGAGGAGCAGTCGAATGTCCGTGATGTGTGCTAGTTGCATTGCAATCTGTATTTCGTAGAAATCAGCTTCTATGAAATACCTTTAATTTCGACTCAAGAAAAGTAGGTTTTTGGGTGCTGATACAGACGCTATCTCCGTGCAACACTTATCGAGTTCCTTTACACTTCAGGTACTGAAGAGTAATGTCTTGCCCTGTCAACGATAACCGCGTGACGTACGGAACTGGAATAGAAACGAGACAAAAAAAGTAAAAACAAAGACTCTTGCGAAACTTGCAGAACTGTTATCTTGCGATCGCTGAACGACACATTACCAGCGTCTACTCTAGCCATAAGGATCCTTTCGAATCCAGTCCACAGATGGAGCATGGACAGAATGACCGATTGCATATATCTTCGCAAGCCGCGATTCGTACATTTACATCTACATCTACATCCGTACTCCGCAAGCCACCTGACGGTGTGTGGCGGAGGGTACCCTGAGTACCTCTCTCGGTTCTCCCTTCTATTCCAGTCTCGTATTGTACGTGGAAAGAAGGATTCTCGGTATGCTTCTGTGTGGGCTCTAATCTCTCTGATTTTATCCTCATGGTCTCTTCGCGAGATATACGTAGGAGGGAGCAATATACTGCTTGACTCTTCGGTGAAACTTTAACAAAAGGCCGTACCGAGCTACTGAGCGTCTCTCCTGCAGAGTCTTCCACTGGAGTTTATCTATCATCTCCGTAACGCTTTCGCAATTACTAAATGATCCTGTAACGAAGCGCGCTGCTCTCCGTTGGATCTTCTCTATCTCTTCTATCAACCCTACCTGGTGCGGATCCCACACTGCTGAGCAGTATTCAAGCATTGGGCGAACAAGCGTACTGTAACCTACTTCCTTTGTTGTCGGATTGCATTTCCTTAGGATTCTTCCAATGAATCTCAGTCTGGCATCTGCTTTACCGACGATCAACTTTATATGATCATTCCATTTTAAATCACTCCTAATGCGTACTCCCAGACAATTTATGGAATTAACTGCTTCCAGTTGCTGACCTGCTATTTTGTAGCTAAATGATAAGGGACCTATCTTTCTATGTATTCGCATCACATTACACTTCGCTACATTGAGATTCAATTGCCATTCCGTGCACCATGCGTCAATTCGCTGCAGATCCTCCTGCATTTCAGTACAATTTTCCATTGTTGCAACCTCTCGATACACCACAGCATCATCTGCAAAAAGCCTCAGTGAACTTCCGATGTCATCCACCAGGTCATTTATGTATATTGTGAATAGCAACGGTCCGAGGAGCAAATTCTCCTGTTATTGATTCTCTAATGACAACAAAGAACTGTTCGCATCCTTTTACACTAAAGCGCCACAGAAACTGGTATAGGCATGCGTATTCAAATACAGAGATATGTAAACAGGCAGAATACCCGCTGCGGCCAGCACACGAAGAGTCTCAGGCCACTTCTATTTGCAATTTCCCGATAAAATGGTTCTTGAAAGGTTCTCGGATGCAAAGTATTTTTTAAAAATTTTCTTCAGCTGTAGGTCGCACAGATGGCTTTCGAATTAATACAATTTCATTGTCAGATGAGGCCGGAAGCAGTTTTTATCACGCCCTCCTTCTGGTCGTCTGTGTTCGGAAGTGTGCTCCGACCGGGCAGTATACACTATCTGATCAAAAGGATCTGGACTGCCCAATGTAGTGCGGAAGCGATCACTGGATGTCACAAGAAGCTGACCCGTTAATATACACTGAAGAGCTAAAGAAACTGGCACACCAGCCTAATATCGTGTAGGGCAGCCACGAGTACGCAGAAGTCCCATAACACGACGTGGCATTGGGTCGACTAATCTCTGAAATAGTGATGTAGGAAACTGACGCCATGAACCCTGCAGGACTGTCCATAAATCCGAAAGAGCACGTTGCAAGGCATCCTAGATATGCTCAGCAATGTTCACGTCTGGTGAGTTTGGTGGCCAGAGGAAGTTTTCAAACTCACGAGAGTGTTCCTGGTGCCCCTCTGGACTTGTGGGATGTCGCATTGACCTGCTGTAATTGCCCAAGTCCGTCGGAATGCACAATGAACATGAATGGATGCAGGTGATGAGACAGGGCTCTTACGTACGTGTCGTCTGTCAGAGTTGTATCTAGACGTCTCAGGGGTCCCATATCACTCCAACCACACGCACACTACACAATTACAGAGCCCCCATCAGCTTGAACAGTCCCCTGCTGAGATGCAGGGCCCATCGGTTGTCCCCATACCCGTTCACGTCCTTCCGCTCAATACCGTTTGAAACGAGACTCGTCCGACCAGGTAACATGTTTCCAGTCTTCAACAACTTAATGCCGGTGTTAAGGGGCCCAGGCGAGACGCAAAGATTTATGCCGTGCAGTCATCAAGGATACGCGAGTGGGTCTTCGGCTCCGAAGGCCCATATCGATGATGTTTCGTTGAATGGTTCGCACACTGATCCTTATTGATGGCCCAGCACTGAAATCTGTTGCAGTTTGCGGAAGGGTTGCACTTCTGTCATGTTGGTCCCGTTCTTGCAGGATCTTTTTGCGGCCGCAGCAACGTCGGAGATTTGTGTTTTACCGGATTCACGCTATATTCGTGAAATGGTCGTCCGGGAAAATCTCCACTTCATTGCTACCTCGGAGGCGCTGAATCCCATCACGCGTGCGTCGACTATAACATTCAAAGTCACTTAAATCTTGATAACCTACCATTGTACGAGAATTGACTGAAAAGTAATGCCTACCCCTTCGTAACTCTTCAGCAGTTGGCAGCATTGGTATGAGCCAGGTACTGATTTGTTCCTTAGCCTCTTCTTTACCGTCGCAGTTGGCGGGAAGCCATAATTTTGAATGGTTGTGTTATTACAGTGTAAAGTATAGAACCCTGAGCAGACGGTTGGTCAATGCGATTTCAGCAACGTGCAGTCATTGAATTGTTGACAGCAAAGGGTGTCACCTCAAAGAAGATTCATCAGAGAATGAAAGTAGTTTATGGTGATTGTGTTGATGTTGAGCACTGTGCGTCGTTGGGCGAGAAAGTTTAAAGATATTGAAGCGGGAACATCTGACATACGTGTCAAAGAGTTGGACGTCCTGTGACAGCAACCACCGAGCAAAATGTGTCCTTGTGAAATGCCGATTGTGCTTGCAGTTTCTCTCTGAGTGATACAACGAACTTCCTTAGCAATCTGTCAACATTTTGCTTGTGAAACTCCGTAGTTTCTGTCACAGGACGTCCACCTCTTTGTTTTTCACGCAGGTCAGATGTTCCCGCCTCAACATCTTTAAACTTACTGGCTCATCGACGCACAGTACTCACATCAACACAATCACCATAAACTGCTTTCATTCTGAGATGAATCTCCTTTGGGATGACACCTTCTGCTGTCAACAATTTAATGACTGCACGCTACTGAAATCGCATTGACCGACAGTCTGCGCAGGGTTCACTGTTACACTGTAACAACACAACCGTTCAATGCTAAGGCTTCTTGCCAACTGGAGCTGTAGAGAAGAGGCTACGGAACAAGCCAGTACCTGTCGCATACCAATGCTGCCAACTGTTGAAGAGCTACGAAGGTGGAGACATTACTTTTCAGTCAACCCTCGTAGCAGCAGTAACAGATCTAACAACTGCGCCAGACACTTGTCTTATGTAGGCGTTGCCGGTCGCAGCGGGTATTCTGCCTGTTTACATATCTCTGTATTTGAATACGCATGCCTGTACCAGTTTCTTTGGTGGTTTAGTGTAAAAGGTCGCGGACAGTTCTGTGTTGTCAGTAGAGAAGTAGTAACAGGAGAATGGGCTCAGTGACCTCAAACGTGGACTGGTCATTGGATGTCACATGAGCAGCAGGTCAAAAAATGGCTCTAGGCACTATGGGACTTAACATCTGAGGTCATCAGTCCACTAGACTTAGAACTGCTTAAACCTAACTAAGCCGAGGACATCACACACATCCATGCCCGAGGCAGGATTCGAACCTGCGACCGTAACAGCAGTGCGGTTCCGGACTGAAGCGCCAAGAACCGCTCGGCCACTCTCGCTGGCGCAGTAGGTGTATCATGTACATTTCAACCGTTCTAAAGATGGTCAAGCCGACTGTCAAAAATGTTCAAATGTGTGTGAAATCTTATGGGACTTAACTGCTAAGGTCATCAGTCCCTAAGCTTACACACTACTTAACCCAAATTGTCCTAAGGACAAAAACACACACCCATGCCCGAGGGAGGACTCGAACCTCCGCCGGGACCAGCAGCACAGTCCATGACTGCAGCGCCTTAGACCTCAAGCCGACTGTCGATGATGTGGTTGTGAAGTAGAAAGACAAGAGAACAAACACAGCTAAACCAAGATAGACAGACCTCAGGCTCTGACGAACAGGAACCATATAGTATAGCGGAGCGTGATGGTGAAAAATCGCATGAAATCAGCGGAACGCATGACTGTGAATTCGTAAGCGCTACCAGAAATCTAGATAGCTCAATGGCTGTGTGTAGGGACTTAAAAAGAATCAGGTACAGTGGTCGAGCAGCTTCCATAATGCACACATTTCTGTAGTCAATGCTGAGACGCTTGAAGTGGTGTAAACTATGAGTGAATAACTGGAGAGTAAAATGCGTTTGTGAAAAAATAGCCCTTATAACGTTTTCTATTCCTACTCTTCAATTGAGGAATGAGTACTGAATCTGCCCTATATTGTCTTGCATCATGTCCTCATTTTCAATTGGCCTACTTTCTTCTGAGCGCCGGCTGGAGTGGCCCAGCGGTTCTAGGCGCTACAGTCTGGAACCGAGTACCGGTACGGTCGCAGGTTCGAATCCTGCCTCGGGCATCGATGTGTGTGATGTGCTTAGGTTAGTTAGGTTTAAGTAGTTCTAAGTGCTAGGCGACTGATGACCTCTGAAGTTAAGTCGCATACTGCTCAGAGCCATTTTCTTCTTCTGAGCAATTATAAAGTTTCACCGTTGGCGCGACACTAAACCCTAACCTTCATTGCTTCGTTGAAATAACAGAGAACTTCTCAGTCGCGCACTCGACTTTTGTAAGGTGCCCCTTATTTGTAGATAAAGAGAGTGTGCACTTTATTTTCAGTTTTCCTCTTTCACGCGTGTGACGCGATTGTATCAGCGCTGCAATACATACGGAGTAAGGAGCGAGCGGTAGGTTCCCACACTGGTTAGCAGAGGCGGCTGGTCGTCAGGCGCTTTAGAGGTAATGGGATAAGGTGCCGGTGCAGAAATCGCTCGTGACATCAGAAAAGACGTACGTAGGGAAAGCACATTTATTCTGGTGCGAACGAGTAATTGTCATTAATAAATATTTCATAACAAAACTTGTCTTTTGCCTCTCAGTCGTTAGGGGGAGCCTACAGGTCATAAATACTAACTTTTAGTAATTTTGCAATGCCAGAAAACGTTGATATTAATAAATAAATGAATAACTTTGTCATGACAGATGATGTACGATGTTATACGAACTATACGCTCAAGCTACAGGTTGCGCACTATAGTCGGCAGTCGTGCATAGGGTGCCTTTCGATCTAGTCATGCGGTAGACCATGCTCCTCTACCGTTAATAGTGAGCTTATAATCAGTGTGAAGAAGTTCATTTATGATGTTTCTCAAATAAACTCACCATAATGGCATCGCGTTTAAAATTATTTTCACAAAAAAAGACTTCTATCCGCTTCAGTACGTAAAAGACAGACATTATTATCGCACTCTCAGAATCCTACAGCACTGCTACGGCTCTGCAAGGTGACATAAAACTAGGAGAGCATCTATACGTAATAGGTAGGAAGAATTCCTACGCGGCGGCTCACTAAATTATCGTAAATCTTGGGCGTGAAAGCGTGCCTAGTTGCACTTCACGCCCCTTATATATCTGCGGACTCACTGGCTAAACTGAGACAATTCTGGAGGTTTGGTACGAGTGGGCGGTTCTTGCAAGACTCACTGCAAAATGGTTAGTTACATGTAACTGAAGTAACACGCCCGAATAGCTGTACACGTTAAAGCACTGCTTCGTGACGGGGTGCGCTGCCCACGAATCGAATCGGCCTGGTATGTTAGAGACGAGGGTCGGTGTGCCAGCCAGTCTGTGATTTTTAGGCGACTTTCCTCGTCAAACTAGGTGAATAGTGGGCTGGTGGCCAAGTCTCGCCTCAGTTACACGATTCGCAAACTTTAAGAAAACTTTCGCTCTCTTTCCCGTGAATAAAACTACACGCAGACAGTTGCGATACTCATCTTACTCCCCTGGAAGTAACGGGGTGGCGATTGTCATGTCATCCCGCCATCACTTCAACTAATCGCGCGCTCAATCCGTTGGTAGTGATGTCGACCCTAGGTCATTGCGGGATAACGGCACTAGAAAAAGAAGACAAATTACAAGAAAGCGAAATGTAGATCTGATGTTTGATATTTGCTATACAAAGCTTACCAGATCTCCCATATTTTAGCATCCATATCAGTATCAGCAAAGTGCATCCAGGTAGCTGTGAACTGGTGAAGTCTTTGGGGGCCCTCAGAGTGCTGAGGGCGTCACAGCTCGCCGATTACGAAGCCCATATGGCTGGCGCCCCTACTTCGTTCTGCGCCGGAAATTGGCTTCTGTCCCCTTTATGTGTTCTTACTTGAAAGGGAAGGATGTCTCCGGTTTCCGAAGTACAGAGACTCAGGAAGTTCTCTGCTGCTCATTTCCCCGTATCTGCACGCAATCGCTGGATGCTTAAGCTTAAGGTAAGTGTAGTTCCTTTTTACCATTATCAGCTTGGGAATATAGCCTCTTTTCTCTCTCTTGAAATAGCCAAAACGTGTTCTTGTTCTGGTTTTGATTCCATTCTGTAATTTCTTGTTCTATAATTTCTTGTTCTTATTTATTCGCCTCAGAACATCAACATTCGTCGATATAGCCACATTCAGAATGCCTCAATTTTCTTCACTGATCCACTATTACGTGTCCATGCCTCCATTCCATAAAAGAGTACTGAGGATTCATAACATTTAACCATTCGGAGTTGCCCGTTTAATTTACTGTTGGTAAAGAAAACGATGTCATACTGTGAAAGAAACCACTAGCTCGTTCAATTCCGCTGATCATTTCCATGTCTGATGAAGTTTATCATTGAGCCAAGTACCGAGATACTGTCTGAAGAGAATTGTTCAACTTGACAGAATTGCAACCGTTTCACAAATTGCTGCAGATTTCGATGCTGGACCATCAAGTGTCAGCGTGCGAACCATTCAGTGAAACATCATCGACATGGGTTTTCGGAGCCGAAGGCCCACTCGTGTACCCTTGATGACCACACGACACAAAGCTTTACGCCTCGCCTGGGCCCGTCAACACCGACATTTGTGTGTCTGTGGCTGGAAACTTGTTGCCTGGTCGGACGAGACTCGTTTCAAATGGTATCTAGCGGATGGACGTTCACGGATATGGAGACAACCCCGGGAATCCATGGAACCTGGATGTCAGCAGGGGACTGTTCGAGCTGGTGGAGGCCCTGTAATGGTGTGGGGTGTGAGCTGTTGGAGTGATATGGGACCCCTGATACCTCTAGATACCAGTTTGACAGGTGACACATACGTAAGCATTCTGTCTGAACACCTGCATCCATTCACGTCACTGTGCATTCCGACGACCTAGGGCAATTCCAGCAGGACAATGCGACCCACACATTTCCAGAAATGCTACTGAGTGCCACCAGGAACACTTTTGTGTGTTTAAACACTTCGCTGGCCACCGAACGCCCGAGACATGACCATTATTGAGCATATCTTCGATGCCTTGCAACGTGCTGTTCAGAAGAGGACTCAGTTCCCTCGTACTCTTACGGATTTATGGACAGCCCTGCGGGATTCATGGTGTCAGTTCCTTCTAGAACTACTTCAGACATTAGTCAAGTCCATGCCACCTCGTGCTGCGGCATTTCTGCGTTCTCGCGCGGCCCGGCACTGTATTAGGCAGGTGTGGCAGTTTCCTTGGCTCTTCAGTATATTATGATATCCTTTTAGTGGGTATGGTGTTAACAGGAATACTTCTGAGATCTTTGGAGTTCTGATAATGATCTGTATTTGGTTTTACTAAAAACGTTACTGCCGCTATTGCTTTATTCAGCGTCTGTAGCTGTGTTACATTTCCTGTGTGTTAAAATTCTTGTGTCCTCCGCATTGCGTATATTGTTAATGACATTTCCATTGACTTTCATACGTTTTTCTGTATTTGATGTGGGTGGTCTGAAGATTGCCTCCGAATAATAGTCAAATGTGGGAACAGACATAGCCTTGTCTTATTCCTCGCATTATTTTAATATCTCCTAATGTTTCTGTTTGACAGCTGATAATATCGTTTGTTGACAATATGAGTTTTTGATCATCCTTATGTCCTCCTGGTCGCTTTCACTTTCTTCCGGTAGATTCACCAATTTATCGTGCCACACATTCACAATAGACATTTCGTAATCCACGAACCACAGCACTCCATCTTGATTCATATGTACGCATTTTCGTATCAGAAATTTTAATGTAAGAAGGCCTTTGAGACCTATGCCGTAACGGTATCCAAACTTATTTTCACTCATGTTGTATTCTTGTTTTTGGTTTATTTCATTGTGAACGATTTGAGGATAATCTTTACCGTGTGCGACATTCTTTACGATTAAACTTTTTTGTACCATTACAAAAGCAGATTTTAGCCATTCTTGTGCAATGCATCATCTATCGTATGTAGTGTTGTTTAAATCAGCTAGCACGTGCAATTGTGAATTTTCTATCAACCTTAGGAGTTCCATTGGTATTTCGTCTGGAGCAGGTGACTTCCTCGTTTGTGCGCATTTTAGTGCGTATTCCACTTCGCTTTTTGTAATGGGTGAACCGCATACTGATACTTCCTATTTCAGCTCGTCTCTGTCGTCTTCGAAAATTTCTTTTACGTTTTCTTCCCATCTCCTTAACTTCTGACTAGTATTCAGGGTTAAGTTTCTTGTTAAATTGTGGTTTTTCCTTCTTGCCTTTCCTGTAACTTCTTTATTCTTTCAGTGGATTCCAAAAGTATCGTCTTTTATCCAACTCTTCTGCTTTCTCACATTTCTCTTTCATATAGTATTTCTCATAGTGAATTACCTTCAGTCTGATTTGATGGTATTCCTTTAGATTTTTCTTTGTTAATTATTTCACATTTCCTTCTTGCATCCATCGTAGACAGGATCTCATATGACATTCATTTGTATTTTCCAGTTCGTTTTGTTTGCTGATTTTTCTCTTTCATTGTTTTCAGTCGGCGTCAACAGTGCTACCTTTTCTCGCGTGAGCTAGTTTTGTCTTTATATTATCCTTCATTGTTGTTTCTACTGCCTTTTCTTTGAGTAATTCTTTATTATTTTTTGAGGGAGTTTTCTGTTTCAGTTTTTAAAATCTTACTCAAAGCGTGCTATGTGAGGATAATGGCCTGAGTTTGTGTCCCGCGTTAATAGCATTTCTGTACCTTAATGTCAGTTTTATACCTAATAATATGTTATGTGGAATGTCTTGACGCTGTTCATGTATATAATCGACATCTGAGCAGTTTCTACGATGTATTCATTATTATAAATCTGTTTTGTGGAGAGAACTCTATTAATCTTTCACTGTGTGCTTTCCTGACAAGTAGTCTATGGTTCCTTGCACATTCATCAACTTTTGCTTGTCTAAATTATTGTATTCTTCGTTTTTTAGAACCGTACCTAGATCACCGTAAAACTGCTCGAATTCACTGTCGGTATTACATAGATCTTAACGTGTTTGTGAATTAAACTGTACCAAAATAATCCGTTCACAGAATCGTAATACCTGTAAAACTGATTTGACAGTGATTTCTTTTGTAAATGTGCAGACTGATATATGCGATATACATATAACAGGTTCCATGTCGCCATAAAGCTGACATATTTCGTTGCTTGGTCACTGTGTATTGCTGACGTCAATTATGTCTACGCTTAGTCGTATCATTTCCTTAAAATTGTTGCCAAATGTACCTGCTCCGATGATATTTAAAAGTAACTATTTTATAACGGAACGTGGATATTCGTAGTGCCTCCTGGCCACTAAAGATCTCCCAGACCACAACGAAAATAATTCTTACGTAAATTGCACGTTATGGGGACTGCGTCGAAAAATGATATATCTGTAATTTTTCTGTGTTAGTTCAGTTACATAATAATAAATAATTAAGGTTTTCATTTGAAGGAATTTCGAATTTTAGCGAGTCTACTATCTATAGTACTCTCAGTACAAAGGCCACACACTGTTCTGCTACTGGGCGAGGAACCATTGAATAATAAGCTGATTCAAGAATGGCATGGGAAAAGATGTTTACCACGTTAAGCCAACGGCACACGGGACGAGTAAGCTAATGACGTGGCTCTCTACGAATTTTGTGAATCACTTACTGCTACTTCCGTTGAGGACCCGTTTCGTAACGTAAAACACAATATATTACGCGCGCAAACAAAGTTGACACTCGGGTCGGTGGCTGATGGGAGCGACCGTAAAGGCATTTCCCGATTACAGTAGCTCCCGTCATCCACAGCGCCGAGTCTCCACTTTGTTTGCGCGAGTAATAAGTTGTACGATATTTCGGCAACGTGCTACAGAAACTAGAACCAATAGGAGGTGAGAACTCACTACGTCACAAGCAGAAAACTGTATTTTTCGCGTCCATTAGAAGCTCTAAGTCCATGTTTGATGAGTTCTATGTTATGCTTTACACACTATGAATATAAGCTGTCTGTAAGTAACAGCGCACTGAATGTTCCGAGAACGAATCGTTGTTCGTACGATTTATTGTAATAAAATGACGGGAAACGTCGTCGGTGGTTAAAGAATTTTCGTATTTAGTTATTTTCGCATTATGAGAGTAAGGCGACGATCCGTCGAAGACTCCCAAAAATGTGTCGTTCTTGTCTGAATTTTTTATATTTAAATGCCTGTTGACATTTAAGCTATAAAAACTTTAGAAGACTGTAACATAAAATATGACGTCATTAATACGATGTCGCTACTACCAAGAGCAGCTGCACAGCTTAGTTGGTTGAGGCACCGGCGGTTCGCATCCATAATATACAAGGTTGTGAGATCTTCCTGCGAAATTAATATAAGTAATTTCTGTAATATTTGTAGTTATGCACATGTTAGTGCGCTCTTTGTCTGGTGTGAGTTTGTTCTATTTGGATAACTTCTATAAGCTGACGTCCTTATTGAGAGGACATGTACCTTTCATTTTTGTCTTATTATACGTTCACAGATATTGAAGTTGGTATCTATGTATGTCACCGACAGAACAACGTGACTAGCATATTGTCAGTAGATCGTACGTAGGAATTGTACGCGCGCCCATTTTCGTGAACAAACTGTATAATTAGCGAGCCAAATGAAGTCGACAGCTGTCGATGGAGAGGATTGAGAGCTCAAAATCGGGTTAACCAGCCCGTCCCGTGTGCCGAAGGCGTTGTGTCTCGTGAGGTTGGAAGCTGCATGCACGTCAACATTGGCTGCCTCGTCGGCGTGAAATCGGCTTGAGAGGCGTACAGCTAGCGACGAGCACATATGGATACAGCGCGCCGCTAGCACCGCAGGGGCGGGAGGAAGCGAGCACCGCTAGGGCTTCACACACACCTGACTACCGCCGTATGCTGCTGCCTACTTCTGCGTCGTGTGCGTGACTACAAATTCATAACAAGAAACGTGCTACCGAACAAATGCATAAACGAAAATAAAATCAAATAAAAAAAAATAACAAACCCTCATCTGGTGAGAAATGAACACTACTAGGTCATTTCGATGTCATTCAAACTAAATGCGAAAGGAAATAATATCGACAACGTTGTCGTTAGAGAAGGAGCATCAGCTCTGGTTGGGGAAGGAAACCTGTCGTGTCTTTTTCAGAGGAACGTTTCTTGGCTCATCCGTGTGTAACATATAATTTTTTTTAAACAAATGTGCTTCCAATCACCCCGCAGCGAATGGTTGATAAAAATAACACTGTCAACCTTAGAATAACAAGGTATGGTAAATAATTACCCTAGTCAACCTAATTTTTCATCCCATGTGCAGTCTACTTGTGTCTCAGGTGGGAGCCTTTGTTTACCTTTTTCCATTCAGTACTGTTGTTCATTGAGGAGGTTATTGTTCCGGCATAAAGTCAACTGCCGCCACTAGGGCCAAGAACATTAGAGCACAGAGGGCTGTGGCACACTGACCGACCCCTCTCCAGGACAACGCGACGGTAGCGCCAGCGAGACGAAGAGTACATATGCGCCACGCCGCCTGGCTACGGCCAAGTTGAAGACTAGTCGTTCTACGAGCTCTACAGCAGTGACTTAGGAGCTGTATAATTTCACTTGTATTAGGCGTTGTATATACTGAAGAGAGTTTATTTGCCTGTCACCATTCGCTTTCGATACATCAGTGTAAATTTCTCGAAGTTACGTGTTGTCATTTATTTTCTGTACATAAAATTCATTAACACGATATACTCTAATTGTTGTCTAGCAGTCCGAGAAAGCAGGTTTCCTAGGCACCCCATATTCGACTGGTAGGCAGGACGCAACTGTTACAGTTTCTCAGGCTCCATTCTCCATCTTTCTTTAGCAGGTAAATTAGGAAATTTATTCCATCAGGGTAAAAAGAGTCAAACTGCCTTGTTATTTACATTTAATTTTTTAAGCAGGTTCTACGTTTCTTTGCTGACATAGAAAATGTCTTCTGACAAACTACGAGGGTAATCCCAAACGTAAAGTCTCCTTTTTTTAAAGTACAGAACTTTGTTTGTGTGGCAGTTGGTCACACTGTGATGAAGAGTGCTTCACACGCTGTGTGTAAACATGCACACGCCGCTCTGCGGCGCTCAGTCTTGGCCTGGCAGCCGTTGAGAATGGAACTCCCGTTGGATGTTACCGCCAAGTGCGAAAAGTGCGAAATGCGCGCAGTTATTCGGTTTTTGAACGCAAAGGGCACTGCGCCGATTCATATCTATCGCCAGTTGAAGGAAGTGTACGGCGAGTTGTGCATGTATGTCAAAAATGTTCGTAAGTGGTGTAGAGAGTTTGGAGCTGGTCAGACCGAAATTCACGACGAACAAAGGACCGGTAGACAGTCAGTTACTGAGGACACAGTGTGAAGGTTGAGCAAAGCATACGTGAAGATCGGCGGATCGCCATGGATGACCTCTGCACGTTGGTTCCTGAGGTTTCTCGAAGCACCGCTCACAGAATTTTAACGGAAACATTGAACTTCCGGAAGGTGTGCGCAAGATGGTTGCCACTCATGCTGACTGAGGACCACATACGGCAACGAGCTGATGCTTCCCGAGCATTTCTTCACCACCTTGCAGCCGAACAGGAGAATTTTCTGGATTCAGTTGTCACAGGTGATGAAACCTGAGCATACCACTTAACACCTGAGACCAAGCAACAATCCTTCTTCGCCAAAGCTGTGGAAATTCAAACAAACACAGTCTGCCGGTAAAGTCGTGACAACCACTGGGACCACAATTATGCTGACAGGTACTGTGAGACTCTGAAAAACTCTAACGGGCAATTCAGAACCGGAGAACAGGAATGTTGAGCAAGAGGGTACACATTCTCCATGACTACACTCGCCTACGCATCGCTCGGCAAACCGTTGCTCTCCTGCAACAGTCTCAGTGTAACATGATCACCCACCCACCCTATAGTCCTGACTTGTCGCCCAGTGACTATCACCTGTTCACTAGGTTAAAAGAACATTTGGCCGAATAGCAATTCAGCTCCGACGACGAGGTGAAAGAAGAGGTTCAATGAAACTTTCTGAACAGCATGGCGGCGAGCTGGTATGACATGGGCATACAAAACTGCCACAGCGTCTACAAAAATGCATCGGCAGAAATAGTGATTATGCCGAAAAATAGCTAAATGTTCAAGCTGTAAACTGACGTAAACCATTGTAGAAAAAACAGGTCTGTGCACTTATAAAAAAAATAGGAGACCTTACTTTTGGGATTACCTTCGTACTAATAACCATGTAGGAAATAATAAGAGAATTTGACTGTCAAGAGGACGGAAACGAATATTATAGTAACCCAGACGAAGATGTTAGTGAACTAGAAGATGTTAGTGAACTAGAAGATGGTTGCATAACAGACGACAAGGAGGATGACGAATTTGATGTAACGCCTTTTGAGGTTGATTCATCAAATGAAGGTGATCAGCAGGTCAAGAAAATTGTGTATGGCAAAAATATACTCGTTCAATAAAGAAACGTCGAGATGCCAGCATATAATATAGTGGTACAAATAACTAGTGCGTTAAGCGAAGCAAGAAACGAAACGTCTCTCCTGAAATTATTTGAATCGTTGTTTACTAATGACATGGTTTCTCTAATAGTCGTATACACAAACCAAAAGATTGTTGATACAGCGGCAAAATGTACATCACTCCATCTGTATATTAGAAATACCAGCCAAAAAGAAATAAAAGCGTTATTTAGAGTACTTGGCGTGTGGGTTCCCATTTTTCCGAGGTGTAGTCACGAAAAACCGGTTCCAATTTTTGATCAATAATCCAAGATTTGGTGACCAAAATATTCGATTGCAAGGAAGAAGAGCAGACAAGTCCCCTGAATTCCGTGACTTACTGTGTACGGTTATCAAGCGTAGTCAAAAACTGTACACTCCCTCAGGTCTCCCTAACTATTGACGAGACACTCCTTATATTCCGGGGCCCGTTCCAAATATATCTTCCAAGCAAATTGGATTAAATGGACTAAAGATAATTTCTCTATGTAACATAAGGACGTATTACTTTTATGGGGGAAAGCCATCATTAGGAACAGAAAATAAGGATAATGATTTTTAGAGTCTTACACATTATTTAATGAAATCATGTGAATCTATTAATTATGGAACCAATCGGAACCTTACGGTGGGCAGCTGGTTTGCTTCTTGTGAAATAATCGACAAACTGCCTCACAAAAAATTGACAGTGGTTGGTTCCTTATGCAAAGACAAAGTACAAATTTCAGAATTCCTGCTTCAAACCAAGAGCAGGCCATTCATTTACAGAAAAGAAAAAAAAAACAGAACCATACGTCCTAGAAAAAAAAATAAACCGTTATTTTACTTCACCAATGCAGGAGATGGATGAAGTGGATGAGGAAGCAATGGAATCGAACATAGTATTTTCTACAATGATGACAAAGGGGAAGTCGACGTATTTTACTACACCCCAGCAAGATACAGCACGAAAACCAAGTGTTGGCCTATGCGATATACGTATGTATGGGCTTTAGATGCGTCAGGGATGAACACCTATGTCTTGCATAAGGGGAATGGCGGCACAAAACAGCCAAACAGTTTTCTCAAGTCATTGGTGTTTGGATTGGCCGAAGGAGAAATGAAAGACAGATTCATAAAAAAATGAACCTAAATAGCATCTCATAACCGCGGAACAGATTTTGACACATTTTGGGAGCGACATTCCAGGATCAACCACACAACTGGATACAATCACAAAAAAAGTGGACGATGCTTTCTTTGCGGTTGAAAAAAAAGACTGAAAAAGTTCACTTGAGTGCTGTGTCTGCTCGAAACCAGATTGCAAAGACCATCGGAAAAATACTTGTCAAAATTGCCATAGTAGTTTGGGTTGAAAAGATTTCATGTAGTCAAAATTTCATCAAATTGCGAAATTAATTTATGAAATCTTCATTTCCTTTTACATGATGAAATATTTTTATTTGTAGTTGTTAGCTTTATGTTTTTTTACAAATATACATATTATCATACTGTGCTAAATAATACATGTTCGATTCATTGATTCTTCTTATGGTTTATAATATGTTGTACAGTGTTTCGTAACGTCATAATAAAGAGATTAATTGAAAGCAAAATATACATACTATCTGATATCACAACAGTGATATAGTAATGTACATTGATATTATATTTTTTATTGACTTTGTCATATTGTAAAACATTAACAGTACTTTGTAATAAATGTTGCATGTTGCTTGTTTATTACTTTACATAAGTCCAGAACTTTTATTTTTATAGAGATAATTTAGGAAAACGTTGGAAGTTTTTACCCCTCCTTGTTATTCATGTCTCGGAATTCGCATCCTATTTTTCTAGAGTTTTCTGCCAATGCACTCTCTTTCTCCGTACTCGTGCAGGGGATCAGGTTGAGGCTGCGCGCAATGAGTGTGGTGGACTGGAGGCGCTAAATAAGTAGTATGCAAGTCGAGAATTTGAGTTGGACTGGAAGCGTGCTCAGATAGCCGAAACGATTGATGTGACCGTTCGCGTAAAGCGCGAAATCCATTTTCGAGTCCCGGGCCGGCGCAGATTTTCACTTGTCGCTATTGAATTCATTTCAGTGTCTAATTGTGGCCGATGTCATAATTCTATTTCATCTCGTCATGCACAAGGGATCAGGAATGATGTCTGTTCTTTCAGACATATCGGGAAGAACAGACGCCATACATATAAATTAGCTATTGTTTTTGCTATTTATTGGTCGTTAGAGTGAATAGGGACATGTCAAAATCTGTTTAGGATATAAGAGAATAAGAAATAAAATGTACATGGTTCAAAACAGTTTTAGTCTGTAAAACAACTAAAAATATTGAATGAATTCTGGATTTTTGTTCTGTTTTCCAAATAAATTTACGTTAATTCAGTGACATCATGTTTAAAAATAATATGTTTGAAGCTACATGTCGTGCCGCAGATGTAAAGAAGGGCTTTGGAACAACATATCCTTGACTAAAAAATGACTCCTCATCTGTTTAAATAAACGTGTTTAATAGATCTTGTTCTTTTTTCAAAAAGATATAAATATAACCGCTCCCTTCTAAATAACACATTTTACATGCATTTGCAATTTAAATGACTGCCTACTTTTACGATATATTTCAATCACAGCATAATCTCCCAAGTTGAGAACGGTGGCAGGTGGTTCTTCATTTCCATCAAGTTCTAGGTCTTTATCTGAATAAACATTGACGATTACTGTTTGTATAAAACTCACAAATTCAATAAACATAACCCTACTTTTTTAATTAGCCGAAGCACAAGTCAGATTAAAGTGAATTTCGGCGACCTTGCTTACCATGCACTTATACTAAAACGACACAATTCAGATTGGTGATTACTGGAGTAGCTACGCTCTATCAAAACTACGGTTCGACAGGTTTGGTACACTATGTAAATGATATAGTAAATGATACGATACCAGTGGTGTTGGTAAAATTGATAGGGAAAGAAAAAAAATTATGTGTCAGAGAGAAAATAGAAACCGACGTTTATTTTTGGTTGGTTTTGGTTAGAACTCCACACCATTCAGTGTTAGTCCATAGTGTATTTTTTGTCCTTACAGAATATAAATTGCATTTTATAAATAATAAAGATTAGTTTATCTCTTAACTTCTGCACCTTTGTGTAATCAAACGAATTACTTTTGATGCCAGTGCAGTGTGTATGGGCAAACATAAAAATATATAATTATTATTGTTAATCTGTACTCAGTAGAATGTTGTTCATCATAATCAAACGTAAAAGTTTTCTGTTGTTACTGATAAATGCGAAAGCCGTTTATGAATATAGGAAAGTTCGACGAAATATTGAAGTGGTGTTTAATATATTTTTTATTTTGCGTTTTTTTATATTGCCTTTTTGTCGAGGAAATAGCGTTTTCTAGGTCTATATTATAAATTTGTATTGTTTTCTTAATTTTTACTACGATATTCTTCTGTTTAACATTCCAGATCAGAAATTTTCGAGAATGAAACGAGAATTAAACACTGACAATTTCAGTTTTGTGATAAATACTGTTTATTCTCGAGTAACAGACAGGAGACTACCTATGTAGAACAGAAATGTTCCGTAGGTTACCCTGTTCATCACTTCCATGTTTTAAGGGAACCTAGTAAGACACTGATCGTATACGTAAAGAAAGCGAGCATTATGAGGTAATGCAACGCATCCTATGTACAGGTAATGCGGGTTCAACCTTAATTGACTAAAGCTGCTAGAAAGGCCATCGTAGTCTACACTTACTTGTGGAAGCGTACGGTCGTTTTACAACTATAGTAATTACAAATAATGTTCGAAGTAAGCAAATTCAGCACGACATCCTACTTTCGTCATATAGTGAACACAGTATTAACTGACAGGGTCGCCAACTTTAAAATTCATAATTCCCTTGCTCACTACCAAAGCAAACAAATTTTTGAATAATATTGCTATTTGTCCTCAGACACGACAGTATGGAACTTATGTGGTAGTTCCTGTTCACCCCACTGTTTTCTGTTCACTCCATTTTACGATGCCGGATCACTTCAGCATAGAAGCAGTTTGTTCTTGCTTAGGACGCTGACAGACAAGTTTCTTCGAACGGTCTGGGGGACCGATGAGAAGAGTGAGGGTTATGGGAGGTGACCAGAGCGGCGGTCGAGAAACGCAGCCTGACATTCTCTTTTCCCTCTCTCCTGATGATCCATGGGGCTTCGTTCCGTCATTGATCAGCTATGGCCATGCCGTCCTGATTGACTGGTGGTCTGTTCACCAACTCAAGGGAGCACCCATTTCTTCTCCATACTTGACAGTATAATCAGGCTCTGCCTATTAAACCTTATCTCCCTTGGATACCCACTGCTTTGGAATTTCGTATTCCGCTCAACACCAGTACAGCTCAGAATAAAGCAGCGCGAATGATGTAGCGCTATTTGTTAATTGTTTACAAAGCCACATAAGTCACTGTATTCATTCAGCAATCGTTTGACTGTGGGTTAAATTTATTTATTTGCTTTATTTATTTATTCATAATTATACAGTGTGGTCAGGAAACCTCTGAAAACATTGTAAGGGTGTCAGGGGGGTAAATTGTGCTGAGAAATAATTCTTAAGAAAAAAGTTCGATACGTTACACCGTTTTAGAGTTAATTAGCATCAAGTTAGCCAATCACACCCTTGAGTGCGCAAATTCAATCGGCTGTATGCCAAACGTGTTCTTTGTCTAGTTTCCTAAACAAAAAATGGACGTGGGACAATAATAAGGTTCAAACCCGAGCTAAAGCCTAAGCAGTCCCATGCGCTATCATCTGCCCTATGATAATAACTGTCACTATTTTTATATGGTGAGCCTCTTGAATTTTCACGCGCAACGGCCTTCAGTGCCAATTAACTCGGAAAAGGCGCGACGTATCGAATTTTTTTTCTTAACAATTATTTCTCAGTACAATCTACCCTGCAGTGCCCTAAGAAGCATTTCTGACAGCCCTACATAGTATACCATAATTTCATAATACAGTCTTCTTTGTTATATAAACTACAGCGTAATATATTATGGATCTAGTACAAGATACTCATTGTTAATTGTTTATATGATAATATGTTAAAACTGTAAGGGGCAGTCAGATGAAAACGAGAAAAAGGGGAAAAAAGTAAGCAAAGTGTTTAGTACTTTGAAAGTAGTAGCCATAACTGTTAATCTATTTACTCCACAGTGAGACAAGACGGTCAGTACTAAAATGAAAGAATGTTTGCGGTTGCCTACGGAACCGTGAAGAAAGAAGAAAATCGACAGCTACGAATGTTTTTCTTCAAGGCTCCAAAAATATGAAAATCGCATGGGGAGAGAACGGGAATGTATGGATGCTGTGTAAGGGCATGGGAGCAAATCTTCTGCAGCGATTCGAAACAAACAGGCACGCCATCTCCTGAAAAACTGTGATGAACTTTTTCTCTGACTGCAAGCGTCCTCTGCTCATTGACTTTCTGGAGCACGGTGTCGCAATTAACGCACAGCAGTACGTGGACACTTTGCAAACATTGAAGCGCGCCATCAATTTCAGACGCCCAGGAATGTTGACGAACGGCGTTTTTCTGTTGCAAGATAAAGCCTGCCCACCGTATCGTCCATCATCGGTTCCCTGATATGAAAAACATCATGATCCACAGTATCCAATGATTTGTAGTACCTAATTTTTGGTAGTCTGATAATTTGCCTTGTAACCTGATAAGTCCACTTTTTTAATACCATATACAGGGTGATTCACTAACTATTGCCACCTAGAATAACTCCGAAAGTATGATAGTAGCTGAAAAGTTTGTGGGACAAATATTGCATGAGACTACTGGGGCCATAATATGACGTTCGTTTTTTGTTGCTAGGTGGGGTCGCGTCAGAGATATGAAGGTCAATTTTTTAAAAATAGGGTTCTATAGCCTGGTACTTATTTTCTGATAGCGGCTATTGAGACGAATGCAAAGATGTGCAACAGTAAGGTCTTTGAAACTCAACGAAGGTCAAAAAGGTGGCATGAACGTCCATTTACAGAAGGTGTTTGAAGTGATGACCATTGGTATCAATGCAGTGCTGCAATCTTCTTATCATGGATTGAGTGGTGTTCATTATCACTTCTGCACTTATCGATGCACATGCTCTGACAATTCTCTCTCGTACATAGTGCAAATAATAAATATTCGCCGAATACGGCGTATCCATCTAATGCGATTGGCATGTACTCACTATTTCGACGGTTCCGCTATACAACACTAATAGGAACGGTAAGACTAGTATCGTCGAATCAAGCGAATGTGAATGATGTATTCCTTCGAAAAACAAGTCGATATGCTTCCCATTTATGGAGAATGCCAACGAAATTCAATGAGAGCTAGAGACGTATACGCTGAACGATATCCTCGACGTACTGACCCTACACGCCGTATTTAAATGTGTATGATAAATTCAGAACAACTGGATCTTTAACGCATCGGAAACATACCCGGTAAAAGAAAGTTACTAACGAGGAAACGGAAATTGGTACTCTTGCCACTGTGATTCGAGATCCTTGTGTTAGTTCGCTTCAAATCTCAAGGGAATCTGGCATGCGCCAGAGTAGAGTTGTTCGTGTTCTGCACCACGATAAATATCATCCTTACCATATCAGTCTCCTCCAAGAATTAACTGGTACGGATTGTATGCGTCGCTTTGAGTTCTGCCGATGGGCTCAACTTCAAATTCAGAGGGATGACATATTTATTAATTTTATTTTATTTACTGACGAGGCTATATCCACGAACCATGGAAATGTTAATTTGCGTAATATGCATTGTTGGGTAACTGAAAATCCATGCTGGCTGCGGCAAGATGCACACCAAAAACCGTGGTCGCTGAATCTATGGACCACATTCCTGCAAGAAACATTAGTTCTGTTATTGGAAGAAATACCTTTAGGAACAAGGAACAGAAAGTGGTATCAACACAATGGGTTTCCGGCACAGTTTTCGCTGATGGCTAGAAATGAGTTGCAGAGACAAGTTCCAAATCGTTGGATTAGACGCGGAGGAGATGTGTCGTGGCTGGCTCGTTCGCCAGACTTGATTCTTCTGGATTTTTTGTTGTGGGGATTCGTATAAGACATTGTTTATAAAGACGTTCCAATTACACCTGAAGATATGTGAAGAGAATTGTCAAAGCATGTGCTTCGATGAATGCCGATGTGATAAGTAATGCCACTCAATCCATGATAAGAATATTGCAGCACTGCGTTGATACCAGTGGTCATCACTTCGAACACCTTATGTAAATGGACGTTCATGCCACCTTTGTAACATCCGTTGACGTTCAAAGACCTTACTGTTACACATCATTGGATTCGTCTCGTCTAGATAGCCGCTTTCATAAAAAACTAAAGCAACCCATTAAAAAAAATGAACTTCATATCTCTGAAGCGACCCCACCTGGCAACAAAAAAGCCAACGTCATATTATCGCCCCCGTTGTCCCATGCAACTTTTGTCCCGCAAACTTTTCAGCTCCTACCATACTTTCGGAATTATTCTTGGTGCTAATAGTCACCCTGTGTAAGTGTAGCGCTACAGTGGTAAACTGCTTTGTATACTGAGCAGAATTTTTTTAATCAGATATTACATATTTGAATGCCACAATGCCAGTGAAAGTGCCCTAGTTGCTTTGAAGGCTTGCATTTCTTCCGTATAGCAAGGAATGGCCAGTCTACATTTTATATCCTCTTTATTTCGGCCATGGTCAGTTATTTTACTGCCCAAATAGCAAAACTCATTTACTACTTTAAGTGTCTCGTCTCTTAATTTAATTCTCTGAGCATCACCTGATTAATTTGACTGCGTTCCATTATCCTTATTTTGTTGTTGATGATATTCATCCGACATCCACCTGTCAAAACGCTGCCCATTCCGTTCAGCTGCTCTTCCAAGCCCTTTGCTGTCTCTGACAGAATTACGGTTTCATCGGAAAATCTCAAAGTTTTTATTTATTCGCTCTGAGAGTTAATTTCTACTCCAAATTTTTCGTTGGGTTCCTTTACAGTTTGCTCAGTGTAAAGATTGAATAGTATCAGGGATAGGATACAACCTTGTCTCACTCCCTTCTCAACCACTGCTTCCCTTTTACGCCCCTCGACTCTTATAACTGCCGTCAGGTTTTTATACAAGCTGTAAATTATATTCCGCTTCTTGTATTTTACTCCTGCTACCTTCAGAATATCAAAGAGAGTATTCCAGTCAACTCTGTGAAAAGCTTCCTTCAAAAGCTTGCTCAAAGTCTGCGAATACTATAAACGTAAGTTTGCCTTTCCTTAACTTATCTCCTAAGGGAAGTCGTAGGGTTAGTATTGCCTCATATGTTCCTACATTTTGTCAGAATCTAAATTGATCTTCCTCCAGGTCGGCTTCTACCAATCTGAATGCAAAGGATTTTCTCCTAAAACGACAAACGCTGTCGTACAAAGTTCTGTACTACCCAGCTAGACTTTCAGTAGCTTTTCCTCATGCGATGTGTGCTACAGAAATTTACGACGCCGTTGCCTTGAGCAAAGGCAAATGCTATGAATGCGTAACTGTTATCGTGAACTATCGCTTCAAAATCCTTGAATTAGAAAACTGCTCGTGCGTGGTTATTATCGTGCACAGAGCCCTAACTATCGCTTCGAAGTCCTTGAAATACTAAACCACTGGATGTGTGTCACTTAAAGATGACCTGGTTCTGATTTGTGTGTGTGTGTGTGTGTGTGTGTGTGTGTGTGTGTGTATGAAAGGCTTCCACTCTGCTGGAAAGGTTCTATGTTCAATCTTACGTTAAAAATGTCTAAGATCGCCGTATGATAATGTGCGAGTTCGTGTTGGTACGGCGCTCCCCTGTAGTAATGTATAAAGCAATTCCATGCACGAACGTGAAAAATTGTTATTTAAGTCAAGTTAACTTTTTTAGCAACGACAATACAAAAGTAGTGCAGCCATAATGAGTGGAATAGAAGATTGTACAATAAAAATTTTAATTACTGATATATTTCCATTGTATTCTCGACGAAAACGTGACTAGCTGAAAGAATAATTTTATTGCCTTCTCTTAACAATAGTAATTTAGATATTTTCAAACTTAGAACTTTCTCATTATAGTCAGTCACAGTTGTTCCACAAAACAAAAATTATACCGGTACATTATCCTCAAAAAGCGGTTTACGTATGTAAAACGATACATCAGTGCGTAAGTATACTCGCATATTTCATCTCACACAGTGGTCTGAGTTATCTTCCAATCTTAGAATGAAATTAAAACTGTGCAGGTGGGCTGTATGTGCCGGCAACTACGTCTCACTCTCGCCACCATACAACTTCCAACTAATAACCGAGAAGGACAAAGATTGTGTGTGCATCAAAGAAAATATTTTACGTAGCAGATGACTTACTGATAATCTTTTTGAAGTTTGTAATTAATGGTTTTTAATGTTGATGACTTCAAATGCACATTACATTAAATAAACAAATTTCGAACTAAAACCAATATATGAAAAATAATTAAATTATTTAAAAAAATAACGATGCTGGTATTATTCATTTTATTAAAAACTGAAGTAATACTAACTTTTAATATGTTTTTATCGTGCAATAAATTTATAACACATCAATAATTCTCTGTAAACAGTATGTTTTGTGGTGAAGTTCCATTGTAACATGGTAACAAACAGTGAAGTAGGCCATCTACACTTACATCTAAACCCCGCAAGTCACCTTAGGTGTGTAGCGGAGAGTACTTTGTGTTTTTTTGCCAGTCGCTTATAGTTCGGGGGAAGAATAATTGGTGGTAAGTCTATGGGAGTTCGAACCTCTCTACTTTAACCGTCATGATATTTCCGCAGGACGTACGTTGGAGGAAGTAGTACACTATGTGGTCAAAAGCTTCCGGACACCTGGCTGAAAATGACTTTCAAGTTTGTGGCGCCCTCCATCGGTAATACTGGAATTCAGTATTGTGTTGACCCACCCTTAGCCTTGATGACAGCTTCCACTCTCGCAGGCATACGTTCAATCAGCTGTTCGAAGGTTTCTTGGGGAATGGCAGTTCATTCTTCACGAAGTGCTGCACTGAGGAAAGGTATTGATGTCGGTGAGGCCTGGCACGAAGCCGGCGTTCCAAAACATCCCAAATGTGTTCTATAAGATTCAGGTCAGGACTCTCTGCAGGCCAGTTTACTACAGGGATGTTATTGTCGTGTTACCACTCCACCACAGGCCGTGCGTTACGAACAGGTGCTCGATCGTGTTGAAAGATGCAGTCACCATTCCCGATTTGCTCTTCAACAGTGGGAAGCAAGAAGGTGCTTCAAACATCAAGATGACAGTGCCACCTAAAACAACAAGGAGTGCAAGCCCCCTCCATGAAAAACACGATCACACCATAACATCACCGCCTCCGAATTTTACTGTTGGCACTACACATGCTGGTAGATGACGTTCACCGGTCATTCGCCATACCCATACCCTGCCGTCGGATCGTTACATTGTGTACCGTGATTCTTCATTCCACACAACGTTTTTCCACTGTTAAGTCGTCCAATATATACGCTCCTTACAACAAGCGTGGCGTGGTTTGGCATTTACGGCGTGATGTGTGATTTATGAGCAGCCGATCGACCATGAAATCCCAGTTTTCTCACCTCCCGCCTAACTGTCATAGTATTTGCAGTGGATGCTGATACAGTTTGAAATTCCTGTGTGATGGTCTGGATAGATGTCTGCCTTTTTCACATTACGACCCTCTTCAACTGTCGGCGGTCTCTGTCAGTCAACAGGCGAGGTCGGCCTGTACGCTTTGCTGTACGTCTCCCTTCACGTTTCCACTTCACTATCGCATCGGAAACACTGGACCTAGGGATTTTTAGGAGTGTGGGGGTGTCTGGATACTTTTGATCATATAGTGTATATTGGTTGTCTCTTCAAGGAAAGCCTTCATTCGAAATTTTAACAGTCAGCCATACTGTGATGTAGAGCGCTTCTCTTGTAACGTCTGCCACGGAGGTTCGCTGTCTCCCTGCCGCTTTTGCGCTTACTAAATGAGTCTGTAACGAAAGCCGCTGCTCTTCTTTCGATCTTCTCTATTTCCTGTGACAGTCCTATCTGCTACGTACTCCAGATTGACGAACAGTATTCAAGTACTGGCTGAACGGAGGTTCTTCAAGTTTCCCCCTTTGTGAGTGGATTACAGTTCCTGAAGCTTCTTCCAGTCAATCTCAATCTGCGGTCTATATTACTTTAGTTTTTGCGGTCATTGTACATTAAACCGCTCCCAACGCTTTCTCGTGGATATTTTACGAATGTGACTGCGTGCAGATTGGTTCTGCAGTTGTGTACATCACACAGTAATGGGTCTTCCTGTCTGGTTATGCGCAATATGTTGAGGGTCAACTGCCAATCCACGTACCAAGGTTAGATCCTCTGCAGATCTTCCGGCATTTCGTTATATTTTTCTAGTGTTTCTGTTTGCCTGTTTGCAATAGCATCCATAGAAAATCCTAGTAGAACTTCCGACGTTATCCACTAGGTCATACATACAGGGTGTTCCAGAAGTGTTGCGACAAACTTCGAAAGATTGCAGAGGTTGGCTTGAGGAACAAACTGAGGAGAGGAACCCATGTCCTGAAACGTCATCCAACGACGCTACAAGCATAGAAGTTACAAGCTCCGGCACCTGCCACTAGAACATCCCTTCAACTGCAGACGTGACTTTGTACGCTGCCAAACCGTAAACTGAATGTCTTTTGTGTTGTTTGCCCTTCAGCGATCGCGCCCTATCGCCAGAGGTGAAGATGGAGTTACGCGCTACGTAGACAGGTCTAGTCTCCTATGAATGAGGTGCTCTGTAGTCTCGGTGGATGAGTGTTTCGAACACCGGTTTCCATCCGCAGTTTATTTTTCTCCTGGAACCCTCTAAAATGTCCAGAGTTTGTCAGTATACAGGAGAAAAATAAAATGTGTCAGTGTACAAACTTACGTGTGCCGCTGAATGGCTGGTTTGGCGCCTGTAACTTAGATGCTCTGTAGAGTCGTTGACGTTCCGGACACGGGTTCCTATCCTTAGTTTGTTCCTCAAGATACCCTCTACAATATCTTCAAGTTTGTCTCACCATATCTGGGACACCCCGTATATATATATATATATATATATATATATATATATATATATATATATATATATATATATCGAGAAAAGTAATGGTTTTATAGTACTCTCTTGGGTTCTATCCTATTTCTTTTACGCCTGAAGATTCTCTGTTAAGAATGACCTGTTGTGTTGTGTTTACTATGGCTTCTTCAGTCCAATCACATAGGTTGTTTGATATTACGTACTCGCATATTTTATTCATTAGACGTCAGTGTGGAACCTATCGAACTGGTTCTGGAAGTCAAACAGCACAGCATCAACGTGGGTGCCCGTATTTACTGATTTCTGTGTCTTGTGGACGAACAGAGCAGTCTTGGCCCAATACACTTATTGTTTCCGGAGTCCATGTTTATTTCTAGAGAGATTTTCGGTCTCCAAATAAAATCATAATATGCGAGCATAAAACATGTTCCAAAACTCTACAACGGACTGGCATCAGCGATATACTGCTATAGTTAGAGCGTCTGTTCATTGATCCTTTTTCAAAATGGGAATGACCTCCGCTGTCCTCCAATCATTAGGAACGTTTCGCTCCGCCGGCGACGTACCGTACACTGCTGCTAGAAGACAAGCGAATTCTTTCGTACTAATTGTACTGGTATCTTCATCAGGCCCAATGGTCTTTCCTTTGTCGAGTGTTTTCAGTCGGATGGGAACAGAAAAGACATCGTCTGGAGAGGACCCCACAGCCTGACACGGTCAGATTGCAGCGGCATGTTTGGAGACGGTGTTTCTGCCTGATGTATTCAGCACACACGCCCGTGAGTTGTGATCGCCCCCTAATTGATTCAGCAGGTTCGTCCGGATGCCAGAGGCGTGCCTTTGTTCTCGTAGCCGTGCTTGTTTTGTGTGCGCGCTGATGCGGCGTCCACAATTAAATCACTTGCCTTTCTGTCTTCTTGGCTCGCCTGACAGGGCTGCGGCTTTATTATCATAACAGATGAGCGCTCCTTCCATCTCAGCCCCGAAAATCCCTTTATTCTTTATTCTATGAAATAACGAATCTGGCACAGTATTAAACGTCGTTACTGGATTTCACCCTGTCGAGATAGCACCACATAACAAGTTGGGCAAAATACTCGCAAAGGAGGCAGTCAAATGAAAACGATGCAGCCTGTCTTCTGGCCACGAGTGGCCTACCGGTACCATTCGACCGCCGTGTCATCCTCAGGTCTGGATGCGGATAGGAGGGGCTTGGGGTCAGCACACCGCTCTCCCGGTCGTTATGACGGTATTCTTGACCGAAGCCGTTACTATTCGGTCGAGTAGCTCCTCTATTGGCATCACGAGGCTGAGTGCACCCCGAAAAATGGCAACAGCGCATGGCGGCCTGGATGGTCACCAGCAGGTGAAAACTGTTCAATATTTCAAAAGTAATCGTCCTAACTCTTAATACATTTATCGTTCTGTGGGTCAAGATGGTCTATGCATTCATGGAAAACTGTCTGTGGTTGCCTGCCGACCCATGATAGTACCGAGACGTTCAGCTTTTCGTATGAAGCAAACCGACAGCAACGAATTTATTACTTCCAAAAATATGGAAATTGCTTGCGGAGAGATCGGGAATATATGGAAGTTGTCAAGAGCTTCTCAGCAAAACTTAAGCAACATCTACATCTACATCGTTTCTCTGCAATTCACACTCAAGTGCCTGGCAGAGGGTTCATCGAACAATTCTCATACTACTTCTCATACTACATACCATTCCACTCTCGAATGGCGCGTGGGAAAAAGGAACAGCCGGCCGCTGGTGGCCGAGCGGTTCTAGGCGCTTCAGTCTGGAACCGCGCGACCGAATCCTGACTCGGGCATGGATGTGTGTGATGTCCTTAGGTTAGTTAGGTTTAAGTAGATCTATGTTCTAGGGGACTGATAACCTCAGATGTTAAGTCCCATAGTGCTCAGAGCCATTTGAACCACTTGAAAAAAGGAACACCTAAATCTTTCCGTTCGAGCTCTGATTTCTCTTATTTTATTATGATGATCATTTCTCCCTACGTAGGTGGGTGCAGCAGAATATTTTCGCATTCGGAAGAGAAAGTTGATGATTGAAATTTCGGGAATAGATCTCGCCGCAAAGAAAACCGCCTATGTTTCAGTGAATGCCACCCCAACTCGCGTATCATATCAGTGACACTCTCACCCCTATTGCGTGATAACACGAAACAGGCTGCCCTTCTTTCCCCTTTTTCCATGTCCTCCGTCAATCCTACCTGAGATTATCACCTAGATCATTTATGTAAATTAGGAACAGCAGAGGGCCTATGACACTACCTTGCGGAGCGCCAGAAATCACCTCTGTTCTCCTCGATGATTTACCGTCTATCACCACGAACTGTGACGTCTCTGAGAGTAAATCACGAATCCAGTCACACAACTGAGACGATGCTCCATGTGTACGCAATTTGATTAATAGTCGCTTGAGAGGAATGGTATGAAAAGCCTTCTGGAAATCTAGGAATATGGGATCGATCTGAGATCCCTTGTCGAGAGCAGTCATTACTTCATGGGAATAAAGAGCCATCTGAATCCGTGTTGGTTATGTGTCAATAAGTCATTTTCTTCAAGATGATTCAGAATGTTCGAGTACAGTATATGCTCCAAAATCCTGCTGCAAATTGAAGTCAGTGGTATGGGTCTGTAATTCAATGGGTTACGCCTATTTCCTTTCTTGAATTACTCGAAGCAACAACGGCAGTATGTTGGCAGGCCTTACCATGCAGCAAAATGATGCCGTTCGCAATATTCGTGGGCGTTTCGGCTTGATGGCGGCTTCAGTTTTTCCAGAGAGTCCACGCTGTGCATTACTTGTGATGCCGTGTTCCAGAAAGTCAACGAGCAACTGGCCCCTGCATTCAACGAAGAAGTTATCGCGATTTTTCCAGAGCTCGCGTGCCTGTTGTTTGGACTACGCTGAAAAAGTTTCGCTGCAAAACCCTTAGACTTTTGTCATACCGTTCCGATCTCTCCCCATGCGCTTTCCATATTTTTCGAGGCCTGAAGGAGGACATTTGTGGGTGTCGATTTGCTTCGGACGAAGGGGTGCATGCCTGGGTACAATCATGGTTCCGTAGGCAGCACCAGACATTTCTCCATGAATGCAGTGACCGTCTTGTCTCACAATGGGATACATGTATCAACATTTATGGTGAAACTTCCTGGCAGATTAAAACTGCGTTCCGGATCGAAACTCTGGGACGTTTGCATTTCGCGGGCATGTGCTCTACCACTCCGCTGCAGAGTGAAAATCTCACTCTGGAAACATCCCCCAGGCTGTGGCTAAGCCATGTCTCTGCAATATCCTTTCTTCCAGTAGGCTAGTTCTGCAAGGTTCGCAGAAGAGCTTCTGTGAAGTATGGAAGGTAGGAGACGAGGTACTGGCAAAACTGAAGCTGTGAGGGTGGGTCGTGAGTCGTGATGGGTAACTCAGTGTGTAGAGCACTTGCCCGCGAAAGGCAAAGGTCCCGGGTTCGAGTCTCGGTCCGGCACACAGTTTTAATCTCCCAGGAAGTTTCATATCAGGGCACACTCCGCTGCAAAGTGAAAATCTCACTCTGGGAACATTTATGGTGATTACTTTTGAAATAATAAGTTCGCTTTTCCTTCATGTCTCATGTTTTCATTTGCCTTCCGCTTGTAGAAGTGGGCCGTAAAAGATAAGAGGCAATCAAAAAGTTTCCGTTTGAGAGCATTGCTGCATTGTTATGTAACGTAGCGCGACTATATAGGAATAGACGTCTAGGAATTCCTGTCTTTCCGACGTGCGTTCGGTAAATACTGAAGTGTCAACTATGCTGATTTTATAACCAAATGCGTCCGAACAGGTACAACCTCCTGTTATTCTATTCTTGACTGCCAAAGGACAAACACCGATAGACATCCATCGAAGAACGAATAATCTGTACGGAAAAGCTTGTCTGTCGAAAACCATCGATGTGCAATGGTGCGCTTAAGAGTACGGCTGTTTCATGATAACGCAGGTCCCCATATTGCTAATGCTATAGTGCAGAAGTTTTTCTAACTGAAGTGAGAGACACTGGAGCGCCATCCCTATAGTCCTGTCCTCACTCCGTGCGACTACCGAACCTCCGGTCTTGGTATAAAAAGGCGTTGAAGGGACGAGGATGTGCGGCATGTAGTTACAGACTTCTTCACGCATCAGAACACGGTGTTTTATCAAACGGGTATTTTCAAATTGGTGTGTCGTTGGCTAATTGCCTCAATGCTCACTACGATTTTCCTGTTTGGCACACCGATTCAGGACTGTAGGGCCTTCGAAAGGAAACTTTTCGATCGACCCTTAATCTCATGGACTTTAGAGTAAGCAGTGCAATTTACATTCCTGCAATATCGCTGTAGTACATGCATGTACAGCGGTGTGGCCCTGCAGTATTGCTGAAGGATCAAGCTATTGCAGTCAGTTGCCGAAGTACGACCTACATGTTACCGGTGTTGTCCACCGTGTGTGGAGAACATGTCGTGTTGCTTGGCCATTCGTAAATGTGTATCTGTGAATCCTTCTTTCAGACTAGCTTCCTATTTTTGTCGCCAACAATGCTGCAGTCTCAAGTCAGATAATCTGAGCGGAGAAACAATTTTCTTTTGTCTCGGTTTGAAAATAGGGACGCATACTAGATTCGTTTGTTGTCTCTAAGTAGGTAAAAAAAAAATACTTTGCGTCCTGTCTTACGGCACGTCTTGTCATGGTGGAAGCCTCGTCAGAGAGGTCCACCGCATGAGCGTCTACGGAAGTGATTCCAGTGATGGTTTCCCGTTGCCTTCCACTGATGGTGATGAAATGATAATGCAACACCCAGTCCCTGAGCGGAGAAAAACTCCAACCCAGACGGAAATCGAACCCGGGCCCCTTGGCGTGACAGACCGCCGCGCTGACCAGCTATAGGGGCGGATTCTAAGTATATAGAAGTGGATAAATAAATTTGATACGTAGACCTACGCCCAGAGCCAGGAAACACAAGTGGCGTTAAAAAAGTTTCCGTTCGAAGGTCGTACAGTCCAGAATCGGCATGCCAATCAGACCAAATCTCCGTGAGTAATCATCCATCATCCCCAACTATGCTGAAAATACCCCTTGTTTTGGTAAAACCTCGTGGCCTGCTGCGTGACGAAGTCCGTAACTGCCTGTTGCACATCCTCGTCCGACAGGAATCGTCGACCCTTCAAGGCCTATGTTAAGGGCCGAAGGCTCCATAATAGAACGGGGAGAGATCAGGACTGTAGGACGGGAGCTCGAGAGTCTCCCACTTAAGTTGATGTAACTTCTGAGTTATGACGTTTGCGATATGGCTACGTGCTTTAGCATGAAGCAGCAGCACCTCTTGGTGGACAATTCTACAACGGTGGTTTTCGACAAATGTACTGCTCTCTTTACATTCCTCATTCTTGGATGGATGTCTGCCGGTGTTTGTCCTTCTGCAGCCAAGAAAAGAATAACAGCACGTTGGTCCTGTTTTGACACTTTTGGTAATAACGTCGCCGTAGCTTACGTTTTCAGATTTATCTCACGCACGTCGGGAATGCCACACTAATCTCTTGCTTGTATGTCGGTTATTATATACCTGCATCGTAGCCGCACTAAGTTGCATGTACGCTGCGGCAACGCTTTCAAATGGAAACTTTTTGATCGCCCTTATGGAATTACAAAAAGTACATTGTGCATTATGATTGTCACATACTTGGGATCTTAGCTTTTATCTGTCATTCACGAGGTGCTAGTTAGTGAAGGGCCTGTGTTTTACTGGTACTCCGTTTGAGACCAGTCCTTTTGTCAACTACTCCACGAGAAGGCATCCAGAATTAACCCTGGCTCTTATTTGGATTGAGCCACTGCAACTGCAGTTAGAAGGAAGGTCAGCGTTGGCCGTAATATTGATGGTTTATTGATAGAAAAACCGATTTTCAATCACATAGTGATCATCTTCAGTGCTGTGGTGTACAAATTATAGGCACTGGTGCCTATGATGATCACTATATGATTGAAAATCGGTTTTGCTATCAATAAACCATCAATATTACGGCCAACACTGACATTTCTTCTAATTTCACGTATACGGTCGTTGTGCACACAGCACTCCATGGAGTCACCAATCAACACTGTAACTGCACTATCATCAGGGTTCTGTAATTAAACTAATGCTGTAGAAAATATTAGAGATATTACTTTTAGACGACTAGAAAGTTAAACATGTCCCATCCAGCTCGTAAGCTAACTGCATTCCTCGAGAAAAATTATCTTTGACTAATTGCGTGACAGTGACATATACAAGGATATACATTCCTGGACAAAGCCACCTTTTCCGACGTGGACTTGCAGGAAGAGAGTCAGTGACATTCTGGAAGGTACAGACAGGGATGCGAATCCACGCTGTGGCCAGCTACGCTAAGTCTCCGTGGCGCGAATAGACCGACCGATTGGGCGTATATCCGGGGAGGGGAGAAGTCAGATGAATTCATCCTGATGCTCTTTGAACCACGCGAGCTGTGTGACACGTTGCACTGTCCTGTTCGTAGATGCCATCGAGCAGAGGAAAAACATACTGCATGTAGGGATGGACATGGTCCACAAGAATAGAGCATAACTTTGTTGATGCATTGTGTCTTTCAAAATGACGATGCCACCCAGGCAATGCCACGAAAACATTCCTCAGATATAACGATCCCTCCTCCGGCCTGAGCCAACGACCTTGCCGCAGTGGTAACTCCGGTTACCGTCAGACCACCGAAGTTACGCACTGTTGGGCCGAGCTAGCACTTGGACGGGTGACTGTCCGCTCTGTCGAGCGCTGTTGGCAAGCGGAGTGCACTCAGCCCTTCTGAGGCAAACTGAGGAGCTACTTGATTGAGAAGTAGCGGCTCCGGTCTCGTAAACTGACATACGGCCGGGAGGACGGTGTGCTGACCACATGTCGCTCCAGTGGCGCCTGTGAGCTGGGGATGACGCGGCGGCCGTGGGTACCGTTGGGCCTTCCAAGACCTGTTCAGACGGAGTTTAGTTTTAGCCCTCCGGCCTGAATCCTTCCAACGATTGTTGGGGGCTGCTTTAAGATATTTCACGCTTTACACGCCAACGGCCACCGATGCAGCATAATACGTGATTCGCCCGAAAAGGCTAACTGTCGCTACCTCAAGTTGCGGTATTGGTATGCAAATTCCAACCTTCGTCGCCGATAAACAGTGGTCAGCATGGCTCCATGAACTAGGCGCATACTGCGGAGGCCCATATGCAGCAAAGTACGTTGTGCTGTTGTTGAAGAGGCACTGTTGGTAGACCCTTGGTTGATCTGTGCGGTCAGTTGTCAACAGTTGCAGGTCGGTTTGCCTGTACACATCTCCACAGCCGTCGTTTACACCTGACATCTATAGCCGGTGGCGAACCACAGCTGTCTCGCCGCCGTGTTTTCCATGCACGGCATATTGTAACTACGGCTTCACTCTACAGTTGACAGATTTAGCCGTTTCGGAAATACTTCTACCTTTCACCGTAAATCCAATGAACATTAACGTGACTGGGCCGAATACTACGGCATTTGTAAATCTAGTCTCGAGCATAAGTGACGAATTGTACGGGAAAGCGCCGCAAGCATGTTGGAAAACCACATGGGACACAGTGCTGAATGTCTCCGGCTCTTGCCTAAGGCCGAATCGCTGAATGCGACAGGCATCCGGCGTGCAGAATGTGAGCGCACGACCTCCGTGCCGGCGCAGCGTCTTCTCGCGAAAGTCAACCAAAGCTCGGCGCTCGCTGTTCTCTCCTCCGTTGCATCACCTGCAGCAAATCCTCCAGCTACTGGACACTGCCGTTGTTGTTAGATCTGAATAACATCACATTAATTGGACACTAAACTTCACCGCAAATTCTTTCGCACAATACGTCACGATTGCCAACGATTTTCTGAATTAGCACCGGGTAAAATAGAATTGCAGTAAACAGCGCTGCTCACATATAGCGATTCTCAGTTGTCGTACACCAGAGCAGGTAGGAGAGCACTTGCTCTTTCAATACCGAACTCTGTCCATAGAGGTCGTAGTAAACTCCCGAATTATCACATTCTTTTACATTGTTGATTTCCTGACTTGTTTCGGAGCTATCGTCGTTGTATGACATCATGAAAGCCATGGATTAAGGCAGTTGAACAGATGCAGTATTTCTTGATTTCTGAAAAGCACTTCACTCAGAAATTTACCTGAAGTACGACCGTGTCGGGCGTCAAGCTAAATTCGTGACTGGATTGATGGTTTATTGGTAGGAAGGATGCAGCATGTTATCTTCTATGGAGAGTAATCGACAGATTTAGAGGTAACTTCATGCTTTGCGCAGGGAAGTGTTTTGGAACACTTACTGTTCATGTAGTATACTAATGACCTAGTGGGCAATATTAATAGCAACCCCAGATTTTTTGCATGTGTTGCAGTTATCTAAAATGAAGTAATAACTGAAAAAATCTGCACAAATATTCACTCTGATCTTGATAAGGTTTAAAAGTAATGCAGAGTTGGGAAACTTATTTTAAATGTTCAAAAATCTAAAAATGTGCGCCTCATAAAACTGTAAAACGTAGTCTCCAACTATGACCTGTGGCAACGGCCTTGCCGCAGTGGTTACACCGGTTCCCGTGAGATCACCGAAGTTAAGCGCTGTCTGGCGTGGTCGGCACTTGGATGGGTGACCATCCAGGTCGCCATGCGCTGTTGCCATTTTTCGGGGTGCACTCAGCCTCGTGATGCCAATTGAGGAGCTACTCGACCGAATAGTAGCGGCTTCGGTCAAGAATACAATCATAACGACTGGGAGAGCGATGTGCTGACCCTACGCCCCTCCAATCCACACCTCCTCTGAGGATGACACGGCGGTCGGATGGTCCCGGTATGCCACTCGTGGCCTGAAGACGGAGTGCTTTCGCTACTATTACCTGTATCAATGAGTGACAGTTAAATTCGATCAACTTATACAAATACCCACTTCCAAAAATTTTTAGGCTGAAATGGGAGGACCATGTAGGCTGAGTCGTAGATATAGCGGGTGGCAGACTTCGGTACATTGGTAGGATGATAGTAAAATTCCAGTGAGCTCATGTGACCCATCCTAGAATGTTGTTAAAGTGTGTGGGACCTGTACTGAAAAGGAGTAACAGGGAATATTGCACGTGTACAAAGAAGGACAATACGAATGGTCACAGATTTGTCTGAACCAAGGGAGAGCGTCATGGAGATGCTGGAAATGCTGAACTGGCAAGGGCCTGAAGATAGGCGCAAATTATCCCGTAAAAACCTGCTTAAAATGCAAGGACAGCTCTAAGAGAAAGATCTAAACATATTCTACAGCCTTCCGTATCCCTCCCATATGAATCATGAGAACAGGATTAGACAAATTACAGCGTACACAGAGACGTTTAAGCAGTCATTCTTCGGGGCTTCCACACGTAAATGAAATGAGAAGAAGCCATAATTACAGGTGCAGAGGAATGCTCTCTCTGCTGTGCGCTTCACACTGGTTTTGCAGAGTGTGGTGTAGATGTAGCTGGTGCATTATCCGTGGCGAACTAAAAGTCTCATTCACGGAATTCTGCCGGACAGTTGAGAATACATTTACGAAGACCAGCTTATTCACTTTCGATTTTACAACTACTGTTGTTAAAGGTTTGAAACGATGATTCCAGCGGAGCTTTAGCTCTCGCAGTGCGAAGAGGAGCAGGGGTTCGTATTCCCACCTTTTAAAAATATTGTAATTTAGTCAGGTAATCTGTATTTTTAAATTTTGAAAAAATGTCATTTCAATATTTTCAGTTTCAGAACCTTACTTACACTTCAGTACAACTTTAAAAATAATCTTGTTAATACAAATCAACAATCGTTTGCGAATTTTGGTTTCTTTTTTAATTTTTTGGGGTGGGCATCAAGTATCCCCTCCTCTTTGGTAATGTACGTTATGGAAAATGCGTTGGTATTTCTAGGATTAAGCTTTTGTCAAAAATTAAAATTTACTCGTACTTTTCAACTACCTGTTTTCCTCTTTGGGGCCCATTTTTAAGTAATATTAGAAAGCAGGCAAATATATTGTCACAATATCAGGTTTTTATAAATCTGAATTTTTGGCAAAATATTACTGCCTTTGTGGGTTTAGGCTTATAATTCGTAACGAAATTTACAGAATCGTTTGAAATTATGCAGTTTATTTGCAGAAATGATGCCCCACGTCGAGAACAGTGTCAAGAATGGTACTAAAGTTTGAGAAAATGCCGCCACTCAGTTGAAAACCCTCGACAGGGAGGGCTCCAACCTTAGCCGGTGGCATTCACATTCAGAGAATCAGTGATTTCGTATGCATTGTCTGACTGACAGAAGACCTATTGAGAAGTTGAAGTCTGTTTTTTGTGTCATGAGATTCCAACCGAAAAACTGAACAGGCTTTTCGTTGCAGAAATTTATTTCTCTGCAACTGTCAAGATGATGATGTTCCAAGCCAGCATGGTCCTGCTTAATCTTCTGCAAAGAAACTTACATTATTATTAACTTATATCTGTGTAGATGCACTATTTTTGAGTAAGCTTTTCGTGATGTTTCTGTTACTTGCCTGGCCTTGCTGATGAAATCTTTTTCAACTAAGAATATTTTTAAGTTCTCTGTAATTTTTGTTAATATGCTAAAATCTCAAGAATAATGGTCAAATAATAATCAACACTAGCAAAATGGCGGCATGCTTTTGGTTTTCGATTGAACTCAATTTAATTGCCGTAAATTCTTTTACCTGTTATGTAGAAACTCTTAACATTGGTCACACAAATGCAAAACTCATATAATATACAATGCATTAAATTACAAATATTATGATAAGGAAAATTAAACAGCAACTATTGCATAATGAAGAAACAAAATAGAGTGTTGAAGCTGTAACTAAATAAACAACATAAAATAAAAGTAATTGAAGTCCTAAGTGACTAACTTACAACTTGAAATTTCTATGGCTTTTTATGGCTGCCTCATAATAGCTTGAGGATTAACAACGAACTAGAACTACCTGTATATCTGCATCTAGACCTATTAGTTCTAAAGTACACTCTTTACCAGTTGCCACCCAATGCAGTATTGTCTTTCCACTTCATTACACTGTGGAACCAGCATCTATCTTAGTGTCTGATTTCTTGGAAGTGTAAATGTGCATAATCTGATGGCTAATAACTAATGGGTCCTTTGATCTCCATTGATGGGCCTCCATCTTTTTCATTGGTCTCTGGAACCTGAAGAGACTTCCCTCCAGCATTGCAGTTCTAACTGTCGTCCTAGATGTGGTCCAGTAAATCTGTATATATATCTATATAAAGCAGAGTGTATGTACATATGTATGGGATCTCCTCCCCAAGCTCTGGATATATTTTAGCAAACTTTGGCACAGAAACAGTAGGCTTTGCGAATATCAGCACTGTGGCATTAGTAACCCTCTAGCTCAAATAGTGATGGGGTGAAAAAGTGTTTTCCCAGCCCCTGGCATATAGACTGCCCTGTATAATAGGCATGTAGTGTAGGAACACTATCAGCATACCAAATCTATCTGCTTTGCAGGGAAGCCTACATGTCAGGGTTAAGAAATGGTTTTCTGGGCTCCAACATGTAGGCTGCTCTGAATGTCAGGTGTGTTGATTTGGATAGTGTTGGCCTGCTTTATCGACTTGCTTTGCATGGCAGCCTGTATGCCAGAGACAAATAAATGATTTTCAACCCCCTGATGTGTAGCCTGCCCACATGAGAGGCCTGTGTTACTGAAGTGTATTTCATGGGCTATGTGTGCCAATGTGGAGGAATGGAAGGTACATGAAATGGATGGAGATGTAGAGGGATAATATATAGGTGGAAAAGAAAGAGAGGAAGCGGTGGTGGAAGGAGAGAGGGGAAGGGGGGTATGGTCAGAGGCAGGGGGAGGAAGACATGGCCAGAGAAAGAAAGTACACGACAAAGAGATGGGGAGGAGGACATGAGAGAGAGAGAGAGAGAGAGAGAGAGAGAGAGAGAGAGAGAGAGAGAGAGAGAGAGAGAGAGAGAGAATGGGGAGGAGGATCGTGGGAGGATGAGGTTTACAGACAGAGGGAGGAAGTGGTGGACACAGAGGGGGAAGAGGAGGTGTGTTCAATATATGTGTCGAATGCACATGCAGGTGAAGCTGTGGGGAAAAGGCTAGTTATACAATATTTTTCAGTTTGCATTGCATATATACAAATTGCCCATATTCATTACAAAGTTACAAAGAAACATAAACAGGACAAAGTCAAAGTAAAGGTAAAGCATTACTACCATTGACACGGAGAGTTACGGATACACATCCGGACGCCGGCAGTGAAGCCCACAACACCACTGAAGATAGCTTCACGATATGGCCGCACGACATTCTTCTGACATCAAATTGAACGCAGGTGTAGGGAAGATTTTTGCACCGAGGCCGGCCTAACGCCAAAGCAGTGTCTCGCTTAGCACAGACTCGGCGGCTTTCTGCTTAATTAGCCGTGTCACTATCCGGGACGGCGGGCGCAGAGAATCGCGGGAAAGCAGAACAGGCACCGCGAGAACGGAGCTGGGCGCCTACAGCTAATTGTTTTGCCGCGGCGACGGAGAGGGTAATGGCGGCTGGAACGAGAGCCCCCTGGGAACCCAGACTGCATTTACGTGATTCGTGGAAGCTATTTCTGCCACCATTATCTGTTCCTTGTCTACTTTGCCCCTGGGGACTGTGGTAGATCTGTTTTAGCTATAAGTACTCGCGTTTGGTCATTGCAGCCATTCGCGAGTTTTGTGTGGAAGGAAATAACACGTTACCCGACTCCTTCCGTAGCCGACTGCCTCGAAATTTCATCAGTAAACTTCTACAATTCTTCTCTTATATCGCTTGCCCCTAGAGCAGTGGTTCCCCTGAAAAGTAAAATGGATTTATCTGCGGGGTAAAAGTAAAAGCGTCCATTTGTGTTTCGATTACGAAACTAAATCCATTCATATTATAAAAATGGATGTATGTTACAACCTCCTAAACCACTGGAGTAATTTCAACCAAACGTGGTATGCATATCACTTACTGTATGGAAATAATCGATGTGAGGCTGATAGAATGAATTTCTATCACCTACTTTACTCATAATGAGCCCATGTGCCCATACCATTTCATATCCATACAAAGTGCTACACCCAGGTATTTGTATGCGTTTTCCGATTCCAGTCGTGGCTCGTTAAGACTGTAATCTTAGGATAATACGTTTTTTCGTTTTGTGGAGTGCACAGTTTTACAAATCTGTGAATCAATTTGAAATTTTATCAAGACCTGACTGAATACTGTTTGCAGCTTATTTCAGACGGTGCGTCATTGTAGATATCTGGGTCATCTGTGAAATGTCTGAGGTTACTGTTAACATTGTCCGCAAGAAACTTCATGACAGATTAAAACTGTGTGCCGGACCGAGACTCGCACTCGGGACCTTTGCCTTTCGCGGGAAAGTGCTCTACCACTGAGCTACCCAAGCACGACTCACGCCCCGTCCTCACAACTTTACTGGCACTGGCAGAAGTTAAGTTGTAAGGACGGGGCGTGAGTCGTGCTTGGGTAGCTCAGAGGTAGAGCACTGTCGCGCGAAAGGCAAAGGTCCCGAGTTCGACACTCCGCTGCAGAGTGAAATCTCATTTATCGATGACTCTCCATCCAAGACAACTTGCTACATTCTCCCTGCTAAAAAACCCCAATCCAATCACATATTTCGCTTGGTAACCCACACGACAGTACTTTTGGTAGTAAGCTCGGGTGTGGTCCTGAGTCATATGCTTTTTGGAAACCAGAAATACTGCATCTACGTGATTGCCTTGATCCATAGTTTCGAGTATGTCATGTAAGGAAGCTCTGTTGTGGAAATTGATTCTGGCCAAGTAGGCTGAGCACATAGGGCATGTTTTACAAGTTTATACAGAGTGCTGATGTTGGATTACAAACGGTCGGAGCGGGGGCGGCGGACCACGCGGCGACGGCCCGCCGGTCGCGGACGAGCGGTCGGCAGGAAGCCACGCCCGCCCACGCACCGCCGTGGCGGCACTCACTCCGGTTTTGCGTAACCTGCGTCCTGCCTGGATAACTGCTCACTTCCACGGGCGCAGACAAAAGGCTGATACACTGAACCTACCGATACTGCACGTCACCTTGGACCCGTGATGTAAAGTAAGAGACTGCTACGGTCGCAGGTTCGAATCCTGCCTCGGGTATGGATGTGTGTGCTGTCCTTAGGTTGGTTAGCTTTAAGTAGTTCTAAGTTCTAGGGGACTGATGACCTCAGATGTTAAGTCCCATAGTGCTCAGAGCCATTTGAACCATTTTTAAAGTAAGACCCATTATTGTAAGATTACACGATTCCAGAACTGTCACCAGAGGCAGTCATATCCGTAAAATATTTGGGAGTATACGCAAGGAGCTATTTAAAGTAGACCGACTGCGTTAACCTACTCGCGGGTAACGCAGATGGATGACTGACAAGGAAACATCACAAACTCGACCTCATATTTTTAAGGAAAAAAATCGATCCCGCGTCAAACTTTGGAACATAATTCTAACACTACGCAGTTATGACCTTTCGAAAGTACAGATTTTAAACCAAGGCCGGCCAAACTGCAAGCGTTCAGATGTGCACGCCGCGGCTCGGCAGGTTTCGGCTTCTTTCTCGGAAGAACCCGGTACAGAACGACATTTCATTTACACTACTGGCCACTAAAATTGCTACACCACGAAGATGACGTGATACAGACGCGAAATTTAATCCACAGGAAGAAGATGCTGTGATATGCAAATATTTAGCTTTTCAGAGCATTCACACAAGGATGGCGCCGGTGGCGACACCTACAATTTGCTGACATGAGGAAAGTTTCCATCCGATTTCTCATACACAAACAGCAGTTGACCAGCGTTGCCTGGTGAAACGTTGTTGTGATGCCTCGTGTAGGGGGAGAAATGCGTACCATCACGTTTCCGACTTTGATAAAGGTCGGATTGTAGCCTATCGCGATTGCGGTTTATCGTATCGCGACACTGCTGCTCGCGTTAGTCGAGATCCTATGACTGTTAGCAGAATATGGAATCGATGGGTTCAGGAGAGTAACACGGAACATCGTGCTGGATCCCAACGGCCTCGTATCACTAGCAGTCGAGATGACAGGCATCTTATCCGCATGGCTGTAACGGATCGTGCAAACACGTCTCGATCCCTGAGTCAACAAATGGGGACGTTCGCAAGACAACAACCATCTGCGCGAACAGTTCGACGACGCTTGCAGCAGCATGGACTATCAACTCGAGACCATGGCTGCGGTTACCCTTGACGCTGCATCACAGACAGGAGCGCCTGCGATGGTGTACTCAACGACGAACCTGGGTGCACGAATGACAAAACGTCATTTTTTTTCCGGATGAATCCTGATTCTGTTTACAGCATCACGATGGTCGCATCAGTGTTTGGCGACATTGCGATGAACGCACATTGGAAACGTGTATTCGTCATCGCCTCTTGTTCGCATTGACGGCACTTTGAACAGAGGACGTTACATTTCAGATGTGCTACGACCCGTGGCTCTACCCTTCATTCGAACCCTGCGAAACTCTACATTTCAGCAGGATAATGCACGACCGCATGTTGCAGGTCCTGTACAGGCCTTTCTGGATACAGAAAATGTTCGACTGCTGCCCTGGCCAGCACATTCTTCAAATCTCTCACCAACTGAAAACGTCTGGTCAATGGTGGCCGAGCAACTGGCTCGTCACAATAAGCCAGTCACTTCTCTTGATGAATTGTGGTGTGATGTTGAAGCTGCATGGGCAACTATACCTGTACACGCCATCCAAGCTCTGTTTGACTCTATGCCCAGAGGTTGTTGGTCTGGGTACTGATTTCTCAGGACCTATGGACCCAAATTGCGTGAAAATGTAATCACATGTCAGTTATAATATAATATATTTGTCCAGTGAATACCCGTTTATCATCTGCATTTCTTCTTGGAGTAGCAATTTTAATGGCCAGTAGTGTACTACTGTGGCATTGCATTTTTCGGTTCGTTTTCATCTGCCTCGAGATGACTGGGTGTTGTCCTCATCATTTCATCATCATTCCTGAGAAGTGGCGAGATTGGACTGAGCAAAGATTGGGAATTTGTACGGGCGTTGATAACCGCGCAGTTGAGCATCCCACAAACCAAACATCATCATAATCATTTGTCGGTTCGTGTAACTCTTTTTAATTCGGAGGAATTGTGGTGTCAGCGCTGTTTTCCCTTTACCATTTGTTCTTGGTGTGAAGCACGTTCGCAGGTCCAGCGGCTGTATGCATTAAAAGAGGCAGTCTAGCGATCTGTCGTCACAGGCCTAAAATTAATGGTAATGACGGAAGAGAGGGATGATAATTTTGAATATCTATTACGCAGTCGGCCGGCCATTGGTGGCCGATAGGTTCTAGGCGCTTCAGTCTGGAACCGCGCGACCGCTACAGTCGCAGGTTCGAATCCTGCCTCGGGCATGGATGTTTGTTATGTCCTTAAGTTAGTTAGGTTTAAGTAGTTCTAAGTTCTAGGGGACTGATGACCTCAGGTGCTAAGTCTTATAGTGCTCATAGTCATTATTACGCAGTCGCATAATCGACGGGAACTGCAAATTTGCTATGAACAATAGTAAAGTACCATACAGAAAGACAAAAAATGTAGTCGTGGACTCGTATGTATATGAACCACCTTCGGCTGCATATTGGAATGACGACAGTGAAAATTTGCGCTGGACCGGATCTCGAACCTTGGATCCCCCTTTACTCGAGCAGTTGCCTTAACCTCTTCGGTTATCCGGGCACGGCTCCCTAACCGATCGAAATGTTCCGGCGTAACGACAAACGCCGGCACGAACCAAGAGCAGAGAAGGGTGTGAGGCGACGTCAGCCAATAGTTCGCTGACTAGGACAGCACCGTGACAGGAGCGGCCTTTATACGAAGAGAGTATAAGCGCCGCTCCTACCTGCATCGGAGGGACAGTAGAAGACGGGCACTAGCAGAGAAGACGCGGCCTAGATGAGAGTACTACGATTAGCCGTTATTAGTGATTATATGAACTGTGTGACAAACTTGCATGGACATTGTATATAGTGAAAGACACTGATCATCTGCATGTCACCCGTCGCTTGCGACACCATTGTAAACAAAAGTTAAGTATTGTCAAATTACTTAATTGTAATAAAAACCATTAATGTGATTTGCTTGAATTGTGTAGTTACCCGAGAAAGCACCATTCTTTAGGCACCCTATAAAAGACGAGTGCAGGATCCCACACGAAACGTCCATAAGTCACCGTGTATCCGTGTCCTGCACTTTCACAGTTGCTGTGATTCCCGCACCGGGGGAGTTATTACTGTTACTGCCTGTCTAAGCATGTAATAGTATTTCGCAGTGTTTGCATTTTACAATGTACTACGCGATATCCTTCAGACATGCTCTGCTACGACCTACAGCTGTGTGAAGTAAAGACTGTTCTCGAGTGCTTCGAGGAAGCACCTACGACAAGTACTCGAGCGGTTGGACACGACATGGGGGTCACTCATCGGTTAGTCTGGAAGGTTTTGAGAGATGACGGCCAGCATTCACTTAGTTTCCACCCTGTCCAAGACCTAAATCCTGTGGCGGACTATGAACACAGGCTAGGGTTTTGCCTGTGCTTTCTGCGACGTGTTGCAAGAGATCCCGACTTCCCCGCTATTGTGTTGTTCACTGACGAGTGCGTCTTCCATCGGGATGGCCTCTACCAACACTCGAAACGTTCATTACTGGGCAAGGAGAAATCCTCACGTCACGTACGTCCATTTACACCAGGAACAATTTTCGCTCAGCATTTGGACAGGCATTGCTGGTGACCATCTGATTGGGCTTGTCCGTCTACCTCCTCGACTTACCGGGGTAAATTACCTTCACATTTTGCAGGAAACTCAACCAGGCCTGCTGGAAGATGTTCCCATGGACATTCGGTTACGCATGTGGTTGCAGCATGATGGGGCTTCCGTACATAACAGTCGTGTTGTGCGCGGATATTTAAATGAACTCTTCGACGACCGGGTAGTTGGCAGAGGTGCTCGTAGGGTATGGCCCCCGCGATCACCAGACCTCACGCCACTGGCCTTTTTCCTGTGGGGATATTTCAAGTTTCTAGTTCACCTGCCCGGACGCGAACCAACTTGAAACGAAAAGGGATTAATGGCTCGCCTTCCTCGTGCCACCAGTCACATCAGGCCAATGCCAGGAATCTTTGAAAGAGCTCGGCAAAACACTGTTCGACGTTACCAACCATGTGTCGCGTCAGAGGGTCGCCAGTTTGAGCACCTGCTTCAAGTAAACAAGGTCCTAGCTACAGAAAAGGCCCTTTTCAGGGCCGACACGATTTGTAAGAGACTTTCTGCACGCGAACTAACAGCTGTTGACGGGTTTGTTCCCGGCACGTCTTATCATGAAACTACAATGGATGTGTCGAGACCCCGACGGGTTCGACCCCAGAATGGAAGGCTGGCACGCTACCACCGCGCGTCAGGGCCGCCTTGGATACATCGCTGTCTCCGGCAGGCAAAAAAAATGGCAGTCATGCGCTGTCCAAAGCATCCGGCAACAGGGCAATCCCGCGGCCAATCGCAGCGCGTGGCGCCAAGTTTCCGTAGTTAAAAAAAATGGCTCTAAGCATCTGAGATCATCAGTCCCCTACTTAAACCTAACTAACGAACGGACATCACACACATCCATGCCCGATGCAGGATTCGAACCTGAGTCCGTAACAGCAGCGCGGTTCTGGACTGAAGCGCCTAGAACCGCTTGGCCACAACGGCTGGCCCATAGTTTAAAAATGGTGCGTTGTCGATCTACACAACATTAGTAATTTTGGTTCCTACTGGCATCAGCAATCGAGCGTTAAAACTTTCGTGATACAATTTTTCTCCACCCTGTATACTTGGACAACATGGTGAGACAGAACAAAAAATCTAATATTTTACGGAGTAATGGCTACCTCAGTTCCAATACGTGGAGGCGAAATTTAGACATTACGCAAGAAAGACGAAAGAAGAATGCAGTTGGCTGAAATGAAATTTTGAATCTCTTAGAGAAGAACTTAATATAAACTGTATAACTGAAAAAACAGACCTAGAATTGATAAAACGGACACAACATATCAATACAATATGGGAAATATGGATTAGTTGAACAAGTAATCAGTTATCAACCAATACGAGAGAGAGAGAGACGATGGACGATCGAGGAACAACAGCTGACTACATTGAACACGTAACAGTTTGTAAACCGATCCCATGTACCAAATGTGTTGTTGTTGTCGTCTTCCGTCCTGAGACTGGTTTGCTGCAGCTCTCCATGCTACTCTATCCTGTGCAAGCTTCTTCATCTCCCAGTACCTACTGCAACCTACATCCTTCTGAATCTGTATAGTGTATTCATCTCTTGGTCTCCTTCTACGATTTTTACCCTCCACGCTGCCCTCCAATGCTAAATTTGTGATCCCTTGAAGCCTCAGAACATGTCCTACCAACCGATCCATTCTTCTGTTCAAGTTGTGCCACAAACTTCTCTTCTCCCCAATCCTATTCAATACTTCCTCATTAGTTATGTGATCTACCCATCTAATCTTCAGCATTCTTCTGTAGCAAAACATTTCTAAAGCTTTTATTCTCTTCTTGTCCAAACTAGTTATCGTCCATGTTTCACTTCCATACATGTCTACGCTCCATACAAATACTTTCAGAAACGACTTCCTGACACTTAGATCAATACTCGATGTTAACAAATTTTTCTTCTTGAGAAACGCTTTCCTTGCCATTGCCAGTCTACATTTTATATCCTCTCTACTTCGACCATCATCAGTTATTTTGCTCCACAAATAGCAAAACTCCTTTACTACTTTAAGTGTCTCATGTCCTAATCTAATACCCTCAGCATCACGCGACTTAATTCGACTACATTCCATTATCCTCGTTTTACTTTTGTTGATGTTCATCTTATATCCTCCTTTCATGACACTATCCATTCCGTTCAACTGCTCTTCCAAGTCCTTTGCTGTCTCTGGCAGAATTACAATGTCATCGGTGAATCTCAAAGTTTTTATTTATGCTCCATGGATTTTAATACCTACTCCGAACTTTTCTTTTGTTTCCTTCACTGCTTGCTCAATATACAGATTGAATAACATCGGGGATAGGCTACAACCTTGTCTCACTCCCTTCCCAACCACTGCTTCCCTTTCGTGCCCCTTGACTCTTATAACTGCCATCTGGTTTCTGTACAAATTGTAAATTGCCTTTCGCTCCTGTATTTTACTCCTGCCACCTTCAGAATTTGAAAGAGAGTATTCCAGTCAACATTGTCAAAAGCTTTCTCTAAGTCTACAAATGCTAGATACGTAGGTTTGATTTTCCTTATCTAGCTTCTAAGATAAGTCGTAGGGTCAGTATTGCCTCGCGTGTTCCAATATTTCTACGGAATCGAAACTGAGCTTCCCCGAGGTCAGCTTCTACCAGTTTTTCCATTCGTCTGTAGAGAATACGCGTTAGCATTTTCCATCCGTGACTTATTAAACTGATTGTTCGGTCATTTTCATATCTGGCAACACGTGCTTTCTTTGGGATTGGAATTATTATATTGTTCTTGAAGTCTGAGGGTATTTCGCCTGTCTCATACATCTTGCTCACCAGATGGTAGAGTTTTGTCAGGACTGGCTCTCCCAAGGACTTCAGTAGTTCCAATGGAATGTTGTCTACTCCGGGGGCCTTGTTTCGACTCAGGTCTTTCAGTGCTCTGTCAAACTCTTCACGCAGTATCCTATCTCCCATTTCATCTTCATCTACATCCTCTTCCATTTCCATAATATTGTCCTCAAGTACATTGCCCTTGTATAAGCCCTCTATATACTCCCTCCACCTTTCTGCTTTCCCTTCTTTGTTTAGAACTGGCTTTCCATCAAAGCTCGTGATATTCATGCAAGTCGTTCTCCTTTCTCCAAAGGTCTCTTTAATTTTCCTGTAGGCAGTATCTATCTTACCCCTATTGAGATAAGCTTCTACATCCTTACATTTGTCCTCTAGCCATCCCTGCTTAGCCATTTTGCACTTCCTGTCGATCTCGTTTTTGAGACGTTTGTATTCCTTTTTGCCTGCTTCATTTACTGCATTTTTATATTTTCTCCTTTCATCAATTAAATTCAATATTTCTTCTGTTACTCAAGGATTTCTACTATCGCTCGTCTTTTTACCTACTATGTCCTCTGCTGCCTTCACTACTACATCTGTCAAAGCTACCCATTCTTCTTCTACTGTATTTCTTTCCCCCATTCCTGTCAATTGTTCCCTTACGCTCTCCCTGAAACTCTGTACAACCTCTGGTTCTTTCAGTTTATCCAGATCCCATCCCCTTAAATTCCCACCTTTTTGCAGTTTCTTCAGTTTTAATCTTCAATTTATAACCAATAGACTGTGGTTAGAGTCCGCATCTACCCCTGGAAATGTCTTACAATTTAAAACCTGGTTCCTAAATCTCTGTCTTACCATTATATAATCTGATACCTTTTAGTATCTCCATGGTTCTTCCATGTATACAACCTTCTTTTATGATTCTTGAACCAAGTGTTATCTATGATTAAGTTGTGCTCTGTTTAAAATTGTGGCCCGTATTTTATGCGTATTGGATTTTGATGAGATACACATCACCCCGGTTCCCAGAAGATAGAAGTTGACTGTAAATATAGTATCTCACAGGCACAGTTCGTTTGACTGTTCAGAGATGTTACTAAACCAGTCCAAACATGCAAACAACCATGCTTGAGCAGCGCCTATTAGACGGGGGGAGGGGGGGGGGGAGTCCTACAGCCGATCAGTTCCAGTCATTCCACCAGGAAGGAGGTACACGGCTCGTGTTGTCTGTAGCTCAACCATGCTTAGACGGTCAATACTGCGTTTCGATCGCGTCCGCATTGTTACGTTGTGTAAGGGAGGGCTCTCAACAAGGGAAGTGTCCAGGCATCTTGGAGTGAACCAAAGCGATGTTGTTCAGACACGGAGGAGATACAGAGAGACAGACCACACAAGGGCTACTACTGCAATGGATGACCGCTACCTACGGATTATGGCTCGGAGGAACCCTGACAGCAACGCCACCATGTTGAACAATCCTTTTAGTGCAGCCACAGGACGTCCTGTTACTACTCAAACTTTGCGCAGTAGGCTGCATGATGCGCGACTTCACTCCCGACGAACATGGCGAGCTCCATCTTTGCCACCACGACACCACGGAGCGCGGTACAGATGCGCCCAACAACATGACGAATGGACCGCTCAGGAGTGGCATCACGTTCTCACTACTGATTAGTGTCCTATATGCCTTCAACCAGACAATTGTCGGAGACGTGCTTGGAGGCAACATGGTCAGGCTGAACGTCTTAGATACACTGTCCAGCGAATGCAGCAAGGTGGAGGTTCCCTGCTGTTTTGAGGTGGCATTATGTGGGGCCGACGTACGCCGCTGGTGGCCACGGAAAGCGCCGTAACGCTGTATGATTCGTGAATGCTATCCTCCGACCGATCGAGCAAGCATAGCAACAGCATATTGACGAGGAATTCGTCTCATGGACGAAAATTCGCGCCCCCATCGTGCACATCTTGTTGAATAACTTCCTCCAGGATAACGAAATCGCTCGACTAGAGTGGCCAGCATGTTCTCCAGACACGATGAGCCTTATCGAACATGCCTGGGATAGATGTACGACGTGACCCACCAACCACTCTGAGGGACCTACGCCGAATCGCCGTTGAGGAGTGGGACAATCTGGACCAACAGTGCCTTGATGAACTTGTGTATAGTATGCCACTACGAATATACGAATACAGGCATGCATCAATGCACGAGGATGTGCTACTGGGTATTAGAGGTACCTATGTGTACAGCAATCTGGACAACTACCTCTGAATGTCTCACTGTACGGTGGCACAACATGCAATGTGTGGTTTTCATTAGCAATAAAAAGGGCGGAAATGATGTTTATGTTAATCTCTATTCCAATTTTCTTTACAGGTTCCGGACCTCTCGGAACCGAGGTGATGCACAATTTTTTTTTATGTGTGTATTAATGTTTGCGTCCCCTGGCGCTGTGAAATAGTGAAACCTCTAAAATGCTACCAAAAGATACGGCCATTTATATATTTTAATACTCGCAAACTCACTCATAAAAGCTTATTGGATACTTACCGTTGGTCTACGATCATGAAAATCGGCAAGAAGCAAAGGTTCACTGTACAAATAAGGGGAAAAGTCCGAAAATTGTTAATTTGTAATTGTATCTCATGAAAGAACTATTTTTTCGTCATTTTTTATCTGTTAAGAACCGATTTTTTCAGGAGCAGGCAGACGTATATGTTGCCAGTATCAATATCGTTAACGGGAAAAAATCGTCGAAATTCTCGATTTCCGTGATGGGTGAACTATCTGTACAGATTGATTCAAAGGTACTTGTACCCACTTTGTGGGTGCAATGTATGCACCAAAATTAGACTAAAATATTAAAGTTTTGTCTGAAATTGCTTTATTTCCGAGTTATGGTGCGTAACGTGATTTATATCATGGGTGGTGAGAACATCCTGGAAATGGTAGATGAAAGTCCGAGAATACTTACCCGCCGTGTAAGTGCCACTGTAGGGATTCCTAAATCAACTTTATGTCACCTGTTTCGGGGACAGCGATTCCACCCATTTCATCTACAGAAGGTACAGGAGACTACCCTAGACGTCAGCATTTCTGTCAGCTGTTATTCGCGCGCCATGCTCCTGATCCATTGTTCTCTCGTCGTGTACTGTTCACGGACGAGAGCCTCCTACCAGTACGCTTATCGTGAACGCTCGTAACATCCACGTATGGGTGTATGAGAATATCCTCGTATCTGCGGTAAGAGAGTATCAACATCGTTTTGAATCGACAGTTTTTGGAACACGACGTGTGTGGTCTGCTTTGTTATCCCGATTAGTGGGGAGGTCGTGCAAGATCAATTGCTTGGTCGGCCAGACCTCTGGACCTTAACTTCCTGGACTTCTACCTTTGGGGCTGTCTCAGGGAGCTCGTGTATCGTGTTGCAACTAAGAAATGTAGCACAACTATAGCAGCGAAATGAAAATGGCTGTGCAACTGTGCAGAATGAAATGAACGGAGCCTGCAAGTTTTCGAGAGCGGTAAGGCCTCAAGCACTTCATTGTCTACATCATTTTGTACAAGCTCTGGGACAAATTTCGGTTTCCTTCGTGTGCTTTCTGAGAAGAATTACTTAATTGTGTTTTTTGTACTGCACTCGTGATTTAAAAAAAATGGTTCAAATGGCTCTGAGCACTATGGGACTCAACTGCTGTGGTCATTAGTCCCCTATAACTTAGAACTACTGAAACCTAACTAACCTAAGGACATCACACACATCCAGGCCCGAGGCAGGATTCGAACCTGCGACCATAGCAGTCGCACGGTTCCGGACTTCGCGCCTAGAACCGCGAGACCACCGCGGCCGGCACTTGTGATTTTAATTTGTGTCCCAGGTACGAACTACCAAATGGAAAGTAGGAGCTAATTACAACTTAAAAGATTTATTCTGAAACCACAAAGTAAAACATAACTCAGCGTAATCACTCGTGTCCAGACCCGTAGCCAAATTGCATCTGCCGTAAACACTACCACAGTAACAGCGTAACGACGAAAGGCGACCTGTTCCGTTTTCCAGGAGGCCCACCAGACACTCCCCTTCCGGGCCGCGACGACACGACTTAATCACGTGGGGCTGCACCCTGATTGGCTCCGTCGGCTCCAGCGGTATGACTGCTGCGGCGAACGCGCTACCTGAACTCACGGCCCAAAAAAACTTGTGTTTTCTGTGGTTCACTCGTGATCCCTCTCGGAAATAAAGCATCTACATCTACGTCATTACTCTGCTATTTACAATAAAGTGCCTGGCAGAGGGTTGAATGAACCACCTTCAAGCTGTCTCTCCACCGTTCCACTATCGAACGGCACGCGAGAAAAACGAGCACTTAAATTTTTCTGTGCGAGCCCTGATTTCTCTTGTTTTATCGTGGTGACCATTTCTCCCTATGTGGGTGGGTGCCAACAATGTTTTCGCAATCGGAGGAGAAAACTGGTGACTGAAATTTCATGAGAAAATCCCGTCGCAACGAAAAACGTCTTTGTTTTAATGATTGCCACTCCAATTCACGTATCATGTCTGTGACACTATCTCCCCTGTTTCGCGATAATACAAAACGAGCTGCCCTTCTTTGTACTTTTTCGATGTCATCCGTCAGTCCCACCTGATGCGGATCCCACACCGCACAGCAATACTCCAGAATAGGGCAGACAAGCGTGGTGTAAGCAGTCTCTTTAGCAGACCTGTTGCACCTTCTAAGTGTTCTGCCAATGAATCGCAGTCTTTGGTTTGCTCTACCTACAATTTATCTATGTGATAGTTCCAATTTAGGTTATTTTTAAATGTAATCCCTAGGTATTTAGCTGAAATTACAGCCTTCAGATTTGTATGACTTATCGCGTAATCGAAATTTAGCTGATTTCTTTTAGCACTCATGTGAATAACTTCACACTTTTCTTTATTCAGGGTCAATTGCCACTTTTCGAACCGTACAGATATCGTATCTAAATCATTTTGCAAGTCGTTTTGATCATCTAATGACTTTACAAGACAGTGAATCACAGCATCAGCTGCAAACAATCTTAGACGGCTACTCAGATTTGTCTCCTATGTCGTTAATATAGATAAGGAACAATAGAAGGCCTGTAACACTTTCTTGGGGAATGCCGGATATTACTTCTGTTTTACTCGATGACTTTCCGTCCATTACTACGAACTGTGACATTTCTGACAGGAAATCACGAATCTAGTCGCACAACTGAGGCGATACTCCGTAGGCATACAGTTTGGTTCGAAGAAGCTTGTGAGGAACGGTGTCGAAAGCCTTCTGGAAATCTAAGAATACGGAATCAATTTGACATGCCCTGTCGATAGCACTCATTACTTCATGAGTATAAAGAGCAAGTTGTATTTCACAAGAACGGTATTTTCTGAAACCGTGCTGAGTAGGTGTCAAAAAATCGTTTTCTTCGAGATACTTCATAATGTTCGAATACAGAATATATTCCAAAACCCTACTGCAAATCGACGTTAGTGATATAGGCAGTTTCAGATAGAACTTTACTTAACATTTTTCTCTTATTTTGATGCATACATTACGCCCACGAAGTTTGTACAGTTACTTTGGAATCATCCTGTATACAGTACATATTTAAGTTTGAACGGAACTCTAGGTATGTGAGTCATACTCGCACCTGTCTTAATTTTTGAAATTTTTGTTATTAGTCACATTAGATTTGATTTCTGGGTAATTACACCAGGCCGTGTATATTCACGGCACATAGTAAATGACAACTGCGATCAAGTCTGGCTTCTTAAAATATTTGCTGCAAGGGAGACCCCAGCTTCTCATTAATGCGAGACCAGTACCAGTTCATTCATTGCTCCAGTCGAATAGCAGCAAAAAGCCCGCCGAGCGAATTGTAGTGAACACTCGCGAACTGTCTGTGAACGCTCGTTCGCTTGCATTCGTTACTGGCTTGAGACGGCGCTGGCAGTGCTTGGGAGGACCTCCTAACCGGTGTCGGCCAAATTGGGAGAGGCAGGGCGGCGCGTGCGCAGAATGCACGCTTCTACCTTGTGATCAGGCGTGCCGCGGCGCTCCAATATTCCCGGCACCGGTAATTATAAAGAGACGCCCTCCTCGGAATACTAAGCCCGGGCGCTCGGCTTCTTACAAGTTTGTCCACCTCGACAGGCGACACCGTCTCCTTTGCCAGCGGTCGGTCGTGTCTCTGCATATTACCTGTACGACTTATACACTTCAAGGCCACATTGACAGCAGAAGACACATTCAAGTTATAAAATTAGATGGCAAAAGCCATGGGACAGTGATATTCACATATACAGATGGCGGTAATATCGCGTACGCTAGGTATAAAATAGCAGTGCACTGGCGAAGATGTCAGTTGCACTCAGGTGTCATGTGATAACGTTTCCGACGTGATTCGTAGTATCAAGAGTGTGCCGAGAATACCACATTTCAAGCACTACCTCTCGCAACGGACAACGCAGTGGCCGACGGCCTTCATTTAATCACCGAGAGCAGCGGTGTTTGGTTACAGTTGCCAGTGGTAACAGACAAGCAACACTGCATGAAGTAACCCCGGAAATGAGTGTGAGACGTGCGACGAACTTATCCGTTAGGACAATGCGGCGAAATTTGGCGTTAATGGGACAGGCAGTAGGCGACCAACGCGAGTGCCTTGCTAACAGCACGACATTACTTGCAGCGCCTCTCCTAGGCTTGGACCTTATCTATTGGACCCTAGACGGCTGGAAACCAGTAGCCTCGTCAGGCGAATCCCGATTTCAGTTGGTAAGAGCTGATGGTAGCGCTCGAGTGTGGTGCGCACATGGACCCAAATTGTGAACAAGTCAGTGTGCAAGGTGGTCCCTGTGTTTATAAGGCAGGGACTGCGTCCTCTGATCCAACTGAACAGGTCATTGACTGGAAATGGTTATTTTCGACTACTTGGAGGCCATTTGCAACCATTCGTGGACATCATGTTTCCAAACAACGATGGAATTTTTTTGGATAACAGTGCTCCGTGTCACCGTTCGTGACTAGTTCGAAAAACATTTTTGACAATTCGTGCGAATGACATGTATGGTCACCCAGATGAACGCCGTACATTTGGAGAATATAATGGAGAAGTCAGTTCGTGCAAAAAACATGCACCGGCAATACTTCCATAATTATGGACAGCCATGTAGGCAGCATGGCTCAGTATTTCTGCAGTGGATGTCCAACGACTTTTTGAGTCCATGCCATGGCGAATTGCTGCACTACACCGGCACGGTATTAGGAGGTATCCCAGTACCTCAGTGTATACAGCCGCGACACTCAATATTGTGAAAGTTGTTACGATTTGACAGTTGGAATAACGCTAGCGCTCATAGCGGCGAGAAAGCCAACAATACGATTAATGTTTGTTTTTAATTGCTTTTCTGCTTAAATAATCAAGTAGTTGCTATATTTTTGGGTTCCGAGCATTAGTAAACTGTCAAGAGACATGAGTAATCGTGAAATAAATGTAAAAACAGTCGAATATCACTGGCTTAGTGACATGAGCTACAACTAATCCCTGAAGAAACACTTTCGGATACGTGTATTGTTGCCTCTTACTCCGCCGAAAAAAGCAAGAGAATATAAACAAATATGTCATGCATGAGAAGCATATATTTTTGTTGCTATCTGTTATTATGAAAGACACTTTCGTTGGCACGTAACAATTTTACATATAATCTAATGATTCCCAAATTCTTAAACTTCACTTGACTATCTAATACACGAATATTTTTGTAAATGTGATTATTTCTGCTTGCCGCTTATGACTCAGGTGTAGCAACAGTTAGAGAAATAGTTTTTATTGCTTTTAACATTTTATCGTTACATTTGTATGGTTTTTCCTTCCGCTATATTTGTCTGGCTTATTGTTACGTTATGTCTGGCTTATCGTTACGTTAAATTAAGTAAGTATTGTATTCCTTACAAACTTTCCAAGTTCCAAATTCGCTCACTGCAATGGAAGTGTACCGAAGAAAACCATACGTTGCTAAATAGATATACGACGTCTTTCTGCAAAGGGTCAGATCTAATGCTGGTTTACTAGCCATTTTGTGTTCTTCAGTAAATATGTGTAGGTTACAAGAGAATCGTGCCTAAACTGTCCTGTAACGTACCGTTTCATACCTCCCAGGATCCTTAGATAACTAAAGAAAAACAAATGTAGTATCGTTTTTTAGTTAGTGCCGATTTTTCTGACACTACAAATCAATAATATTCGCACTCATCCGATATCGTATCCAAAAGCGCAGCTTTCCCTCCGCATGGAGGGTTGCTGTCGCAGGTTTGTCGTGACTGTATGTGTTAGATTGTGACTGTAACTTATACAAACCCAGCCTTGAACATTAATGTACGTGACTGTAACTATTACAAAGCCAGCCGTGAACATCAATGTAAATAGAAAACCATGAAACACAGACATTTTCACAAGTCCTCCACGCACTGAAACTCATATAAACAAGCTGCATTCGTAGCTTTCTTATGCAGAATATAGATATTCACGCTTAATGTTGCAGACCGTGAGACAGTCTGCACATAACAAAGCTTACGTGAACATGAAATAAATGCATTTTCATATCACATATAAAACAGAAGTAAAGAAAGTGACGTGGTCGCCGCCAACAACAACAAGAAAAACCTAATTATATAAGAATACCATGTTTAGGTGTCATTTCAGACAAAACGGGCAAGATACGAGCCTTGGAACTTAAATAGTGGCAACTATTTATTCACAACCGATACAAAAGATTTACATGTTTGCACTTATTACTGTCCTTCAGAGTAGTCACCAGTGTTGTGTAGAACGCGTTGTCAGCTATGTGGGAGGCGTAGTATACTGTTGTCAGAGCCTGTTCTGTTGATGGTGCGAATGGAGCGGTCTACTGCCTGTCGAATCTCTGGAACAGTTCTGAAACGAATGCCACGAAGTGGTTCCTTCTTCTTCGGAATCAAAGTCACAAGGACTTAAGTCCGGGAAGTATGGTGAATGGTAGAGTACTTCCCAGTCCCATCGACCGAACAGAGCAGCCACAGCTTGCGCTGTATGCACCCGCGCATTGTCGTGCAAAATGATGGGTGGGTTGCGCAGAAAGTGTCGCCGCTTCTTTCGCAAAGCTGGTAGCAGCTGGTGCTTCAAAAACGAACAGTAATACTGTGCATTGACGGTCTGCAGTGGAGGAACGTAATGCGTTAGAATAACACCACCACAGTCGTACCCGAGAATCACCATAACTTTCACCATATTGGGGCTCTGACGCACTTGCGACTTACGCAACGACCCATAATGACGCCATTCGTTGGACTGGCGTTTCAGTTTTGACTCGTACGATGTGGCCCATGTCTCATCCAGTGTTACGATAGACGTAAGAAAGCCTCTTCTTCGCGCTCATAGCGCTCCAAGTGCGTCTGAGCAGCGTCGTAATGCATCCATTTCTGCATTGCCGTCAAGTCATGCGGAACCGATCGTGATGCAATGTTTCGTATGCCCAAGCGTTCCTTCAGGATGCGAGGCACAATTGTATGCGCTAATCCGGTTTCGTGGGCGAGCTCACGAATCGTATGGCGTCGATCATTGTCCACTAACGCGGCAACAGCATGCACTTCTTCTTCAGAGACTCTAGGACGACCTGCCCGATGCATGTCTGCCACTGTTGGTCGACCTTCATTGAAGGCTTTTACCCAACGTGCCACTGTTCCGTACGGCAATGCCGATTCCTCGCACGCCTTTTGGAGACCTTGGTGACACTGTCGTGCTTTGCGACCGCTGGGACATTCAATCTTGATCCAATTCCGTTGTTCCTGTTTCGAAAACTTAGTGGGACCGTTACGTTAGACTGCTCGCTCACAGTGACTGTTTCACTCGATTGAGCGCACGCCGGTGACGTGGGATGGGCGAGTGCATTTGCTCGGAGGTAAGGCAGGTATGTCCACAACGTCTGCTTTGAGCGATGTAGGAGACGAGATACTGGCAGAAGTAAAGCTGTGAGTACTGGGCGTGAGTCGTGCTTCGGTAGCTCAGATGGTAGAGCATTTGCCCGAGAAAGGCAAAGGTCCCGAGTTCGAGTCTCGGTCGGGCACACAGTTTTAATCTGCCAGGAAGTTTCAACATATCGATTGTTTGAGATTTGATAAATCTAACAAATTAGGTATAGCGAAACATATAGAAGAAGAGGACACAGTGTTGCGATAGATGATAACTGTATCAAAGTACGTCACACGTCGGTGAAGAGTTGGAAATAGATCTTGGAGGAAATGAAAATATTTTACCGTGATCAAAAGTGGAAAAACGATATTACAGATTTCAAGAACTCACATATCTTCACTACCTTAAATTCAATACTGTTAAAATAGAAAATACGTAACGATGAAGAATATAAATTAATATGAATTTCAATAGCAATATCTTTATAATTCTTTAAAATAATAATTTCTATCCTGCTGTTATCAGCTTCAAGTTGTCACAGTCTCTCTTATTGTGAAATACAGGATGGTTCATAAAGAAAGAACAGAGAAACTGGAAAGGTAGAAATACATTGCAGATGTCGGATAGAGGAAGGTTCAAAGTTTTATGTTCGCACAGACATTCTCAGCATGAGTACCATGCGTTACTAAAGAAACATCGAAGCGGTAGTCTATTTCATTCCACATACGAATCAGCAGGCCCCTGTTTATTGAATCTACAGCTTCAGCAATTTTCTTCTCAGATCCTGAAGAGTAGCTGTTAGAGTTGGGTCAAAGACTCTGTCTTTATGTGCCCCCACAGAAAAAAATCGAAATGTATGAGGTCTGGTGATCTGGGAGACTAAAAACAATGAATAAGATATTGTATCCAACGCTGTAGCATGGTGTTGTTAAGGCAACGCCGCACCTCAAGGTGAAATTGAGGCACTCAACAGTCATGCATAAAAATTAAATCATTAAAATCTTAGTGAAGTTGAAGAAACTGCTGGTTTGGCAGCATGTCCAGGTATGTCATTCCTGTCACAGTTTCCTCCGCAAAAAAGAAAGGTCCACAAACTTTGTGAGCAGAAGCGGCACAAAACACGTACATTTGATGGCACTAAAGATGAACTTGAAGAACTCCTCACATCATTCAAATCACTCCACAATAAAATAAAGTTCACAATAGAACACGAAACAAATCAATCCATAAATTTCTTAGACCTCACAATTGTGAATGAACAACAAGAACATAACTTGTACATTTACCGAAAACCAACCTACACTGACATCACAATACATGAGTCTTCATACCACCCGAACACACATAAGTATGCTGCATTTAGATCAATGTTGAACAGGGCACGTACATTACCTTTAAAACCCAAAGCACTAACACAAGAAATAGATCCTATCAAAACAATTGCAGTAAATAATGGTTTCTCTGTAAAATCAATTGATAAACTATCTAGAAAAATTCAGACCAACATCACTCACAAAAACACTGAAAAGAAAACTACCGACAAAAAACAAATCTTCACAAGCATTCCATACTTAGGCACAGTATCACAAAAAATAGCTAACTTATTCAAAAAAACTAATATTAAAATATCTTTCTACACAAACAGCAAACTTGGATACCACTTATCTCACACAGTGAACACAAACAAGCCAATAACACAACACAGTGGAATATATAAATTACAATGTAACAGTTGCCCTGTATTTTACATAGGAAAAACTGGAAGAACCTTCCACACACGGTATAAAGAACACACCGATGTCTTTCGACTAAACCATTTTGAAAAATCTACAATAGCTAACCACATGTATATTAATAAACACAGACTCGACGACATCCACAACAGCCTAACTGTACTTCACACAGAACCCAACAGTAAAAAACTTAATCTACTAGAACAGTTAGAAATAATTCTAAATAAAGAAAAATATTCCGAAAACTTGTTGAATGAACAAACAGAGATTAACAGTCACAATTTTATCTACACCTTTAAAAATTTATTTTTTCCTGAGGAATAAAATCTATAATAGCACTTAGCACAAATAGCTGACAACCTACAACATGGTGCCAAATAATTATTTTAATAATACCTGTGTACTAGTAACACTAATGTCATATTATCTTCTGTGTAACAAGAAAATAGATTATATTTAGAAGTAGAACATCTGTATGAACGAGAATCTTTGGCATGTTTACGTTCTGCTACTAAAATGTACGAAAAAGTGTGAGACTATATATATATATATATATTAAAGATGTGTATTGTGTATACCAATTGCACAACAAAAGCAGCTATCATACAATGTTAAACTGTAAGTTAGTTTCATATTATTAACGCTGTTAAACTTATATCTACGCATATACCATGTTGTAACACAAAAATGTAATATCAACAGGCAAACAACTAAAAAACCTGATGTAAATCACTAAGAAGCACCTGAAGATGAGCCTCCAGGGCTCGAAATGCATAGTGCAGTAAATAAAAGCAACTTGTGACTGAAGGCGGTTTGTTCTTCATTTTACGAAAGTAAAACAGTCGCGGACGAAACACTGGAAAACAATGGATAAAATTAAATTTACAGTCAGTTTCTTTCGTGCTCTACGATGACGTCAGGACATTATGACCCACAAATTCTTACATTATAGCGGTTTACTTTACCAAATAAATGAAACGTCGATTCGTCCGAGAAGATGAGTCATTCGGGAAAAGTGTCCTCTGCCATATCCTTGAGAACTGAAATGCGAAATTCTTAAGCTTCTGTTATGGTCGCCGGGGTGCAGTTACTGCAATAACTCCAACTTACGGATTCATATGCAGGCGTCGTTCCAAAACACGCCACACCATAGTTTGAGGAAGTTGAAGTTCCTGGTCTCCCCGTCTTTTGGACTTCCGATGGTTCCGTGCGAACGCGTCTCGGATACGCTAGAGATCTTCATCAGACGTACTTGCCGGACCAGTGCTCTGCCCTTTGCATAAGAACAATCCGCGCAATGTGTTTCTAACCTTTATAGTTTGACTGTAATAAAAAACTGAAATATAAAAGAGTTGCTTGTGATGACTGTTTTGTGTGTCCTCTTCAAGTTTGTAAACAGTGGTTATCAAGGTCCAAGAAGCTACAACAGTGAATATAACTAACGCGCCATAAGCAGACAGCCATTTCATATGAACAGAGAAAATGACATTAAAAGAAGTAATGTAGAAAATTGATCACATTACTAATTATTCATTGTGTCGTGTTAGTCAGCAGCTGTTTTCCAATCTCGAACCCTGCCTTACATTTTCACTGGTCAACAAAGTCGATCAAGTCAGAGGCAGTTCGTTAGTAATGCGACTAATTTCTTCTTTTTTGTCAGATTTAGTTCTATAACGCGATATTTACTTTAACAGAAATGTAAGTAAAAATCACTACTAATACACAGTAAAATTTAGTTACAGGTAATAACAAGTTCTGCCAGCAAACATTCTGTGATTATTAATACTAAAATTTTTTTCAGGTATTGCTGCTAAATAGTGAATAAATTACTAACATGTGTTAAGTGTCTTAGAATAGATTTCTGAAAATAATCGTACTACTTTTACGACGTGAACAGTTTGTTTCCAAATGGCTGCCTTAACTTTTCCCCTTTTTTCATCTTTTATACAGCATTTGTATCTGCGTCAGCTACACACGCATCCTATCAGAACTTGCTTACATAAGTAGTAGTTAACATGTTTTTCCCATCTTCAGTGATTCACTAGAACGTTTGTTTAGCATTTTGCCTTATCAGCCTATTTCACATTGCTGTCTATCTATTTGTGGTAGATATAGTAATCTTAGTTTTTACTCTCTTTGTTACAGGTGAGTTGTCAGATACTAGTTTCCTTCTCTCAGATTTCCAAAGTCTTCATGGTAAGTGACGTTAGTGTAAGTTACAATGGTAAAAGGTACATGAGTCATTACATATAAACTGTAGGATTTCAGAATTACATGAATTTATTATGCTCAGACTATCAACGAAACGCATGTACGACACTTCACGAATCGGCGTTTATATATCATATTTTTCTTTATATTACAGGTTTGAAGCAAACTTTCCAAACTCATTCTGTACGTGGTAATACACAGGTGCGCAAAACTTACCTGCGAAAGTAACTTTCGCGTGATCTTACACGATCAAGGAACAGTGGTGCATGTAACCTCATACGCTGGGAGACGGAAACACTTTATGCACCCATGAACATTGTCCAATATGATCGTTCTGTAGTCTAGGTGTTATGGTTCGGGGAAGCATAATGTTGCATGGTCGTACTGACCTCCATATCCTTGAACAGGGTACTCTCACTGTTTAACGTTATTGTGACATTGTACTCCTGTTCAGGGGTGCATTCGGTCCTGGCTTCATTTTTAAGGATGACAATGCACTGCCGTATCGAAGAGCGCACGTGGAGCACCTCTTGAAACGAGAGGATATTAAGCGAACCGTCAGCAACATAGTGCGCCTTCCGTTACTGTTGCTGATAGGGGGGAACACACCATTTGTTTGCGAATTATATTTACGAGCTTCAAACAGGAGCGACTTATTTTCAGTTATCTGTATGGATACTACTTTACTTTCTTAATTTCTTGCGTGTTTGTGTGCTTACTAGGCACAGTCTTTCGCTTTAATAGCAGTTTAGTGTAAAGTTCCCGCGCTCGTGTCGACCCCCGTATCATCACACAGGCTTTTGTCTATTTATTTCGCTTGGATCGGGTCAGTGTCGGTTGGACCTTCAGCAAGACGGTCGTCTTCCGTTGCTGCTGCAGATAAGGCGAGTACACTGTTTGTTTGCGAATCATATTTACGAACACAGGAGTGACTTGCTTTGAGTTATATGTGTGGATAGTAGTTTACTTTCTTAATTTCTTGTGTGTTTATGTGCTTACCAAGCACAATCTATCATTATAATAATTGTGTAGTGTACAATTTTGCCATCTTTGGTATGGATAGAGACTGTGATTCCTGTCTTCAGAAAAGAGCTGAGTTGGTGTCTGTTCGCGCACAACTCCAGGCAGTGTTGGCTTCAGGCACACAGCTTGAGGCTGTTGCCAATGGGCGTCACTATGAGGGGAGGGGGTGAGGGGTGGCGGACGTGCGTTGCAATGGACGTGTAGCACATCCCGCGTATCTGACGATTAGTCCACTACTGTGGCCGACCTGGGTACTACCCGCTCTGAAGTTAAGCTGTCACCTGTAGTCCAGTGAGAGGTCACTCCAAGGAGGCAGCGAAAGAATATCTGGGCGACCGATTGGAGGGCCACCCCAGTTCGTCTCACGAACAGGTTTCGGGCGCTGTCTGAGCCCGATGAGTCCCAAAGACAGATGAAGTCGCTCGCCCTGTTCCAGAAGAATCCTTCCGGCCTGCAAAGCCTGGGAACTCACAGAAGATGGGTTTACTGGTAGCTCTAACGTTAGGCACGTAATGGGGCCCCTTCGGGATGTTAGAGATGTGGCTGCCAAGGTGGGGCAGGAATCCAGAGTGCATACTGGGAGGAGTCATTCCAGATGTGGAAAGAGTGCTTCCAGATCCCATGAAGAGCAAACGGTGTTGTAGGGAGCTGCAGGTCGTGACTCGTGTCGGAACAAATGATGTGTGTCTCTTTGAATCCGAAAAGATTCTCTCTGGCTGAAGTAGTAAAGATTGGCAGTCTTGCTTCAAGATGAATGCGGAGCTCGCCATCTGTTGCAACCTCGAAAGAACGAACTGTGGTCCTTCGGTATACATAGCGGAGTTGAGGATCGGAACCAGAGACTCAGACGCTTCGGCGATTTTGTAGGCTGCAGGTTCCTCAACTTGTGGCATAGGGTGGTGGGTTTCCGGTTTCCGCTTAATAGATCAGGGATCCACTACACACAGGAAGTGGCTACCCGGGTAAGGGGGGCTGTGTGAAGAGGACTGAGCGGTTTTTTTTAGGTTAGAGGGTCTGGGGAGACTACAGAAAGGGTGTCAGTCTAAAAGAGTGCAAAACAAACACAGGAAAGTACGATAAATAGCTGCCGCACCACACATAACACGACCTAGCCTACACATACGTAACTTACATATTCTGACATGGTCACATTTATTATTCATTTATATTAGTTAGAAATTTAAAAAAAATTCTTCCACTGGGCATATGATTATATGCAGTACATTTGATTGTTGTGATGCACGGCCTATTGCATCTGTGTGGTACGGATTTATGAATAATAGCGTATACAATGTTCATCTATTATGCTATGTTCGCGTAAAGCAGTGAAAACTATTAAAAACTACGTGACACAGGCAGAAGAATATTTGCCCTCATGCTACATATAGTTTTAATGATATACAATATGTCCTTTTGAGCCACTTACATGGTTAACATACATACCTGTCAATTGTTAACGTATGTTCTATATATTTTTATAATAGTACATTTGTTCTACTCATTGTACAGGGGCCTAAAGACGGCACCAATGTAACGCCGAAACTGGTAGCATATAAGAAGTTCATAAAATAAATTTCTCCAATTCATATGGCTGTTGGTAAATTATTATATGAGGAAATACATGCCAGCCGTTGTCCCACAGTCCGTAATGGACCAACAAAGATTTATGGAAAGTGGTTGAAGGACGGTGAAACTACGAGTAAGCGACAAGATGTTGGACGTCCACACCTCATCAAATAACGTGGAGGTCGGAGGTTTATATTGTCTGTAAAACAGGATGTGGGGCGCACAATTATAGATCCGAAGAGTGCAGCATAACTGTCGCCAGAAGTGTTTCGGAGCACACCGATCAACGGTCATTAATGGACATGGGGCTCTGCAGCAAACGATCCGTATATTTTCCCATGGTGGCCCAACAACATCTACATCATACGCTGAACGCTACCTAACAGTGTGTGGCGGAGGGTTCTTCTGATACCACTAACTGCCCCCCCCCCCCCCCCCCCTCTGCCCTGTTACACTCGCGAATGGCGTGAGGGAAGAATGATTATCTGTATTATCTCTAATTTCTGGCATTTTCTCGTTGTGGTCATTTCGGCGAGGGAGTGATATGTTGCCCGATTCTTCCTGGAAAGTCCTTGCTCGAAATTTCAAGTGGTACGAAGTAATATATTGTCCGATTCTTCACGGAAAGTGCTCACTAGAATTTCAATAGTTTACCTCCCCGTGGCCCACAACGCCTCTCCTGTTACGCCTGCCACTGAATCATCTGTGTAACGCACCCTCGCCGAGTACACGATCCCGTGACGAAGCGAACTAATCGTCGTTGGATCTTCTCTGTCTCTTCTATGAGGATCCCATCGTAAGTTACGATTGCAGTTGGCATTGGATCATCAAGATTCGTCGAAGAAATACGCTACTTACCTCATCTGTTCGATGGTCGTGTCCGGATGCATCATCCAGGGGAACCGCTGGTCGAAACATGCACCACACCACGAACGCATACTGGACAGAGCCGTATTATACTATGGATGACATTCATGTGAGCTTCCAGGTGACCTGTGGTAGTAATGGAAGGCACCCTGACAGCTGTCATATAAATACACTACTGGCCATTAAAACTGCTACACCACGAAGATGACGTGCTACAGACACGAAATGTAACCGACAGCAAGAAGAAGCTGTGATATGCAAATGATTAGCATTTCAGAGCATTCACACAAGGTTGGCGCCGGTGGCGACACCCACAACGCGCTGGCATGAGGTAAGTTTCCAACCGATTTCTCATACACAAACAGCAGTTGACCGGCGTTGCCTGGTGAAATGTTGTTGTATAGCCTCGTGTAAGGAGGAGAAATGCGTACCATCACCTTTCCGACTTTGATAAAGGTCGGATTGTAGCCTATCGCGATTGCGGTTTATCGTATCGCGACATTGCTGTTCGCGTTGGTCGAGATCTAATGAGTGTTAACAGAATATGGAATCGGTGGGTTCAGGAGGGTAACACGGAACGCCGTACTGGATCCCAACGGCCTCGTATCACTAGCAGTCGAGATGAAAGGCATCTTATCCGCGTGGCTGTAACGGATCGTGTAGCCACGTCTCGATCCCTGTGTCAACAGACGGGGACGTTTGAAAGACAACAACCATCGGCAAGAACAGTTCGACGACGTTTGCAGCGGCATGGACTATCAGCTCGGAAACCATGGCTGCCGTTACCCTTGACGCTGCATCACAGACAGGAGCGCCTGTGATGGTGTATTCGACGACGAACCTGGGTGCACGAATGGCAAAACGTCATTTTTTCGGATGGATCAAAGTTCTGTTTACAGCACCATGATTGTCGCATCCGTGTTCGGCGACATCGCGGTGAACGCACATTGAAAGCGTGTATTCGTCATCGGCGTACTGGCGTATCACCTGGCGTGATGGTATGGGGTGCCATTGGTTACACGTCTCGGTCACCTCTTGTTCGCACTGGCGGCACTTTGAACATTCGACGTTACATTTCAGATGTGTTACGACCCGTGGCTCTCCCCTTCATTCGATCCCTGAGAAACCCTACATTTCAGCAGGATAATGCACGACCGCATGTTGCAGGTCCTGTACGGGCCTTTCTGGATACAGAAAATGTTCGAATGCTGCCCTGGCCAGCACATTCTCCAGCTCTCTCACCAACTGAAAACGTCTGGTCAATGGTGGCCGAGCAACTGTCTCGTCGCAATACGCCAGTCACTACTCTTGATGAACTGTAGTATCCTGTTGAAGCTTGTGGGCAGCTGTACCTGTACACGCCATCCAAGCTCTGTTTGACTCAATGCCCAGGCGTACCAGGGCCGTTATTACGGCCAGAGGTGGTTGTTCTGGGTACTGATTTCTTAGGATCTATGCACCCAAATTGCATGAAAATGTAATCACATGTCATTTCTAGTATAATATATTTGTCCAATGAATACCTGTTTATAATCTTTATTTCTTCTTGGTGTAGCAATATTAATGGCCAGTATTATTGCGGACAACCTGCATTCCTTCACAGCGATAACATCTTCCAGCAGGATAACTGCCCGTGTCACGAGGGCAGAATGGTCCTGTAGTTGTTTCTGGAGCATGATAATGAACTCACGCTGATGTCTTGTCCAGCAAATTCGTCTGATCTGAACCTGTTGGAACATCTCTGGGACGCTATTTGGCGACAGCTGCGTCCACACAAACCAGAGGCCATAATTTGCGGGAATTGCGTGACCTTTGCATAGGAATGTGGTGTTAAATGCCTCCGGAAACCGGAAACTTACCGAGGGCTTGCCGAGTCTATGCCATGCAGAATCGCTGCTCTATCGCGTTCAAACAGTGTCCGAACATTGTATTAAACAGGTGGTCATAATGTTATGGCTTGCCAGTGTGTGGTAGGCAGGGCAGGTCGAGATGGTGCGGGACGTAAATCTCTTCAGGTCAGTGTTGCAACTTTTATTGTATACGTTCGTTAAGTGTTTAACGAGGCGGAATGTCTCTGAACTCTCAAGTCGGAAGTAAACTTTTTTTTTTTTTTTTTTTTTTTTTTTTTTTTTGAACAGTCGGGATGGAAGGCTGCACGTAGATACCAAGTAGTGCCTCTTTGTGACAGCAGGAGAGGTGAAAAGACGCAAATAAGAACAGAAACGGAAGCCAGTGCACCTGCGCGTTACAGATGAACGCTGAGCACCTCACACGCCCCAGCTGCGCTTAGAGGTCCCGACTCCAATTCCCTGTCGGGTCATAAAGAGGCCGCCCACAAAGGCCAATGGCCGTAAAAGCGACGGCCATTCGGTCGCTTTTGTGACCCTCCGGGAGAGAAAAAAGCCCCCATAAAGCCGCCACTGACGCAAACGCCGGGCATAGTCGCGGCGGAGGAAGGCTTCTCGAGGTGCCAGGCGATCGCTTTACATGGCGAGCACACCCACCAGCGTAACACGAAGAGTGCGCGAGAATCTTAGACGGCCGTGTTAATGCAGCCCCGCCGTAAACATCGTTTCGTCGCCAGCAGCGGCGAGGGAGAAGGTGCTGATCGTAGGCGGCTGTCGACCGTTTCTCCCACGCGCCCTGTCCAGGATGCGGTTCACAGATACACTGCTACGGCGCTGTTCGGGTCGCTGACTTCCATGTCCGACCAAACAGGTGTCTCACACCCGTGCATAGCTAATTCAGCTTGCGTGACTGTAGGACGAATCAAATAATCTACTCTACAGCGATAAATTGATCGCTCGCCTTAGGATTACTGGGAAATTCTCGACGGTTCAGCAATAATAGTGTGTATTTACTACCTGAGTTGCACATAATACTAATGATACAAACTGTAAACTAGAAGTTCCTTGGCGAAACATATAGCCGCTTACAGCATGGCAAATTTCCAGGCTTGCTTGGTGTTCTAGCTGTCGCAGTTTGTAGCTGTTTTGGAATTAGTAATGAAGACGTTAAACAGTTGATGAGTCGCCATGAAATCAGTTTAGTTGGCTACCCTATGCGCTACCGCTTCCTTTTCTATACTAAAACGTACCTAAAGACAAATCGTTGTTTAAAGGTGTTAAAATCTCCAAAACTACTTCACCGATTTACTGCAGATTTTACAACATACTCTTATGACCAATCAGACGGAGTGGCCGTGCGGTTCTAGGCGCTACAGTCTGGAGCCGAGCGACCGCTACGGTCGCGGGTTCGAGTCCTGCCTCGGGCATGGATGTGTGTGATGTCCTTAGGCTAGTCAGGTTTAAGTAGTTTTAAGTTCTTGGAGACTGATGACCACAGATGTTAAGACCCATAGTGCTCAGAGCCATTTGAACCAAGACTACATATTTTCTACTATACGTAATGTAGAAATATCTATGTAATATATAATAGGGAAACGTTGTTATCAAAAATCTCGAAAAGTTTTAAACCGATTTACTTCAAAATTTACTTCAATGAACGTTCAGATGGACATAGGTTATATATTTGAACATGTATAACGTAGAAATATATGTGTAGTACATAAGGGGAAACGTTGTTTTCAAAACTCTCGATTTACTTCACATTATTACATGACACTCTAATGGATATTTGGACGCACATAGGTTATATATTTTGATGCTTGTAATATATAAATATAGAACGGGAAACATTGTTAACAAAAATCTCAAAAAGTTCTTGACCGATTTACTTAAAATTTGACACGATAAACTGATAAACATGTAGGTAGACATAGGCTGCCTATTTTTTTAAACAATCATTTACAGGTTTCCTGTTGAGAAAATTTGCAGTTTCCTTTTCTTTCTTGCAGTCAGTTTTAACTACGATAGCAGAGAATGTAAACCATTAGACAACATGATTCTCAAATATACTTTCTTTGTTTTTATATATAGTTTAAAACAAAAATAGTATGCACAACAGTGTGCTATTTGCTTTCTTCCTTCCCTTCGGTTTTACAGCAAACAGTAAAGTTGTATTTATGGCTTGTTGGCTTATGATTAGAATACTACTACGGAATCTGAATCGTACGAAACTTTGTATCCTACCCATTTGCAGATTAAAATTGTGCGCAATAATGTCATTCAGATGCACCAGCTGGAGAGGACTCTCTTATACCCCACATATCAATTATCCCAACTAGTTTTCGCATTAATTTTAAACGATTTCAATTCCCAATGAAGGTTTCGTGGCAATAACAGTAGACAAAGTTCAAGGTCAGAGAAAGAGGTTAGAGGACAGAGAGAGGCGGGAAGGAAATTAACATAGAGAAGGGGGAAGAGAATATGAACAGAGAGAGGACGGAGGGGGTGATGTCGAGAGAGAGTAAGGGGCGGAGGAGGGGTTGATGGGCAAAGAGAGAATGGAGGAAGAAGCGTGCAGAGAGAGGGGGAGGAGATTAAAACCCACTTTCAATTCCCGACGATCAAGCAGACACGCCGCATCACGATGTGGCATGGACTCGACTAATGTCTGAAGTACTGCTGGAGGGAACTGACGCAATGAATCCTGCAGCGCTGTCCACAAATCCGTAAGATTTCGAGGCGGTGGAGATCTCTTGTGAACAGCGCATCGCAAATATGCTCAATAATGTTTATGTCTGGGGGAGTTTGGTGGCCAGCAGAAGTGTGTAAAATCAGAAGAGTGTTCGTGGAGCCACTCTGTAGCAATTCTGGACGTTTGGGGAGTCTCATTGTCCTCCTGGAATTACCCAAGTCGATTTGAATGCACAATTGACATAAATGGATGAAGGTATCAGACAGGGTGCTTACGCTCGTGTCACCTGTCAGAGTCGTATCTAGACGTATATCACTCCAACTGCAAACTCCCCACACCATTACAGAGCCTCCACCAGCTTGAAGAGTCACCTGCTGACATGCAGGGTCCATGGATTCATGAGAGTGTCTCCATACCCGTGCACGTCCATCTGCTTGACACAATTTGAAACGAGACTCGTCCGAACAGGCAACATGTTTCCTGTCGTCAGGGGTCCAATGGCGTTGTTGACACGCCTAGGCAGGCGTAAAGCGTTGTGTCGCGCAGTAATCAAGGATACAGGAGTGGACCTTCGGCTCCGAGAGCCCATATCGATGATGTTTCGTTGAATGGTTCGCACGCTGACACTTGTGATGGCCCAGCACTGAAATCTGCAGCGGTTTGCGAAAGGGTTGCGATTCCGTCATGTTGAACGATTCTCTTCAGTCGTCGTTAGTCCCGTACTTGCAGGATCTTTTTCCGACCACAGCGATGTCGGACATTTGATGTTTTACCGAATTCCTGATATTAACGGTAGACTTGTGAAATGATCTACGGGAAAATCCCCATTTCATCGCTACCTCGGAGATGTTGTGTCCCACAGCTCGTGCGCCGACTATAACACCACGTTCAAGCTCACTTAAATGTTGATCACCTGCCATTGTAGCACCAGTAAACGATTAACAACTGCACCAGTCACTTGTTACCGTATTTAGGCGTTGCCGACCGCAGTGCCGTATTCTGCCTGTTTACACACCTCTATATTTGAATACGCATGCCTATACCAGTTTCTTTGGAGCTTCAGTTTATATTTAGCAATTGCGAAGCATTGCAAGGTTCGCTAATTTCCAGATGAAAGCAATCTTACATGAAAATCTGCCTCCTCACCGTGGTAGCGTCGGAGGTCGAATCTACAATAGGCGATTCAGCCATATGAAGTTACAAATGAGGGACAAGGGGAGGCCACAAACACATAACAGAAAAGCAGTAAATGGATGGAATAATTATGTTTTAACCATACAAAACACAATAAAACAAACTTATTATGAAAACTCCATATGAGTTTTAGAATAACATAGGCGTTTACAAGTACAGGACTGGAAAAAATAAAGATCTGTGTAACCCTTTAATGAATCTAACTTTGGCGCAGAAAAGAGTGAAATATGCAGCTATAAAATGTTCGACAATCTACACAAAAAATAAAATGTCTGGGAGCCAGCATAGGTATTGGATTGGTGCATGGCATAAGTTCCTAGCGTTTTTCCATAAGTTTTTAATAGATACACATAACAGAGACTTTAGTCAACAGTAATATATTCTCCTTCACTATTTAAAACAATCTGCCAGTGCTGAGGTAACCTGTCGATTCCGCAACTGTAATCACGTGGTTTTGAGGTGAAGGACTCGTCGAGCCATGTTTGAAGCGCATTTTCATCCGAAAACCGCAAGTTCTTTGTAGATGGTTCGATAGAGAGCGGAAAGGGTAAAAATCTGAGGGCGGAAGGTAAGGTGAATGAGGTGGGTGCGGAATGACTTCCCAACCCAACTCAAATCTTGTATAGTGTTTTTTGTTAGTTTAACACAGTGGTTCCCAGCCTGGGGGTAATTTCCCCCAGAGGGATAAAATGAAATTTTCTAAGGGGTAGAAACTAAACGATTCGATTTTGTTTCAGTCATGAGACTAAATTGCTTACAAAAGATCATCACTATTATCACAATTTTGTAAGACTCTACTATTGATTATATAAGTTAACAATAATTAATTTTTCTCAGTTATTAGCATTAATCCGTTGGAGATTACAGGTTCCCTACATACTACACACACATATGTTGTGCTTTGTCCAGTACGTTTCTGAAGATAAAAGTGTGACATGTCCGTAACAAAAGCTAAACACGTCAAGAAAATGTCTTCTCCAAGTCCAGAAACTGTTTCATTACGCGTTTCGAAATAGATATATGAATTAATTGACAGCAGGGCACAGAAGTAACTACATAAGGCTGTACGCAAACAGTAAGTATAGTGCACGCATCTGAATTTGTGTGATTTTAACTGGGGGTTGCAGTGTGCAGGTCAAGCAAATGGCGCAGTGGAGAGGAGTATACAGGGGAAATATGTTTTGTAGCAAGTGTATACTCTCACTGTGGATAGTTAGCTCTCTTATCTGAGCAGTAGTTGTGGGTACCACGTGCGAAACTCCGCAAATTGCTTCATCATTCATTCTGACACCCCACACAAAATACACTTTGTGATCAAAAGTATCCGGAAACCTGGCTTAAAATGCCTTACAAGTTCGTGGCGTCCTCAATCGGTAATGCTGGAATCCAATATGGTGTTGGCCCACCCTTAGCTTTGATGACAGCTACCACTCTTGCAGGCACACGTTCAATCAGGTACTTGGGGAATGGCAGCCCATTCTTCACGGAGTGCTGCACTGAGGACAGGTATCGATATCGGTCGGTGAGGCCTGGCTCGAAGTCGGCGTTACAAAACATCCCAAAGGTATTCTGTTGGATTCAGATCGGACTCTGTGCAGGCCAGTCCATTGCAGGGATGTTATTGTCGTGTAACCACTCCGCCACAGGCCGTGCATTATGAATAGGTGATCGATCGTGTTGAAACTCTTCAGCGGTGGGAGGCAAGAAGATGCTTAAAACATCATTATAGGCCTGTGTTGTGATAATGCCACGCAAAACAAAAAGGGGTGCAAACCCCCTCCATGTGAAACACGACCACACCGTAACACCACCGCCTCCGAATTTTGCTGTTGGCACTACACACGCTGGCAGATGACGTTCACCGGTCATTCGCCATACCCATTCCCTGCCATCGGATCGCCACATTGTGTACCGTGACTCGTCACTCCAGACAGCGTTTTTCCACTGTTCAATCGTCCAATGTTTACGCTCCTTACACCAAGCGAGGCGTCGTTTGTCGTTTACCGGCGCGATGTCTACTTTATGAGCATCCGCTCCACCATGAAATCCAAGTTTCTTCACCTCCTGCCCAACTGTCATACTACTTGCAGTGGATCCTGAAGTAGTCTGGAATTCCTGAGTGATGGCCTGGATAGATGTTTGCCTATTACACATTGCGACCCTCTTCAAATGTCGGTGGCCTCTCTCAGTCAAAAGACGAGATCGGCCTGTACGTTTTTGTGATGTACGTGACCCTCCACGTTTCCACTTCACTATCACATCGGAAACAGTGCACCTAGGGATGTTTAGGAGCGTAGAAATCTCGCTTACAGACGTATGACACATGCGACACCCAATCATCTGACCACATTCGAAGTCCTTGATTTCCGCTGAGTGCCCCATTCTGCTCTCTCACGATGTCTAATGACTATTGAGGTCGCTGATATGGAGTATCTGGCATTAGGTGGCAGCGCCATGAATCTAATATGAAAAACGTATGTTTTGGGAGGTGTCCAGATACTTTTGATCACATAGTGTATCATTCATCTTTCACATCTTTCACCATGTTAAAAATAAAAGTGTTACAAGAAAACAAAATTTTGAAAAACATAGCCCTCAGTCGCGAACGCAATTAATTTGTAACCTAAGTTTCGGGACACCTTCTTCGGACAAAATTAAAACTAAATGTTACTGCATAACGTACCAAAAAATACGAAAGCTGCGGTCATACCTGACAGCGTCAGATACTCAGAAAGTATAATAAAAGTAAGTATTTCATTTTACAGTTTTGTTAGGTGCTAAAGTTGGTGGAAATGTGGAGGGGGAGGGGGCCAGCAGAGAGAATTGTATGAGGCGGGGGGGGGGGGGGTACTAGCTAATTTTCTAATTACGCTCGGGGGTAATGATCTACGGAAGTTGGGCACCGCAGTTGTGGCAGAATACGAGCGAGCGTTATATTGAAATAACATCGCTTCACGCAGTCTTACTGATCGTTGTTCTTGGACTGCGTCTGCAACCCGTCTCAGCTGTTGGCAATAAATGTCAACAGTGACGGTTACACCTCGGGGAAGCAATTCGTAGTACGCCACATCGTTCCTGTTCAAACAGATGCATAACATTATCTTTCGTCGATGGGCGCAGGCCTTTGTACGCGTAGTTGCTGCTTGGTTTGGGCTCAACCATTCCTATCCTTTCCTTACATTAGCATAAAGACACCGTTTCTTGTCACTGGTAACGATACAGCTTAGGAATGGTCGGTGTTGTTCACGAGACAAAGACGATTGGGTTTAATGTCCCGTCGACATCGAGGTCATTGGAGAGCAGCATGAGCTCGATTTTTGGCAGGGATAGGCCATTCCCTTTCAAAGGAACCATCCCGGTATTTGCCTGGAACTACACTCCTGGAAATTGAAATAAGAACACCGTGAATTCATTGTCCCAGGAAGGGGAAACTTTATTGACACATTCCTGGGGTCAGATACATCACACGATAACACTGACAGAACCACAGGCACATAGACACAGGCAACGGAGCATGCACAATGTTGGCACCAGTACAGTGTATATCCACCTTTCGCAGCAATGCAGGCTGCTATTCTCCCATGGAGACGATCGTAAAGATGCTGGATGTAGTCCTGTGGAACGGCTTGCCATGCCATTTCCACCTGGCGCCTCAGTTGGACCAGCGTTCGTGCTGGACGTGCAGACCGCGTGAGACGACGCTTCATCCAGTCCCAAACATGCTCAATGGGGGACAGATCCGGAGATCTTGCTGGCCAGGGTACTTGACTTACACCTTCTAGAGCACGTTGGGTGGCACGGGATACATGCGGACGTGCATTGTCCTGTTGGAACAGCAAGTTCCCTTGCCGGTCTAGGAATGGTAGTACGATGGGTTCGATGACGGTTTGGATGTACCGTGCACTATTCAGTGTCCCCTCGACGATCACCAGAGGTGTACGGCCAGTGTAGGAGATCGCTCCCCACACCATGATGCCGGGTGTTGGCCCTGTGTGCCTCGGTCGTATGCAGTCCTGATTGTGGCGTTCACCTGCACGGCGCCAAACACGCATACGACCATCATTGGCACCAAGGCAGAAGCGACTCTCATCGCTGAAGACGACACGTCTCCATTCGTCCCTCCATTCACGCCTGTCGCGACACCACTGGAGGCGGGCTGCACGATGTTGGGGCGTGAGCGGAAGACGGCCTAACGGTGCGCGGGACCGTAGCCCAGCTTCATGGAGACGGTTGCGAATGGTCCTCGCCGATACCCCAGGAGCAACAGTGTCTCTAATTTGCTGGGAAGTGGCGGTGCAGTCCCCTACGGCACTGCGTAGGATCCTACGGTCTTGGCTTGCATCCGTGCGTCGCTGCGGTCCGGTCCCAGGTCGACGGGCACGTGCACCTTCCGCCGACCACTGGCGACAACATCGATGTACTGTGGAGACCTCACGCCCCACGTGTTGAGCAATTCGGCGGTACGTCCACCCGGCCTCCCGCATGCCCACTATACGCCCTATCTCAAAGTCCGTCAACTGCACATACGGTTCACGTCCACGCTGTCGCGGCATGCTACCAGTGTTAAAGACTGCGATGGAGCTCCGTATGCCACGGCAAACTGGCTGACACTGACGGCGGCGGTGCACAAATGCTGCGCAGCTAGCGCCATTCGACGGCCAACACCGCGGTTCCTGGTGTGTCCGCTGTGCCGTGCGTGTGATCATTGCTTGTACAGCCCTCTCGCAGTGTCCGGAGCAAGTATGGTGGGTCTGACACACCGGTGTCAATGTGTTCTTTTTTTCCATTTCCAGGAGTGTATTTAGGGAAATCACGGAATACGTGATTCTGGATGGCCGGACGCAAGTGTGAACTGTCGTCTTCCCGAATGCGAGTTCAGCGTGCTAACAGCTGCGCCACCTCGCACGGGTTGTTCGACGAGCCAACTATGCCAGTTCTCGAGTACATTGATTAGGATCATTGTGGATTTATACGTTTAAATGATTTTCATCAAACCACGGTCTTCCTGAAAGTGGAAAGTTGCTTGTGTAAATTGATCTTCCTTAAAACGAGGAAACCATTGTGTTACCGAAAGCCATCTATGTGGAGCACGTATTAGTCTCACCGCGTAATTCTAGTACTCATCCACACACACTTGATATCATCAAAGTGTACGGGCCTGAAGATGGCGTTGACGCAACCTCGATGCTACTAGCCAAATAAATATGAAATCTTAATAAAAATTATGCCAGCTGAAGTCCCACCGTCATCCAATTTAAATATGGATTTACGAAGATTTTCTTGTCATGCTTGGTTCAAAGACGTATTCCCCATACAGGGCGGAAATGTTTCTAGGTGCCTCCGCTGCTGTAACCCCGTATGTTAAAGTCAAACAGAAAAAAATGTTGGAAATGTTCCGAATGTTCGAATGTATGTGAAATCTTATGGGACTTAACTGCTTAGGTCATCATTCCTAAGCTTAAACACTACTTAACCTAAACTATCCTAAGGACAAACACACACATCCATGTCCGAGGGGGGACTCGAACCTTCGCCGGGACCAGCCGCACAGCCCATGACTGTATTAGCAATTACCATATTAATCAGACTTTAATTGGTTATCCAGTAATGGAGCAGTGAGTGGGTAGCATTAACTGATTGACAACTAATTTAGCATGGATGATACAAAATTAATCTGACTTATTTTAGGCATAAGACTATATTATCACAATGTTGTTGTTGTCTTCAGTCCTGAGACTGGTTTGATGCAGCTCTCCATGCTACTCTATCCTGTGCAAGCTGCTTCATCTCCCAGTACCTACTGCAACCTACATCCTTCTGAATCTGCTTAGTGTACTCATCTCTCGGTCTCCCTCTACGATTTTTACCCTCCACGCTGCCCTCCAATGCTAAATTTGTGATCCCTTGATGCCTCAAAACATGTCCTACCAACCGATCCCTTCTTCTAGTCAAGTTGTGCCACAAACTTCTCTTCTCCCCAATCCTATTCAATACCTCCTCATTAGTTACGTGATCTATCCACCTTATCTTCAGTATTCTTCTGTAGCACCACATTTCGAAAGCTTCTATTCTCTTCTTGTCCAAACTAGTTATCGTCCATGTTTCACTTCCATACATGGCTACACTCCAAACAAATACTTTCAGAAACGACTTCCTGATACATAAATCTATATTCGATGTTAACAAATTTCTCTTCTTCAGAAACGCTTTCCTTGCCATTGCCAGTCTACATTTTATATCCTCTCTACTTCGACCATCATCAGTTATTTTACTTCCTAAATAGCAAAACTCCTTTACTACTTTAAGTGTCTCATTTCCTAATCTAATTCCCTCAGCATCACCCGATTTAATTTGACTACATTCCATTATCCTCGTTTTGCTTTTGTTAATGTTCATCTTATATCCTCCTTTCAAGACACTGTCCATTCCGTTCAACTGCTCTTCCAAGTCCTTTGCCGTCTCTGACAGAATTACAATGTCATCGGCGAACCTCAAAGTTTTTACTTCGTCTCCATGAATTTTAATACCTACTCCAAATTTTTCTTTTGTTTCCTTTACTGCTTGCTCAATATACAGATTGAATAACATCGGGGAGAGGCTACAACCCTGTCTCACTCCTTTCCCAACCAATGCTTCCCTTTCATGCCCCTCGACTCTTATTACTGCCATCTGGTTTCTGTACAAATTATAAATAGCCTTTCGCTCCCTGTATTTTACCCCTGCCACCTTTAGAATTTGAAAAAGAGTATTCCAGTCAACATTGTCAAAAGCTTTCTCTAAGTCTACAAATGCTAGAAACGTAGGTTTGCCTTTTCTTAATCTTTCTTCTAAGATAAGTCGTAAGGTCAGTATTGCCTCACGTGTTCCAACATTTCGACGGAATCCAAACTGATCCTCCTCGAGGTCTGCATCTACCAGTTTTTCCATTCGTCTGTAAAGAATTCGCGTTAGTATTTTGCAGCCGTGGCTTATTAAACCGATAGTTCGGTAATTTTCACATGTGTCAGCACCTGCTTTCTTTGGGATTGGAATTATTATATTCTTCTTGAAGTCTGAGGGTATTTCGCCTGTCTCATACATCTTGCTCACCAGCTGGTAGAGTTTTGTCATGACTGGCTCTCCCAAGGCCGTCAGTAGTTCTAATGGAATGTTGTCTACTCCGAGGGCCTTGTTTCGACTCAGGTCTTTCAGTGCTCTGTCAAACTCTTCACGCAGTATCGTATCTCCCATTTCGTCTTCATCTACATCCTCTTCTATTTCCATAATATTGTCCTCAAGTACATCGCCCTTGTATAAACCTTCTATATACTCCTTCCACCTTTCTGTCTTCTCTTCTTTGCTTAGAACTGGGCTGCCATCTGAGCTCTTGATATTCATACACGTGGTTCTCTTCTCTCCAAAGGTCTCTTTAATTTTCCTGTAGGCAGTATCTATCTTACCCCTAGTGAGATAAGCTTCTAAATCCTTACATTTGTCCTCTAGCCATCCCTGTTTAGCCATTTTGCACTTCCTGTCGATCTCATTTTTGAGACGTTTGTATTCCTTTTTGCCTGCTTCATTTACTGCATTTTTATATTTTCTCCTTTCATCAATTAAATTCAATATTTCTTCTGTTACCCAAGGATTTCTAGCAGCCCTCGTCTTTGTACCTACTTTATCCTCTGCTGCCTTCACTACTACATCCCTCAGAGCTACCCATTCTTCTTCTACTGTATTTCTTTCCCCTATTCCTGTCAATTGTTCCCTTATGCTCTCTCTGAAACTCTGTACAACCTCTGGTTCTTTCAGTTTATCCAGGTCCCATCTCCTTAATTTCCCACATTTTTGCAGTTTCTTCAGTTTTAATCTACAGGTCATAACCAATAGATTGTGGTCAGAGTCCACATCTGCCCCTGGAAATGTCTTACAACTTAAAACCTGGTTCCTAAATCTCTGTCTTACCATTATATAATCTATCTGATACCTTTTAGTATCTCCAGGGTTCTTCCACGTATACAACCTTCTTTCATTATTCTTAAACCAAGTGTTAGCTATGATTAAGTTGTGCTCTGTGCAAAATTCTACTAGGCGGCTTCCTCTTTCATTTCTTAGCCCCAATCCATATTCACCTACTATGTTTCCTTCTCTCCCTTTTCCTACACTCGAATTCCAGTCACCCATTACTATTAAATTTTCGTCTCCCTTCACTATCTGAATAATTTCTTTTATTTCATCGTACATTTCTTCAATTTCTTCATCATCTGCAGAGCTAGTTGGCATATAAACTTGTACTACTGTAGTAGGTGTGGGCTTCGTATCTATCTTGGCCACAATAATGCGTTCACTATGCTGTTTGTAGTAGCTTACCCGCATTCCTATTTTCCTATTCATTATTAAACCTACTCCTGCATTACCCCTATTTGATTTTGTGTTTATAACCCTGTAGTCACCTGACCAGAAGTCTTGTTCCTCCTGCCACCGAACTTCACTAATTCCCACTATATCTAACTTTAACCTATCCATTTCCATTTTTAAATTTTCTAACCTACCTGCCCGATTAAGGGATCTGACATTCCACGCTCCGATCCGTAGAACGCCAGTTTTCTTTCTCCTGATAATGACATCCTCCTGAGTAGTCCCCGCCCGGAGATCCGAATGGGGGACTATTTTACCTCCGGAATATTTTATCCAAGAGGATGCCATCATCATTTAATCATACAGTAATGCTGCATGTCCTCGGGAAAAATTACGGCTGTAGTTTTCCCTTGCTTTCAGCCGTTCGCAGTACCAGCACAGCAAGGCCGTTTTGGTTAATGTTGCAAGGCCAGATCAGTCAATCATCCAGACTGTTGCCCCTGCAACTACTGAAAAGGCTGCTGCCCCTCTTCAGGAACCACACGTTTGTCTGGCCTCTCAACAGATACCCCTCCGTTGTGGTTGCACCTACGGTACGGCCATCTGTATCGCTGAGGCACGCAAGCCTCCCCACCAACGGCAAGGTCCATGGTTCATGGGGGAAGATTATCACAATATTATGTATTTATCTGTTACAGTAAACTTCACTTGACCCCACAAAGTGAAACTGGGCTGTGCCACTAAGAATTCACATCCTCTTTTTATGAAATTTTTCTGTCTCTAACACCGTTAGCGTACGTCATAGAGCATTAAAAAGCATATACTTGCAAAATATTAGTAGATGTGGAGATTAAGAGTATGAACTACGCGGAAAAATACCGGGTCATCAAAAAGTCAGTATAAATTTGAAAACTTAATAAACCACGGAATAATGTAGATAGAGAGGTAAAAATTGACACACATGCTTGGAATGACATGGGGTTTTATTAGAACAAAAAAAAACAAAGTTCACAAAATGTCCGACAGATGGCGCTGGACAGCAAAACGTCAGTGACTGTGCATGACAATCGTGTATAAAAGGAGCTGTAATGAGAGAGAGAAACAGATGCGCCAGCAGTCGAAGCATGTTGACGTTACCTGAAAAGGCGCTTTTAGTGAAGCTGTATTATCAGAATGGGGAATTTGCTAGTTCAGCGTTACGATCCTATCGCCATAGGAGGGGATTCGAACGGGTTAAGGTCCGTTGACAAATGCAGCTGTGGCGAGAATGATTTCGAAGTTTGAAGCCCCAGTTTGCTTAGACGATAGACCCCGTAGTGGCTAACCGAGCACAAGGCGTAATGCTGCTGAGACAGTTCAGGAAGAAATGGAGACTGTAGCGGGTTCGTCTATGCACGGGGAAGTCTGCGGTCGTGCAGTCGCACGTCGCACCTGCGATCCATACACTAGTGTTTGGTTGGCACTGAGGCGTACCCTCCAATGCTATCTGTACAAAATCCATCGGCATCATGAACTGTTACCTGGCGATTTAGTGAAGCGGAGGGCATTTGCGGTGTGGGCGTTTCAAAAGATGGCAGAAGATGACGATCGGTTGAGTAACGTGTTGTGGACCGACGAAGCTCATTTCACGCTGTGAAGGTCTGTCAACGCCCACAACTGCAGAATTTGGGCTTCCGAAAATCCTAGAACTGTCGTGGAAACTCCATTGCACGACGAGAAAGTCACGGTATGGGTTGTCATTTACCACATCTGCCGCTATCGGGCCTTTTTCTTCGAGGAAATGCGTGATTCTGGTTTTGTAAGTGTTATCGTGACGGGTGAGAGGTACGCCGATATGTTACAGAATAGCATCATCCCCAGCCTGGCTGATAAACACCTGCTGGAACGTACGATGTTTATGCAGGATGGCGCTTCACCCCATATTGCTAGATGCGTTAAAGATCTTTTGCGTGCGTCATTTGGTGATGATCGTGTGCTCAGCCGCCACTTTCGTCATGCTTGGCCTCCCAAGTCCCCAGACCTCAAATGGCTCTGAGCACTATGGGACTTAACATCTATGGTCAGCAGTCCCCTAGAACTTAGAACTACTTAAACCTACCTAACCTAAGGACATCACACAACACCCAGTCATCACGAGGCAGAGAAAATCCCTGACCCCGCCGGGAATCGAACCCGGGAACCCGGGCGTGGGGACCGAGAACGCTATCGCACGACCCCCCAGATCTCAATCCGTGCGATTATTGGCTTTGGGGTTACCTGAAGTCGCAAGTGTGTCGTGATCGACCGACATCTCTAGGGATGCTGAAAGACAACATCCGACGCCAATGCCTCACCATAACTCCGAGCATGCTTTACAATGCTGTTCACAACATTATTCCTCGACTACAGCTATTGTTGAGGAATGATGGTGCACATATTGAACATTTCCTGTAAAGAACATCATCTTTGCTTTGTCTTACTTTGTTATGCTAATTATTGGTATTCTGATCAGATGAAGCGCCATCTGTCGGACATTTTTTGAACTTTTGTATTTTTTTAGTTCTAATAAAACCCCATGTCATTCTAAGATGTGTGGCAATTTGTACCTCTCTATCTACATTATTCCGTGATTTATTCAGTTTTCAAATTTATACTGACATTTGATCACGCAGTATTCACCCCTTTGCAAACTATCACTTTTCGTAAACCCGGTGTCGATATCTGAAGCCATGCATGACGTATTAGGGATGTATGTGTAACTTAAATAGCGTGCTGTAAGCAATCGGTGTGATACCGTGTTAAGGTACTGCATCACATTTCTAGGAACAGCATGTGTGCGTAATACGTTTGTTACGTATCCTATAAAATTTGTTATTTACTTGTTTGAGAACAGTTGAAATCTTTGCAGTAGATTACGTTATACGATCGCCATTTGCAGTTTCGTACAATGAAGCACATCTGCATAGCGTGCATGTAACGACGCTTAACTGTTTTATATGCACGTACCTGGTCCAGAGGGAGATTCATTGTCGCTAAAACAGCAGAATGTTTCCCTGAATTTCTGTGTCAGGATGTCACGTACGTGGCGTAGAATAATGGGTGCTTGAAGTTACCTTTACGGGCGATATTGCAAGCACGAAAAGACGTAAAGAAAACAGGTGGCGGACACTGGACGTTTAATCTCGCCGCTAGCCGCGTTTCGCCATGCTGTGCAGGAATTCTGGAGAGCGCACTCCCTCTTCTGGATAATAGCGTGAGTCGTAAACTCAGCCAGTGGCACATTACGACAGACGAGAGCATTCAGCGCAAGGCTGCATGAAACTGTATCCAGCCTCCGGTAGCCTTTCAGTATCGGAGAACTTATTGCGTGGCACTAAAGCGGTGTTCGTAAAGTTTACAGATACAGTCATTTTCTTTGCATTTATGTTTATCGCTTTCTTTCGCTCTCACTCTTTCTCTTCTCTCCCTCTCAGTCTCTACACACACACACACACACACACACACACACACACACACACAAGCGCGCGCTGACTTACGGTCCTTATCGGTGCTACACCTTACATCTTAACGTCAGAAGAGGTAAATCAATAAAATGAAAAAGTCTAGTTGGAAGCAAATTACGAAAAAAAATTCATTTTCCCTTTGTTAATGACATAGAAGGCTCTCTCGGACCCTGTATCAAGTTCCTGTCAGTGGTATGGGGCGAATTCAAAAAGTAAGTTACGTACGTCGCCAACAAGAAACCCCTTGAGTGTGAGGTCGCAAGTTCTATCTTTAATAGTAAGGCTCATTTGAAAGTGTTGTGTTAACAATTATGACAGGAAAAATATGAACTGCTAATGACTCGATCAAAGGATGACAGAAAACGAGTGTCCGGGAGGTGCACAAATCAACCTTCTATGGGATGTATGTATGCACTTCTCAAAATGGGCATGTCGACATTCAAGAAATGTGCAGAACAAACCAGTAACTTGCACCACGAATGAAACTGTCGCGCCACAGTGATCACAAAGATTCGCACCGTCAAAAACGAAGGCGAGCTCCTTATGAGTTACAAACCACACATGACGTTTAGCTACGTGCCAACTCGTAAAGCATGCCTCTAGAATTATATTAGTGCAGCAGGGTGATGAGAACTGATTGTGATGGCTTTATAACCGAATACGAGTCTGTCGTGGAGCCTATGGTGAAACTGGTTGTCCCTTAACGCGTAGCTGCTGATAGTGCAATAATGTGTTTTATACAAACAAAGATCCAGAGGCTGAAATTGTCCAGTGGTTTCAGTTGGTATGAATTGCAATGTCACACACTTTACAGGAGTGATAGTTTGCTCTAAAGGAGTATGATTTTTATACACAGACCAGAAATCAAGCAAAAGCAAGTTATTTTGACACCAGTTATTGGTCAAAACCAGTGCTCATACCATAGTTGTAGTTCTCTTACACGGATTTTTCGCACTCTTGCTCGCTGTGACGTAAATATTCTCTACTGCCCTTGCAAGGTCACGTGCGTGAGAAAGAATCACTGTGGACACAACTCCTCCAGCTTCTCGCAGCACAATAAACAACTTTGCAGCCGATTTACCATCCAGATTAACAGTTGGCATAACAATATACGAATGCGTTAAGGCATTGGTGTTAGTTGATCTTGATACAACTCACTTCGTATGTCCAGTTTCCAGGGTTCCTTTCATTTGCATTTCCTCCTCAAATCCCGATTAGCCGGGGTTGAAATCAAATTCCTTGCTGAACAATGGGATGAGATTGTTTCTCTGATCTGCAAATTTTTGGGCCGATTCTGCAGTTCTGTTCATCTCCAAGTTGATGATTTATTTGAAACTACGTTAACTTACGTCTTCAAATTTTGTACAACTGTTTGAAGTTATGCAACCATCCATTGATTCCGTTAATAGCGCTGTAATCTACGTCACCCCCAGTTTGATGTGCATAACGAAGCAGGTCATCATACATATCTTGTAAACTGTTTTGAGCTTCCTTAAAACGCGCAAACACCAGTTTTTGTAACAATTGCGCCTTGTCCTCCCTTTAACACTCGTAGTTTGTCTTGTGCACTACACGGTCATACTGCTACAGACCTATTCGAAATCTTGTTCATAACTGTGTTTTCTTTTACTATGCCGCGGATTACCGTTTATGTACGTAATTATGTTTATTCCCGCTTCTTGGAAAATGATTGTCCTTTACTACGTTTCGCTGGAGACGGGATTTGTGGCTCCCTCTCCGACAAGCACAGTGAACTACATGGCTTGACACCTGTTTCAATATCACTTGCACGTATCGTCATCGCTGTACTCCTCATGTGCATTGTCCACACAGCCTAGTATATACGACACCACAGATCCCATTGACTCGTCTTGTATACACGCAAATATTTCACCTGCCACTTCTATCTCTGTGAAATTCCTTGACTTCATTTCTGATGAAATGTCAACTTCAGTAACTGCTGTTGTGGATATAATGGAATGTTTGCTTTGTTTATCGTTACCATTACTCTGCTCCGTATCAGCACCACTAGCACTGTGGCACTGTTTTGAGTTACTCGTCGACTGAACAGTTCACCACGCTCCGTAGTCTCATGCTGTGCTCACCACTGGCTACCCCCAAATCTGCCCCCTGTTGCCATTAGCAGCCAATATTGTGGTTGCATGGCAGGCAATATGTGTAGCGTCGAATGCCTTAAACATCATTCGCCCTTTGCGACTCTCACTCAAGGGATTCCCCGCAAGACCAATGCGCAACTGGAGTGGCGCTTTGTCAGAAAACAACACATTTTCATGTTTTCCCGCAGGCGCAGTTACGCTGCGGTAGGATTAACAGGTGCATCACAGTGTGCAAATAAAACGATGTGGCGAATGAAAACGTTTTTCAAAGCTGAAGTAGGCGGGACAATGCGATTCTTGCGGACGAAACGTGTGTATTGGACACAGATTCAGTGCGAAATTCTGGCGGTATTTGGACAAAATTCAATGTCACACCCGGCCGTAGTGAAATGGTGCCCACATTTTGATCGGGGCCGCACAGACATGAATAACGTTTGTCGGAAAGGAAGGCCATCTTCGACACCGTCCAGACGAAAATGTCCAGACAGTCGACGAAGAACATCTGCAGAGGGGGAGGATTTTCCAACAGTGAGGAATTTCATACAGCCGTTCTCGAATAACACCGCGACTAGGGAACTAATTTCTGTCGGCAAGGTATGGAACGATCGGTAGAACGTTACGATCTATATTTGGAGAGACTTGGTGGCTATGTTGAAAAACAGTCTCACGTATCTGTGGCTCTTCGAAATGTAGTGCAGCATTCAATAAAAGCTGCTTGACCTTCCATAATAAAGTGTAAACATTGTTATCAAAGTCCCGTGTCATATGTAATTTGCATTTAATTAGACGTAAATGCTCTGAGGATGATAATACTGAAGCGTGGTACTACTCAATTCTTTAGAAAATCAAAAATTACAATCTCACCACAGTTATTTAAAGGAAGCCCGGGATCACTAGTGATGGACAAGCTTGTGATTGTTTTACAATTTTAATTTGACTCAAAACGGACTTTATTATAAACTTCAATTCTGACATTTGCTCTCTTACAAATCTTCACTTTAATTGAATTACATAAACACGAATAAGTATCATACTTTGCGTACGCAACCAAAATCATAGATAGTTGGCAAGGTGAAATAATCATTCATAAACAATCGTTCTTGTTTACCCATATCTCAAAAGACTAATAACACCATACATTTCCAACCCAAAGTTACACAGACACATAATACCACAACTTCATTAAAAAGAACACGAAGATCTTAAAGTTTAATAAATCTGAACTGCCCACGTAGAGGTCCACAGTGAAAGGTGCAAAGTGGGCCAACCAAGGTCGCAAAACCGGCACACAGGAAAAAAACAAGTTGCACATTCATTAAAGATACACAAATAATTAACATAAGCGTTAAATAAGAATGGCTAGTAATAACTCAACCAGTAAAATGACTTACAGAAACGCTAATATTAACAAAGTGGCCTCACTTCACTAACGGACAGAATGACTGAGAATGATTCCCAGATTGCACTTAACTTTAGAGAACTGCGTTAAGACCCACATCAGTATTTGGAAACAGCAACGCTTCGTCCGGCAGGCAATACGAGCGTTCACTCCCCACGGCTCGTGCTCATGATCACTAACAGGCGGTACGTATCTATATATAGTCCGATCGGCCCCACAATGAGCGGTCCTGACAAGAATCCATAACCGCACCGACGCCAGAAAACGAGCTGACTTAACAAATTGCCTGCAGAACAAATAGATTACAATGAAATCAAGGTCAAATCAAAGCCACACTGGAATATATAATAAGCAAGCCCCCAAATTCTTATGGAGCAATACTCCAACATTACCCGTCTCTCCAATAATTTAGCAGGAAACTTAGCGATCACTTCCATTTGCCTTAAGGCACTTTCACCATTAAATAAACATACCAAATCCTGATGCGACAAATGATTAAACCATTAACCCTACGGCTGCCGGGCGCGTATACAACCGCAATCAGTCCTAAAAAAAGTTAAAATTTTCATGAAAACCACTTAGAACACACGAGTGGCAAGGGCTAGCTGTGCACACCGAGAACCGTGCACATTTTTTTACCAAATCCTCAAATCTCTATGTCTTTAGCCCGTAAGGCAATTACACCACGTGAGTTACGCATGCGCAAAAGCTCCTTAAAACGTGCACAACTGAAGGTGTGCTCGTGACCCTGTTCCCAAGTTTCACAGAGTCTAGAGGGACAGCAGCACAGTAGATTTAAGTGTCGCATCTTTCAGATTGCAGCATTTATGTTAATCACAGCATTCAAAGAAAAATAACCAATAAATTTGCAAGGTGTCGAAAGTTAAGGTGTTTTCATGTCCTTGTGCTCTAACACAGCAGCCGCCAGTGTATATACCTAATATCCCACTCTTTAGCAACCTTGAAAATTTTCTTGACACGTTCATCCGAGTGGCAGAAATTCAAGGTTACCCTGCTTCCACATGTAAAATCCGCTGTGAGGCGACAACACAGTTTATACTGACATAGCACAGAGAAGTATGCTGTCAAGTGTGTCTGTTATCATCAGGAGGGTTCTGGAAACCCCATTTGTAATACTGGAGCACATGCAGAATTTTTGTGCACGCAAAATCTGGTCTGACGTGTAAAATTATGCGTGCGCTATTTCAGTTTCATATAAGTAAACTATCAAAATTTTACTGACACAGAAAGTTCTTTTCATGTGAGTGACATGCTCTGCTGTGGCAGGGAAAAGAAGGGAACCAGCGGGAAAATATTCCTATCTAAACGCAAAATATGCGAATATGCTTCTCTTAAAAATACCCTAATTGAAAATGGGGTACCAGCTGCCTCTTCCTACTTTCCTTTACACCTTTAAAAGTTTTCACAAAAATTTTGGCGTATGAACTTATTCGCACTTTTTCAAAATGGTTCAAATGGTTCTGAGCACTATGGGACTTAACATCTGAGGTCATCAGTCCCCTAGAATTTAGAACTAATTAAACCTAACTAACCTAAGGACATCACACACATTCATGCCCGAGGCAGGATTCGAACCTGCGCCGTAGCAGTCGCGTGGTTCCGGACTGAAGCGTCTAGAACCGCTCGGCCACCACGGCCGGCGCACTTTTTCATGCTAAAAAAAAAGTGACAGTGAGAAAGAGAGGCAAAAGTAATAAACATTAGAAGATAGTAGACAGTGGTTATTATAGAGAGAGCGGAGGAGACAGTTGCAGTGTGAGAGAATGAGGGGGCACAGTGGCATTGCTACACGGTTGGCAGTGACCGACCAGTGCTAGGAAAAGAGTAGAGGAGATAGTGCCAGTGGGACAGGAATAAAGACAAGGAGAATGTGGATGATGGTGATCGCAAGTGATAACGAGAGACAGAGTATGACAGTGCCAACGGGGAAGAGCGAGATAGTGCGAAGAGACATCAGCAGTGGGAAGCAATGAATGATGTGGTAGCAGTACAAGAGAGCACGAGGGAGATAGTGTTAGTGACAGGAGATAGTAGTAGTAGCATAGAACGAAGGAGGCTGTGGCTGTGAGATAGGTGCCAGTGGCAGTTAGACACAGAGGGAAAAAGGCAGTGAGTTAGGCTAATGTGTGTGTGTGTGTGTGTGTGTGAGGATAGGCAAGTGGGTGTGGATGCGTATGAGTGAGTTACAGGGATGGAGTAATTGGTGTGAGCGGGTGACAGGGGAGCCCATGAGTATGAGAGATGAGTTGCGTGTTAAATAGAATGTGTTCGCATGCCGAAGTTTTTGATAAAAATTTTAAAGTGCTGAGGAAGGTAGAACGTGGAATCTTGTACCCCATTTTTTAGTAGTAGTCTCTTAATAAGCATATTCGCCTTTTTGTGTTCCGATAGCAGCACTTTTCCGCTGGTCATGTATTCTTCCTGCTATACTGTATACGCACAATAAGTAAAATTTCGAAAATTGCAGTCCTTGGTACTAAAATTTAGATGATCAGCTGTATGTGGAGCGTGTTTGTGCGTTGCATTCTGCACAGTTCCCGTCTAACAGAGGCGCAGTATGGGTTGCATATGCGGTAGGGAGCCACTGTCTCGGCGACGTCGAGTAGCGTGTTGGCCTTCCCTGGCGACTGAAGAAGATGCCTGGCTGTGTCGGGCGCACTGAGCGAGCGTGCGCGGTGAAAGTGCGCGGCGACATTTCTCGCATACAATGGCTGCCTCTGCGGGCCAAGGTCGACCGCGTGGGACGCACGCCTGGCCCCCAACGGCGTTTCGTCCGTCCCACTGGGAGCGCCTTACTGGAGTTACGATTAGTCATTAAGGGGTTTAGGACGTCAAACGGGCCGACTTGGAGCAGGAGAGGCACCAGAGGACAACTGTCCATACTTTTACAAATAAATTCATAAAACTTTGTCACCATGACCAGGAAGGATTCAGGATTCACACTCATAACAGTGGAAGTTCAAACACATAACAGAATATATATATTGCTTGTGAAATTCAGCATTTCTTCACTTACTATTGGCTGCATTTATTGCTATAGGTACACTTTTCTTCATAAGTAAGAGAGATCGTTCGATGAATTTTGTGCAGCATACAAACCATATTTACATGTGTATGGCACTCTAGAATTTTCCAAATCTATTAAAAACTATGGTAAAAATTGAGGTAATTAACTATAATAGTTGAGTTTTTTCTAAACATGAAGTTTAAAATGCAACAGCTCAATCATTTTTCATAAATTAAATAAATTCTAGAGTTTCATATACCTGGATTATGGTTTGTGTGCTGAGCAAAATTCATTGAAGAATCTCTCTTACTTACGAAGAAAAGTGTACCTATAGCAACAAATGCAGCCAGTAGTAAATGAAAAAATGATGAAATTTCACATGTAAAAAAAATATTTTGTTATGTTTTTGAACTTCCAATACTATGAGTGTGAATCCTGAATCCCTGCTGGTCATGCCGACAAAGTTTTACGAATTTATTTGTAAAAGTGTAGACAGTGAGAATTAAAATGTCTTGTGGTGCCTGTTTTGCTCCAAGTCGGGTCGCTTGACGTCTTACCCCCCTGAAGGGCTGCCTCGTCTATAACACGAATTGCAGGACATGTAGGGGAAATATGCCGTACTTGCGTGTTTATGCGGGGGTTGCAATCGAAGATCTGAGAGCCCGCCAAATTAGTGTAGAGTTAGAGAGCGGAGCAATCACAAGACGTTTCTGTCCATAGAAAATGTTTCTCATGTGCATGGTATCAGTAAGGTTCATCTCTCATCAACCTGATACATGATGGCCGACCCGCTACCGAAATAAACCGGTCCAGGAGATAGTGTCACCTGGCGAGGAGTGATTACTAGTCAGACGTATGTAGTATCAGTAAGTAGTACCCGTGTGTAGAATGGGAAAGGCGCGCATTCTGTGTGTCTGACCGAGAGCAGATTATAATGGCACTGAGTCTCGGTATGAGCATTTCGGAAACAGCACGACTTGTCGCGTGTTCGAGGTTTGCTGTGGTGAGTGTCACGGCGAAACCATGGTGAAACCGCGTCCAGACGTCGTGGGGTTGGATGTCGTGTGAACTGTGGCGGAAGTAACATTAGACTTTAATGGTGGACAGAGTACAGGTGAGTGTGAACACAAAGTGCACCGAACACTCCTATCGATGGACCTCCCCAACCGACGATCTATGCATGTGCCAGTGTTAACACCATCGGCAACTGCGACTGAAATGGGCACATGACCATCGGCACTGGACGTTAACATAATGGCAGAGCGTTCAATGCTCTGACGAATCATGCCGGATGGGAGAGCGCGAATCTGTGGACTTCCGGGAGAACAGTTATTTGACATCTATACTGTTGGCGGCGGCTCCATTATGCTCTGGCGAACATTCACATGGGCATCCGTGGATCCAGTGGAGCTCGTACAAGGCACCATGTCGGCCAAGGAATATCGTAGACTGGCTGCAGACTACGTTCACCATTTCATGACGATAATGTTTTCCGACAGCAATGGCATTTTTCAACAACATAATGCGCCGTGTAACGAGGCCAGGAGTGTGATGGAATCGTTCGAGGAGCACAGTGGCGAGTTCCAGTTGATGTGCTGGCCCCCCAGTTCGCCAGATCTGCTTTATATGACTTGTGTGTGCAGGTGTGGTGCCAACTCTCTCCAGCGACCTATCAGGGTCTCACTGCTTTCGTGCCATGACGCGTTGACACTATTATCCATCCCAAAGATAGACATAATGTTCCATCTGATCAATGTATAACTACTGGCTGATCATTGTATAATTAGAAGATGTAGGAGGGTCACGCCAAAAGCAGTGCACAACGTTTTTCAAAAATCCAAGTTTTGTTCTACATATTTGCGATTCACGGAGGTCGTAGGAACATAATTCCTGCTTGTATTCAAATTTAATTGTACTTGTTTCCGCAACGCGCTGTCGTAGCACTGCTTCAAGATTGCTACTTCGCTTGATATTCGTCTGACGTGTTGTGACGACGAGACAGTGAAACACATTCACAAGATATTGAAGAAAGTATGAAGATGACGCTGTTGTTAGCAGTACAGCATGTGTCCGGGCGAACGGGTTATGTGGTGAAAGTGGGCACGCCAAGACTCGGGCGCAGCTCTGCACAGACTCCCGACAGTGCGCAGCCTATACACAATTTTGGATGGCCAAAGAATAACAGTGAACAAACTGTCAACACAGAATAACGGTGAACGAACTGTCAACCCAGAATAACAGTGAACAAACTGTCAACTCGATTGGGAGTGGTAGAAGCAAGTTTGCTGAAGCAGTTGAAACTGAAAAAGGTTTGCCCCTGGTGGGTTCCGAAAATGTTGACGAATGCCAAAGACAAAACACGGACGACACTGTGCAGCGTACTTTTGGAACAGTACAAGAATTCTGGAGATGACTTCATTGCTTGAATTGTGAAGGGAGATGGAACCTGATAGGATGACTCTGAAGCTGAGACGAAAGGCGAACGATGGAATAGCTTATAGCAAACTTTCCAAAAAAGAAGAAATACAAAACCGCATTTTCAGTTGGAGAAGTGACGACTACTTTGCTTTTTGGTTCATAAGGAATGTTGCCTGTGGACATGCCACACGGAAACGCCCTCAGTTCTGACATGCATGGTGGCAACACTTAAAAAGCTCCGTGCTGGAATGTGTCGCGTTCGACGTCGGCAAAAACACGATGTTTTGCTGTTGCGTGATAACGCCTGGCCACATGTCACGCTGAAAACCACCAACGAGATTACAAAGCTTGCATGGATAACACTGACGCAACTACCATTCAGCTCTGGTCTGGTATCGTGTGATTACCACCTCTTCAGCAAACTGAAGGAATACCTCCACAGAACGAAATCTGAAGATGATGTCTCCCTTGTGAAGGCTGCTAAACCGTTACTGAAACATGCAAAAACGGCTTTCCGAGTCATATAATTCATTTCATACTACCAAAATTCCGTTTAGCATTCTTTTAAAAATCTCAGCTGTTTTGCCAGTTGGGGTGCCACACATTTAACTTGGTTCACCGGCAATTGACGTGAGAGAGCGCGAAGATTGTAAGATGGTCTGCATGATAGTGTCAGATAAAAAAATTGTTCAAAATATTATGTTTCGCGTCATTTTGTGTTGCAGGCTCGAGCCTAGATCAGCTATGCGTAAATGTAGCCCTCCCTGGAAAGCATTCATAGCTAATATTTCTGATTAACTAGAACCCTTTCCCGTTTCGTTTACCAGTTAAAAATGGACCATACAGCTATCGAACAGAGCCGCGTCTGACACTGTTCTATTGTCTATACCAGGGTTTCTCAAACTGTATTCCACGGGACACTGTTGTTCCATGGTAAGCGAATAAGTGCTCCGCGAAGAACTATTAATAACTTTTCTGTGTTTTTAGTTATGATTTATAATTGAAGTAATCACAGAATAAACAAATTTTGTGATCAATTTAAAATCTTCTGGGTTATAAGGCCGCGTTATATTTTCTCTAAAATAATCGACATTTCGACCCCTCTGCTGGGAATTCCCTCAGGATCTTTTCGGTGTCCACTACTGCTAGAACACTGTCAGAGACCAGTGTTGCGTTCTCTTATAAAGGGGAGTTGTCCGGCGTTTGTGCTGGAGAAGTGGTAGTATTGATTAAAATTATGTTTTCTCGCTTCCCTCCTCCCATAAAATAACGAAATCAAAAAAAGTTCATCTCTTACTAAATTTTCACTCTTCATGCAGTCAAATTACTGCACCAAGCGTGACGTTTTAATTTATTACTTTTTTACTAACATCGGTATAGACATTAGATTTTCAAGACAGTGTCTACCTGTACACTGAAGGTACTTGGCAAATTATATCACAGTACGGCACATAGTTTAAGAAAGATTATGTTTTATACATGGGAGTTTGATTCTTTCAAGCACCTTGGCCCGAGGTTACTGGGTATAATTATTTCACGCGAGCACTGCCCCAAGGCAAGAGCTTTTGCTGCGGTGGGGCGGCTGACTCGAGATCCAAATATGATTGTAAACTCTAAGACCTCAGCTTCTCATCCATCTCGCGAATACCAGAGATGTTAGTATTACGGCAAGGCCCCAAGGCAAACGATATATCGGCCCACGAGAAGTAAACATCGTGGGCGAGCTGAGCCGGTAGTGATTTCTGATCGTGCTGTGTGTAATTTTATCGTTAGGACCGCTCCACGGGTAGGAACCTCAATCAGAAAAGCGCGTGCTGCCTCTAAGAGGCACCAGATAAGGGCGGCAATTTCTGCTTTGATCTTGGATAATCTGTCTTGTTTACGGAGCCAGAAGTCCAGCCAAGGTACGCACGTCTCTCTTACTTTTTTTCTCGGTTTGTCTGTGGTTGAAGTGGCCGTCAGGTGCATGCCCCCGGCAGTAGATGGACGGATCCACAATGTTCACGTAATACTGAACATCTGAAATAACACTTATTTTTATTTTCAGGTAATAAATCTAAAATGAATCTGTTGTATCCCCTCTACCTCATGTGAATATTTGAAATTTTGTGCTGTTTATCGTACTCTGAAACGTCTGCGTGAGAAGAATGATACAACATCACAATATACGTCTTTACCATGTTAGCATTTCTTAAAACCATTATGTACGGTGTACTGGGTAATCGAAATCACATTTTGTTCGATAAGTACATTTAATTATCTATCACTTCGACAAGTAAGATTCATGTCTGCACACATGGCACACGTTGAAATCCTCACATCATAGTACTCTACATTGCCGCTAGAGGAGCTAAAACAAAATGATATGCGCTGTCGGTTAGCATCTTTTTACGCCTACTGTTGCGACTTACACCGTGTTACACTGCTGCGACAGGTACACCTTTCCTTGTAGGCACCCTGGCGATTCCGCGTTGATACATCCATGAATCTGTCACCGTAATACGGGGTGCGAGCATGGGCGCATCCAAACACGATATCTCTTTTGTGCCATTCTGTCACACTTCCACGTCGACACTTCGACCCATACTACTGCACTGATTGCTTACTAGCGACTGGCACTGACACGCACCACTTGATTATCATGACATATCAATGGTGTGGAGGCACGTGATCACCTGGTACCACTTCCAGTCCATCTGCAGCGGTCCGTAGGAACCAGTGTGTGCATAAGGGAGTGACTAACGCAGTCTAAGCGAAAATCAACACACCAGAAGGAATTATTGAATGGGACGGCAATCGGTAGATACGGTATATATGAACACACAAACAAATGATTCCAATATCAGAAAAACTGTATGATTTATCCCAGAGAAAGCGCTTCACAAATTTAGGAAGTCTGTAATCCGTTGGTCCACCTCTGGCACTTATGCGTGCACTTATCCGGCTTGACACTGATTGACAGAGTTGTTAGATGGCCTCCTGAGGGATATCGTGTCAATTTCTGTCCAATTGGTGCGTTAGATCGTCAAAATCCAAAGATGGTTGGAGGACGCTGCCGGTAATGCTCCAAACTTTCCCAAGTGGGGAGAGATCCGGCGACCTTGCTGGCCATGCCAGTGTTTGGGAAGCTCACCATCGGAGCTCATTTCGAAGCAGGACTCATCACTGAAGGCAGTCTACTCCAGTCAATGAGATTTCAGGCCGAGGTCGTGTCTGGAGACGCCCCAGACAGTGGCGGAATACCTACTTGTATTGATGGTCTGGAATGCCCCCTGACACACCGGTGCGTCGACAATACTCTACGCCCCGTTCTGTTGCCTTTCGCGTTAAACCAACCGGACTATCTTTTCAGCAAGATAATGCCCTCCCGCACACACACGGTGAGAGTTTCTACAGCTTGTCTTCGTGCTTACGAAACCCTATGTTGATGAAGTCGCTGGATTTCTGTCCAATTTAAAACGTTTGGAGCATTATGGACAGGGCCGTCCCATCAGCTTGGGACAGAATCAATTGGACAGAATTTGGCACGATATCCGTCAGGAAGACATCCAGCACCTCCATCAATCAGTGCCAAGCCGAATAATTGCTTCCATTAGGGCCAGAGATGCACCAACACGTTATTGACAGCTCATTCAATTGAAATTGTAATCATTTCTTTGTCTGTACATGTACATCACATCTACCAATTTCCGTCCCATTCGAGTAATTCCTTCACGGCGCGTGGTTTTTTTTCTTTTTTTTTTCTTTTACATGTAGAGTGTATTTTGTCCTATGGGCTTACTACACCGCCAATGTTCGACATCAGTGTGCAATAACCATTCACAGACGGCAGTGACAGCACTAGGAGTGGAGGATATATGAAGTGTTTTGCGGGAGACGCGGGGAACAGTAACGTCGTTGCCGTAATGCGGAAATGAGTGATGTACCTGACGCCTGAAATGGGGCATTTCCGAAACGGCTAGGTTTGTAAACTGTTCGCGTGCCGCCGCGGTTATATAGAACACCGTACAAAGGAGAATGGCGCTACCCAAAACCGGCGCCGACTGTGGTATAGAACGGGCCGTGGATGACAGCGGTGAACGGCTGCTCCGGAGATGTGTAAGCGCGAATAAACGTGCAACTGTTGAGCAACTGACCAGATTAACCAACGATCGTCTAGCGAACGTTGCTGCATATAGTCCTCCGCAGCAGGCGCCTGGTTCATGCAGTCATACTAACAGTGACGACGGCTGGAATTTTCAAGCCAGCACCGCAACTGGACGTCATCGAGTGGCAGCAGGTGGCCTTTCCAGGTGAGTCACGTTTTATGCTCCATCGGACAGCTGGCCGTTGACGTGCACTGCGTGAAACGTAACACACTGCAACAATCGCCGGAAGTGTCCAACTCGAAGGAGGGAGCGTTATGATGTATTGAACGTTTTCGTGGCATTCCCTGGACGATCTCGTCGTTCTGGAAGGCACAGTGGACCAACACAAGTATGCATTTATCTTTGTGGACCGTGAAACGTGTCACACAATTCGTAGTGTACGTATTTGGTCCGAAGAATACCAGAAGCCGGCCGCGGTGGTCTCGCTGTTCTAGGCGCTCAGTCCGGAACCGCGCGACCGCTACGGTCGCAGGTTCGAATCCTGCCTCGGGCATGGATGTGTGTGATATCCTAAGGTTTGTTATGTTTAAGTAGTTCTAAGTTCTAGGGGACTTATGACCACAGATGTTAAGTCCCATAGTGCTCAGAGCCATTTGAACCATTTTTTGAATACCAGAACGTGTTTACCATACTCCCTTGGCCACCAAACCCCCTGGATTTAATCCCAATCGAGAATCTGTAGGACTACCTATGGATTCTTAACCGAGAAGTCCAGCTCAGCTATGACATTGGAGTCAGTGTGGCTCCACGTACCTCTCACTATCTTCGTGAATCTCATTCGCTCTCTGGCTGCACATCTCGCAGCGTTCCATGCAGCAAAGGTTGTTATTCAGGCTTTTGACAGTTGGTCACATTAATGTGACTAGACAGTGCATTTTGTCCTGTTTGTTTACTTTGACTTCTCGATAGAGGTCTGTAAATCGTCTTTAGCTGGTTGGCCACACAGCTGGATGAATTAACGAGTGTTGCCTTTTCTGACAATTCCGAGATAACATCTTCCCCTTCTTCCTCGCCTTTTCCCGCTTTATCACGGGGTCGGCATTGTTATACGGATTTTGGCAATGTTGATGACAGTTGTTGGCCAGATGCTGCCCACCCCTGGGGCGCAATTTCTGTAGCACGTCCGTCTAAGTCCAGCGTGCTACTGTGAGAACGTTTACTAAATGTTTGCGTAGCGTGAATCTGAGGTTAGACGTGAACACCAGCCCGGTATTCGCCTATTTGGATGTGAGAAACCGCCTAAAACGCTCATCCAGTTTCACTGGCTCACCAGTCCCCGTTGTTAATCCACGAGGCCGATTCGATCCTGGGCAGGCTAATCTTCCCGAATTCCGGTAGCGGCAGTTTATTGCGCGAGGCTATCCTGGCGGTTGCAAGGTAGTCAGTGTGTATTCCTTTATTCTTGCATCTCAGTCATCTACAGTCGGGTCCTTTCATTTGCCGTCGCCATTCCAAAATGAGTGGGGATTTGCCTAAATCTCATTTAAATTGAGCGGGGTGCGGCAATGAGAATCTCACTCAACATTGGAATTCAGAGAATATATTAATGGCATTTTCTGTAATAAAATTAATGCCGAGCGCAGGCAATATTAAAGTGTCTGTCAGTCTTCGTGACCTCTCGGAACTGAACTGAACTTGAATGCTTTACACGTGTGTGTGGCGCGGATTCCGCAGTTTGATACGATTTCATTCGAGGAGTTCCCTACCGCGTCGCCGAAATGGATGCATGGCAGTCAGTCATAATATTTTGCAATGCATATAAGGCCGGTGTTACTGCGTACAGATGAAATTACATCCGAACTTTCACAGTGCGTATGCTAGGAAGCATGCCGACAAGTTGAAACACAAATGAGAGAAAGTTAATCGTTGGTGGAAGAAAGCCGAGCTGCAGTTCATAGACAAGAATTCTCTTAGTGACCGTATAAAGCAATATTGAAATACTACGTAGTTATACGGTTCAAAGGAAGGTAAAAGCAATGTTGTCTTTCATGTGCAAAGTAAGTTTTTTTCCCCCAAACAGTGCTCGTAGTGAGCATTACGTGGTTAGATGCGCCGTTACACGACACTTTCTGGCAAAAGTGCATTATTTTCCACTGGAGAACTATTGCGGTTTTCACAAATTGTCTTTCATGACATGTGGAAGAAACCGCTACGTGTGCCGCTAATACGCAACATTTAACGTATATAATATATCAATAAAAGGTCAATGTTGTTTACGTCAAAACGGTGAATACTTTTTTCGTGGTGGCTTTTCGTCCGTCAGCCTTGTTTGTCCGTGTGAATACTAGTCAGGGCTGGCACGTTTAAAGTAAAGCGTTTTTCATCATGTGTTAAAACACTGTTTAATGCACCTACTACGTAAAACAAGTTTTTATTATATCGTATTAAACAATATTTAAAATAAATAAAAAATCATTTTCACGTATTATTACCCGACTACGTGTTAAATCTCATGTGATAGGGAAGGGGTTGGACCACATCTCACCAAGGGAGCAGGAAGGGGCTCCAAATTGTAAAAAAAAAAAGTCACGTAATTAATGGACGTCCCCTTATCAAGGATACAGTTAATTAGCAACCGACCGACATGTCATACTGCGTCAGTGGCATTACTGGATGCGGTACGGAGGGGCGTGGGGTCAACAGACAGCTCTCCCGACGATTGTCAAATTTCGTGGGCTGGAGCCACTACTACATGACCAGGTAGCTCCCCAGTTGGCATCGCGAGGTTAAGTACAACCAAATTGTGCTGACATCCTGAGGCAGCACTTAGTTTTATTGCTAGAGGGCGAAGCACTGGACGTATGTGGGTCAACGCCTGCTGCGAGTTGCCGACAAGATGTCAGTCGCTACCCATAAATGGCAAGGCCAACGAGACCACGGCGTTTCTTTCCCCCCAAGCAGCGCCCGTAGTGAGCATTATGTGGTTAGATGCGCCGTTACACGACAATTTCTGGATAAAGTGCATTATTTTCCACTGGAGAACTATTGCGGTTTTTACAAGTTGTCTTTCACGGCATGTGGAAGTAACCGCTACGTGTGCCACAATAAGCAACACTCGATATTCCCAATGGTGAGCGGCACACTGCCGTTACTCCTGCCATTATTATAGGTAAAAGGCTTTAAGCTAAACTTGTTCCACTTGTTTCTCTCTTGACAGTCGCAGAAAGTATAATTTGGAAATTAATTAAATGCACTGAAATGAACTGAATGGATGAAATCAGTGTAAATGGCAGTGAAAAAAATGGTTCAAATGGCTCTGACCACTATGGCACTTACCATCTGAGGTCATCAGTCCCCTAGAACTTAGAACTACTTAAACCAGCTAACCTAAGGACATCACACACATCCATGCCCGAGACAGTATTCGAACCTGTGACCGTATCGGCCGCGCGGTTCCAGACTGAAGCGCCTAGAACCGCTCGGTCACAGCGGCGGGCACTGACAGAGACACAAAATGTTATCAGTAGAGGCGATCTGCACGTGCATCAAGGGCGCTTCAGCTACGGGGGATGGGGGGGGGAAGGGAAATCGGCGAAGAATGGTAATCGATCATTTGCAGTGAAAACTGCTCTCATGTTAAGTCCATGTTCAATGAATACAAACCGAGCGAGGTGGCGCAGTGGTTAGCACACTGGACTCGCATATGGGAGGACGACGGTTCAATCCCGTCTCCGGCCATCCTGATTTAGGTTTTCCGTGGTTTCCCTAAATCATTTCAGGCAAATGCCGGGATGGTTCCTTTGAGAGGGCACGGCCGATTTCCTTCCCAATCCTTCCCTAACCCGAGCTAGCGCTCTGTCTCTAATGCCCTCGTTGTCGACGGGACGTTAAACACTAACCACCACCACCAATGAACATTATTTCTTAATGTTAATATTTTGATTTTTTCAGTTTATTCACTATTTGCATATTGGAAATCAGCGTTTGGCGTCATTGGCCGGGAGGCCCCTTACTGGGCAGATCCGGTTGCCTTGGTGCAGGTCTTATTACATTCGGCGACCTGCGCTCCGGATGGGGATGAAATGATGATGAAGACAACGCAGCCAGGCCTTGAGCGGAGAAAATCCCCGACCGAACCGGAAATCAAACCTTGACCAGTAGGGCGGCAGTCCGTCTCGCTCACCACTCAGCTGTCGGGGCGTACCCCATTTACATACAAACACCGTGTGTCAGGAGAGTCAACATTTCTTTTGGTGAGCATGCTATTAGAAGCAATATTTTTGTCTGCTATAATGTAAATCCACATGTACATCATTACTCTGAAAATCTCAATTAAGTGCCTGGCAGAGGGTTCATCGAACCATCTTCAAGCGACGCTGTTTTAGCTACATGAATGTGGCCACTTGTCAAAAGCCTGAATAACCAGCTTCCGCTGCGAGACGAGCAGGAAGAGAGTGACGTACTGGAAGGTATCGACAGGGATGTGGAGTAATGCCGACTCCAGTGCAGCGAACAGCTGCGCCAGACTTCCCTGTTGAGGATCCATGCCTAATCAGTTCGATCGAGGTGATCCCAAAGATTCTTCCTTTGGTTTAAATCCGGGGAGGTGCACAGGTGAGTACGGCAAACTCATCCTGATGCTCTTCGAATCACTTACGTACAATGCGAGCTGTGACACCCTGCGTTATCATGCTGGTAGATGCCATCATGCCGAGGAAAAACAAGGTGCATATAGGAGTGTACAAGGTCCCCAAAGACAGAGGCATCCATTGTGCCTTCCAGAATGACTAGATCAGCCAGGAAATGCCACGAGAACATTCTCTCCTCCGGCCTGGACCATTCCAGCGATTGTTGACGGGTGTTTGCTTTCAGTTCGGTGGAGCTTGAAACATGATTCATCTGAGAAGTCTACCTGTCGCCACACAGTGAACGTCCATTTGCGGTATTATCGTGCAAATTCCAGCCTTCGTCCCGATGAACAACAGTCAGCATGGGTGCGTGAACCATGCTAGCTGCAGGGGCCCACACGCAGCAGCGTTCGCTGAACAGTTGAGGATACACTGCTGGTAGCTCCTTGGTTCATCAGGGTGGGCAGTTGCTCAAGAGCTGCACGTGTATTCGGTCATACACATCTCCGCAGCCGTCTTTCACCCCTGCCACCAATGGCTGCGTCACTTATAAAAGGTTATTATTCTCGCATAGTACCATCGACGGAAAGCTGTCTGATACCAGATGTTCACAGCAGTGAAGTTCTAAATTCAGATCGGAAAGTACAGCAAAGATAGATGGAAGACCGAGTGTAGAGACGTGTTTATAGCCGAAAAAATTGCAATAATATTTAGTTATGTTAGTACAGATTTCAAATTCGAAATAATTTAGGTTCGAATAAGTGTTACACGTTGAACAAACATTGTAACCGAGTGCTGTTATACGCGTCCTGCCTCAGGGCAGTAGTGACGGAACATTTGAGCGAAAATTTGGAGAATATTTCGTGTGAATGTACTTGCCATGCGTAGCATTAGGACTGGTCCGGGTAATATGTCTGATCTGAAAATTATCTTTCGAATTTATACGGAGAACCTCCATGAGAATAACCCCGTAAATCTTCTGGCCACCGACAGACCTGTGATTTTCGACTCAATTAACGCAGAACACTGCATCAGTGATCATTAGGCCACTGGATACAGCTATAAATCCATACATCCCTACATATTATAGTCGTAGATGAGTGTACATTGGGGTGACAAACGTCATGCAATAGGAATATGCACATACACAGATGGCGGTACTTTCGATTACACAAGGTATAAAAGGGCAATGCATTGGCAGAGCCGTCATTTGTACTCAGTAGATTCATCTGAAAAAGTTGCCGACGTGATTACCTCCGCACGACGGGAATTACAATACTCTGAACACGGAGAGTTAGTTGGAGCTAGGCGCATGGGACATTCTGTTTCGGAAATCGTCAGGGAATTCAGTATTCGAGATCAGTGTCACTTAACGACCAATAGCAGTGGCATTTGGGTAGAGTTGTCGGTGCTAACAGACAAGCAACAACGCCTAAGAACTTATCCGTTTGGACAGTGCGGCGAAACGTGAAAAGTTAATGGGCTATGGAATGCGACGAACGACACTAGTGTCTTCGGTAACAGCGCGACATCACCTGCAGCGGTTCTCTTGGGCTCGTGCCGATATCGGTTGGACCATGGACGGCTGGACAGCCGTGGCACGTTTAGATGAGTCCCGATTTCAGTTGGTAATAGCTGAGGGTAGTGTTCGACTGTGGCGCAGACCCCACGAAGCCGTCGGCAAGGCACTGCGCAAGCTGGTAAGGGCACCGTAATGGTGTGAGCTGTTTACATGGAATAGAAATGGTCCTCTACTCAAAGTGAACCGATAATTGACTGGAAATGGTTGTTCGTCTATTTGGAGACCATTTGCAGCCAGTCATAGACTTCATGTCCCCAAAAATGGAATTTTTATGGATGACTATTCACCATGTCAGCGGGCCACAATTGTTCTCGACTGCTCCGAAAAACATTCTGAACAATTCGAGCGAATGATTTGGCTACCCAGATCGCCCCACATGAATCCCATCTAATATTTATGGGATGTAATCGAGAGGTCATTTTGTGCACAAAATCGTTCACCGGCAGCTTAGCTCAATATTCCTGAAGACGACTTCCAACGACTTGGTGAGTCCATGCCACGTCGAGGTGCTGCAGTGCGCCGCGCAAAATAGATCCGACACGATATTAGGAAGTATTCCAGGACTTACGTCACCTCAGTATATGTTCCACATCTCCTCTTAAACCATTGGAGCAATATCGACCAAATTTGCTACACATATGACTGACAGCCTTGAAAGAATAGCTGAGGAGGTAAGTGCCAGTTACCAATGAGAGGAGTGGAGGTAGGGGTGAAAAGCAAGTATAGCATATGACGCGCGCATACCCGACCATGATTTATCCAATATTTGAGAATGAGAGCACTATATGACTTTCAGCAAATTTCAAGTCTTTAAGTAACTTTTGCTCACTGACAACCCCCACAGAATTACGAAAGGAAAAAGTTTGTAGCATTTTACCTTTTCGCTGTTCGTACAGTAAAAACGCCGTATCAGACGTGACGTTTTAATTTATTACTTTTTTAATGCTAAATGTATCCGTGACACATCGCATCGTGGGACTTGATATGCGCTGTATGGTTTGGTTTAGCGGCGAAGCCCACTTTCAATTGGAGAAGTTCGTCAGTAACCAAAATTGGCGCCTTGGAGGACTGAGGATCCGCATTTCGCGATCGAGAAGTCTCTTCGCTCTCAACGAGTGACTGTGTGGTGTGCAATGTGCAGACACGGAATAATAGGTGCGATATTCCTTGATGGTACGGTGACTACCGAACGGTACGTGGAGGTTGTGGAAGGCGATTTCATCTCTATTATCCAAAGCGACACTGATTTCGACAAGATGTGGTTCATGCAAGACCGAGCTCGACGCCATCGAAGCAGGAGAGTGATGTCATGGAGGATCACTTTGGGGACCGCATTGTGGCTCTGGGGTACCCAGAGGTCACATGCATGGGTCTCGATTGGCCACCATATTCCCCGGATCTGAACACATGCGGCTCCTTATTGTGGGGCTATATTAAAGACAAGATCTACAGTAATAACCCCAGAACCATTGCTGAGCTAAAAGCACCATTGAGGAGGTCATCAACAGCATCGATTTTCCGACACCTCAGCGGGTCTTGCAGCATTTCGCTGTTCATCTGCGCCACATCATCGCCAGTGATGGCAGGCATATCGAGAACATGTTATAACCTAAATCCGAATATCTGTACTGCCGTTTGCACGTTGAATAAGGTGTGTGCACGCCGTAGTTTATAACTAATTTACTTTTTTCCCATATAGTTCAATAATTGTCAGCCTGTATAAATGAAATGTATGTGACATATGTGTGGAAAACTATGGGTAATAAGGTGCTCCTAATTCCGTGGATATATTTCAACCAATCTTGGCACACACACTACTTAGTATCTGGAAAGAAATACTGTTGGTGTAAGAAACAGCAAACTCCTATTGGGGTAGGGAAAGTTTGGAGGAGGAGATGCACAATGGTAAAGGGGACGTGTAGATGGGCACAGAGAGGGAAGGGGAAATGGACGGGACGGGAAGAGGAGGAGAGGCGCAGAGGTAGGTGCAGGAGGAGATGGGTGGAGAAAGGAAAGAGGAGGAGACTGAGGGGGAGAGAGGGATTAGGAAGGGATGGACGGAGAGGGGGGGAAGAGGAGATGGGCAGAGGAAGAGGAGGGGTGGGAGATGCACTGAGTAAGGAAAGAGGAGGAGATTGTAAGAGAGTAGGGGGGGGGGGGCGAGATGGACAGACAGTTGGGAGAAGCAGATGGAGACAGAGAGGGAGGGAGGGAGAAGGAGATGGACAGAGAGATGGGGAAGATGAAGGTGAACTTGTAGAAGATAGGGTACTCAGCTAGAAAGGATATAAAGAAAGATAGGAAGATATTTCTGCTTGTTAAGTACGGCAGAAAAATTATTTCATGTAATGTAAGTGGTCAACATACATCATCCCCTGGACTGGAAATCTTGAGCGTAAATGGACTAAGTTCAAGGGTATAGTGCAATGCGCTGTAGACAGGTATGTACCTAAAAGAGTTGTGGATGATGTAAAAGATATGCCGTGGATCGACAGCCATGTTGGAATCCTCGCGGATGAAGAAAAACTGAACGAAGCCAAAATTAGCTTGAGGACTGCTCAGTGTGAAGCGTTCAAAGAACTCTAAAGTAAAATTCTAACTACTGATCTGACAGAAAATCCTAAGGCGTTTGGGCCGTACATTAAATCACTGAATGAGTCAAAGCCATCTATGTAGACGCTCCTTAATCAAAATGGAATCGAAGCAGATGATGGGAGTGAGAAGGCCGAATTAACTAAACTCGTTTTCCAAAACCGTTTCACTGACAAAACCGTACTCCGATTCCTCCTTTGGCTCCTCTGCTAGCAGCATTGTACGGAAAGTCTCTGGAGGAGCGAAGCGCAGGTCATTTTCTTTTTCAAAAAGGGTCGTCGAATATACGCCCAACACTATAGGCCTACAACGCTGATACCGGGTCTGTTGTAGAATTTTTGGACATGTTTGACGCTCGCCTCTGACGACATTTCTGGAGACCGAAAATCTCTTTTGTAGGAATCATCATGGATTCCGCAAACAACGATCCTGTAAAGCACAGCTCGCTTTGTGCGTCCACGAGACTCAGAAGGCAGTAGACAAGGTTGATGGCCCTTGAGTTCCAGAAGGCATTCGATAAGTTCCGCGCTGGCGCCTAATGAACATTATACGATCGTAAGTAGTATCACACCGCCTGTATGACTGAATTGAAGAGTTTCTAACGGACAGGACAGAAGATGTTATTCTTATCGTAGAGAAATCTTCAGACGTAACAGTAGCTTAGGGAGATCCTCAATATATTTTTACAGGACCATTACTTTTCACAATATATGTAATGACGAAATGGATAACATCAGAGGTCACAAGACTTTTCGCGGATAATGCTGTTGTACACAGAGAAGATGCAACGCCAGATAGTTGCGGCGAAATGCAGGAGGATCTGCAGAGGGCCGACGCTTGGTGCAGGGATCGGCAGTTGACCCCCAGCGTAAACAAACGTAGTTGAAGGATCACCATTACTGCCGAGGATTTTCCTTGGTGGTAGGACTGGTACGGGATGCACTCAGCCTCGTGAACCAGCGGAAATTGCTCCTATCGGAGCACAGAAAAGGCGAATATGCTCCTCCTTTTTTAAAAGACTCTGACTTAAGAGTAAGATACCAGCTGCCTCATTCCACCTTCCTCCTCAGCTTTAAAAAGTTTCTCAGAAATTTTGGCATGCGAACATACTTACGCTCTTTTAAACCTGTAACTCACCTCCCAATCCCAGAAGCTCCCCTAACTATAACTCATTGTCATTATTTCTTTGTATTCCTTTAACTGCCTCTGTCTCGTGTCTCACAGCCACAGTTTCCTTCATTCTGTTCTCCTACTACAGTTTCCTCTCACTTTTACGGATTCCCTCATGTTCTCTCACTTACTGCCACTACCTCATTTCATTCCTTCGCACTGTCTCTTCTCACTATCACTATATTTCTCTTCCTCATAATCGTTGTCATAGACTCTGTTTCACATTATCACTGGCTCTTACCCATTTGCACTTTCTCCTTCTCTTTAGTTCTTTCCCACTGACACAGACTCCATCACTCTTTTCCTAACACGGTTCTTTCTCTACCACTGTGTCTTTCTCTCACACTGCCATTGTCTCCCTCTCTCTTTCCATACCACACATCAACAAAAGTTTTGCATCACTTCAGTTCCGAGAGTTCCGGAACCTATACAGAAAATTAGAATAGAGATCAACGTAAACATCATTTCCGCCCTTTTTATTGCTCATAAAAACCACAAATTGCATGTTGCACCACCATACAGCGAGACCTTCAGAGTTGATGGTCCATGTTGCTGCACACACCGATACCTCTAATACCCAGTAGCACGTACTCTTGCATTGATGCATGCCTGTATTCGTCGTGGCATGCTATCCACAAGTTCATCAAGGCACTGTTGGTCCAGACTGTCCCACTCCTCAACAGCAATTCAGCGTAGATCCCTCAGAGTGGTTGGCGGGTCACGTCGTCCATAAACAGCTCTTTTCAATCTATCACAGGCATGTGCGATAGGGTTCATGTTGGAGAACATTCTGGCCACTCTAGTCGAACAGTGTCGTTATTCTGAAGGAAGTCATTCACAAGATGCTCATGATGGGAGCGCGAATTGTCGTCCATGAAGGCGAACGCTTCGCCAATATGCTGCCGATATGGTTGCACTATCGCTAGGGGGATGGCATTCACATATCGTACAGCCGTTACGGCGCCTTCCATGACCACTACATTATGCCACCCCAAAACAGCAGGGAACATCCACCTGGCCAAAACTCGCTGGCCAGGGTGTCTAAGGCGTTCAGCCTGACCAGGTTGCCTCCAAACACAACTCCGACGATTGTATGGTTGTGAGGCATACGCGACACTCGTCGGCGAGAGAACGTGATGCCAATCCTGAGCAGTCTATTCGGCATGTTGTAGGGCCCATCTGTACCGCGATGCATGGTGACTTTGGTACAAAGATTGACCTTGCCATGGACGTCGGGAGTGAAGTGGGACATAATGCAGCCTAACTCACAAAGTTTGAACCGTAACACGACGTCCTGCAGCTGCACGAAAAGCATTATACAACATGGTGGCATTGCTGTCAGGGTTCCTGTAGGTAGCGGTTATCCCATGCAGTAGTAGCCATTTGGCGGCCTGAGCGAGACATGTCATGCACAGTTCCTGTCTCTCTGTATCTCATCTATGTCTGAACAACATCGCTTTGGTTCACTCCGAGGCGCTTTGACACTTCCCTTGTTGAAAGCCCGTCCTGGCACAAGGTAACAATGCGGACGCGATCAGACAGCGGTATTGTCCGTCTAGGCATGGTTGAACTACAGACAACACGAGCCGTGTACCTACTTCCTGGTGGAATAACTGGAACTGATCAGTTGTCGGACCCCCTCCGTTTAATAGAGGCTGCTCATGTATGCCTTGTTTAGATCTTTGGGCTGGTTTAGTAATATCTCTGAGCAGTCAAAGGGACTGTGTCTGTGATACAATATTCACAGTCAAGGTGTATTTTCAGGAGTTCTGGGAACCGGAGTGATGCAATTTTTTTTTTTTTATATTTGTAACTTCCAGTATTTATTACTTTTCCGTCTCTTTCCCACTGCCATTGTCTTCTTCTCTCTTAGCACAAAAAGCGTGAATTTGTTCAGATGCCAAACCTTTGGGAAATTTTTTAAAGGCGATGAAGACGGTAAAATTAGGCAGTTGTGAGTCAGAGACTTTCCTGCTCCGATACTAGCATTTTAATGACGGCTCCCTTCTTTTCACTGCTTCAGCTGGGCATGTCACCCACATGGAAAGAATATTATGGATCAGTAAAATTTTGTTGGTTTTCTTATGCGGAATTGAAGTAGGGCAAAACTAATTTTGTACATCAGACCGGATGTATATGCACAAAAATTTTGCATTTGTTGTAGTACTAACTTATTTGGTTCCCAGTACCTTTCTGATGGTAACGGAAATGTTTTACCCCGTATATCTGCGTGCTACATCATTTTATAACTACGTTCTCGCCTCACACAGAATTTTACGTGCATGTTTTACTTGTGCAAGTAGGGTAAGGTTGAACCCTGTACCTCGGAAACTGATAAAGATATCAAGAAAATTTTCAAGGTTACTCGAGATCGGGTTATAAGAAATATATCGCAAAAATTTCAGCCATTTGGTGTGCATAGCTGTGTTTAAATCAGCGGCTGGAATTTGGTACCCAAAAACCATGTTATTCGGGTTTTCTCAGGAACCGCACTTGAACCAAAGGGTACCTTCATAAGCCCCATATGGCACACATCTAATGCAAAATGAGTCAACCGAGTTGCTTAATCTGCCTGAGCTGGAGGAAGTGTGTAATATTCAGACTTTGATCTTGTGCTGCAGGGTAGTTACAATAAGATGATCTGTCGGTTGCGTATACGGATGGTCCCTAGACCAAGAACTATACAAAACAGTTAATCCTACCTTTCATCCACCTAAAGAACCCATGGTATGAGGTCCGAAAAATCCCGTTTTTATGTGCGGCATTTTGGAACATTATTAGGTAGCTCATCCTGTCACAAGCGTACCGATTAGCAGAAAGACCCGTTATTGCATCATTACAGCGTATTAATTTGTTTCGTATAATCTGCTGTTAAACATGGGCCTCAGTTTTCGTACGGAATCTTTACAGGACTTTAGCTGAACCTTTTACCTGACAAAACTTATCGTCGCAGCTGTAACTGTTAACATCATTTTTTCACAGATTTTGAATTACCTTCTTTCTGCCTATATTCTCCCATCACCACCTCCCTCCACCATGTATACACCGTGTGTGTGTGTGTGTGTGTGCGTGTGTGTGTGTGTGTGTGTGTGTGATGGAAAGGGGGGGGGGGGAGACTATGCCGGAGCTTACGCGTAACATATTAATTTAAAATTATTTAATGCCAGTGTTTAACCATACATTTGGAACGCTGGTTTGGTGATTTGTTCAGTAGGCAGACCGTTGCGCAGTTGAAGGCTTGGAGCGCAACCTGTAATTAATATCGAGATGGACTGCTTGCACCCAGTATGCTGTCCGAGGCGGCTACCGAGCTGCTGCCCAAGTTCGTGCTCCCACCCGGATCCTAGGCCGGTTCTTCAATCCGAAGCGTGACGTCTTACTAAAAAACTCCCAAGATCGACCGGCTGGCGTAAAAGGTCTCTAGCTTATAAGCAGCTGAAACAGTAAAAAAACATTAGCGCCTGCATCTTTCATTTAGCAGGAACAGGATGTACGGTTTACCCAAACGATTGTTTTCCATTCGAGGTAGATGCCGCTGTAATCTACAAATATCAGGTTTGCCTGTTTTTGTAATTAAGAGCCGAAGCATCTGATTCTACTTTTCATTTACGAAGTAAATGTAAACCTTTGTGTTTGACCTTTGTGTTTGCGCATTTGTTGTGAATTGCAGTATTACAATCAAATGAATACCCTTAGCTGCATACAGGCGTTGATATAAGTCAACCGGAACTCAAACCCGGGATCTCCTGCTTACATGGCAGACGTGTTACCCTTTTGTGTGTGTGTGTGTGTGTGTGTGTTCGTTGCGTTTGGTCTGGTTCAAAATGGCTCTGAGCACTATGGGACTTAACATCTGAGGTCATCAGTCCCCTAGAACTTAGAACTACTTAAACCTAACTAACCTAAGGACATCACACACATCCATGCCCGAGGTAGGATTCGAACCTGTGACCGTAGCAGTCGCGTGGTTCCGGACTGAAGTGCCTAGAGCCGCTCGGCCTCCGCGGCCGGCGTTTGGTCTGGGCGGACGTCACATGACATCCATTCAAGTTGATCGTTGATTCTTTTACTCAGTTTTTTTATTACAGAGGGCCACCGCCTCTCTGACCGAATACGCTGGAAAGCCTTATTGTCCGTACTATATTCATAGTGCCCCTGCCCATCATACTTATTACTCGTGGCTTTACCGCCGATTCCCGTAAGAGTTCGGCCACTGTTTGTGCATCCGCACAGAAGATGGTTAAATGACCGGTGAGCCTTAACTATATAAATAATTGTAGTTATGGTGAAAGGAAAGGGGATGCACGGAAATCTAGCATCCCGATGCAAACAGAAAGCTATTACATCCACGACGTTGTTCCTGGATCATACTAAACTAGTTTCTAACCAGACACTGAAACGGGCAGCCGTATTGCACTGTACAAGCAAATTCACAACATTAAAGTAAAATTCGAACATATATAATCTCTTACAAGACAAAGGTTCACATTTACATCGTCAATGAAATGTAGAATCAAATGCGTCGGTTCTTAATTGCAGAAACATGCACACCTGGTATTTGTCGTTTACATCGGTATGTACCACGAATAAAAAACAATGGTTTGAGTAAGCAGTACATAGTTTTTAGCGTAGAATCCGAATATGCAATAAAAATGGGAGGCTACCATTTGAAAATATGAAGGCGACCACGCCCACACAGGATAACCATAGCTAAGGGCTATATGTACATGGGAATAGCCTGGATCCACAAGCCACTTGCTGTTACTGTTGATACAGATTATCCATGCGTTTGTCAACTCACATGAGCATTTAATACTCCTCAGAATGAAGAAATACGTAGATCATAAACTATGAAAACATCTATTTAACTTACACTATTACACTGTTTGCTTACAAAATTTCACACCTGTCATGTTAATAGATATTATTGCACTATTTTCATGCTTTCTATTTTTCAATATTGACTGCAATGATTAAAAATTACTAAAATGTGATTGTAAAGCTATAGAAATTCTTCCAATCTATACGTGGCATACAGTAAACCAGTGTTTAACAGTATTGGTTAAAAACAGTCTTTGTTGCAATTTTATTTTTTTTATTTTTTCAACCACGCATTTCGCCTTATTTAGCCATTTTCAGGTTGATCTTAATTTGGTATTTCTTAAAACGATCCTTTAGACATTGTAGTCAAAGGGCATCGTCGAATACATCAGGCCAACTTCGCCTTCGTTAAACTCAGTAAAAACTTTTGTAGATGGTCACGAGTGACTCCAAGATCTGCTTAATGCGTTCGCGTTCACAGGAGCGAGTTACAGGTTTTACTAAGTTTAACGAAGGCGATGTTGGCCTGATGTATTCGACGATGCCCTTTGGTTACACTGTCTAAAGGATCGTTATAAGAAATACCAATATAAGATCAACCTGAAGGTGCCTGAATAAGGCAAAACGCGTAGTTGAAAAAATTAAAAAAAAAACTAAATTTGCGACCAAGGCTTTTTTTAACCAATACTTGTAAAGCTACATTATTTTATGTTTTCGTGAAGTTTAAAGTAGTTAAGCAGTCGACCATCACTCCTGTTGCCGGGCCGTCTGGTGAGTGAGAGGCAGGGTGGTATCACGCCGCTGTCCAGGGCGTCTCCAGTCACGTTCTCGGCTTGGAATCTAGTTGACTGGACTAGTATTGTCTTCAGTGATGAGTCCTGCTTTGAACTAGTCAGGATGACCAGCGAAGACGTGTCTGGAGACACCGTGGGCAGCGGTGGGATATTACCTGGCTGTTGATCTCTCCAATTGAGAACGTTTGGAGTGCTATGAGGAGGGCCCTCCTACTAGTTCGGGATTGCCACGTGCCAATTGGACAGAACTTGGCACGACATCCCTTAGGAGGGCACCCAACAACTCCGTCAATCAATGCTGAGCCGAAGTACTGCTTGCTTAAGGGCCAGTGGTGAACCAACACGATATTGTCTTGCTCAATTTGTGAAGCTATTTCTCTTGAATAAATCACCCAAATTCTCTGAATTTGTCTGTACATTTACATCACATCTATCGATTTCCGTCCGGCGCCGCTTTTTGTCTTAGAGTGTGTGTGGTAAACTTTCCAAAAGAAATTGCCTGGTACAGCATGGCATAGAAACAAGATGAGCCTTATCAACTCTGCCACCCGTTCCCCATCCACCCTGCTCCCAGTTCGACAAACTATTTTGCAACCATTCCACGTGGACTGCTGAGGACTGCTGAATTCAAAATATGACTGCACATTGTGTTCCATTTCACCCCGTGGAGTTCGAGAAGACCTGAATGAGCCGTGTTGCTGTTGGTAGGTTGACATCGTGTAATAGGGATAGTGGCGTCTCGTTTTCTTCTTGTGTTTACTGGCGCCACTATGTTTGCTAGCGTTGTCTGTCCACGAGTGGCAGCAGCAGCAGTTATCGATATCTAGTATGGTGGTACTATGTTGGGAGGGACGTCAAGTGTTTTCCGGGTTGCCGTGTGTCTGGGAGTTCAGTTGGGATGGAGCAGCAGTGAGGTCCAGCGGTACACGGACATGCCGGGACCGCTGGCGGCACGCAGGCGCTGCCGGATCGAGGGGCTGTAGTTGCGAGGGCCACAGCCTCGTTGTCCACTGGACCCAGCGCCTTTGAACTGAGTGAACATTAATCCAGTAGTGAAAACTCCACTATTTTGAGATCACGCCATTTGTTTGCGCGTTGCTGCTCGCAGCGTCGCTGAGACAAAGAGCAATGAGTGGAGTGTTTGGAGTTGGCGAAATTAATTAGCCTTCCTCCACTTATTATTATTAATCGTTGAATTCCTTGTGTTATTATTGGTGAAGTTCAACCAGCGGTATTTTTCTGCCTAGTGGTCGCTAACGCCCCAGTTACCTGCCCTGGAGGTTAGCGTATTTTTGCGACAATGTACCTTTCCTCCCCTTGCCACTGCTGTCCGGTAAGACGTATAGTTCGACAGCCTCCTTGATTGTGGTTCGGATATTTTTTTTCTTTTGGACTACTTTGGTCAAAGTGGTTCCTTCTGCTTCTGGATGTCTAAACACCGGATTCTGAAGATGCAGTGCTGTCCGCCGGTTCCGCCTTGCCTGGGTTATTCCATCGTTGTGTTGGTTATCAGACGTTAGGTAGATTTTGCAAGAGTGTTGGTCTGCATTTAAACTGTCACTAGATTGAGTTGCCATCTGGTTAACTGAATACAATTCTTGGCTGCCTGTCTCATCGTGTATGAAGTTGAGCGACTTTCCCAGGTCGATCCTTGGAGCACTCTATGAGGACCATTTCTCTCTTGATTTGGTCAGATTGTAAAGATTTTTTTTAATATTTTAATTTTGAATTATTACTGTCTGGGCCTACAGCTGACAAAGAGTTCGATTTTTTTGTTAATAAGGGCTTCAGTCGTGAGTGTAAATTGTCTTAAGATATTTTAATTAGACAAAATATCTGAACACTGAAATGTTGATGATTGTTCTTTAAATACCTCTCGAAGAAGTTTAATTGCTTCTCGAAAACTTGCTATCCAGGCCTTCAGCCGTCCAACTGTTTTTTGAGATATTACTATTGGGGCCTTCAGCCGACAAATAATTTGAACTTCTTGTCGATAAGGCCTTCAGTCGTGAATGAAATTGGTCTTAAGGATTTTAATTAGATATTGTCTCTTAATAGTGAAATTTTGATGATTGTTTTTTTTTAATATTTTAGTATCTCTCGGAGAAGTTTAACTGGTTTTTAAGATGTTGCTATGCAGGCCTCCACCCGTCGTATTTTGTTTTTTTGAGTTATTGCTATTAGGGCCTTCGGCCGACAAATAATTTGAATTTCCGGTCAATAAGGCCTTGAGCCGTGAGTGCAACTTACATAAGAATTTTTTAAATTAGATATTGTATCTTAACAGAAATTTGCGCGGCGTCGTGCTGGAATGTGCCTTTCTGGAGATTGATAAGGACTGTTCGGAGGAGGATCGGAGATTAGTTTGAAAACTGTGCTTTGGGAATGATCTGTAAATCGTCACATCCGCCCTGAATGAAAATAAACGCTGAAACTAGCACCGCACCGATGAAAGGCGTAATTTCCCGTAAGTATCCTGTGCTAGAATTCTGTACCCAGATTTCAGGAGGGGGCAGGTGCCACCTCTTCCCTTCCACATCCCCCCAACCGCACCCCCACAGACGCCTATGCACGAGTCGAATTCCGCGGATGGTTCCTCCAATTATGTCTCGGCCCGCTCCGTACCTGAGACCGATCCAATCCGAGCTACAGCTCGATCTCTAATCATTTCTGTACCGATTTTCCTTTCGTGTCTGTGCTTATTAGGCGCTGTCATCGCAGAGTGAGGGTAGTGGCAACAGGAAACCGCAGGTGCCATTCTGTTGGCAACTCCCGGCGTAGTTGGCTGCTCATATTCCAAAAGACAGACCACAGTTAAAGTCCGACAGAGCTTATCTTTATGAGCGTTTGTTCGGCCTTTGCTTACAGCCAGGACGTGAGCTATTTCCTTGGCCGTTTTCGTTATCGGCGCCAAGTTGCGCAATCCTGCTGTTCTCCAAACCGTGACTTACCGTAAGCAGCCGAAACCAGCGTCCTGCTCGTCAGGAACGTGCCGATTTCGCCAACGAAAGGAGACTCGTTTGCTTAACGGCGCTTGTCGTACGGGGCGAAAGTATCTGTACGTGGCAGCCTCGCTTCCTGCTTTCCATTCAGACTCAGTTTGATAGGGACACCAGCAATTCAAAGATTTCATAGAATAGCAGAAACGGGGTTGCAAGTCGAGTTATTGAATTTGGTTTTCCGAGATTTGCCTGGACCGTTCAACACCAGCTCCAGGAGCGTCGGACATGGCTCGCTAGATCATTTACATATTGTAAAGAGTAACGGGCTTTAATATTCACTTAGAATACTCCTAAACTTTCTGCAAATCAAAACAATCTTTGATCGGAAAATGTTTATTTTACGACCAATTTCGATGTACAGTGGTGGACAGAGATATGGGAATACCAGCACATTACGATGCGTAGTATGGTGTGGGAAAACCGTTTGCATTCAAAACACCTCCCAGACGTCTCAGAGTGGATAAATATAGGTTGTGTATAGTTTCAAGGCAACCTTATGCCATTCTTCCTGCAAAATATTGACAAGTTCATGTACTGCTGATGAAGATGGACAGTGATCACGTAGCCTCCTCTCCAAAGTAGACCACAAACGCTCAGTAAAATTGAGATCTGGAGACTGTGGTGGCCAGAACAGATGAAACAGTTCATCTTCGTGCGCACAAAATCAGTCCTGGAAGATGTAAGCTGTGAGGACAGGACGCTGTCGTCTTGGAATACAGTATTACCATTCGGGAATAATATTGCACCGTGAGATGTATCTGCTCAGCCAAAATGGTCATTTAATCCCTGCCAGTACCGCGATCTTGCAGAGTAACCATGGGGGTCCTCGGAATGACACGATATGGCTGCCGAAATCATCAGCGAAACCCCGGACGTAACTACGATCAGAAGTTGACTTATCCGACTAAATGACATTGTTCCATTGCTCAACAGACTTGGTTTTACGGCTTCGTCACCACGTTTCCCTGTTACGGGCATTTGCATTACTGATGGGTGGTTTCGGAATTCCAGCTTGTCCTGCAATTCCGTGCATATGGGACTACCTTGGTATTATTTTGGTGCTGACGGGGCTCGCGATGCGACATTCACTTCTGCAGTGATTTTAAAAGCTTTCGTCCTGTTACTTTTCTTCACAATGCTCTTCACTGACGGTCACTCAACACACACTTTCGCCCGCGGTGTGACTTCCATTTTTCCCTGTATACGGTGCTTCTTGAAACACCAAACACTTCGGCTCCCTTACTCTCCCAACCATGCAGGACACTATTCTGACCATCTCAGGCACTTGCAACGTGTTGAGGACATTTCACAGCTGCCTTTCATGGTTAAATAAAACATTGCAACCTGCGGGCATGGGTAGCATCTTAGATATAAATTAAGAAGAAAGGGAAATAAATAAATAAAAATAAAAAAGTTGTTATATTAACTTAATTATGTTGTTAAATTAACTTAATTATGTCATGTATTGGAAAATTTGACTCGTTGCACATCATTACGAAATATCGTATTCATGACCCATGGAATTAGTATTAATCTAATCTAATCTAATCTGCATTTATGTTCAAGCATGATTCACTTGCAGTGTTTTGTCAAACTCTTGTACGAGATCATCATCATCATCATCATGCCAACATGGTAATACTGTTAATGTCTATTTCTGTGTTTATTTAGAAACAATGCAAGCGAAGACTAATGTACAAAGTTATAAACCGCCCTAGTTTGATTTTATCGTCATTCCAGATACCTAAGTTCTTGTAAATATCGTTTCGACATCATAGCCATGCCTTCCGGGTCCCTGACTTGAGCGTGTTGGACTTTTCACGTGAGGAAATTTATGTAGTTTAGTTTCGATGAACTCCGAGAACGCATTGTGGATGGTTGTCAAAGCATTCGGAACGCTCGTCAGATTTTAGAATGTGTGCGGACACCCATGAGGAGACGTGCTCTAGCCTGCCTTCGTATGAACGGTGGCAGTGCGAAATACTTGTTGTAATGTGTATGTTCTCAAATGCATATCTGTAGTTGGGATTCTCGGCAACTCAGTTAAAAAGTGTCTTTCCCGACGCTATGTTTGTCAGGACTGTTTGCTTGGCTCTACCCGTCCCTTTCGTTTATCCCTATAACAGGAAAAATTGGAAGGACTTATGGGACCAAACTGCTTAGGTCATCGGTACCTAAGCTTACACACTATTTAATCTAACTTAAGCTAAGGACGACACACACACCCACGACCGAGCGAGAACTCGAACGAGGGGAGCCGTGCGGACCGTTACATGACGCCTCGGACCGCGCGGCTACCCCGCACGGCTTCCTAAAACAGAAGAACAGCCAGTATAACGCCTTCCGGAAGTCAAGTAACTCTGCAAGAACCTGGACGTCTTTCTTTACGTTGCTCTGGATTTCTCGCGAGCTACACTCGCCATAATTCTGCGACAGACTGACGACAGCGGCTTGGGCCTATAACAATGAACAACGTCATTAGTTCAGCGACTTTATCGAAAACGGGAACGACCTGCTCTTTGTACCATTCGCTTGGTGGTCGTGTATTGTGTAGAGTCGTGGGAAAGTAAATTACACACGTCTTACACGCTAAAACCATTGCGCAAAAAGAGTGTTGCGCATTGTCAAGTACCCGTTTCCTACAAACACGGTTCTGCTGCGGTACGGATAACAAATGCAACACGGTGTTCTATTGAAATGGCGGGCAACTGGAAACATACTCCCAAATTGAAGTTGACGGGTCAATATGATTCTTGTGGATGATTCGTATAAATCGCATACAGATTCACCCTGGCAATGTGACATTGAGCCGTAGTGAAATGGTGTTTACAATTTGACCAAGGCCACAGAGACGTGGGTGACGCTGATCTGGAAGTCCATCCTGCGATTGCCATCTGTTCTGAAAACTGCAAAAGCTTTTGGGTGGGGTCGGGGGGGGATGGCTCAGCGGCCAAGAAGCGAATTTCTATTGTCGAGGAATTGAATGATAGGTAGAACGTTCAAATAATTGTTTACATAGACTTGATGACTACTAGAGTCCTATATCTGTGCCACTTTGAAGTAAAATGCAGCAATCAGAAAACATTATTGGCATAATAAGATGTAACTTACTTATTCAAACCCATGGTACTGAACGACTAAATCAGCCACCCGTCCCATTTTCAGGTTGACTATCTAACGGCATCCAGGGACAAAAAAAAATTATTTTCATTACTTCATCTGGTTATTGACCAGATTTAAAAAATTTAAATGCTATCATAATCTATTCATTAAGAGGCAGAATCTTACCTTAAAAGTTTAACACAGTACTCAGAAAGTCCATGTTTATACAGGATGGTTGCGGGACCTCGGCTGTTGAATATGAAATGCCAAATCAAAACGCCTTCAGCCGTCTAAATTTCCAGTTTTATTTTATTTTTACTACCGGTTTCAGAGTTACACTACACCATCTTGATGCCCACTGATCAACGTGTACAAAGATTCCCACCTTTTGGACAATGTAAATAGGGGTCAGCATATAGCCAATAGTATCTGTAGACTTCTTTTTCAGCAAAAACTATTCCTTCGATCATCACTTGCAGTCTTGCACCTGTGCAGCATTCAGTAAAACAGGCAATCTGCAAGTGATGATCGAAGGGATAGTTTTTGCTAAAAAGAAGTCTACAGATACTATTGGCTATATGCTGACCCCTATTTAGATTGTCCAAGAGGTGGGAGTCTTCCTACACGTCGGTCAGTGGGTATGAAGATGGAGTAGTGTAACACTGAAACTGATTGCAAAAATAAAATAAAAGTGGAAATTTAGACGGCTGAAGGTGTTTTTATTTGACATTTTAACACAATATGTCACGCATTACACTTGGTACTCTCTATATTGTTTGAGGCAGTGTAACTCATGGCGCGCAAGTTGCCCGGAGTACATTTATCTATTATTTGAGAATGGGAGCACTTAGCTTAGCCTCTTACAACTTAACACATAATTTCATTCCTTTTCGACACTTTTCTTCGCTGACATTCCCCAGAAAATACTGAAAGGAAAAAAGTTTATCGCTTAAGTATTTTGAATGTTCATGCAGTAAAATTGCAGTAACATGCATGACGTCATAATTTAATACTTTTTTTTTACTAATAACTCTATACTTTAAGAATGTTACAGGCATTATCCACGTATACCACCCATTATAAGTGCGAAATTATATCGTTGTCGCCACATAGCTCAGGAGATATGACGTCATATGCATTTCGATGTGTGAAATACTAGCGTGACTCTGACTCTGCGGAAAATGAGAATGTGCGGCGAATGTAACACTGCGTCACGGCAGTTATGGTGACTTTCTGCGTTGTCAATCGTATATTTAGGGCTCCCACAAACGTTTGTCATGCATGTAGTCTGCTGTTGTTGGTGCTAGATGGTAGAAGAGGTATCAGTGAAAAAATTTGTCGTATTCGAAACCTTCGTTATCGTCTCTTGTTTCGTAGGCCTCAGCGGACGCTCAAGTTCTCTCAGATTCGTGCCTTTTGTGTGATTAAGTAATGATCGCGTTTAAAATGTGCAGTGAAGGGAAGAAATGTCTGGTGTAAATGATTTACGAAGTGCCTGGCGAGTCTGCAGATTATGAGAACGAAACATTTGATGATGTTCAAATGTTCTAAGGGACCAAACTGCTGAGGTCATCGATCCCTAAACTTACACACTACTTAAACTAACTTATGCCAAGAACAGTACACACATCCGTGACCGAGGGAGGACTCGAACCTCCGGCGGGAGTGGCCGCGCGCTCCGTGACATGGAGCCTCAAACCGCGCGGCTATGATTATTCATATTAGTCGTTTACATTATTATTTTCGCAGACTGTGTTGTTATGAAGGATTTTCCTGCAGATAAATCAGGAAATCAATCTGAGTATATGATTCCAAAGCGTAATGCTGGACTATGTATCTCTCCATGTTTTAGTTTCTGTCACACTATACTCCACTATGAACGCTAAATTTAACTTTGTTCTTGCGTTTTGTGTGCTTCCTTAGATTCAAATGGGCTTAAAACAAATTTAAGCCGAAAGATCACTTATCTGGTTATTGGGGTATGTGTTTGAATAGCAGAATTTTCATTTTTTTCTTCGATAATTAGCATTCAACACTAGCCGTGCCAAAATATGTATTTTCGAAGTAGAAAGTTCTATAGGCCTAAAAATGTTTCGAAATTCCAACTACATGCTGGGTAGTTATAATTAAACTTTTCCTATTTAACACGTTTTAACACGGAAACTAATTACCGTACAAGTACCAAACTTGGTACCATTAATGTCCAGAGTATGAGGTGAATGATTTCCATACGTCGCAGCACCATCGTCCAGTTCCAACTATGGCCACAAGGTGCCGTTATCAGTTACCGTGATTCACAGTTTCACACGCCTGACCAATCGCAGCGCACTTCCTGACGTGTCAACATGAGCTTGCACAAAAGGAGCGTTATTGATGAAGCTTTATTATAAAACAACAGCAATGCTGCAGCTGCACTTCGAGAATATGGCCGGCTGAAAGGATAACGGAAGGATCCTCTTTCTCCAACTGGTGTGCGGAGCATGATGAAAACGTTCGAATCAATCGGAGAACTGGGCGCTGCTCCCAGAAGAGGCCGACGACCGGCTGGACCACAGGTGGTTGATGCAATCGCTCTTGCTTTGGCAGATAACGCTGCGCGCAGTTCACGTTCGCGAGGCACGTGCTGTGTCACGACAGTTGAATATCCCGTGGTCCACTGTGCGGAAGGTGCTTCGAACCGTTCTCATATGGTATATCGTATAGCAGCTTGAATCACAGGACGCACAATGACGTGTTGACTTCGCTCTCCACTTTCTTGCCAGAACTGAAGTTGACGAGGGCTAGTGTTGGGCCATCCTACGGACAGACGAAGCTCATTTTTCTCTGACGGGTGAGGTGGACAAACAGAACCGCCGAGTGTGGGGATCTTTACCTCCAGTCACTGTGCCTAAAGTTCCTCTGTACGGTGGATTTGTCACCACATGGTGTAGCTTCAGTGCTACGTTCATCACTGGCCCATTCTTTTTTGAACGGGTTGGCGCTCAAGGACCAAAGATGTGCAGTGTAACTGGCTAGCGTTACTGCGATTTGCTTCGCCAGCATGCCATACCGCCCTACAAGACAGAGACGGATTGAACTCAACAGTTTTCATACAAGATGGGGCCCCACCGCACACTGCTCGTAAAGCTCACCTGCTTCTCCGAAACACGTTTGCAAACGATCGAATTATCAGCCACTCGTTTCCAAATGTTTAGCCGGCACGATCACCTGATCGCATTCCCTGCGATTTCTGGTTGTGGGGCTACCTGAAGGACAGGGTTTACCAGGGGAACGTTCACACATGTGCTGACACATGGTCATGCTTCGTTCTGCTGTGCAGAATGCAATCCTACGCTTTCATACTCTTCTGGACACTGATGGACGCCATATTGAGCCCCTTTTGTGGCAGTAATGGTGCAGTTGCATACTAGTTCAAATGGGTCAAATAGCTCTGAGCACTATGGGATTTAACGTCTGAAGTCTTCAGTCCCCTAGACTTAGCTTAAACCTAACCTAAACACATCACACACATCCATGCCCCAGGCAGGATTCGAACCTGCGACCATAGCGGTCGCGCGGATCCAGACTGAAGCGCCTAGAACCGCTCGGCCACAACGGCCGGCTGCATAATCGTATGATGTACTGTACCAGCACATTAAAAGTGTTTCGGTTGAATTAATCCTGCATTACTTCTCTTCCCCACGTCCTCGACATTAATACCACCAACTTTGGTACTCGTACGTTAATTAGTTTCCTTGTTATAACATGACAATAGGGAAAGTTTAATTTTAACCACCCGGTATTCTTACACACGAGTTATAACTCCCACAGGTAATGGCAGGCATGTACAAGACCAGATCTGTAAGTGTTAAACAGTTTTTTTTATATATATATTTAATCGAGAGCGGGGTTCGGGGATAGTTATTAGTAGGTGCCGGCCGGTTAGGAAGAGCGGTTCTAGGCGCTTCAGTCTGGAACCGCGCGACCGCTTCGTCGCAGGTTCGAATCCTGCCCTCCGGCATGGATGTATGTGATGTGTTTAGGTTAGTTAGGTTTAAGTAGTTCTAAGTTCTAGGGGACTGATGACCTCAGATGTTAAGTCCCATAGTGCTCAGAGCCATTTGAACCATTTTCGTTAGTAGCTATCTAATACGGTCCTGATGTCTCCCCACTATTGAGCGATTTTAGCTGATTTTCGATTCCCCGATCACTTAATATCTACCAATTCGGCGTTCGTGCTAGGATTGAAAGGAAAAACCGTATTACGATCTTCTGCGATGGAACAATAATCGGGATCCAGAACGCTCACAAATGAATTCCAGGTACAAAATCGACGTTGTCCCTGTAAATTAGTTGGTGAACTGAAGGAACCGACTGCAATAGCCGTGGGAGCATCTCGTGTTTCCGAGCACCGAGAGCGCAGACATTTAATGGCCCCGGGCGCCCTGGAGCGGGCGAGCGGTTTTGTAAACCAGAGCCTCGCTGTGAATCGGGGCGCCTTGTGTGTGCGCGAAGAAAAGGAGTTTCGTTGCAAAAGACGTAATGAGCCGGCAGTGTGGCTGTCAGGACACAATGGCGGCTTGCATAACGACGCGCAGGGGCCAGCGGGTCTCACCTCACCTCTCCGTACAGGGCGCCCCAGCTGTCGCCTGTCGGCTGTCGAACCGCGGGGGCGAGATGCGAGATGCGGCCACTCAATGGAATCGGGGCCAGCGGCACAAGAAATGCCGGCCCGCTTCCCATTGTTCACGCGTAACCAGATAACGCGCTTGTTTGACTGTTTGTTTAACCTAACCACGACTGCGCTGACAGAGCTCTCTATTGCTGTTGGGACAGTGGGCTGGGAGATAAAGATCTCGTTGCTTTCAGTTATTTGAAATGAATGTGGGACGCCTCCCACTTTAACCGCTGCCATCGCAGGTATAGTCTCACCAGGTAAAACATTAGTCACTCCAATTTGGAAAAAAAGAAGAAAAAATTGACGGGTCTGGAGCGCAGTAGATGATTTACAATATGTATGTTTTTCGATAGTGTCCACCTTTAGCAAAAAAACAATTTTGTTTTTTAACCCAGACATGTTTCACTGAAGCTGCAGCATCTTCAGTGGGCTTTTATTTTGTGGCTGTTAAAGATAAAGAATGTTCTTTAATATTTGTATGCATGTAACTATTAATTTTTAAATCGTAATTACAGGTATTTGAAAAAACACATAAAATTATGAATTCATACCTTTTTACCACATGGTGTGGTTTTTCTGATGTGTTGTGTTTCTACAGTGACTGTTTTAATCCACAGTTTGTCATCTGCTGCCACTTACACCTGGAAGTTGATAAATTGTTTAAGCCAAAATTACGATTTGAAAATTGTTATTCCTGTGCCTGAAATTAATTAATTCTGTGTGTGTGTGTGTGTGTGTGTGTATTTATATTATGTTTCACTTGAGTTTCCTTTTTCCTCATCTTCATCACTGTCAAACACTGCATGTTGAGTTGCCACTGTCACTGTTTCACTGTTTACCAGCTGTAAAAAAAAACATGGCATGTAGTGGAACAGTTGAAGGTGTAAAAACAAGATGGCTGACAGTGCAACACTTGAAGTGTTTTTTTTTTCCGTGGAGGGGGCTGGGGTGGTGGTGGTGGGGTTTTGAGAGCTCTGTAGGTTGGTCTTGTCTAATAATTCTTTGAGGGCAGAGAACAGAGTTCCATTGCAGAGAGCTGTGTATTCGTTTATCAATTGTTTTCCCTCCACTATGGCTTTTCGTATCTGACAATTTTCTTCAATTATTAGTTTTTGTGGGGGGGGCTGTTACTGTATTTGAGAATTTTCAAATCAGTATTGATGTTTGTTGAGTTATGTTTCTTGTCCATAAGGTGTTCGGCAAACGTGGAATGACAGTTGTTACGTTTTAATGCTCTTCCGCGTTCTGTGTATCTGGTATTAAAGTTTCTGCTTGTCTGCCCTACGTAAGCTGATTTGCGGTTCTGACATGTTAGTTGATGGTGTACAACTGGGTAAAACAGGTACCAGATGGAAACGTTACTTTCCAGAGCTGATATAAGTCATGGCCATGAAGTGGTGTGTACCTAGCGAGATGCTGTTCACACACTTGGTTTACTCGGAAGTGACGTCAAAATGATCTGTACGTGTCCAAGAGTACACTTCGAGTAAGCAGAGCGTTACACTGACATCAGCTTCTCCCGTGGACACTGGGAAATCGCAGAAGCAGTAGCTAAATATTTCAGTCGCAGCACTTAAAGTTGTCGTTTTAGGCTGCTGCCTAGCCAGACCCTCAGAAATCGCGACTTATCCGGGATTAAACTGCCAAATATTTGTGACAAACGAGAATAGAAATACGATATGACAGTGCCTGTGTTATTCCGAATTACCATTCACATTGCATCGTAAATCGGAATAAAACAGGCAGTGAATATCGCAAATACACTCCGATACTGCTCATGCCACTTTCAAGTAAAAATGTCTCACTTGTGCGGGAATGTATACAACAGATGTACGAGCACAAGTCGTAGACACATGGTTGACTATATATGGAAGTTTGTGTGCTCGGATAGCCTAATCGTAAGGCGACCACTTGCGATAAGCTGGAAATCCGGGTTCGAGTTCCAAGTTTTCATTATCGTCATTCCATTATACAGCTGATGATTATTTATATTCATAACTGGGAATATAAATGCCTCTGTTCGTCGTTTCACGTGCCTCAGTTTCATCCTTTGTTCTCTAATCAGACAGCAGTCACGCAACCGAAGAAACTCATTCCAGAGAGAGCACACACACTTACGCACTGTCCTGGCACGCTAATGTGACCACCTGTCAGAAGCCTGAGTATGGCCCCCAGGGACAGATGCATACTTTCGTTGATCCACTATTCCATCCGGAATGGCGAAATCACAGAGGGGACGCCACGAATACATTCCTCAGACCCTAGCGATCCCTCCTCCAGCATGGTCCATTCTAATGATTGTTGCAGGGTGCTGGCTCTCAGACGTTTCACCCAGCACACAAAGGCCACGTCCGATGGAACATATAACGTGATTCATATGAACAGGCCACCTGTCGCCACTCGGTGGACGTCCAGTAGCGCTATTAGCGTGCAAATTCTAGCCATCGTCGCCAGTGAACACCAATGCATGAACCAGCTCCTGCTACGGAGAACTATACGCATGAACATTCGCTGAACGACCGTTGAGCACAGTGTTGGTAGCCCCTTGGTCCATCTGGGCGGTCACCTGCTCAACATTTGCACGTCTGTTCGCCCGTACACATCTCCGCAGCCATCGTTCACCCCCGTCATATGTGAACCGTGGTACGGCACAGTTGCCTCGGCGTCGGTTTTGGATAGCATTATTTTATTGTGTACTGTGCACTTTAATAACAACGGCGGCAAGTGAACAGTTTACAAACTTTGTGATTATGAAAATGCTTGAGCCGACATCCAATGACCATGTCCTTTTTCACGTCACCTAAATCGCTCCGTTTCCATCTTACGACAACGACTGCACTGTTATCCGCTCTCCCCCTCCCCTGACCCTCCACTGCTGCCACCTGTCATCTGTGAGCGGTTATTGCTCGTTGATGTCGAACATAGGCAGTGGGTACTGAACCGTGTAAATGACCTAGAAGATAGTGTCGGAAGTTCCATGCGGCTTTTCGCGGATGTTGCTGTAGTACACAGAGAAGTTGCAGGATTAGAAAACTGCAGCTAAATGCAGGAATATGTGCAGCGGATAGGCACTTGGTGCAGGGAGTGGCAACTGACCCTTAACGTAGACAAATGTAATGTATTGCGAACAGAAAGAAGGATCCTTTATTGTATGATTATATGATAGCGGAACAAACACTGGTAGCAGTTACTTCTGTAAAATATCTGGGAGTATGCGTACGGAACGATTTGAAGTGGAATAATCATATAAAATTACTTGTTGGTAAGGCGGGTGCCAGGTTGAGATTCGTTGGGACAGTCCTTAGAAAATGTAGTCCATCAACAAAGGAGGTGGCTTACAAAACACTCGTTCGACCTATACTTGAGTATTGCTCATCAGTGTGGGATCCGTACCAGGTCGGGTTGACGGCGGAGATAGAGAAGATCCAAAGAAGAGCGGCGCGTTTCGTCACAGGGTTATTTGGTAAGCGTGATACCGTTACGGAGGTGTTTAGCAAACTCAAGTGGCAGACTCTGCAAGAGAGGCGCTCTGCATCGCGGTGTAGCTTGCTATCCAGGTTTCGAGAGGGTGCGTTTCTGGATGAGGTATCGAATATATTGCTTCCCCCTACTTATATCTCCCGAGGAGATCACGAATGAATGTAAAATTAGAGAGATTCGAGCGCGCACGGAGGCTTCCCGGCAGTCGTTCTTTCCGCGAACCATACGCGACTGGAACAGGAAAGGGAGGTAATGACAGTGGCACGTAAAGTGCCCTTCGCCACACACCGTTCTCTATCTTCTCGATCTATAAATGTAGATGTACTGTGGACACTCCCGTCTTCTAAGATGACAAGAGCCGTGTTCACAGGGCATACGTTCCTTGTTTGACAAACGCTCACATGTCTTACCGCATCCGATTTGTCCGGTAAATCACCCAATCTTGATCCCCTAGGAAAATTGTGGGACTATCTGGAAGAACGGGTGAAACGTAACAATGCGCATCTCGCAATTTAGTGGCTCTACGAGATAGAATCGTCACCTAGTCGTATCAACTGGATATGACATCCCTGAAGTAACTTCTGGGTTCCTCTCTCGCTATTACTTGCTTGGTGTCTCCTGTGGGTGACAAATGTTCTTTCCGGACTGTGCTTACCTATTTTCTCATGGATACGCATTGCCTGTAATAGGCATTCTATCACCTAAAGCAAATCGTTAATGACAGAGAAACAAAGAAGCATGAAAACAGCTACAGTAATTATGCAAGCTTTTTCTGCCTTTATAAGAAAACACATTCATCAAATATCTCACTGTACATCAAAGGTTCGCGACGCAGCCTTAAAGCAGTGATTCTGTAAGCAAGCTTCCAGTCATGGTACAAAAAAGGAAGAAGATGAGGAGGTCGAGGTAAACGAACCCACACTTTTAGCAAGGTTAGACTGTTGCCGAACAAAATTCCCGATTTGGTATGGATCAAAAAGCAAAAGAATCGTAAATAAAGATGCGATACCATCTCTTCCATACGAACTCCACAATTCTTGTTACCACAGTTAGTGCTAAGACTTGAGGAACTGTTGTTGAAAGCCAAACCTAAACCCTTCCAAAAATGCTGTGTGCAGTATTTATTAATTCTCAGCATCTTTCCAGCCCCAGGGCCCGAACCGGTTCCCACCAATTCTAGCACTATAACGATGGGTTGCGGTAATGACAGACATTCGTGGACTATGAAACCAAATGACTGTCTCTTAAGGGTTCTGCAACGGCATACGCATAGAATGATACAGGTATGTTTATCTGTCAATAGCTTCGATATAAACTTGCCTGGTAACGGTAGGAACTGTAGAATTAGTACCTGTACTGTTGATACTAAATATTTACTCAGCATTTGTAGACTAACGTTTTTCAAACATATAAAGTATTGAAAGAGGTGAAAGCTATGTTAGATGGGAGAATATGATGTAGAAGTGACAGGAGTTCGAATCTCATAATTTTGTGCTAATAAACTCAGGCCCAGTCTACAGGGCTCTCGGTCCGCACACAGCGTACGAAACAAACGCCAGTCTCAGAATGCCACTAAAAATAATCAGTACGCTGTTGGATGAGATTTGGGTAAACATTTAGCAATGAGAAAAAACACCTGACTACGCTGTTTCTGCTGAAATATGCGAGCTCATTGCTAAAAGGTATTATTTGAGTGAGGTGTAACCTGTGTAGTTGCACATAACAACAAACAGACAAAGACGGCCACATACAACAAAGAAGGCTAACAGGGGACATTTTATGAATAGTTTTACTGAGGAAATCAAAAAGACATGCGTTGTATAATATAAACTACAATATTCATATTTCAGTATCATCATTTTAGGCCGAAGTTGCGTTACAGTGAAATTATTAAAACATACGTAGCTGTAAATGACGAAGTGTAGAAAAACAACGTGTGTAGCATGCAATGGAACTAGCCAAGACTGGAAGCGTGTTCTTACTAGAAGTTGTTAAGATGACTACTCTCGGCAAGTGGGAAATCTGGGTTCGAACCTCAGTTCGGCAAAAATTTGCATATGTTTCTAGGAAATTATATAGCTGTTGCGTTTGCAAATATTCACTACAGGAACTATGATAGCCATACTGAAACCTGTAGGATTTTGTGTTAACGTACGTACATTCTACAGAACTATATAACTACGTAAAGTGGAAAGAAGAAAACCAGTTGTTATTTAAGACGACGACTCATTATTTTAAACTTATAACTAAGCGAACGCAGCCATAAAATATAGGCGTCCCAAAACTTTTAGAATAGTTTATTGTTATTATTAGAGAAAGGGCTGGTTGGTTGATTTGAGGGAATGGACCAAACGGCGAGGTCATCGGCCCCATAGATTTAGGGAAGGATGGGGAAGGAAATCGGCCGTGCTCTTTCACAGGAACCATCCCGGCATTTGCATGAAGTGATTGAGGGAAATTACGGAAAATTTAAATCAAGATGGGCGGATGCGGTTTTGAACCGTCGTCCTCCCGAATGCGAGTACAGTGTGCTAACCACTGCGCCACCCCGCTCGGTAAAGAAACGCACAACATGAATGCTCACTTGTTTTTTATTCAACAACTGGTTTCAGCGTAAGACCAATACTCACGGTACTGTACGAAATACAAAACAAAGGTGAAATGAAATGCAGTGACAAACATGAGCTACAAGGTCAAAATGAAGATGCAACATTCGTAAGAAGATACTTACGTCAAAATGCTATTACAAATCCAACACAACATGTGAAACATCTTTTGGAATTCAGTTCAAATAGTACAGAGCTAATACACAATGAGTGTGTGAGAAGCAGCCGCTGATCAGTTCGATTAAAGACAAACTGGCTCAGTAGAGTCAATAACAGAATCACATAGCCCACTAACATCATGGAGAAACACCATGGAATACAAAGATACCGCAAACGTGGATAATGCTTGGAGAGATCAAAGATTACGAATCCTCTCGTAAAATACACATAAAATACTGTACAAAATAATGTAATATATCGTGTAAAAATATGTGAAAGACTAAAATTAAAAGACTACAAGTGTGTTCGAGCAGTCGAAGTCCGGCATAAATTTTCATATGTTTCTGGAAAACTGAATGGTTGTTGTGTAATAGTATACGCAATTTGCGAGTATATTTCATTGTTTAATACAGCTGTCGATCGTCAGCAGTTTCAGCAGCCTTTCTCGTATTTTATGTATGATATATTACACTATTTTGCAAAGTGTTATATGGACATGTGTTTTACAATAGGACTTTGTAGTCTTTTATTTCTTCATGTATGATCTGTGTTTGCGATATCTTCGTATTCCTTGGTGTCTGAACATGATGTCAGTGAATGTACGTGATTCTGTCATTGACTCTCCTGAGGCGTTTTATTCTCTTTATTCGAATTAATCAATGTCTACTTCTTATACAGTTATTATGTATTCGATCTGTACAGTCTAAATTTAATTATCTGTCTTGTGTTTTCACTAAATGTATGACACGTAATAGCATTTTGACGTATCTTCTTACGAATATTACAGCCGGCCGTTGTGGCGGAGCAGCTCTAGTCGCTTCAGACCGGAACCGCGCTGCTGCTGCTGCGGTCGCAGGTTCGAATCCTGCCTCGGGCATGGATGTGTGTGATGTCCTTAGGTTAGTTAGGTTTACGTAGTTCTAAGTCTAGGGGACTGATGACCTCAGATGTTAAGTCCCATAATGCTTAGAGCTATTCGAACCATCTTTGAACGAATATTACATACTAATTTGAGCTTGTACGTCATGTTTGGAACTGCATTTTATTTCATTTTTGTTTTGTATTTCGTACAGTAAGTGGACATGGTCTTGGACTGAAACCAGCTGTTAAAATACACTAAAGTCAGCATTGGTGTTATGCATTTGTTAAAATATATGCTTGCTGATATCCATCTTAAAAAGATGCTTGTGTCTCAAAGTAGTGTTTTAGTATGAAAGTACGTCACAGGCTCCCATTATGTATGAATGTATGTATAATCTGTTCTTTTTGTTGCAGGTAAGTGGCGGTTGAGAAACGATAGTTGTGGTATCACTGTGACGTTTTCCCTGTAGTGATTCGGTGAGTACATTCAATTTTAACGTTGTGCTGTTAACATTATACTGGGGTCAACCACTCCTCACCTTTTTGTCTGTTCTCCTCGTTTCATCGAAGCGTTCCACCATTTCTGGCAGGCACAGTTGTTTCGGTAATCTAATATGATTTCAAACGGCATTTGTTATCTCCAGCAACTCATAACCTACCTTGACAATATATTCCTTGGTTTTATCCGCATACTGTCTTACGGCAATATCCCATGTTCGTTAAAATATGAATTTTCAGCGCGGAACCTGGAAAATGAATTATGCGTTCCCATAACACTGACATGAGATACCGATTAGCATATGGAGATATTTTGCGATGCACAGTCCCATCTCTACAGCTTCCCCATTCGTTTGATGTAACGACGGACTGCGAAACGAGCGTGCCATGAATCTCACATGAGATCCCTTCTCCCGTAACTCATCGGCCTGCATAGTTTCCGAACGTCATTTATATCGTAAAGCCAAAATCAATATTTTTATGTAACCATACGTTTCGATGGCCTGTATCATTTCCGTTTAAGGAATCTCTATGACGAACTTCTCTTAAGGCAGCCTGTGAAACCAGCAAATATTTTACAGAATCACGACTTCTTCAGGATTACTCGCAACTTCTGCATGTTACCTAGCACTTTTGTGCTCAGAGGTAACATATACTGTTCTGAAATCATTGAAGGAGGTTACATATGTCTTTCCTCTTGATTTTTAGTATGTCATGTTTTTGAGATTTAGCATTCGTTCCAACCATGACCTCCCTGTTATTCCCTGATTTGCAGGTCCAATTACAGCTCTACCCTGTTCAGAAGGACTTTAAAAAGAATCTTGTATGTTATATCTGGCAGTGATTTTCCTCTACAATTGTTGGGTTCTGTCTTTAAGCCTTTCTTATGGATAGGGCGGATAAATGCTTATCTCCATTCTGCGGGAATCCAGATTTTATCGTTAAAACATTGAACGGACGTAATTGCTTTTTTCCATAGTTCGGCCACGATTTGGTTTCTCCGGGCGCTTTGTTATTTTCAGTTCAGTCGTCGTTGATTCTGAATCGGGATTCTCGCTGTTGTTTGTAAGGATTAAAATGCCGTGTTATTGTGAGCAATTGTCCCATGCACATTTCTAAATTGGAGGATGGAAGCTTTGCGTCTTGATAACCTTTGTTTGTTATGTAAAATCTTCTTGTGTTGTTTTTAGTAAATTGTTCATCAATTTGGTGAAGAGTTTTGTTTTCATGAGCCTTCTTAATTCTTTTTACACTTTTATCAATGAGTTTTCTGTAGCGCGGGACTAGCCGAGTGGTCTCAGACGCTGCAGTCATGGACTGTGTGGCTGGTCCCGGCGGGGGTTCGAGTCCTCCCTCGGGCATGCGTGTGGGTGTTTCTCCTTCGGATAATTTAGGTTAAGTAGTGTGTAAGCTTAGTGACTGATGACCTTAACAGTAAAGTCCCATAAGATTTCACACACATTTTAACATTTTTTAAATTAGTTTTCTAACTTTAATGAAATTTAATCTTCTTTCTATGATTGCCAGTTTTGCCATGCCTCTTTTCTTGTTTCGGTAAGAGCATTACATTCTAGCGACCACCTGTTTCTTGCTTTTTATGTTGCTGGGTGCTGTCCGTTCGGCCGTAGAAATGAGGTTTTCCTTGACATCCTCCCAGCTTTGGATTTGAATCGTTTCTGTTTCTTTTGTGAATTCGTCTGATTTTAACATTTTTTCGGTGTTGTACTTCCGGCTCTTGATTTGTTTCATGGTTCGTTGCCTATTTGGTATGACTTTGAGCTTAATTTTAGAGAGGTAGTGTTCCGAATCCAAGTTTACACCCCTGAGTACCCTAACATTCGTGATTTCTTTGCGCGAAATTTTCTTGATTGCCACATGACTAAGTTGAAGTTCCCCTAGGTTGGAATTTGGAGATATCCGTGTCTTTTGTTTTCGTGGTAGTGTTTTGGAAGCTGTACATTTAAGAATTAGGTGGTGTGCTCGGCGAAGTTCTATTAGCCTGGTGCCATTTCTGTCTGTTCTTTTGTGGGCAGGATAATCTTCAACAATTTTCTTTCTTTCTTTATTTTTTCTTTACCAGTTTGTGCATTAAAGTCTTCAAGAAGAATGATGTTTTTATCCGGAATTTTCTGAATTCTGTCATCTAGATGATTCCAAAAGGCTTCCACTTGTTCTTCGTTTTTCTTGTTATCTTCATTTATAGGAGCGTGTGCATTGAGATTGTGTAGATTATTTCGTGCTTTCGAATGTCCGTTTGGAGCCAGATGGACCCAGGTTTATTAACGAGGTGTTACCCCTCTCTCTCCTCCTTCGTCATTACTTGCGAGACGATGCCTCGGACTTAGAACGAGCAATGGTGGACTTATATACATGAGAGTTGGAATTTAAATAGTGGCAAGGGTGGAATAGGAACTGTGACCATGGAAGGAATCTTCTGTGACCTTGGAAGGAATCTTGAGCCAGTGAAATGTTTGGGAACGTCACGAATGACAAAGACAATCAGTCCACACGCACCTTAAATTCAGCAAGACTGCATGGATAGCTTCGGACTCAAGATCACAAAAACAACTGTAGATAACTGAAAACTACTACCTACACTACATGTTGCAAAAATAACTCGTGTTCCTACATTGTCCAGTCACGTTAATGTGACCACCTGTCAAAGGCTTGAATCTTTTGCAGCGCCGATCGCAGTGAGAAGTGCAGGAAGAGAATCAGTGGAAGATACCGATAGGGATGTGAAGCCATGCTGAATCCAGTGCCGAGGACAGATGCGCTAGGTTTCTAGGTTCCGAGCGGTTCTAGGCGCTACAGTCTGGAACCGTGTGACCGCTACGGTCGTAGATTCGAATCCTGCCTCGGGCACGGATGTGTGTGATGTACTTACGTTAGTTAGGTTTAAGTAGTTCTAAGTCCTAGAGGACTGATGACCTCTGAAGTTAAGTCCCACAGTGCCCAGAGCCATTTGAACCATTTGAACCTGCCTCAGGCATGGGTGTGTGTGATGTACTTAGGTTAGTTAGGTTTAAGTAGTTCTAAGTTCTAGGGGACTGATGACCTCTGAAGTTAGGTCCCATAGTGCTTTGAACCATTTGAACCTGCCTCGGGCATGGGTGTGTGTGATGTACTTAGGTTAGTTAGGTTTAAGTAGTTCTAAGTTCTAGGGGACTGATGACCTCTGAAGTTAAGTCCCACAGTGCCCAGAGCCATTTGAACCATTTCTCGGTTCAGAATCTATGGCGCGAACAGCCCGCTCGAGATGGTCGCACAGATTCTCGATTGGGTTTAAATCCGGTGAGTTGGGTAGATAAGGGAGTACGGAAAGTTCACCCTAGTGCTCTTCGAACCAAGCAGTACACTGCGAGCAATGTCACACGTTGCATTGTCCTGCTGGTAGATGCTATCACGCCGAGGAAAAACAAACTTCATGTAGGGTTGAATATGATCCCCAATGATATGTACATACTTGCATTGATCCAATGTTCCTTCCACAATGACGAGATCACCCAGGGAATGCCAAGAATACATTGCCCAGACCATAACTTTCCCACCTCCGATCTCAACCTTTCCGACGGTTGTTGCACGCTGTTCGCTTTCAGAAGTTTCAATCCGTACACGGAAACGGACATCTGTCTGATAGAGCATAAAACGTGATTCATTTGAAAAGCCACCTGTCGGCACTCCAATATTGGTGTGCACATCCCAATCTTCGTCACCGACGAACAGCAGTCAGTGTGGGTGCATGAATCAGGCACCTGTTTTGTAGGCCCATACTCAGCAACGCTCGCTTAACGGTCGCTGAGGAGACACTGCTGGTAGCCTCTTGATTCATCTGGGCGGTCTGTTGCTCAGCAGATGCACACCTAACTCGTCCGTACACATCTCCACAGCCGCCACTCACCACTGTCATCTGTGGTCCACGGTGATTCTCAGTTGCCTCGTCGTTTTATGCTATACACGGTGTACTTTAACCAGGTCGGCGCGCGAGAACTTTTAAAAACTTAGCCGTTTTGGAAATGCTTCCACTCTTGGTCTGGAAGCCAATGATCATGCCCTTTTGGACGTCCGATAAATCGCTCCGGTTCTGCATTATGACAACAACTGCACTGTTTTCTGCGTCCCCCCGACACACTGTATATAACTTCCACTGTCATTGCTATCACCTACCGTCTGTGAGTATTTATTGTACGTTGACGTCGAATATAGGCGGTATCTGGACAATGAACAATTGTTTGTACATCTCTGAAGATGCCTAATACCGTTACTTGAAACACTTCTGGTTAATAACTATAATGAAAAGTCAATCACACATAAAGAGTAACAGTTATTACAGTCTACAACGTAAATAATAGTTAATAAAGATACAGGCAATGCACTCTGGGAGCCAGATGAATAGCTGACTGGTTTTCGCAACAAGAACATCAGAGGAAGGTATCAGCCGAGTGTACATAAGAAAGAACGGTTCGAATTTAGAAACAAAAGGAGAGCGCAGCTAAATATTTCAATTATCGTCCTGTACGCCTCCTATTACATGCACCAAAGACAGCAGAATACCCAAGGGTTTCAATATTATCACTATACAGTGTGGTTGTATGTAAGGCTGTGGGTCCACCGATGTTATCCACGCGACTCCCTTGCTTAATGTGAAACACTGTGAACAGTCCAAGCATTTTCACTTCGCTTTCCTAGACCTGGAAAAAGCTTTTGTAACCCCAGAGCATGAAGTACGTGAAGAACTATAAGAGGCGATCAAAAAGTTTCCGTTTGAGCGCGTTGTTGCAACATAGCGCGACTCCGATGCGGGTATATCAGGACCGACATATAGGCAAAGGATTATTGTAGCCTTCGTGTCTTTCCGTCAGAGTTCCTCTTCTTTTGGCTGCTGAAGGGCAAATACTGATAGACATCCATCGGAGAGAGAAGAATGTGTATAGGGCAGCATTCCTGTCGAAAACCACTGTTGTGGTATGGAGTGCTCAGTTCGGTGCTGGTCGCGATTCAGCACAGCACGATAGTCGATCTGGGAAACGAGCCTCATCCATTACGAACAACCTGGTGCATTCCATCACTGGGGAACAGTACTGCGTAATGCTGAAGAAACTGGGGCCTGCAATTGAGAGGAAACGCCAGGGAAGAACTGCGACATGGGGTGCTGCTGTTTCATGATGACGCACACGTATCACAAATATCGTAACGCAAAAGTTAGATCAACGCAAGTGAGAGACACTTGAGCACCCATCCTGTAATCCTGATCTCTCCCCATTGCAAATATCACGCCTTCGGTCCTTAAGAAAAGCCTTTACGGATCGACTATTCCTGTCGGACGAGGATGTGCAGCAGGCAGTTATGAACTTATACACGCAGGAGGACACAGTGTCTTCAGTCTGGTGCGTTGGTTGAATGACCGCCTCAATGTTCATGGCGATTTTGTCAGATTGGCATACTGATTCTGGACTGTACACCCTTCGAAGTGAACGTTTTGATCGCCCCTTATGATTGGATGGTTCCGGTAACTCTATCACAATTCTCAAAGTCGAGTACATTGTGCTGTTGGGTATCAGGTGACTTTCCTGTTCCTGTGTACGTCCACCAAGGATGTGCTCTTTCTCCCCTTCTCTTCATATTCATAACTGACACAGTCACCAGAGATCTTCAGAAATTAGCATCTTGCATACTGCTGCACGCTGATGATGTTGTCCTGGCTGCTGAAGACAAGGACGACATTCAACGAGAAGTCGTGTCCCAAGAATAGATAAACCGCCGTGAAGTCTGGACTACACGTCAATATAAAGAAGACTGAATAGCTATTAACAAATGCAAAATAATTAGGACACAGCTGAGATCCACGGTATAGATCTGCCAGAGAAATACTGTCAGGTACGTTGGCTCAAAAATGGCTGCCGACGTCTCACTCGTTCCTGAAATCATAAACCGTGTTGGCAATGCATGGCCTGTATGGCAGAGAACGACTGGTGTGCCTTGTGATAAGAAGTCTCCGGACCGACTCTGCAATCCACCCAGTTCCCTTGTACGGTGCAAAATGTTCTCGTGCAACAAAAGAAGCGGAATGACGACTACCTAAAAGGGAAACCAAAATGCTTCGGCGGACGTCTCGCCTTACACTCCGAGATCATGTGACCAATGATGGAATTCGCAGGCGGTGCAGAGTACCACCAATAGTTGAAAAGATTAGGGGATGTCGTCTGCAGTGGTATGAACGCGTTCAGCAAGAATGCCAACACACTTCGCCAGTTTTTCCGCAGGGAAGTATGTCGGACCCTTGCTGTTCATGTTGCTTATTAATGACCTTGCAGACAGTCGTAATAGTAATCTCAACCTTTTCGGAGGTGATAGCTATGTCCGATGAAGTATGAACTGTCTGAAAGAAGCGGCGACAGCAATCAGTCAGATCTTGATAAGTTTTCGAAGTGATGCAAAGATTGGCAACTTGCTTTAAATGTTCAGAAATGTAAAATTGTCCATTTAACAACATGAAAACTGGTTGTATAGTGTAACTGTAGCACCAGTGAGTCGCAACTTGAATCGATGAACACATACAAATAGGGGATATGAAATCGAATGATCACATAGTCTGAGCCATAGGTAAAACAGGTTGCACGCTGCGGGTCATTGGTAGAATAATAGGGAAATGCAATCAGTGTACAAAGGAGACTGCATACGAAACACTCATGCAACCCATCCTAGAATACTGACCAAATGTGTGGGACCTGTACCAGACAGGATATTAACGAGGGATATTGAGCGGATACAAAGGACAGTACGACAGGTCACAGGTTTGTTCGACCCATGGAGAAGCTTCTTGAAGCTGCAGAAAGAACTTAATTGGCGGAAGCTTGAAGAGAGACGCAATGTACCCCGCGAAAACCTAATCAGAATGTTTCTAGTACGAACTATACATATCACAAAAGTGTTTGCATGTATGCACACCTCCTCCTGAGCCACTGGATCGATTTCAGTCTAACGTGGTACTCATATTACTTACTGTCTGGGAAGAACAAACTACCTCTCAAATGGATTGTGGTAGGAAAGAAGCTTACCTCACGACGCACAAATAGCTGCACTATATTCATTCCTTATTTGGAGATGAGAGCACTGAGAGCCTTGCAACCAACTTTACACATAATTTCAAACCCTTACGAGGCTTTTTCTCGCGGACACGCCCCCACAAAACGATGAAAGAAAAAACAGTTGATCTCTTACTACATTTTCGCTGTTCATACGGTAAAACTGCCGAATCAGGCATCATGTTTTAATCTATTACTTCTTGAGTGCTAACTCTAGTTGCAGCACATTTTACAGACAAAATGAAATGAACGTTGGCTGGAAGACCCCATTCGCCGAAGTTCGGCCGCCAAGAGCAGTATTATTTCATTCGACGCCACATTGGGTAATGAGAATGACATGATGATGAGGACAACACAACACCCAGTCCCCGAGTAGAGAAAATCTCCAACCCGTCCGGGAATCGAACCCGGGCCTGCTTGCATGGGAGGCAAGCACTTTACCACCCAGCTAGACGGACATTTTGCAGACAGTATTCATTTATACAGGTGGAGCAAATAAAATTGGCTTGGAGAACACAATGGTATGGCCGTCTCTTGCGACAGGCGTCGGATTGATTTGGTAGGTCTCTAAAGCATTTTGTGGTGAGCTGCAGCCAAGTTTACTGGTGTGCGGATTCGTTTCGGAATGTTTGTTGACTTGTTCAGCACAGGTCATATCTGATGTCATTTTCGGACTAACCGTAGCATGGCACTATATTCTGGCACTTTGGCACTATTAAACCTCGCAGCAAACAACTGACCACACCGTTTCCATAACTTTGTTGTCATGTAACTTTCCACAACGAACACCCGCCGCTCCATTGTGAGTACTATCGGCCCGTTCGCACTGCTGCACTCACACTGACCAATACATATTACACTCTGTACCGGTATGAATTACGTGGCGGGCATACACGTAGTGTGAGCGTTTGTCCTTAGGATAATTTAGGTTGCTTTTATTTGCCCAACCCTGTAGCACTGAATGTACTTGCTAAATATACTTTTTTATGACTTATAGTTTAGGACATACGACGCCCTAAACATTGAGATGTCCAGGGCGAAATTAGCTAGATACATAGGTGAAATATGTGTGAAATATGTTCAATATAGTTGTATGAAAAATATCTGTCGTGTGTACGCGGGAAAAGCCACAGGTAAAAAGCTTCTCTTAAATCTTTGTATCTACGAGATGCTATCCAAAATTTCGGGACTGGTGCTGCCATCCGTTGAAAAGCTTACCTTTGTAGTAAAGGTCACCATCACCCTCGCAGTAGTTCCCGTCTGCACGTACACACCGGTCCCAGCGCTTCTGCCACAGGTCAAAAGTTTTCTGGAAGTCCTGTTCTTTGAGGATGCTTCTTTCAACCTTTCTAGAGTGGCGAACCGACAGCCTTTGAACTTGAGTTTCAGTTTTGGGAATAGCGCGAAGTCGCAAGGTGCCAAATCTGGCGAGTATTGTGGGTAGGGGTACAACCGCCATGTTGGTTTTTTGCCAAAAAGGTCCTGCTGAGCAAGGACGTGTGACAGGGCGCGCTGTCGTGATGCAACAGCCAGATCCCTTGACGCCAAAGTTCGGGCCGTCGTCGCCGCACGTTTTCACGGAGCCATCGTAAAACGGCACAGTAGTACGCGGAATTCACTGTTTGATTGGGTGGGACGAATTATTTGTGCACAATTCCCTTGGTATCAAAGAAAACGATGACCATGCTCTTCACTTTGCTCTTCACCTGTCTCGCTTTTTTGGATCTTGGAGAGCCTGGGCTCTTCCACTGGGACGATTGTTGCTTTGTCTCTGGGTCATTACCGTAAATCCAGCTCTCGTCGCCGGTGATAACCTGTGACAAGAAGTCTGGATCATCAGATGCGGTCTGACCAAGGTCCGTGCACACTTCTGTTCGCGGACCCATCGTAAAATCGCCACACACCAAACTCAGAGTATTACTGAAATCACTGTGGACACGCAACACTTCCTCCCAGCTGAATGCCACTCCGCACACTGACTCAGCAGATATGCAGCTCTTACCACCTACCGGTGCGAAGATGTACTACTCCTACTTTCCAGATGGCAGCACCAGTTCCGAAAATTTTGGATTCCATCTCGCACTTCAACTAAACTTTGTGGGATAAGAACTAGCAACTTCCTACTGGGGTGGGGGTGGTAATGAGGGAGGGGAGAAGGAGATGGACAGACAGAGAGGGGAAGGAGCAGATGGTTAGAAAGAGGGAAATGAGCAGATGATCAAAAAGAGGGGGCAGGAGCAGATGGATAGAGTGAGGCGCAGGAGGAGGTAGACGGAGAGTAGTGGCGCTGGAGGAGGTGGACAGAGACAGGGGGGAAGGAGATGGACAAATAGAATGTGTACGAGATGGACAGATGGAGGAGATGGACTAATAGACGACTGGAAACGCTGGGTACTCAGCTAGTCTAGACATATATTACAAGCCCATACAAATCGCTCCCAGTAAGATCGCGAAGACAATATTAGACTAACTGCAGGGCGCGCAGAGGCATTCAGGCGATCATTCTTCCTACGTTCCGTATGTGAATGGAGCATGAAAAATCCGTAATAACTGGTACTGTGTTCGTACCCACTGCCATGCACTTCACAGTGGTTTTCGGAGTATGGATGAAGATGTACTCTACTGGCCATTAAAATTGCTACACCACGAAGTAGACGTGGTACAGACGAGAAATTTAACCGACAGAAACAAGATGCTCTGATATGCAAATGATTAGCTTTTCAGAGCATTCTCACAAGGTTGGCGCCGGTGGCGACACCTACAACGTGCTGACATGAGGAAAGTTTCCAACCGATTTCTCATACACAAACAGCAATTGACCGGCGTTGCCTGGTATAACGTTGTTGTGATGCCTCGTGTAAGGAGGAGAAATACGTAACATCACGTTTCCGACTTTGATAAAGGTCGGATTGTAGCCTATCGCGATTGCGGTTTATCGCATCGTGACGTTGCTGCTCGCGTTGGTCGAGATCCAATGACTGCTAGCAGAATAAGGAATTGGTAGGTTCAGGAGGGTAATACGGAACGCTGTGCTGGATCCCAACGGCCTCCTATCACCAGCAGTCAGGCATCTTATCCGCATGGCTGTAACGGATCGTGCAGCCACGTCTCGATCCCTGAGTCAATAGATGGGGACGTTTGCAAGACAAAAACCATCTGCATGAACTGTTCGACGACGATACTGGCGTATCACCCGGCGTGATGGTATGGGTGCCATTGGTTACTGGTCTCGGTCACCTCTTGTGCGGATTGACGGCACTTTGAACAGTGGACGTTACATTTCACATGTGCTACGACCCGTGCCTCTACCCTCCATTCGATCCCTGCGAAACCCTACATTTCAGCTGGATAATGCGCGACCGCATGTTGCCGGTCTTGTACGGGCACTAATTGAAAACGTCTGCTCAATGGTGGGCGAGCAACTGGCTCGTCACAATACGCCAGTCACTACTCTTGATGAACTGTGGTATCGCGTTGAAGCTTAATGGGCAGCTGTACCTGTATATACCATCCAAGCTCTGTTTGACTCAATGCCCAGGCGTATCAAAGCCGTTATTACGGCCAGAGGTGGTTGTTCTGTGTACTGATTTCTCAGGATCTATGCACCCAAATTGCTTGAAAATGTGATCACATGTGAGTTCTGGTATAATATATTTGTCCAAGGAATACCCATTTATCATCTGCATTTCTTCTTGGTGTAGCAATTTTAATGGCCAGTAGTTTAAATGAACATCGAGCTGGTCAAGAAACAATAGCAAAAGGCGGGTTTCCGTTGAAAGTCGAAGTTTAAACGGTCTATCGGCAGATCGGGGCAACGTTGGATAGATTCCCACCAAACAGACCACAAGATAGCAAACAGATCACAGGGTAGCGGAACCCTACCCTGACCGAGCACAAGATCACGCCCAGCCAGTGAGCCAGACGGGCGGGTTATGCTAGTGTGTGGAATAAATGCTGAGAAAATAAGTAGATGTTTGCAGTATTCTCAAGAAACACTATAACAAATCGCCGATCTCTTTAGAGGGGGTTTGTATAACGTGTTAAAAATTAGGGTAAACCCACAAGAATGCAGAAGACGCACCATACCAGCTTCTCCTACAGGTCGAGCGAAGTATCTTCAGCCGTAGCGGTCGATTTGCTCCTTTGCTGGGTGCAGCATGCATGATGGATGAGCTGTCGGCGGCCACACGCATCTCATCTCCAGCGGCCGCACCTCGGCGAATGGTAACTTCATGGCTATCAAGCTCCAGTGCCTGCCTGCGGCGCTAATTTTGTTTCAGTCTGTAGATGCCTCCAATTTGTCAGTTATGTGCAGGAATTCGTGCCAGTCTTTCAGAAATTGAACTTGAAGGGTTCCTTAATCTGACTACTGCAGAATCCGGCGAGATATCCCTGCAGAGGGCGGAATGGTGCTGCGCTGCACGGCTTGTTCACCGTTTCGTTTCTTAACAACTTCCTTTTACCACGTCCAAGGAATGCTCACTCCAAGTAGATCGTTACTGCACTGCTGGAAATTAAAAGTACAGTACCAGGTAAGTTACAAAACAACGGAAGTTTACTTATTGTGTGTAAACATTATACACTGTCCAGTCACATTAATGTGACCGCCTGTCAAAAGCCTAAACAGCCAACTTTTGCAGCGCGGACCGCAGGCGAAACGTGCAGGAAGCGGCGCGAACGATCGAGGTGGTCCGACGGATTGTCGATTGGCTTTAAATCCTGTAAGACTGGTGGTCTGGGGAGAAGGGTAAACTGATCCTCGTGATCTTCGAACTATGCATGTACACTGCGAGCTGTGTGACAGTTGCATTGTCCTGCTGGTAGATGCCATCGTGCTGAGGAAAAACAAAGTACATGTAGGGATGGACTTGGTTCCCTAGGATAGATGCATACTTGTGTCGGTCCTTCGCACCTTACAGAATGATGAGATCATCCAGGGACTGTCGCGAAAATATTCTGGAGACCATAACGCTCCATTCTCAGGCCAGACCCTTTCAACGATTGCTGCAACATTTTTGCTTTCTGATCGATGGAGCATAAAACGCAGTTCATCTGAGAACGCCAGCTGTCGCCACTCTGGACGTCCAGTTGCGGTACCGGCGTACAAATTCCAATTTTCGTCGCCGGTAAACAGCAGTCTATGGGTGCATGAACCTGGTGCCTGCTGCGGAGACCCATACGCAGCAACACTCGGTGAATGGTCGTTGAGGAGTCACTGTTAGTAACCCCTTCGTTCACCTCGACGATCAGTTGCTCAACAGTTGCACGTCTGTTCGCCCGCATGCATCTCCGCAGCCGACTTTCATCCCTTTATCTATCGCCCGCTATGCACCACAATTGCCTCGGCGCCAGTTTTGAATAGCGCCATTTTGTCACACACGTTATACTTTAACCATGGTAGCACACGAGTAGTTTACAGACTGCACTGTTTTCCGCGTCCCGCTGACACATTTTATACGATGGTTGGATCTTTAATAGTGGCAACTAATTATTTACAGATCCTACAAAATAGATACGTGTTTCAAAGTTTTACTGACTTTCAAAGTAGTTACCAGCATTGTACCATTGTATATAACCCGTTGCCAGCGATGTGGAAGTCTTAGGATACCCTTAGCAGTGCCAGTTGTGTTGACAGCTCGAGAGGCGCGGTCTATTGCCCGACGAATTTGTAGCAGTTCTGAAGCGAATGCCGTGGAGTGTTTCCTTCAGTTTAGAAATCGAGTTGAACTCACGACGACTTTAGTCAGGGGAATTCAATAGGTGGTTTAGCACTTAGCAGCCCCATCAGTCAAACAAATCAGTAACAACTTGCACTGTATGTGCTAGAGCATTGTCCTGCAAAATGATGGTTAGGTCCCGCAGAAAGTATGAAAGTATCACCACTTCTTGTCTCTAAGCTGGTCGTCAGTTGTGTTCCAAAAATGAACAGCATACGGACAGAAGTGATGATGCTTTCTGCAGGACCTGACCACCATTTTGCAGGACAATGCTGAAGCACGTACAGTGCAAGCTGTTACCGATTTGTTTGTCTGATGGGGCTGCTAAGTGTTATACCACCTACTGCACTCCCCTGACTTAATCCCTCGTGAGTTCAACTCGATTTCTAAACTCAAGGAAACACTTCACGGCATTCGCTTCAGAACTGCTACAAATTTGTCGGGCTATTGACCGCACCGCTCGAACTGTCAATACAACTGGCACTGCTAAGAATATAGTACGACTTCCACATCGCTTGCAACGGGCTATACACAATGTTGGTGACAACTTTGAAGGCCAGTAAAACTTATATCTATTTTGTATGAACTGTCAATAAATGCCGGGTGATCAAAAAGCCAGTATAAATTTGAAAACTTAATAAACCACGGAATAATGTAGATACAGAGGTAAAAATTGACACACATGCTTGGAATGACATAGGGCTTTATTATAAACAAAAAAAAAAAAAAATTGCTAGACGCGTGAAAGTCCTCTTGCGTGCGTCGTTTGGTGATGATAGTGTACTCAGCCGCCACTTTCGTCATGCTTGGCATCCGAGGTCCCCAGACCTCATTCCGTGCGATTATTGGCTTTGGGGTTACCTGAAGTCGCAAGTGCGTCGTGATCGACCGACATATTTAGGGATGCTGAAAGACAACATCCGCGCTAATGCCTCACCATAACTCCGGACATGCTTTGCAGTGCTGTTCACAACATTATTCCTCGACTACAGCTATTGTTGAGAAATTATGGTGGACATATTGAGCATTTCCTGTAAAGAACATCATCCTTACTTTGTCTTACTTTGTTATGCTAATTATTGCTATTCTGATCAGATGAAGCGCCACCTGTCGGACATTTTGTGAATTTTGTATTTTTTGGTTCTAATAAAACCCCATGGCATTCCAAGCATGTGTGTCAATTTGTACCTCTCTATCTACATTATTCCGTGATTTATTCAGTTTTCAAATTTTGATCACCCGGTAGTTTCCACCATTAAATTTCCAACCCTCCTATACCTTCCATTGTTAGTGCTGCCATCTGTTCTCTGTGAGTCGTTTTTCGACGTTTTTGGAGGCGGTGGTTACGTTCATGTGACTGGACTGTGTAGAAATAAGAATACATAACTAAATTTGTAAGTGATAGGGTGTTACACAGCTTGCGAAAATTATTACACAGATCTGCCACCTCTGGAAGTTACAGTGGGTCTAGTCCGCTTGGATTTGCAGTAGAACTCGGCTTCGATGACAGATATAGGTATGGCATTGCATGCTGCTTCATAGTACATTAGTTGTAGTGACTGGTGAGTGCTGCCATGGCAGTCTCTCAACAAGTCGTAACCAGCTAATTTTTTCAGTTGGTGCGACGCAGGGGCTCGAGGCAAATATCTAAACACTGCAATAAATGCATGTTTGAACACAAAATCAGATGCCAAGTCTGTAGGTTGCGCTGATGTATTTGACTATGAACGACACCTCAATACGTTGCAAGTGCCAGTGGTGGCCGGAACAGTGTTCTGTTTAATTATGAGCGCATTATGTCGCACTCAAGTGAATTGGAACGTGGGCAAATTGTTGGTGCTCATATGACGCATGCTTCTGTAACCAAGGTAGCCGAAGTGTTTGGTGTTTCGAGAGAACCGTATCGAAGATTTATACCACAGACAGGGAAAATCTGAAAAACATCATCCGCTGAGTCACAACGCGGATGAAACTGTGTGTTGAGTGGTTGTGACAGACAGTCTGAAGAGGACTGTGGTGAAAAATAAGCTGATAAAGTCACTGTAAAACCGAATGTCACATTCGCAGACGCTGTTAGCACCAAAATAATGCGAAGAGAAGCAGGAAATTGCAGGGCGAGTTGTAATTCCAAAACCACTCATCAGAGCTGCAAATGCCTTAACAGGAAAACATGGTGCCGAAGCCACAATATCTGGAATATAGAGCAATGGAAGAATGTCATTTTGTCTTAAGAGCCTTGTTTCGCACTGTTTCCAGCTTCTGGGCGAATTTATGCCCCAAAAATGAAACATGGCGAGGGGGGGGGGTCATGATTTTGGCATCCATGTGGTATTCCATGAGCCATAGTTACTCTGCAAGGTAGCGTTACTGCCAAGGCTGTGACCATTTTGGCTGATCAGTTTCATCCCATGATGCAATGTTTGATTCCAAATGGTGACGCCGTGTTCCAAGATGATAAGGCCCCTGTTTTCACAGCTCTCGCCTTCCAGGACTGCTTTTGTGAACACGAACATTGGGGAAGGAGGGGGGCTTTAGCTCTTCTGGCCACCAGTCATCAAATCTCAATATTATTGAGCGTTTTTGGTCTACTTGGAGAGGAGGGTGCATGGTCACTGTCCACCTTCATCATGGGTACTTAAACTTGCCACAGTTTTGCAGAAAGAATTGCACAAGATGCCCTTGAAAACCATACATGACGAAACGACTGGACGCCGTCTTGAATGCCAGCTGTTTTCCTAAACTTTATTATGCATGTTAACGTGTTGTGTTTTTGGTGTTTCCGTATTTTTGTCCATCCCTTGTAGGTGAAGCGGCCGCAGGGTCCTACATGGCGTCCTTTCAGACGCTTCGTCACGTGTTATCTCTGACAACCTTTATGGCGTTGAGTATGATTCTCCCGAAGCCATCGATTCCAGATGCGCACATAATCGTAAATTTCGAGTAATGCGAGTAGTGATATTGCGAAACTATATACTGTTTGATCTAAAGTATCTGGACACACCTATGTAATGTGGAACTGAGCGATATAGAGATGCCACTAGAGGCGGACCCGCCAGTACAAAAGGAGGGGGGGGGGGGGGTATTTTGTCAGTAGGGATGCATTACATTAACAGCGGATGGGGTCGGTCAAGAGATCTCATTGGTTTCGAACGTGGACTAGTTATTGGGTGTCACCTGAGTAACAAATGCATCAGGGGCATGTCAACCCTTATATAATTGCCCAAATACTGTTGGTGATGTGGCTGTGAAGTATCCTAGGCAGATCCGATTACTGACGCTCGGGGACCATCGAGCGGATGACTGCAAAAAGTCGCCTGAAATCAGCAGAAAGAATCGCTCGTCATTTTCGAAGTACTGTCAGGAGTCCAGCTATCACACCTACTGTACGTAGAGATTTAAGAAGAATGGGTTACAATAGTTGAGTAGCTCTTGATAAGCCACAAATTTCTGTAGTTTGAGAGCGTCGCCACTGGACAGTGGATGACAGGAAAGGAGTGATCTGTATTGACGAATCACGCTATACCCTATGGCAATCCGATTGAAGGGTTTGGGTTTGGCGAATGTCGGGAGAACGTTCCCTGCCCATCATGATTAGTTCCAACCGTGAAGTAAGAAGATGGACATAATAAATCCGATCGCTTATGATTTGATTTAAACAGACTTTCTTAAGCCGTAATTGTGGCCTGTTGCTGTTTCAGTTTATAAACTTTATAATTACTGTATTGCATTTAGTGTCTTTTTGACAGCGGTCCACAGATAGCCATGTTCAACAGCTATGTATACTAGTGGTGACTTCAATTACTCTGCGGTGCTGTCTAGCTCCTTGCCTTAGCAGAGATGCTCGCCACTGCCGGGGCACGCAGTGTGTGCGCGCGGTTATTACTGGCTGGAAGACGCGCAGCTAGCAGCGGGCACCCTGATGGAAGCGTGACGCCGGCTCACGACTCTGCGACGCCTGCGTGTGTTCTCCCTGACAGCTCAGCGCGGACTGACCGTCCCAGACACCTGAGAGCCGCCACCCGACCGACGCACTCCATTTTCCGTTACGTGGCCTTGTCGTCTCTAACGAACGCCGCTTCCTCCGAGATAATTGCTCGTATATTCTTAGGCAGGCTTACCATTTTTAGCTACACACGTCATCGTAATTCAGATTTTCACCGACGTATTTACTGCCTCCTTTTATCTCCTTCATATATCTGCCTGAATTAGTAGACAGTGGGTTACTCTTGCGTGAACACCGCTAACAGATTGCAGCCAACCTATATTGAAGTTAGAAATGCGTTCAAGCTGTACCGACCGGTATCGTTCACTGGTTAAAACATGAATAAACCTTCAACGAAAAATACGCTGAATTATAATTTTTCCCAAAAATCTTTCTCTGTTCTCCTGTATTAATCTTGTCCACTTCAGTGTACTCCACGTGAAATTTAGTGACGTGGCATCTTTGAATGTTCTAGGAAAAGGCTCATCATACTAGAACACATGAAGTATTAGATCACTTTCGCGGTGGCCATGCGGTTGTAGGTACTTCAGTCCGGAACAGCGTGACTGCTACGGTCGCAGGTTCGAATCCTGCCTCGGGCGTGGATGTATGTGATGTCCGTATGGTAGTTAGGTTTAAGTAGTTCTAAGTTCTAGGGGACTGATGATCTCAGATGTTGAGTCCCATAGTGCCCAGAGCCATTTGCACCATTAGATCACTTTATTGTTCAAATGATTAAAAAGGTTACTTAAGTTGACACGCTTCTTTGCCACAGGAGTACTGGAAAATTTAAACTGTCATGGACTAGAAAATCATTATTTGACTAACTAATTAACAAAGTGTTGTGATGAGTTACAGTGTTCGATATTAATAACGCTACAAGTTCTGAGGGGGGTGCGATGGGGAGGTTCCCTTGTTAGAAGCATTACTTAAAGCAATCCTCGGTATGACATTTACCTGATTCAACGATTCTGTCTGTACCTCTTCGATAATGCCCCATATTGCTAGACGCGTGAAAGATAACTTGTGCGCGTCGTTTCGTGATGATCGTGTGCTCAGCCGCCACTTTCGTCATGCTTGGCCTCCCAGGTCCCCAGACCTCAGTCCGTGCGATTATTGGCTTTGGGGTTACTGAAGTTGCAAGTGTATCTGAAGCTTTAGCTACTAGCAGGTTCTAGATAGTGATGTTGACTGCTGTAGCTGAGGACTCGAACTGGGCAGATCTCTCGCTAGCACGACACATACCGACCTCAGTGTGAGGGCGCTGTTATATCCAGAGAGAGGAGGCGCGATCTTCAGAGGCACCTCCTGTACGTCGTTGCGGATTGCAGCGAGTCCTCACTACTGTCAGTGGTATTGATTTGCGTCGAAACTTTGTTGTGCCAACACAGTCTTTGTACAGCACGCCATATAGTACATCTGAACAGTACTCTTTCAGTCTTACAAGGGAACCTCCCCATCGCACCCCACTCAGATTTAGTTGTAAGTCAGCACAGCGGATAGGCCTTGAAAAACTGAACACAGATCAATCGAGAAAACAGGAAGAAGTTGTGTGGAACTATGAAAAAAATAAGCAAAATATACAAACTGAGTAGTCCATGCGCAAGACAGGCAACGTCAAGGAGAGCGTGAGCTCAGGTGCGCCGTGGTCCCGTGGTTAGTGTGAGCAGTTGCGGAAGGAAAGGTCCTGGGTTCTAGTCTTCCATCGAGTGAAAGGCTTACTTTCTTTATTTTATGATCTGTCCATCTTTTCTTTATTTGTGTGTGAGGAATGTTTCCCGAAAGTTTGACCGTACCTTTTTGTAACACCCTGTATTCTACACGGCATGTGCGTCACATGACAGGAATATTTTGTCGACCCACCTAATTTGTACACTTGGCGAATGGGTAAAAAGATTCTTCTACCTTGCACGATTCAGGTTTTCTTGTGGATGTGATAATCACTCCCAAAAAAGTGATGAAAACATAAGGGGTTATCACATAAACTGCAAGAACCGCTAACCGCGGGAACACGGCGCTCCCGCACTTACATGATCATGGTGTTACCTATTTTGCGCATGGACTACTCAGTGTGTATATTTTGCTTATTTTTTTCATAGTTCCACACAACTTCTTCCTGTTTTCTCGATTGATGTGTGTTCAGTTTTTCAAGGAGGAGGAGGAGGAGGGAGGAGGAGATTAGTGTTTAACGTCCCGTCGACAACGAGGTCATTAGAGACGGAGCACAAGCTCGGATTAGGGAAGGATGGGGAAGGAAATCGGCCGTGCCCTTTCGAAGGAACCATCCCGGCATTTGCCTGAAGTGATCTAGGGAAATCACGGAAAACCTAAATCAGGATGGCCGGACGCGAGATTGAACCGTCGTCCTCCCGAATGCGAGTCCAGTGTGCTAACCACTGCGCCACCTCGCTCGGTTTCAGTTTTTCAAGGCCCAGCCACTGTGCCAACTTATAACTAAATCTGAGGGGGGTGCGATGGGGAGGTTCCCTTGTTAGAAGCGTTACTTAAAACAATCCTCGGTATGACATTTACCTGATTCAACGATTCTGTCTGTACCTCTTCGATAATGCGAAAACGTCGGCCTTACATGGTTATTTTACCTGTGTTTGTAGCGGACGTCGGCAGTGCAAGCTGTTTGGTGGCCCAGGTTGAAATGCTAGTAGTTAATTTTTTGCACACTTTGGCACCTTTCCCTCACAAAATGTGTGTGAGTGTAAGGTTATAAATGTACAAGTTTAGTGTTTGTCGTAAGCATTTAGCTGAGTGTAGATGACTGTAATGTGGGTGTCTATAGCGCAGTGTAGTGTTTGTATTCTATGATGATGAGAGACCGAGAGAGTTAATCCCATAGCCTGTACACATCTTTCTCCTCTCATGTAGTACCAAGGGGCCGACCATCTGATAGCATATATCCACTGGCAGTGCCACGTTCCCTTACTGCAAGGAACAGTACAGAAATCTTGGGAAATCAACTCAGGAGACTGATATAAATTCCAGTGAACAGAAATTATGTGCCACCATCTTTCGTCACATGATTAGCTAAGTATGGCATAGTAGGGGAGGTGTCAGTGCTAGTGGTGGGGGTTCCGTTGTGAATGACCACCACCTCGTAGAGGAGTTGCAGTTCGACTGCTGAGTCCTATGCACAAACTCATTTCTTCATCCGTAACTTGTAAGCTACAGCTAGGGAGTCTGCGAACGATCGTATTAACATGTTGTGTCAGAACAACAAATGATTTGACAAATAAATAATTTCTAATTACAGCACCAAAAGAGAAATAGTTGCACAAACAAAGAATCAACGAAAGCAAATAAGTTCGACATCCACTGTAGTGTAGGAGACCACGTGACGTCTCCTCCTTCGTAGGTATCCTATAATCGAGCGGAGGTGTGCCAAGGCATAATCACAAGTTATTCAGTGCACATTCATTTATTTCCGAGAATCTTAGACTCTTTCTTCTTCTCAGGGCGTCCTAGCAGGAGCCGTGCTGAGCGCCGGCCAGAGTGGCCGAGCGGTTCTAGGTGCTACAGTCTGGAACCGCGCGGCCGCTATGGTCGCAGGTTCAAATCCTGCCTCGGGCATGGATGTGTGTGATGTCCTTAGGTTAGGTAAGTTTACGTAGTTCTAAGTTCTAGGGGAGTGATGACGTTAGAAGTTAAGTCTCATAGTGCTGAGCACCATTTGAACCGTGCTGAGCCCCCGTTGCACGGAAGCGGAGGATAGCACGTGAGCGCCCGGCGAGGAATCTGCCGGGGCTCCGGCGCATCCCCTGGCGTAGTCTGAACTCAATGCCACAGCCACTTCACAGTAGGGTGTGGTGGCCGGCGCGTCTCTGCAGCCTGGCGTGGCTGTGGACATCTGTCGGAGCGCCTGCGCTCTCGTTCAGTTTCTAGTTAGAGACAATCATAAGATTTACTCCTGGTATACAATACTTTTTTTACAGGTAACTTATTAAATAATATAATGCCACACTGTTCACTCATATATCACTATATAGCACACGCTATACACACAATTTTTCGTAACACTTCCCTTATTACACACTCAGACACACACACACGCCGGTGATCTCTGGGTCATTTTCTGTACCACAGCTTCCCATTCGCAATCCTGAAAAACTGAGTCAGTATCCCTCTATAATGAGTGAGATGTTGAGTTCAGAAAGAGGAAGAGGTGTTAGTATGGTGCTATGCATAGCTTGGAGGTAAAAATTTATAGAAAAAGGTAAAAATAGGGAAAAAATCAGTGTGAAGGTGTTATGTGAAATTTTGGATGTTTTATAATCATTATTATTACTCATTTGTACAACATTTTTTTACCAAACTCCTAGTCTGTTTTATATAAGTATAAAATGTATAGCATAACAGGTACTTTTTAACTGCCTTTTCAGATAAGTGTATTTTTGCAATTTCTTTAATTTATTGTACAGCTTTATTCCTTGGTAGAAAATGCTGTTTTGAGTTCTATGTTTATTTATTCTTGGTAAATGTAAGTTGAGTCTAGCTCTTGTTCACGGTCGTGGACAGAGCTGTTTGTGTAGTAATTACCAATGTTATTTTTGATGTGTACAACTGACTGGTAAATGTATTCACATGGTGCAGTTACGCTCCCCAGTGTTTTGAACAGGTCTGTACAATGAGCTCGACTACTATTTTTGGTTATTATTCTTATGACTCTTTTCTGGAGTTTGAAAATTGTGTTCATATTTTGTGTATTTGATCCCCAGAACAGAATGCCGTAGCTATGAATTGAATGTACATATGAACAGTATGTAACTAAAAGATACTGCATGTTACACACTGATGATTTGATTCTAAGGGCATAACATGCTGATGACATTCTATTTGCAAGTAACTTTGTGTCTTCACACCACTTCCACTGAGAATCATTATTCATTCCTAGAAATTTTGCATTTTCCTGACGCTCTGTCTCCCAAAGTTTGAGGCACTGAGCTCCCAGCTTGTTTGCACTTTGGCGCTTCCGTGTGTTGACATCGGTTACGCTAACATCACGTACTCGACGGGCGTGGTGGTGGTGGTGGTGGTTAGTGTTTAACGTCCCGTCGACAACGAGGTCATTAGAGACGGAGAGCAAGCTCGGGTTAGGGAAGGATTGGGAAGGAAATCGGCCGTGCTCTTTCAAAGGAACCATCCCGGCATTTGCCTGAAACGATTTAGGGAAATCACGGAAAACCTAAATCAGGATGGCCGGAGACGGGATTGAACCGTCATCCTCCAGTGTGCTAACCACTGCGCCACCTCGCTCGGTGACGGGCGTGGTCACTCATCGTTGTCCCAGTCGGTTTCAACACAATTATAATCCTCATTTAATGACTGTTCTGCTGTGCCACAGTAATAAGTAACTCTCATAAAACATAAAAGGGGTAAATTATGTTATTTAGTGAACAATGTTGCTTACATAAAAATAAAATTTTGTTCTCCTTCTTCCACATCTTCCAGAAGCAGTGAAGCCTCGGGAAGTACACGTAGCTATGTTTTCCCCGTCTTTCTTTATTCTGCGACACAATAGCTAGCGGTTCCCGCAGCACTCTCAAGCAAGTTTTTCAATTAAATTTTCGCTTCCTCAGTTGTCTCATCTGACATAAATGGTGTTGTGTATCACTCGTAGCAAATAATGAAAAACCTTCATTTCACTTTTGGTGCACGAACACTGCAGTGCCATGCTGTGTTGTTGTTGTTGTGGTCTTCAGTCCAGAGACTGGTTTGATGCACCTCTCCATGCTACTCTATCCTGTGCAAGCTTCTTAATCTCCAAGTACCTACTGTAACTTACATCTACATTCTGAACCTGCTTAGTGCATTCATCTCCTGGTCTCCCTCTACGATTCCTACCCTCCATCCCCTCCAATACTAAATTGGTGATCCCTTGATGCATCAGAACATGTCCAGCAACCGGTCCCTCCTAGTCAAGTTGAGCCACAAATTCCTCTTCTCCCTAATTCTATTCAGTACCTCCTCATTAGTTATGTGATCTACCCATCTAATCTTCAGCATTCTTCTGTAGCACCACATTTCGAAAGCCTCTATTCTCTTCTTTTCTGAACTATTGATCGTCCATGTTTCACTTCTATACATGGCTTTTCAGAAAAGACACTTATATATAATCGATGTTAACAAATTTCTCTTCTTCAGAAACGCTTTCCTTGCCATTGCGCCGGCCGAAGTTCTAGGGGACTGATGGCCTCGGATGTTAAGTCCCGTAGCACTCAGAGCCATTTGAACCATTTGAACCTTGCCATTGCAGTCCACATTTATATCCTCTCTACTTCGACCATCATCAGTTACTTTGCTCCCCAAATAGCAAAACTTATGTTCTACTTTCAGTGTCTCATTTCCTAATCCAATTCCCTCAGCATCACCCGACTTAATTCGACTGCATTCCATTATCCTCGTTTTGCTTTTGTTGATGTTCATCTTATATCCTCCTTTCAAGACACTGTCCATTCCGTTCAACTGCCCTTCCAGGTCCATTGCTGTCTCTGATAGAGTTACAACCATGCTATGTAGTATAATAATAATAAAAGCCTCTTCATCCGCATGACGTTATTATTATTATTATTATTACCATGCTGTGTAGTATAGTAACAATAATAATAATAATAGCGTCGTGCGGATGAAGAGGGTGGTGCATGTCTTTCGATAGGATGGATAGGATGCCATTCGGTGCCATGCGGTCCCAGAGCCAACGGCGCCCGGTGTTCGAAGGCGATCACCCATACCAACTGGGCCCAGTGTTACTTACCTTCGGCGATTGGGTGATAGCCGTGCATGCAACGTGACAAGGCTATTGCCGTTCTATTTAGTTACGAGATAGCTCGAAATGTGCAGGTTAGTAGGCGATAGTCAACTGATTCGGCCACCACTTCGGAACCACGGGATTGAACGGGCTAACGCGAGTCACGGCCTCTAGACGCGTATAGGCTCTTCAGTCCCCGCGTCCAACAAGCTGAACGTTACTTCTCTATTTTTCTTTAACTGCAATTACAGTTTCTTTTACACTGCAACCATGTGTCCAGTACGCTAGACATTTTAGCTGCCTCCTAAAATTTTTCTTAGTGATATTTGGTTTCTACTGTTGGTTACAGTGAGATGTTCCGCTCACTGCGTCATGGCGGCACAAAGAAATTGCCTGTAAGAGTATCCTGCCATTTCGTTGACTTGGCAGTTGTGAACTCGTGGACTGAGGAAGAAAGGATCAACAGGCACTAGGTGCTAGCAATAAATCACTCATGGGTCTATTGGATTTTTACCCTTTCAGACCTGATTGTTTTTTCTGGAGGACGTAAAAATTTCTTTATGTGGTAATGGTCCTAGACGATTTTTTAATGATTTTAGATGCAAGATCTATACAAAAATATATGTCCGTTTTGGAAATAGTTTGTACACTTTTACTTTAAGAGCTACAATAACTAATTACAAAAAAGTGGTTCAAATGGCTCTGAGCACTATGGGACTTAACTTCTAAGGTCACCAGCCCCTAGAACTTAGAACTACTTTAACCTAACTAACCTAAGGACATCACACACATCCATGCGCGAGGCAGGATTCGAACCTACGACCGTAGCGGTCGCGCGGTTCCAGACTGTAGCACCTAGAACCGCTCGGACACCCCGGCCGGCTAACTAATTACGATATATTCTCTTTTGTAGTAAATAGTAAAATGATCATTCAATAGTTAGCATGCAGAACAACAATAACAATAATTAGTTGTACAGTGACATATAGCGAACCAGCCACATCCGTGTGTTTTGGTGCTCACGAGCTGCTGCGCAATGCTACATTGATTTGCTGACGTTTTCATACTGATGCCCAACAGATGACAGCACTTGATGAAAAGTTTGAACATTCACAGATGTGTACCTCAAGTTTCCAGTGGGGGAAAAAATAGTTCTGCTACAGCAAAGACACAGTAAAAATTAATGTACACAGCTGTAACCAGAGAAAGGGTTAAGATTTATGTTGTTGAATCCCTGAGTGTAGCTGCAATTGCAGCACGAACTATGTTTACTCTTCAGACACTGAATATTATGAAGTAGTCTTAGGAAACGTTCAAAGACAATTCAGTTTCCAAACAAAGATTTTAGAAAAAGAAAGAACAGCCTCTCTGCCGTGTTATAGACAAAAGTAAATGGATGAAATACCGAAAAAAGGGCTGCGAAGCTAAATTTCAAGTTAATATGCTCCGAATGGGAAGTATATCTTTGTATCACTAACGAAAGAAAATGTTTCTTTGACTTTCACAACTGAAAAGACTTTGAGATGTACTACCAGAATTTCCGAAATATTCATGACTGAAACTACTTTTCTTCTTTTGTACTTTTGCAATACTCTTTAAATAAAGTAACTAAATGTTGAATAAATGTTAGAAAACATAAATTTGTTTTATTACTTTAATGGCCATACAGGGTGATCAAAAAGTCAGTATAAATGTGAAAACTTATTAAACCACTGGATAATGTAGATAGAGAGGTAAAAATTGACACACATGCTTGGAATGACATGGGGTTTTATTAGAAAACAAGGGGTTTTATTAGAAAAAAAACAAAGTTCACAAAATGTCCGACAGATGGCGCTGGGCAGCAGAACTGCTACCGTGACAGGGGAGAGGTACGTCGATACCTTACAGAATCGCATCATCCCCAGCCTGGCTGATAAACACCTGCTGGAACGTACGATGTTTATGCAGGATTGCGCTCCACCCCATATTGCTAGACGCGTGAAAGATAACTTGTGCGCGTCGTTTGGTGATGATCGTGTGCTCAGCCGCCACTTTCGTCATGCTTGGCCTCCCAGGCCCCAGACCTCAGTCCGTGCTATTATTGGCTTTGGGGTTACCTGAAGTTGCAAGTGTATCGTGATCGACCGACATCTCTAGGGATGCTGAAAGACAACATCCGACGCCAATGCCTCACCATAACTACGGACATGCTTTACAGTGCTGTTCACAACATTATTCCTCGACTACAGCTATTGTTGAGGAATGATGGTGGACATATTGAGCATTTCCTGTAAAGAACATCATCTTTGCTTTATCTTACTTTGTTATGCTAATTATTGGTATTCTGATCAGATGACCCGCCATCTGTCGAACATTTTTTGAACGTTTCTATTTTTTTTGTTCTTATAAAACCCCATGTCATTCCGCCAGCCGCCGTGGTCTGGCGGTTCTAGGCGCGCAGTCCGGAACCGTGCCACTGCTACGGTCGCAGGTTCGAATCCTGCCTCGGGCATGGATGTGTGTGATGTCCTTAGGTTAGTTAGGTTTAAGTAGTTCTAAGTTCTAGGGGACTGATGACCACAGCAGTTGAGTCCCATAGTGCTCAGAGCCATTTGAACCATTTGAACCCATGTCATTCCAAGCATGTGTGTCAATTTGTACCTCTCTATCTACATTATTCCGTGATTTATTCAGTTTTCAAATTTATACTGACTTTTTGATTACCCGGTATATCGTGAATAGTCGCCTTGAGTCGCAGTGTTCAACTGACTGGACATGGGAAAATCTTTGTCTGGATGAGCGGAAACAAAAAAACCACCGTTAGTGTGCTCATTTATGACATCTATATACTGCATCCTTATCATAGGACAATTGAAATAATAGAAAAATTTTGCTCGGGTCTGAATAGTTTAGGAGCGATTTGATGGCAGGAACACGTGTCCCGCCACAACCATGAGCAGGTTTTGGCAGCTGAGGACGACCTCTGGAGCGCCGTACTCTCTTCCGTGAGCCAGTGCGCGCCCTTGCTGGCCCCACCTGCGCACTTCCGGCGGACAACTTCCGCTGCACGGAAGCGTCTGCCCGCTGAGTCTTCCGCAACAGTCCAGTCCACGCTTTCGGCGCCTGCCGTCTGTGGCGAGGTGCACCCTCTACGAGGGTACCACTTCACTTCGAAAGGCTAAAACCGAATAAAATGCCTTTAAAGTACGAACAATATGCCTTTGTTACCACTCACCAAAGTCATACACAGCTAGTCATTATAATTACAAGTGATTTACTCTTAAGTACAGCTAAAGCGTAAGAGCCAAAGGCAAGTTTGTCATGTAGCACGAGCTATACACCAGAGAGTGATATTCACGTCTCCCTGCAGGAAGACGCGAGGTGATAATCACATGGCTCTTCTCCGCGGCTCTTATTAGTCATTAAAATAAATCTGGGCTACGGTAGATCTTAGTACGGGCCTGTTGGCGTTTGGTGCACCCTTTCAGCACTAATACGCTGAGGTCACAAAAGTCATGGGATATCTCATAATATCGTATCGGACTCTTCTGCCCGGCGTAGTCCAGCATCTCCACGTGGCATGGTCTCAACAAGTCGTTGGAAGGTTCAAATGGCTCTAAGCACTATGGGACTTAACATCTGAAGTCATCAGTCCCTAGACTTAGAACTACTTAAACCTAACTAACCTAAGGACATCACACACATCCATGCCCGAGGCGGGATTCGAACCTGCGACTGTAGCAGCAGCGCGGTTCCGGACTGAAGCGCCTAGAACCGCTCGGCCACAGCAGCCGGCAGTCATTGGAAATCAATTGCAGAAATATTGAGCCATATTGCATCTACAGCCGTCCATAATTGCGAAAGTGTTCCCGGTGCAGGATTTTGTGTATGAACTGACCTCTCGATTATGTCCCGTAACTGTTCGATGGGATTCATACTGGGCGTTATGGGTGGCCAAATCAATTGCTCGATTTGTTTATAATGTTCTGCAAAATAATCGCAAACAGCTGTAATATCTCTTTATATTCTACTAATTATCCCTGCACAATTCTATGGGTGAATTACGTTTCCTACTTGACCATCTATATACTCGCAGAATCGATGCGCAAAGTAGTACAGTACTATTACTATTCCATGAGCTCATAATTACTCTTTGTAATATTCTCTCAGTGTGTGTTGGGGGGACTTCTAGGATCTTCTCCGTGCCGAATAGCCGCACTGAATAATTGTAATTTTGCTATCGAAATTACTGGAAGAAAGAGATTGAAAATATATTTTATGCTACTCAAGAAAATATATACTGAGCATTTACATCAAAGGTGAGTAAGGAATTTCATTATATATGTATTCTCTAACTGGAAATTTGCACGGAGGTGTCGTTTCGTTGGTAATCAGAAGCGAACGTCCGATTAATTGGAAATTAACCTGCAATTATTAGATCCAAGAGCTCCATTATTTCACCAGATAGTTAAACTCTATCAAAGCAAACTTACAGCTTGATCTGAGGTTTCCCGACCGACTTCGCAACGCAAGAAAACGAAGTCATTTTATTTACACAGGATTGCAGATCGCTTCGAATCATCGAGACTACGGACAAGGAGAGACATCGTCTTATTCTGATTAAACAAGTAAAGCTTAATTATAACTTTCTTGAGCGACTGTGATGACTGTGATATGGCTGCTTATGAATGAGATCATTAATAAAATACTAATAACTAACTTTCCTCCTCACCAGCAACCAGTATAAACACAATATTTATTAAAATTATACAGTTATGGCCAGGTGACAGGGCGCATTGTCGTCCATAAAAACACCATCGTTGTTTCGGAACATGAAACCATAAATGGTTGCAGTTGGTCTCCAGGTAGCTGAAAGCAACCATTTCCAGTTGTACCAAAGCACCCAGCCAATTCCACGTACACGTAGCTCACACCATTACGGAGACACCTCCGGCTTGCACAGTGCCTTGTTGACAACTTGGGTACATGTTTTCGCGGGGTGTGCACCACACTCGAACCCTACCATCAATTCTTACCAACTGGAATCGGGACTCATCTGACAGGGCCATGATTTTCCAGTCGTCTCGGGTCCAGTCGATACGGCCATGAACCCACATGAGGCGTTCGTTGCAGGCGATGTCGTGCTGTTAGCAAAGGCACAAGCGTCGGTTGTCTGCTGTCACAGCCTATTAACGCCTAATTTCGCCGCACTGCCCTAACGTATACGTTCGTCTTACATTCCACACTGATTGCTACGGTTATTTAACGCAGTGTTGCTTGTCTGTTAGCACTGACAAGTCTAAGCAAACGCCGTTGTTCTCGGTCGTTAAAATGGTTCAAATGGCTCTGAGCACTATGGGACTCAACATCTTAGGTCATAAGTCCCCTAGAACTTAGAACTACTTAAACCTAACTAACCTAAGGACATCACACACAACCATGCCCGAGACAGGGTTCGAACCTACGACCGTAGCAGCCCCGCGGTTCCGGACTGCAGCTCTCGGTCGTTAGGTGAATGTCCGCGGCAATTGCGTTGTCTGTGTTAAGAGGTAATACCTGAAATTTGTTATTCCTGGCACACTCCGGACACGATTTATCTCGGAATATTGAATTGCGTAACAATTTCCAAAATGGAATGTCCTATGCGTCTAGCTCCAACTACCATTAATTCCCGTCGTGCGGGCATATTCACGTTGGAAACCTTTTCACATTAATCACCTAAGTACAAATGACAGATGCGCCAATGCGCTGTTTTTCTTTTATACCTTGTATAGGCGATAGTACCGCCATTGTATATGTGCACATCGCCATCTCACAACTTTTATCACCTTAGTGTATAACAGCACGTGTAGGCAGCTAGAACGGCTTGTTAATGTATGTAATATCTTAAAGAAATAGAAAGACAATAAAAATTAATTTGTAGGGCTCTGGATTGCGTCTGACAATGGAGGCTATACAAGAAAAAGTGAACAAGTTTACAAACTTTACAGACTTTAGTCCGGATTACCAAAAGTATTAATTTACACTAAAAGTGGTGGGATAACAAGTTTGAAAAGATCAGTGCATAAAAGAGTCTCAGCCACATATAAGTTATTTTTTAAGCCATTATCAAGCGATTTTGTGGAACAGATATTATCATGGAATCGGCATCAGGCGGTATAGTAGCATCTCTTTGCCCAAGTCCGTCGGAATGCACAATGGACAGAAATGGATGCAGGTGATCATACAGAATGCTTACGTACGTGTCACATGTCACTCCAACTGCACACGCCCCTCACCATTACAGAGCCTCCATCAGCGGGAACAGTCCCCTGCTGACACGAAGGGTCCATGGATTCATGAGGTTGTCCCCACACCCGTACACGTCCATCCGCTCGATACAATTTGAAACGAGGTTCGTCCGACCAGGCAACATGTTTCCTGTCATCAACAGTCCAACGTCGATGTTGACTGGCCCAGGCGAGGCGTAAACCTGTGTGTCGTGCAGTCAGCAAGGGTACATGATTGGACTTAGACTCCGAAAGCCCATATCGATGATGTTTCGTTGAATGGTTCGCACGCTGACACTTGTTGATGGCCCAACACTGAAATCTGCAGCAATTTGCGGAAGGGCTGCACTTCTGTCTCGGTTGAAGGATTTTTTTTTTCCGGCCGCATCGATGTCGGAGATTTGATGTACGGGATTCCTGATATTCACGGTACACTCGCGAAATGGTCGTACGGGAAAATCCCCACTTCATCGCTACCTCGGAGACGCTGTGTCCCATCTCTCGTGCGCCGACCGCTACGCCATATTCTGCCTACATACATATTTCTGTATTTGAATGCGCATGCCTATACCATTTTCTTTGGCGCTTCAGTGTATTTTCACATTTGGAAAAACCCTAGTTTTCTGGAGTAATTTTTGTAATTTAAAAAAAAAAAGAAATTACAGCATACAAAAAGTAAAAGCCATCATTTCAAAATGTGATAAGGAAACATATTAAACTTCTGTCACAGGAGTGGGCAGTCTGGAAGGCCCCAGCACTGTTTCTTGTATTCCTACTTATATCTTGAGATAAATGTTTGAGAAAACATTTCTATAATTCGGGCTTTCACGTGTTCTGACCGGGACTCATCCGAGTTAGTGAGATTTCACAGTATAGCTGTCCCCATGAATGAATCACGCGCTAACCCTAGGAGCTTGTCTGTTCCCGTTAATGGTTTGACTTCTCGGTTACGCAGAAATTCCTTTCGGTTCCCGAGAACAGAGTATTCGATTCGTTGAAGTTGTCGACCCTGCCCACAGCTACCGCCTCTGCCCGCACGCAACTGTAGGCGCGAGTGTCTTCTCCGGCTGCAGCCCTGGGCATACAATTTCCATTGTGCTGTTGTTCCGCCGCTAATGACACCTATCGCTGCCACACGCCCCTGTCGCCGATCCGCCGCTGCTCATGTTGCCTCCATAAGCGGATTACGCGCTGGGGCGTTTCATCCTTAGCATCGTTAATTGTATTCGTAATTAGAGGTTTCTTTGTTCGTCCCAAACAGCATGAATCACGACTGGAGGTTGGAAAGAAACCCACTCGATCACGAGAGAGGTTAGCGACGATGTTAGAGGCGACTTTTCTGTAATGATGGAAATTCTCTGTGCGAATCACATTCCATGATGTTATTTTTATTTTGTTGTTGCGGCGAGTCTGTTGAAAAAGAACATGAAAAAGGAATATCTACATCTGTCTATATCTACATCCAAACTCCGCAAGCCACCTGACGGTGTGTGGCGGAGGGTACCTTGAGTACCTCTATCGGTTCTCCCTTCTATTCCAGTCTCGTATTGATCGTGGAAAGAAGGATTGTCGATATGCCTCTGATTTTATCTTCATGGTCTCTTCGCGAGATATACGTAGGAGGGAGCAATATACTCGTTGACTCTTCGGTGAAGGTATGTTCTCGAAACTTTAACAAAAACCCGTACCGAGCTACTGAGCGTCTGTCCTGCAGAGTCTTCCACTGGAATTTATCTATCATCTCCGTAACGCTTTCGCGATTACTGAATGATCCTGTAACGAAGCGCGCTGCTCTCCGTTGGATCTTCTCTATCTCTTCTATCAACCCTACCTGGTACGGATCCCACACAGCTGAGCAGTACTCAAGCAGTGGGCGAACAAGCGTACTGTAACCTACTTCCTTTGTTCTCGGATTGCATTTCCTTAAGATTCTTCCAATGAATCTCAGTGTGGCATCTGCTTTACCGACGATCAATTTTATATGATCATTCCATTTTAAATCACTCCTAATGCGTACTCCCAGATAATTTATGGAATTAACTACTTCCAGTTGCTGCCTGATATATTGTAGCTAAATGATAAGGGATCTTTCTTTTTATGTATTCGCAGCACATTACACTTGTCTACATTGAGATTCAATTGCCATTCCCTGCACCATGCGTCAATTCGTTGCAGATCCTCCTGCATTTCAGTACAATTTTCCATTGTTACAACCTCTCGATATACCACAGCATCATCCGCAAAAAGCCTCAGTGAACTTCCACTGTCATCCACCAGGTCGTTTATGTATATTGTGAATAGCAGCGGTCCTACGACACTCCCTTGCGGCACACCTGAAATCACTCTTACTTCGGAAGACTTCTCTCCATTGAGAATGACATGTTGCGTTCTGTTATCTAGGATATCCCATCTCACCTCATAACATACGTATACTGTTACAGTAACGATTTACTCCAAAGCACGCTTTTCTCATTTATTAAAATATCAAGATATCACTTTAAGTGACGTCACCGATCATTTAACATGTGCATATGGAAGCCGAGGAAATAATTCTTCTGACCGAATTATTAAAAGAACTGTTAATTGCTAATAGAAAATGATTGTAATTTTCATTTCATGATTCCACCATACTTTTCAAGCATTGTACGTCCATTGTCAGGTTGATTTAATTGCTATAAATATACTTGAAGAACATCATCATTAACCACCAAAAAGTTTCTGTAAGGATTCATTCTTTATTTTCTAGACTACTTTCGATCGAATAATCATCTTCAGTAGGTATGTTCACGTACAGAATCGTACGAGATAAAGTTATCTGAAGGCTTATACAACATGAGTTCTTCATGTTAGAAATACACACGAAAATTATCGCAGGCCGGCCATGGTGGCCGAGCGGTTCTAGGCGCTTCAGTCCGGAACTGCGCTGCTGCTACGGTTGTAGATTCGAATCCTAACTCGGTAATGGACGTGTATGATGTCCTTAGATTAGTTAGTTTTAAGTAGTTCTAAGTCTAGGGACTGATGACCTCAAATGTTAAGTCCCATAGTGCTTAAAGCCATTTGAAATTATCGCAACAGAAAACACAAAGAAGGTTGCTTGGAAACAAAAATCATAAAATATACTATTGTGAACTGAAAAGTTTTTATCCGAGCAAGGTAGGCATTTCCAGATGGAAAGAGAGTGGCTTTTACAATTAATGCATAGTTAAGGCAACAAGTGTAAAAGCAAAATACTTGGTTTTGGTGACAGACTGATCGGTAGCTTAACCCGAGGTGTAAGTGATGTTTGAATGTAACTGTTCAGTTGTGAATTGGCGAGGACAATGAACGTGAATGTAATAAACCTGGTTGTGTGCCGGCCGCTGTGGCCCAGCGGTTCTAGGCGCTCCAGTCCGGAACCGCGCGACTGCTACGGTCGCAGGTTCGAATCCTGCCTCGGGCATGGGTGTGTGTGATGTCCTTAGGTTGGTTAGGTTTACGTAGTTTTAAGTTCTAGGGGACTGATGACCTCAGATGTTAAGTCCCATAGTGTTCAGAGCTATTTGAACCAGGTTGTGCTCAAACTGATCTGTAGGTTAGCCCGAGGTCTAGATTAGGTTGCAATGCAAATACAGCTAATGTGAAAGCAAAAACCCTGGTTTTGGTGGCAGACTGATCAGTCTGATGCAACGATTACTATGAATGATCAGTAATTTAGTCTGAGAAGATTGAATGTGACAGTTTGGTTGTGGATTGCCAAAGCAAGTGAATGTGAAAGCAAAACGAAACTGGGTTATGGTGACACACTGTTCTGTAGCTTAACCAGTGATGTTGGTGAGGCTGAAATGTGGCAATTTGGTTGTTAGTTGGAGACGTCATTGAATATGAAACCAGTAAACCTGGTTGTTGTGACAAACCGATCGGTAGCTTAATCCGGTATCTAGGGTAAGTTGGAACGTGACAGATTGGTTGTGAATTTGCGAAGAAAACGAGAGTGAAACAAAATGCCTGATTTTGGTTACAAATTGATCCGTTGCGTAGTCAAGTGACTAGGTTAGGTTGAAATGTGTGGTCGTGAGGTGGCGATTCAAACGAATGAAAAAGCATAAAACATGGTTATGGTGCTAGGCTGATCTGTAGCTTAACTGAGGTCTAGGTTAGAGTGGTATGTGAGGTTCTAAGATGGTGAACCCAACGAATTTAAATGCAAAAAACCTGGCTGTTGTGATAGACTGAGCTGTTGTTTACCCGAGGTCTAAGTTAGTTTGGAACGTGACAGCTTGATTGTGTACTGACGAAGGTAATGAGTGTGAAAGCAGTGAACCTGGTTGTGGCGACAAACTGTTCTGTGGGTTAGCCCAAGATCGGGTTTTTGTTGCAGTGTGAGATTGTGAGACAGCGAAACCAACTAACGTGAAAGCCGAATCGCTGGTTGTGGTGACAGATTGATGTGTGGCTTAGCCCGAGGTTTAGTCTGGGTTGGAATGTGACAGTTTGGGTGTGAGCCGGCGAAGCCAACATACACTCCTGGAAATGGAAAAAAGAACACATTGACACCGGTGTGTCAGACCCACCATACTTACTCCGGACACTGCGAGAGGGCTGTACAAGCAATGATCACACGCACGGCACAGCGGACACACCAGGAACCGCGGTGTTGGCCGTCGAATGGCGCTAGCTGCGCAGCATTTGTGCACCGCCGCCGTCAGTGTCAGCCAGTTTGCCATGGCATATGGAGCTCCATCGCAGTCTTTAACACTGGTAGCATGCCGCGACAGCGTGGACGTGAACCGTATGTGCAGTTGACGGACTTTGAGCGAGGGCGTATAGTGGGCATGCGGGAGGCCGGGTGGACGTACCGCCGAATTGCTCAACACGTGGGGCGTGAGGTCTCCACAGTACATCGATGTTATCGCCAGTGGTCGGCGGAAGGTGCACGTGCCCGTCGACCTGGGACCGGACCGCAGAGACGCACAGATGCACGCCAAGACCGTAGGATCCTACGCAGTGCCGTAGGGGACCGCACCGCCACTTCCCAGCAAATTAGGGACACTGTTGATGCTGCGCTATCGGCGAGGACCATTCGCAACCGTCTCCATGAAGCTGGGCTACGGTCCCGCACACCGTTAGGCCGTCTTCCGCTCACGCCCCAACATCGTGCAGCCCGCCTCCAGTGGTGTCGCGACAGGCGTGAATGGAGGGACGAATGGAGATGTGTCGTCTTCAGCGATGAGAGTCGCTTCTGCCTTGGTGCCAATGATGGTCGTATGCGTGTTTGGCGTCGTGCAGGTGAGCGCCACAATCAGGACTGCATACGACCGAGGCACACAGGGCCAACACCCGGCATCATGGTGTGGGGGGCGATCTCCGACACTGGCCGTACACCTCTGGTGATCGTCGAGGGGACACTGAATAGTGCACGGTACATCCAAACCGTCATCGAACCCATCGTTCTACTATTCCTAGACCGGCAAGGGAACTTGCTGTTCCAACAGGACAATGCACGTCAGCATGTATGCCGTGCCACCCAACGTGCTCTAGAAGGTGTAAGTCAACTACCCTGGCCAGCAAGATCTCCGGATCTGTCCTCCATTGAGCATGTTTGGGACTGGATGAAGCGTCGTTTCACGCGGTCTGCACGTCCAGCACGAACGCTGGTCCAACTGAGGCGCCAGGTGGAAATGGCATGGCAAGCCGTTCCACAGGACTACATCCAGCATCTCTACGATCGTCTCCATGGGAGAATAGCAGCCTGCATTGCTGCGAAAGGTGGATATACACTGTACTAGTGCCGACATTGTGCATGCTCTGTTGCCTGTGTCTATGTGCCTGTGGTTCTGTCAGTGTGATCATGTGATGTATCTGACCCCAGGAATGTGTCAATAAAGTTTCCCCTTCCTGGGACAATGAATTCACGGTGTTCTTATTTCAATTTCCAGGAGTGTATGTGAAAAGAATAAGAAAAAAAAAATGTTGAATTGTCTTGGACTCCATAGAAACGTCCACACAGTATATCTATGCACGTGTCACTCCGCACAACTCTTACAAACTCTTGAGACACTGCAGAGATGTTTGCATTGTAACATACAACAGTGGCGTAAAATCTTTGTGCCACCACGTCTCTTATCGGTCAAATACTGATGATAAAGATTTATTCTCTCAGATTTTTCATTTCTCCTCGTATGTGAAATGTTCTTCCGTCTGCATGTACATCAGTATTCTGCAAGCTGCCTTATGGTGTGTGTCGGAGAGAATGTTTTCACCGCCATCATTTTTGTCCTTCACTGTTTCATTTGGAATGGCGCATGGAAAAATGATTGTCGGTAAACCTCCACATTAGTTTTAATTTCTCGCATTTTCCCTTTGTCATTGCGTGTGACGTATTTGGGAGGAAATCCTGGAACGTACTCAACCGGAATTTCAACAGTAAACGTCTCCATGATGGACAGCGCCTCTCTTGTAGCATCTACCATTGGAGTTTGATGAGCATTTCTATAATGCTTTCGCACCGACTAAATGACTCCGTGACGAAATGCGGCGCTCTTCTTTGGATTTTGTTATCTCTTCTATTAATCAAACAAGATAAGGGTGCCAGACAAATGGCTAGTAACCAAGAATCAGTCAGTCAAGTGCATTGTAAGTGGCTTCTTTGGTGCATGAACTAAATTTCCTTAAGATTCATCCTATGAATCTTTACCTTGGATCTATTGTTCCAGCAGTTAACATATAATTTATACTAAAACATAAGGAAACGAAATGTCTCCGAATTTTTCATTCCGTTCTTAATTACATGTCAACCATATTACTTGGACGATTTTTGGCTTCGCTCTGTCGCTAGAGGGCTGGACTGCAGCTCGTGGTCTAATGGCTAGTGTTGCTGCCTCTGGATCACGGGGTCCCGGGTTCGATTCCCGGGAGGGTTGGGGATTTTCTCTTCCCGGGGTTGGGTGTTTGTGTTGTCCTCATGATTTCATCATCATTCGTGACAGTAGCTAGATTGCTTTGTGTTAAAAATTGGACTGTGTAATAATTGGGACTTGTACGGGCGCTGGTAACCGCGCAGTTAAACATCCCACTAAACCAAACATCATCGCTATAGGGCGGTGTGTCACACTTAAGTCGGTGCGTGAGAAATAGCCTGATGTAACATAGTTTCTAACCTAGAAAACGTGCCTCCAATTGAATTCCATAGAAGAATGAAAACAGTGTACGTTGATTATTGTATCGACATCAGTATTGTGCGATGTTGCATTGTTCGTGGTCTCAATGAAGGGAACAGTTTTGCTAACGTCAGCGTGTATGACAGAGCTCAGAGTGTTTCCAAATCTTAAAGAACACCTTGGTGTTCAGTTTTATAGTGATAAAGCTGTGCAGACAGAGATGAGGTTGTGGCTCCGTCAATAAAGTCAATCGTTATACAGTAATGGTATCAACAAACTAGTCTTTCGTTGGAGGCTATATTCCTCGCCAAGGCGACTTTTGAGAAATAATTATGTAAACATGAAGTATAGATACGTAGAATGTTAAAAATGTTCGTTTTATTTAGAAAAACTTTAAGAGTTTTCACATAAAAAATTCAGAGGTGCTACTTTTCAGCACACCCACGTGTATAATGAAAACTCAACAGTCCTGTCACATTTCCTCGGTGTACTCCTGAAATTACATCTACATCTGTCGACTTTGTTCCGTTAAGAACGAGTTGCTGAGTTCTCTGCAAAGAAGTGCTAAAAAGAAAATCCCATTCGTGGGCATTGATCTACTCCAGTATTTTTTTAGTCAATGTTGTTGTCAATACTGTAGTAATGAATTTTGTAAATGCTGTCCTAAAGAACTTTTTAAATTGTCAACAGAGTTTATATCAATAATCGATAGCTTTAAAAAGTTGCTTGGTTCTCATTTTCGGTATAAGTTACGTACTCGAAAATGGACTTATGACCCGAAACCTAGGTTGTACAGTATTAATAATGTTTGTGAAACATTACCAAAAAGAGTGTTTCTTTTAGTTAATGAAGTATAGAGTGTTTCACCAAGAACCCACTGTTGAATCAACTAAAATGTATCAAAACCATTCCTGAAGTCAAGGAACAACGCATCAACTTGCGGCGCTTTGGATCTCACGTACACGAACAGAGCGAGTTGAGTTTTACAATAGCTCTGTTTGCAGATTCGATTTCGATTTTGTAGAGAAGGTTTATACATTATGATTTCTTCCGTTTTATGCCAGATTACTGTTTTCGCTTTCAAGATGTGCTCATGCTGTCAAGCAGTTCTTGCTGTTTCAGTGTTTTACTTGTGCTTTTAACCTCCTGAATTCAACCTGCCGCCTTCTTCTATGAGGAACTGTGTACCGGGAAACACTATAGCGGCCTGAGGCGCGTTTGTAGCGTTACTAAGCGGCAAACAGTAAATATGAAGAAATGTTTGTAGACCGCCGCATGCGCCGTGGCGCAACCACCCGGCAGATAACGCTGGTCTTTATGACGCTTTTAGTTTAACGCCGCTTGCGGCAATACCGTATTGTCTTCCAGGTAGACGCAAAGCAAATACTGGTAGCCACCTGTGTCCACATAGCCAGAAAGACTGCGATCAAATTGATATGCTTACAATTAATGCTTTGCTAGGAGATCCGATGATGATGATATTTGGTTTGTGGGGCGCTCAACTGCGTGGTTATCAGCACCCGTACAAATTCCCAGCCTTAGCTCAGTCCAATCTCGCTATTTTCATGAATGATGATGAAATGATGAAGACAACAAGAACACCTACTAATCTCGAGGCAGGTGGAAATCCCTAACCCCGCCGAGAATCGAACCCGAGACCCCGTGCTCCGGAAGCGAGAACACGAGCTCGAAACCACGAGCTGAGGACAAGAGATCCGAGAACTGTGTATGTATTGTTCGGAACATAATCCAGCATCTGAATTTCTCCCGCAGCAATGGTTACCAAACTGTGTATGTATTATTCGGGACATAATCCAGCATCTGAATTTCTCCCGCAGCAATGGTTACCAAACTGTGTATGTATTATTCGGGACATAATCCAGCATCTGAATTTCTCCCGCAGCAGTGGTTACCAAATGTGAGAGGCCTTTTCTTTTCCCCAGGAGGGATAGAGAGATTCTACACAGACTGTCAAATAACATGCTCCCCTCGTAACTAACAACGAAGCGTCGTAAGCATTTGTAAAAATGTTCCGATCTTTCCCATTTTTAAGAAGGATCATCGGACACATGCACATAGCTATGCCCTATGTAGCTGACAAAAGTGTTACGCAGATGCGACGTTCTTGGAAAAAAAAATCTCCTCAGTACAAATCAAGAATTCCATTATGTTATTAGGCTAAAGTTATAGTGCTAAAACATGCCCATTTTGCAGGTTTTTTTTTATAATTGAAGAAATCTGCCGTTCCTACGATGCACTGGTGAGCTTGAATTGCAAAACTACATTCACCCAGTGTCATGTACAGGAAATTTAACGCTCTCTAACAAGGTCTAAGTCCATTTAGTCGTAGTATGCATGGGGGAAATCTGTTCCAAAACCACAAAAAAATCCAAAATTTCGCGGTGTTTCGGTTCCCACCTAACGAGTTAGAGTTCTCGATGCCAGAAACTTGATTTCTATACTACAGACCAATCATAAGAGGCGATCAAAAATTTTCCGCTTGAGGGCGTTGCTGCAACATATATGCAATTTAGCGCGACTTCGATGCGGGTATACAAGGACCGACGTGTAGGCAAGGGATTAGTGTAGCACTCTAGTATTTCCGACGCCCGTACCATAAATACAGAAACGTGAACTACGGCGAGGTTGTTTCCAAATGCACCCAAAAAGCACCAGCGTGCTGATGTTCTTTTCTTGGCTGCCTAAGGACAAACATCGGTAGATATCCATCGGAGAATGGAGAATGTGTATGAGGCAGCATGTCTTTGGAAAGCAACCGTTATGAAATGGTGCTTCTAGGGTTGCTGCTGCTTCATGATAACCTACGTCCCCATACCGCAAATTTCGTAACTCAGAAGTTAATGCCGACTGAAGTGCGAAACACTCGAGCACCCATCCTATTGCCCTGCTCTTTCTGTATGTGAATATCACGCCTTCTATCCCTTTTGAAAGGCCTTAAAAGGACGACAGTTCCTGCTGAGTGAGGACGTGCAGCTGGCAGTTACTGAATTCTTCACACAGCAGGACACGATGTTTTACCAAATGGATATTTTCAACCTATTGTGTCGGTGGGATGATTGCCTCAGCTCTCACGGTGTACCGATTCCAGATAGTACGGCCTTCGAATGGAAACATTTTGTTTATTTCATACTAAATTAGTGAAGCCATAGTCACAGTACATAAAATTTTTCTTAAAAACAAGGGGGGGTGGTTACATGACCGTATTCAACGAACTATATTGTCATTTTCAAATGTAAAACATCAGCTGAAGAATATATAATGGGAATTATAACCATTCATCTGAGAACAATTACGAAAAGTAATGAGACCAGGCAACTGAGGCGATAGAGGCACAACTATGTTACTACAAGATATGCCCAAGCTTGTTCAACTGTTCATTCTGTGTCCTAATGTAGAATAGATAAAAAGTTCAGCAGGGTAAAAATGGCCAAGGTTTCTTGCAATGTGTCATGCTGTGATACAACAATCGTATGGCTGATATAAGTTCGAAAGCCTGAAAATTTTTTTTTTCTTCATTGTAATTTCATTCCCCAGCCCCTCACCGGTAGGGGAGGTCTCGCAGTGGCACAATCCGCCGCTCTTCAGCCGATTGGCATAGAAATAATAAAAGAACAGACTGATGCATAAAAAAGGGAGAAAAAAGAGGGAATAAAAACACAGTAAATGGAGACAGTGGAATTTAAAATATACAGTAACACAGGCACCTTCATTGGGGGACAGTTAAAAAGTCGACATACAGTTAAAATAACACAGTTGTCAATTTGTGGGACACTTAAAATACATTGAAGTTTCACAAATTAAAATCCAGACACAGTATAAAAACACAAAGAGCGATAAACACTTAAAAAACCACTGAAAGTGACAGAGCACACATGAAGAATGAAATCCGCCAGAAGGGACCCGTCGAGGGATGGTAGGCGTCAGAGGGTAGTAAAAGGGGGCAGAAAAAAGTACAGTGGGGGGAGGCAGGCTGGATGGGGTGCGAGAAAAAAAGTGGGTGGGGGGTGCACCATGAGGCAGGAGATGGACAGGGTGGGGTACAAAGAGGGTAGGCAAGGCAGGAGGGAATGCAGAGACACAGAAGGGAGGCACAGAAAAGGGGGCCGTAGGAGGTAGGGAAACTGCTCTGGGAAAGGGAAGAGGAGGGGAGAGGGAGGCCTGTGAAGGAGGAGGGGAAAGGTCGGGCTATAGTTGGTAGGAGGGGTAGATGTCAGGACGAAGCTCATCATCTGGGAGGGGTAGGTACTGGAAGTTGCGTTGGGAAAGGAGGTGGAGAGTGTGTAGTTGGAGAGAGGGCAGTACACAACAGTAAAGGCACGGTAACGGGCTGGGGATGGAGAGGAAGGAGGACACCAGGGGATGGCAGGGATTGAGGCGGGAGACGTTGTACAGGGTGTGGATAGGTTTAAGGAAAAGAAGAAGGTGGGGGAAGGGGATGAGGTCATAGAGGATGCATGTCAGGGACGGAAGGCGGATACAGCAAGCGAGGCGGAGTTCATGGCGTTCTAGGATTTGGAGGGCTTTATAGAACTGGGGAGGGGTGGAAATCCAAGAGATGCTGGCATAACAAAGGATGGGGTGGATCAAGGACTTGTAGGTGTGAAGGATGGTGAAAGGATGCAGCCCCCATGTGCGGCTGGACAGGAGTTTCAGGAGGCTGAGTCTGTTGGCGACTTTGTGTCGTTAAAACTTGACATACGTAGGGCGTGTTACCTTATATTAGGAAGGTCCTGTTTTATTTCTTGTGCCTCTATACAATGTTTATGCCCTCTAGTGTCAGAATGGGTTACTAGGCAAATCGAGCAAAGTGTTGTTAGCAAGTTAGTAGTGCATCATTCCTACATGAGATTACAGTGTGTTTTGTGATTCTTTTTTGGAACATCATAATATTATGTGCTTCATTCCAAATGTAAGCTTGCTGTGCTTGATACACTTACGGTGATGTTATTATATGTGTTTATCTCATGGGAGTTTGCGCCTTGATAATGATTAAATATACATATATGTGTTTTATTTGCCGCTCCCCCTCCTCACGCCTCCCTTTTCCTGTCCCCTCCTTTCCCCCGAGCGGCTTTTCCTCCTCCCCCCCCCCCCACCCTGAGTCTCTGCACTCCCTCCTCAGCTGTTTTCCTCTTCTGTCCATCCCTCCTCAGCCCCCTTCGGCGTCAACCTCCCTCTGCCCCCCTTGCCTCACTTTCTTTTCTTTTCTCTCGTATCCCTATCCCTGGCAGATCCTCCCAGTTGGTCTATCATCATCAGTGTGCTACGTCAGTGTTGTGTTCGGTGCCATTCTACAGTGACGTCAAGTGCTGTGGTTTGAATCGTGCACTAGGCTTGCACATAGTTTTGTTGTCCTTGATTATTCTGAGTTATGCCAGCCATCGCATGGCTGTTTTACTCATTCTGTGTCTTTTATGCTCCGCCCGTACTTCACTTAGTATTCTTTTAATCTTTGTGTGTGGTTTTTTTTGTAAAATACTTGTTTAGATTTTTAAAATGTCTACCTGTTATGTACTTAATGTCTCTCGGCTGAAGAACAGCGCCTATGCTGCTGCCATGCACGATATACTTTAACCACGGCGAAAAGCGAACAGTTTACAGGCATAGGCTATGCTTCCAGCGTCGGCACCAAAGCCAATGACCTTGCCCCTGTTGTTGTTGTGTTGTTGTGGTCTTCAGTCCTGAGACTGGTTTGATGCAGCTCTCCATGCTACTCTATCCTGTGCAAGCTTCTTCATCTCCCAGTACCTACTGCAACCTACATCCTTCTGAATCTGCTTAGTGTACTCATCTCTCGGTCTCCCTCTACGATTTTTACCCTCCACACTGCCCTCCAATGCTAAATTTGTGATCCCTTGATGCCTCAAAACATGTCCTACCAACCGATCCCTTCTTCTAGTCAAGTTGTGCCACAAACTTCTCTTCTCCCCAATCCTATTCAATACCTCCTCATTAGTTACGTGATCTATCCACCTTATCTTCAGTATTCTTCTGTAGCACCACATTTCGAAAGCTTCTATTCTCTTCTTGTCCAAACTAGTTATCGTCCATGTTTCACTTCCATACATGGCTACACTCCAAACAAATATTTTCAGAAATGACTTCCTGACACTTAAATCTATATTCGATGTTAACAAATTTCTCTTCTTCAGAAACGCTTTCCTTGCCATTGCCAGTCTACATTTTATATCCTCTCTACTTCGACCATCATCAGTTATTTTACTTCCTAAATAGCAAAACTCCTTTACTACTTTAAGTGTCTCATTTCCTAATCTAATTCCCTCAGCATCACCCGATTTAATTTGACTACATTCCATTATCCTCGTTTTGCTTTTGTTGATGTTCATCTTATATCCTCCTTTCAAGACACTGTCCATTCCGTTCAACTGCTCTTCCAAGTCCTTTGCCGTCTCTGACAGAATTACAATGTCATCGGCGAACCTCAAAGTTTTTACTTCGTCTCCATGAATTTTAATACCTACTCCAAATTTTTCTTTTGTTTCCTTTACTGCTTGCTCAATATACAGATTGAATAACATCGGGGAGAGGCTACAACCCTGTCTTACTCCTTTGCCAACCACCGCTTCCCTTTCATGCCCCTCGACTCTTATGACTGCCATCTAGTTTCTGTACAAATTGTAAATAGCCTTTCGCTCCCTGTATTTTACCCCTGCCACCTTTAGAATTTGGAAGAGAGTATTCCAGTCAACATTGTCAAAAGCTTTCTCTAAGTCTACAAATGCTAGAAACGTAGGTTTGCCTTTTCTTAATCTTTCTTCTAAGATAAGTCGTAAGGTCAGTATTGCCTCACGTGTTGCAACATTTCGACGGAATCCAAACTGATCCTCCCCGAGGTCCGCATCTACCAGTTTTTCCATTCGTCTGTAAAGAATTCGCGTTAGTATTTTGCAGCTGTGACTTATTAAACTGATAGTTCGGTAATTTTCGCATCTGTCAGCACCTGCTTTCTTTGGGATTGGAATTATTATATTCTTCTTGAAGTCTGAGGGTATTTGGCCTGTCTCATACATCTTGCTCACCAGCTGGTAGAGTTTTGTCATGACTGGCTCTCCCAAGGCCGTCAGTAGTTCTAATGGAATGTTGTCTACTCCGGGGGCCTTGTTCCGACTCAGGTCTTTCAGTGCTCTGTCAAACTCTTCACGCAATATCGTATCACCCATTTCGTCTTCATCTACATCCTCTTCCATTTCCATAATATTGTCCTCAAGTACATCACCCTTGTATAAACCTTCTATATACTCCTTCCACCTTTCTGCCTTCCCTTCTTTGCTTAGAACTGGGTTGCCATCTGACCTCTTGATATTCATACACGTGGTTCTTTTCTCTCCAAAGGTCTCTTTAATTTTCCTGTAGGCAGTATCTATCTTACCCCTAGTGAGATAAGCCTCTACATCCTTACATTTATCCTCTAGCCATCCCTGTTTAGCCATTTTGCACTTCCTCTCGATCTCATTTTTGAGACGTTTGTATTCCTTTTTGCCTGCTTCATTTACTGCATTTTTATATTTTCTCCTTTCATCAATTAAATTCAATATTTCTTCTGTTACCCAAGGATTTCTAGCAGCCCTCGTCTTTTTACCTACTTTATTCTCTGCTGCCTTCACTACTTCATCCCTCAGAGCTACCCATTCTTCTTCTACTGTATTTCTTTCCCCTATTCCTGTCAATTGTTCCCTTATGCTCTCCCTGAAACTCTGTACAACCTCTGATTCTTTCAGTTTATCCAGGTCCCATCTCCTTAATTTCCCACATTTTTGCAGTTTCTTCAGTTTTAATCTACAGGTCATAACCAATAGATTGTGGTCAGAGTCCACATCTGCCCCTGGAAATGTCTTACAACTTAAAAACTGGTTCCTAAATCTCTGTCTTACCATTATATAGTGTATTTGATACCTTTTAGTATCTCCAGGGTTCTTCCACGTATACAACCTTCTTTCATGATTCTTAAACCAAGTGTTACCTATGACTAAGTTGTGCTCTGTACAAAATTCTACTAGGCGGCTTCCTCTTTCATTTCTTAGCCCCAATCCATATTCACCTACTATGTTTCCTTCTCTCCCTTTTCCTACACTCGAATTCCAGTCACCCATTACTATTAAATTTTCGTCTCCCTTCACTATCTCAATAATTTCTTTTATTTCATCGTACATTTCTTCAATTTCTTCGTCATCTGCAGAGCTAGTTGGCATATAAACTTGTACTACTGTAGTAGGTGTGGGCTTCGTATCTATCTTGGCCACAATAATGCGTTCACTATGCTGTTTGTAGTAGCTTACCCGCATTCCTATTTTCCTATTCATTATTAAACCTACTCCTGCATTACCCCTATTTGATTTTGTGTTTATAACCCTGTAATCACCTGACCAGAAGTCTTGTTCCTCCTGCCACCGAACTTCACTAATTCCCACTATATCTAACTTTAACCTATCCATTTCCCTTTTTAAATTTTCTAACCTACCTGCTCGATTAAGGGATCTGACATTCCACGCTCCGATCCGTAGAACGCCAGTTTTCTTTCTCCTGATAACGACATCCTCCTGAGTAGTCCCCGCCCGGAGATCCGAATGGGGGACTATTTTACCTCCGGAATATTTTACCCAAGAGGATGCCATCATCATTTAATCATACAGTAAAGCTGCATGTCCTCGGGAAAAATTACAGCTGTAGTTTCCCCTTGCTTTCAGCCGTTCGCAGTACCAGCACAGCAACGCCGTTTTGGTTAATGTTGCAAGGCCAGATCAGTCAATCATCCAGACTGTTGCCCCTGCAACTACTGAAAAGGCTGCTGCCCCTCTTCAGGAACCACACGTTTGTCTGGCCTCTCAACAGATACCCCTCCGTTGTGGTTGCACCTACGGTACGGCCATCTGTATCGCTGAGGCACGCAAGCCTCCCCACCAACGGCAAGGTCCATGGTTCATGGGGGGGGGGGGGGGGGTCCTTGCCCCTATGAACGTCAAATAAAGCGTCCCGGTTTCCCCATTAGAACTGTGACTGTACTGTAGTCCGCGTCTGTACTGTTGTAGGCCAAGACGAGAAACGACGTTTCGGACGCGATGTTCGATGCCGAAATGTTACTAACGGTGGCGTTTAATTAGTCCTACATAAGTTTTTTAGCACAGATTACTTACAAACTACAATTTAAAATAGAAATACGGCTATAGAGTTCAGATATAATACGAGCGCGAGTTTGTTGCAAGTCAGTTGTAGTTGCAAGTAACTAAATAATACATGGGTGCTGTGTGGTGCAACGGAGAATCAGGTCGGGCCGCTGATGGGAATGCACAACAAAGCTACGCAAGACATAACAAGCGGCGGCACAATACTCCGCTAACATGACCATGGGCTGGCAGACACGCTTAATGCTACGCGAGTCTGCAGCCGCTGGTATCACATACGAGGTGTGGCTTTCACTGATTCTTTCACAAAAAAAACGTATGCACCAAAGATGAACGACCGATAGCTGTGAAGCGTGAATTATTTCCTGTAACAAACGTCTATTGAAACATTTTGGCTTCCTCAGTTACAAGATTCATGAAATCAAAATATTAAAGTAAATAGGCAAATAAAAGAAAACGCAGGCCATTCACGATTCGCTCCCTTTCTCGAAAAGTGAATACTATAAAAATCACGTTTTCTTCTACGGATTCTAAATTTGTGAAGCTCTGCTCATAAATTATACTGTAATCTAAGATCATGCTACTTGGGCATTACTAGTCAGTGATACATGGTCAAAACTGAGGATGAAGAGCTTTTTTATGTGTTAATTTGTTCGTTTTAAAGGGCTACAAGCAGATCAAGGCATGTTATGCAGTCACAGGCAACAGATCAGCTACTTTCTATTGTTATTGTAAACTAGTTTCCTCCTCGTGTGATGTCGCAAGTTTGTTTGGCTCCTGCAGTTTTTAATCTTTTAAAGCAAGTGGAGCACTGTACTTCATAGATACAGCACTTTCGTAAAATACTTGGAGACTAGGCATGGTACCATTCGGTAACGCAACTGACATACGATGACGACAGCAAGGAACTACAATATTGACCAGTTGCGGCAAGTCTTCCACACTCAAGTACTTGTATGCCATTAAATGGGTCACACCACGTGGTAACATAGATATTATTGTCTCAGACATGCTGTACCAATTCTCATGCCATGTGTTTGTTCTGGTTTCTTATTAAAAGAGTACTGGCCGCTTTTTCGATTTTCTATAATAACACAACATTTCAAAGCAATGTAAATTCAGATATAAAAATTACTAGTTTTCTAAAAACGGTTTATTTAAAATCCAAAAATTTTAGCATAGCTGCTATAGCTTTTTGATTTATTTACCTTGTTTTAGTAAGAAATAAGAACACCTGTCATAACCGAGACAAAACAGATACCGAAAAATTCCGGTTATTCAGAACTGTTTTAACCCGTCGGTTTTTCTCAAACTTAGTCTGTAGAGTCTTTTGTACTCGTATTTTGGTTCAAATGGCTCTAAGCACTATGGGACTTAACATCTGAGGTCATCAGTGCCCTAGACCTAGAACTACTTAAACCTAAGTAACCTAAGGACATCACCCACATCCATGCCCGAGGCACGATTCGAACCTGCGTCCGTAGCAGCAGCGCGTATCCGGACTGAAGTGCCTAGAAACGCTCGTCCACAGCGGCCGGCTCTTTTGTACTCGTATAAGAGCTGTTATTTTGCTTTGCCAGAAGTGATAACTGTAATAATAGAGCAACGAATTGTGAAGCTTCACATCAAACTTGGAATAGCTGCTACTGAAACGTATCTTTCACTAAAGGAAATGTATGACGGAGACTCAAGCAGTGGCAAGATGGTCGAGATGAAGTTAAAGATAACTCACGTACGCTCTTCAATATCGAAATTGGTTTAAAATATAAAAAATAGGTAATCTGATTGGATTTGACCATCAGTTGAATACCTTATTAATTGCTGAAACTGTAGAAATTAAGAAAGAATACGTAAGACAGATTTTACATAACCAATTAAACATGAGAAAAGAATGTGCGAAACTGGTGACGAAAACTCTCACGATCGTTAAAAAAAATCTGGTGAAAATATTTGTATTTACACTTTAAATAGCACAGAAGTTTATCCTAATTTCTTGTAAAGAATGATAACATTTGTCTAATCTTTATTCTTCATTAACTCTTATCATCGAGAAACTAAGCATCGATCCATGAATTGGAAGTGCCTAACTTAGCAGAGAGCAAATAAAGTTCATAAGAGCAAATTAAGATTCAAAGTGATGATGATTGGTTCTTTCGATATTGATGGAACCGTGTATTGTCACTGGGTTCCTGAAGGTCAAACCATTAATCAACGATACTACCTTAAAGTATACTCAACTCCGTAAAAAAATAAGCAAAACCAACACACATTGTTGAAGATGTAGTCACGTGTCCTGCATAAAGACAACGCACTGGGCTCTTACCGCATTGTCTAAAGACATTTCTAGCGAAGTGTAGCATCCCAGTGTTAGACCATCCACCTTATTCGTCTGACGTGGCACCATGTGACTTTCATCTATTCTCGAAGATCAAATCTGGATTAAAAAGGAACAAGATTTCAGTCAGTTGAAAGCGTGAAAGAAAAAGAGGCACGCCCCTGAATAGGGGGCGCGCATAAAATGTAACATATAACGGAAACAGATTAATAATTGCTGCTTGAATAATTACAAAAATTGCAAAGAATAATTGAAAGAAACTGGAAGGTACAAATATCCTGAGTAAACTTTAACTGGCACTAATATCAACAGACCTTCAATATTCAATACATTTAAGATCAACATTCATCATTTAAATTTACGTACTTTTCGTTGTTGCCATTGTGCATTGGATCGCCCCTTCTCTGCTCACACAAATTCCTCTTGTCTGCTTCGACCCTTTGATGTAGGATTGTTGGTGCGGTCCAAATGATGAACAGATATATATCCATATAAAAACGTCGTCTCTCTAATAACTTTTATAACACTTCTTTTATTTACATCTGTTTTGTTGGTGTGGTCTTCAGTCCTGAGACTGGTTTGATGCAGCTCTCCATGCTACTCTATCCTGTGCAAGCTTCTTCATCTCCCAGTACCTACTGCAACCTACATCCTTCTGAATCTGCTTAGTGTATTCATCTCTTGGTGTACCTCTACCATTTTTTTCCTCCACGCTGCCCTCCAATACTAAATTGGTGATCCCTCTATGTCTCAGAACTTGTCCTACCAACCGATCCCTTTTTCTAGTCAAGTTGTGCCACAAGCTCCTCTTCTCTCCAATTCTATTCAATACCTCCTCATTAGTTATGTTATCTACCCATCTAATCTTCAGCATTCTTCTGTAGCACCACATTCTCTTCTTATCTAAACGTCCACGTTTCACTTCCATACATGGTTACACTCCATACAAACACTTTCAGAAACGACTTCCTGACATTTAAATCTACACAACCTATACTCGATGTTAACAAATTTTTCTTCTTCAGAAACGCTTTCCTTCCCATTGCCAGTCTACATTTTAAATCCTCTCTACTTCGACCATCATCAGTTATTGTGCTCCCCAAATAGCAAAACTACTTTAAGTGTCTCATTTCCTAATCTAATTCCCTCGGTAGCACCCGACTTAATTCGACTACATTCCATTATCCTCGTTTTACTTTTGTTGATGTTCATCTTATATCCTCCTTTCAAGACACTGTCCATTCCGTTCAACTGCTCTTCCAAGTCCTTTGCTGTCTCTGACAGAATTACAATGTCATCGGCAAACCTCAAAGGTTTGATTTCTTCTCCATGAATTTTAATACCTACTCTGAACTTTTCTTTTGTTTCCTTTATTGCTTGCTCAATATACAGATTGAATAACATCGGGGACAGGCTACAACCCTGTCTCACTCCCTTCCCCACCACTGCTTCCCTTTCATGTCTCTCGACTCTCATAACTGCCATCTGGTTTCTGTACAAATTGTAAATAGCCTTTCGCTCCCTGTATTTTACCCCTGACACCTTCAGAATTTGAAAGAGAGTATTCCAGTCAACATTGTCAAAAGGTTTCTCTAAGTCTACAAATGCTAGAAACGTAGTTAGAATACACATTTTTGAACAATACTAAGTTGGCGGAACCGCCCTTACTACCACTTATAGAGACAAACAGAAGATACTGAAATTAATCATTTCAAGAGCGTATCTCTACTCTTTGAAAATATTATCTTTGCCACAAAAATCTTATATGTATATAAAAAAGAAAAGAACGAGAGTAAAAATAATATGATCGACTACATCCCGTTCTTGTGTAGTCAGACTTCTTATTACTCACAGCTGCCAAACACTGCTGAACGTGAGCTACCAGGAGGCACATTTGTAATGCAGATTTCGTCAGAACTAGACAGAATGGGCAATTGAAAAGAAAGAAAAAGGCAGAATGGCAAAGAGAATAAGTATGAGTTGGTCTTTCAAGATTTTGTAAACCTCCATTACTACTATTTAAAGATGCCCGCCCGGTTAGCCGTCCGATCTAACGCACAGCTTTCCGGATTGGGAAGGAGCGCCTGGTCCCCGGCACGAATCCCTCCGGCGCAATTGTGTCGATGTCCGGTGAGCCGGCCAGACTTTGGATGGTTTTTAGGCGGTTTTCCGTCTGCCTCGGCGAATGCGGGCTGGTTCCCCTTATTCCGCCTCAGCTACACTATGTCGGCGATTGCTGCGCTAAGTTCTCCGGGCTGTTTTGGGGGAGGAGACCAGACAGCGAGGTCATCGGTCTCATCGAATTAGGGAAGGATGGGGAAGGAAGTCGGCCGTGCCCTTTGAAAGGAACCATGCCAGAATTTGCCTGGAGCGATTTAGGGATATCACGGAAAACCTAAATCAGGATGACCGGACGCGGGATTGAGCCGTCGCCCTCCCGAATGCGAGTCTAGTGTGCTAACCACTGCGCCACCTCGCTCGGTGCAAAGTTCTCCACCATGAAGGGTGAAGTGAACTGCGGTCGTGGGTTGTGGACCACTGCAGCTGCGGCGGGAACGAAGCTTCTCCATCGTTTCTAGGCCCTAACATACAATACAATACTGTCTAAAGATTCTCATTTATTACTTCCAAACCAATGAGAACACAAGAATTGGCCGAATAGTTTGTTTACAGTGAACGTTGAAAGAAACAGTGTAGTGAAAAAATTGAAACTTTGCCTCAGTATTTTCGTTGGATGATTAGTTTACGACAATTGTGTAACCTAATTCAACTACAATGTTCGAATCACTTCGTTTAACTTTTGTAACCAGTACCATTCAGAAAGACTGTTTGCAATAATGCGAAACGCTGGAAGTACGAAATATCGATATGTAAGAAAACAGGAAAAGAACTTACAGATTAAAATCACATAACATTTTATTCAAAGGAATGCAATTTTATGATAGTTTCAGATCATTCGTAACGCCTAACAGAAATGTGTGCGATAATTTTGGAATTATATAATTAAAAAAGTATAAAAATAAAAATTAAGTCTAGAGGTAAGCGCTATCTATGCTTCATTTCCAAGGAATCAAATATGCGCTTAACATCACCTCACTTACACTTCAGAGTTGATCGTTACACCATGAAGGAGGACATCAACACACAATCAATACCTTCACTGCACGATAACAACGTTGAAGTCACTGATGACAGTGCCACTAAAGCAGAATTATTAAACATGGTTTTCTGAAACACCTTCCCCAAAGAAGACGAAGTAAATATTCCTGAATTCCAATCAAGAACAACTGCCAAGATGAGAAACATAGAAACAGGTATCCTCGGTGTAACAAAGCAGCTTACATCACTTAATAAAGGCAAGGCCTCTGGTCCAGATTGTGTACCAGTCAGGTTCCTCTCAGAGTATGCTGATGTGATAACTCCAATCCAGCAATTATATACAACCACTCGTTCACAGAAAGATAGTACCTAAAGACTGGAAAACTCCTCAAGTCACACCAGTACCCAAAAAGGAAAATCGGAGTAATCCGCTGAATTATAGGCCTCCATCACTAACGTCGATGTGCAGTAGGATTTTAGAACATGTACTGTATTCGAACATTATGAAGTACTTCGAAGAAAACGATTTATTGAAACATAGTCAGCACGAATTCAGAAAATATCGTTCTTGTGAAACACAACTAGCTACTCATACTCATGAAGTAATGGGTGCTATCGACAGGGGATGTCAAATTGATACCATATTTTAGGTTTCCAGAAGGCTTTCGACACCGTTCTTCACAAGCGCCTTCTAACCAAACTGCGCGCCTAAGGAGTATCGCCTCAGTTGTGCGACTGGATTTGTGATTTCCCGTCAGAAAGGTCACAGTTCGTAGTAATAGACGGAAAGTCATCGAGTAAAACAGAAGTAATATCCGGCGTTCCCCAAGGAAGTGTTATAGACCCTCTATTGTTCCTGATCTATATTAGCGACATAGGAGACAATCTGAGTAGGCGTCTTAGATTGTTTGCAGATTATTCTGTCATTTATCGTCTTGTAAAGTCATCAGATGATCAAAACGACTTGGAAAATGATTTAGATAAGATATCTGTATGGTGCGAAAAGTGGCAATTGGCCTTGAATAAGGGAAAGTGTGAAGTTATTCACATGAGTACTAAAAGAAATCAGCCAAATGTCGATTACGTGATAAGTCACACAAGTCTGAGGGCTGTAAATTCAGCTAAGTAGTTAGGGATTACAATTACAAATAACCTAAGCTGGAACGATCACATAGATAATATTCTGGGTAGACCAAACAAAAGACTGTGATTCATTGGCAGAACACTTAGAAGGTGCAACAGGTCTACCAAAGAGACTGCTTACACCACGCTTGTCCGCCCTTATCTGGAGTACTGCTGTGCGGTGTGGGATCCGCATCAGGTGGGACTGACGGATGACATCGAAAAAGTACAAAGAAGAGCACCTCGTTTTGTATTATCGCGAAATAGGGGAGATAGTGTCACAGACATGATACGTGAATTGCTGTGGCAATCATTAAAACAACGGCGTTTTTCGTTGCGACGGGATCTTCTCATGAAATTTAAATCACCAGTTTTCTCCTCCGATTGCGAAAACATTCTGTTGGTACCCACCTACATAGGGAGAAATGATAATCACGATAAAATAAGAGAAATCAGGTCTCGCACGGAAAAATTTAAGTGCTCATTTTTCCTGCGTGCCGTTCGAGATTGGAGCGGTAGAGAAACAGCATGAAGATTGTTCATTGAACCTTCTGCCAGGCACTTTATTGTGAATAGCAGAGTAATCGCGTAGATATAGATGTAGAAACAGTACAACCCATTCACAGTCCTAGAAGACCGTGCCATGACTTTACCGACTGAGAGTGCAGCTATGAACTTTTCTTCGTAGGACAGGTGGTATGGCGCCATTCCGCGGATTGCTCTTTTGTTTCCGGTTCGAAGTGATGAAACCATGTTTCACCCCTTGAGACGATTTTCGGAAAAGATTGTCACGATCAGCCTCGTAACGAGGAAGCAATTCCTGTACAGATTTCTTGATGGTCTTCCGTTAGGGGGCGAGGAACTCAGCGGTCACACGCCTTTGAGTACACCGACTAGTGGTCGAGTGTGTCAGCACTACAAACGGAGACGTGCGGGTGTACAGCGAGGTGTTCGATCGTGATTCGTCGATCACCTCGAATGAGAGTCTACGCTCGTGCCATCACTGCAGCAGTAGCAGTGTCCGGCCGGGAGAGAGGATCTTGTTACGATGATGACAGACTCCTCGCCCAAAGACTCATCGTGCTTTTGGTCCGTGCTAGTTCTCCGTAGACATTCTGCAAGCTCTTATGAATATTAGCGATACTCGGGTTTTCCACCAAAAGAAACTCAGCTGTGTGTTTGGAACTCACCTCCGTTACTGATGCCATTTTGGAAGCTACATATAGCGCCGCCACCTATTGGAACTTCATGAAGAGATAGGGGACGAGGCGGAAACATTCCGCTATGTTCCACAACAAATTACGCATTTTTTCAACCTAAACTTGCCGAGAAAAACAGTGTGCTGCGTTACTTACTGATAACCCTTCTAGTATTGAACATAAACTGTAAGGTGGCTATAATTTCGCACCTTACAAGCACCCATCCACATACTTTGCCGTGACCTACAAACACAATAAGGTATCATGTGATAGGCTGTACATCGTATATATGAATATATAAAGGAGACTGACATTGTCATGTACGCCGTGTAAATAATTGTTAACGCTTATTGCATGAAAGGTGACGGAGTGTCTTTATTATCATACTAGTAGAGGTTGGAACGAAAGTGGAAATGAAATGGCAGGCGGAACTCAGGCCCTGGGTGGAAGGCCCACACAGGTGTGTTGGTCCTGCTTAACACAGGAAGCAGGGGACGGACGTTGGGACACCTGAACGCAGGGGCCCAATAGAGTCGCGACCGGCCGGTTGGAGCCGGACGGGAAGGATTATACTTTGCAAACTACGACAATCTTGGACGCAGCTCAGAGGAACGAGGAAGCGTCACCTCAGAAACCACGCGGGCTGGGTAATTTCCAAGGATTTTTACTCAGAAGCGCGCCATTGTACGAGTATAGGTTCTTCCTCGCAAACTTTCCGTGCTGGACAACAGAAGACTAAAATATGGTTGGTCGGCACTCGGAAGAATCTGTAGAGAGGGAGAATATTCCGTGGTTTCGGGAATAGGATTCGTTTTCGGAATTACGAGGGTGGGGAGCCGAGACGTGCTGGGAGGCCAGCAGTGGAGAGACGTGGTCTTCCGTTGTAAGCGCCTGTGTGTGACGGTCGCTCGATATCAACTTTGTTGGTACAGACGGACTTGGCTGTCTTTGCTCTCGGGAGAGTTTATAATTAGAACAGCTAGGCACTGTACTGTTGCGAACCTATACAATTCTGGACTTCACCTCCGGCTTGGAAGTCGTCATTGAGCACGCAGCGTTCAGTAAATGAGAGCACTTCCTCTGCCTATACTTACGTTGAGACGTTATCTGGACTCCGTCATTGTGGCTGTGAGTTCGCGTTTCTTGTCTGTAGAGCACAGAGACGAGGAGACAGTATTAGAGTATATAAGTCAGAGGACCGCCTTCTGCTGTCCTAGCGTTTGAAAGAGTTTATTTGTGGCTGGAGTTCTTCCATTGTCGCAGACGAGTACGAGAACCATCACTTCGACATACCGAATGCAGTACATACGGTGATATCGCAAACTGCTTCGGCTTATTGGGGCTATTAAAGCCAAACAGACGTGATCACGTTGGTTTATTTCCACTGAGGTTCCACACCACCGTAGACCATCTTTCAAGATAGTGCCTTCTAGTGTTTTGTGCGTAGATGATGTCTGTCATTTTGTGTTATTGATATTAGATCGCGCAGTCATAATAAGGTGCAGAATTGGGCAATTGATTAGTAATTTTACTTAGGAAATGTGAACTGTATATTATAAAGTTTTTTTTAATCTGCAATAAATATATAAGCAGGAACAACGTTTATCATTTAGTAGTATTAGTTGTCTTAATAATTCATTTATCTTTAGATTGTAATTTATATGTTAAAGTCCATTAAGAGATCCTAAGATCTGCTTCAGGGGATAGTCAGACAGGACCAAATTTTCATTTAGCTTTTATTTTCTGTTGCGCACATTCATTTTTACACGCGCTTGGAGTAGCATCTTGGAAAACGATACCAGATCAGGAAGGTAGAGTCGTTTACAATATTGATCTTACCGAACACATAGTAGTTTTCGAGGAAAGGTTGAAACTGATCAGATGGAGAACGCTATCTTCCATAATGACATGCATCCTTTCCTGAACGTACCTCCCATTAGCTGAAGTCCTTCTGGGATGTACCTTGAGCTCGTTGCATTGACTACCCTGGAACACTTTCATTCGCTGACATTTCTGTGATGCCTCGGAACATAATCGGAAAGTGCCGAGGAATTACAGGGCAGCTGTCTGGAACAGTGCACTTTTAGTTCTCTTCGGCCGCAATTGTGAATCCTAACAGCTTCATTCGTAAGCAGGGAAACAGCGTAACTGACCTCGGGGTTCGTGAAACAGGTTTCACAACAGCTTCCTACCGAATAGGGAGAGCAAGAACACTTACCTTCATACAGGCACTGATACAGGCTCCCATAATTTTGGGCTGATCTTCAAAGTATCTGTCGTCTTTGACGTATCTGTTGGGGGTGGTGGCTATAAGCATAATCTAAACATACAGTCGCGACACACTCTGCTGCGAAAGCTGTTACCGTTTGACAGCGACACTAGCGCTCCAGGCGGTGAGAAAGCAGACACAGTCGCGTAGACAAGATAATGTTTCTTTTTAAATATTTTTCTACTTAATTAAGTAAGTAGTTAATATATTTGCGCGTTCGGTGCATTCGTAAATTACCAAGAGATACGAAATATCCGTGAAATAAATGTAAAAACAGCCGAGTCTCACTGATTGAATGATATAAGCGACAACTTGCTTCTGAAGAAATGCTTTCAAATATGGGTATAACTGTAGTTTACTGTGCTGAAAGCAAGAGAATATAAGCACACACTTCACGCATGAGAAACATATCTGTTGCTCTCTGTTCTTATTTTGGTATGCGCTTTCCTTGACACGTGAAAAGTTTTTCATGGAGTTTAATGATCCCCGTTCTCACACTTCACTCGACTTCATAATACACTAACATTTTTTTAAATGTAATTAATTTTGCTTCGAAAGCGAATCTGTTGAAGATTCTTGTCGTTTGTGGCTCAGATGTAGCCATAGTTGAAATGATTTCTTCTGTGTTAGGAAATACACTCCTGGAAATGGAAAAAAGAACACATTGACACCGGTGTGTCAGACCCACCATACTTGCTCCGGACACTGCGAGAGGCCTGTACAAGCAATGATCACAAGCACGGCACAGCGGACACACCAGGAACCGCGGTGTTGGCCGTCGAATGGCGCTAGCTGCGCAGCATTTGTGCACCGCCGCCGTCAGTGTCAGCCAGTTTGCCGTGGCATACGGAGCGCCATCGCAGTCTTTAACACTGGTAGCATGCCGCGACAGCATGGACGTGAACCGTATGTGCAGTTGACGGACTTTGAGCGAGGGCGAATAGTGGGCATGCGGGAGGCCGGGTGGACGTACCGCCGAATTGCTCAACACGTGGGGCGTGAGGTCTCCACAGTACATCGATGTTGTCGCCAGAGGTCGGCGGAAGGTGCACGTGCCCGTCGACCTGTGACCGGACCGCAGCGACGCACGGATGCACGCCAAGACCGTAGGATCCTACGCAGTGCCGTAGGGGACCGCACCGCCACTTCCCAGCAAATTAGGGACACTGTTGCTCCTGGGGTATCGGCGAGGACCATTCGCAACCGTCTCCATGAAGCTAGTCTACGGTCCCGCACACCGTTAGGCCGTCTTCCGCTCACGCCCCAACAACGTGCAGCCCGCCTCCAGTGGTGTCGCGACAGGCGTGAATGGAGGGACGAATGGAGACGTGTCGTCTTCAGCGATGAGAGTCGCTTCTGCCTTGGTGCCAATGATGGTCGTATGCGTGTTTGGCGCCGTGCAGGTGAGCGCCACAATCAGGACTGCATACGACCGAGGCACACAGGGCCAACACCCGGCATCATGGTGTGGGGGGCGATCTCCTACACTGGCCGTACACCTCTGGTGATCGTCGAGGGGACACTGAATAGTGCACGGTACATCCAAAGCGTCATCGAACCCATCGTTCTACCATTCCTAGACCGGCAAGGGAACTTGCTGTTCCAACAGGACAATGCACGTCCGCATGTATCCCGTGCCACCCAACGTGCTCTAGAAGGTTTATGTCAACTACCCTGGCCAGCAAGATCTCCGGATCTGTCCCCCATTGAGCATGTTTGGGACTGGATGAAGCGTCGTCTCACGCGGTCTGCACGTCCACCAGCACGAACGCTGGTCCAACTGAGGCGCCAGGTGGGAATGGTATGGCAAGCCGTTCAACAGGACTACATCCAGCATCTCTACGATCGTCTCCATGGGAGAATAGCAGCCTGCATAGCTGCGAAAGGTGGATATACACTGTACTAGTGCCGACATTGTGCATGCTCTGTTGCCTGTGTCTATGTGCCTGTGGTTCTGTCAGTGTGATCATGTGATGTATCTGACCCCAGGAATGTGTCAATAAAGTTTCCCCTTCCTGGGACAATGAATTCACGGTGTTCTTATTTCAATTTCCAGGAGTGTAGTTTTATTGCTTTTGACCTCTTTATTATCACGTCTGTATAATTTTCCCGTCTGCTCCAGGTGTAGTGACTTATATGGTATGAAATTACATACCACACAAGTTTCCTACGTTCCACATTCACAGATTTATCCGTAAGTGTAGAGAGTATAACTTCGCGTTGTTGAGTAGATATACGACGTCTTTCCGCGAAAGGTCATTTCTTCTGGTGTTCACTAGTAATTTTTGTTCTTAAAGAGCCGGCCAGAGTGGCAGAGCGGTTCTAGGCACTTCAATTTGGAACCGCGCGACCGCTACGGTCGCAGGTTCGAATCCTGACTCGGGCATGGATGTGTGTGATGTCCTTAGGTTAGTTAGGTTTAAGTAGTTCTAAGTTCTAGGGGACTGATGACCTCAGATGTTAAGTCCCATAGTGCTCAGAGCCACTTGAACTCCTCCTCTCTCTCTCTCTCTCTCTCTCTCTCTCTCTCTCTCTCTCTCTCTCTCTTGGTTGTTTTTTTAAGTAGGTGGAGAGAGAGCGGGATGGGGGGACGGTCAGGTTGTATGGACAGAGAGTGGCAGGAGAAGATCGACAGAGAATTGGGAGGGGGGGGGGGGGGAGATGGAGGAGGTGGACACTTAAGAGGGTGGAGGAGCAAATGGGAAGAGAGGTGAGGAGGAGGTGGATAGCAGGAGGGGCAAGGAGGACATGAAGTAATAGAAGATATACATCCGAGAAATGCCGGATATGTATAGATCATGTTGAATGGTGTGTTGTGTAGCAAGAAAGGCTGTGTAATGTACTAAATGCCAAATACCAAATAAACCAAGGAAAATAATGTGAACTGACGTACACTGTGTTTACGGAGCATATACGATGTACCTTATAATAAATCGAAACGTAGGATATATTTTGTAATAATCTCACATCTTAGTGCGTACTAAATCAATTCCGCCAGTTTTTCAGCCTGCACACCGAACGCTTTAGTTAAAAAAACCGATATTTTATATAGATTTTGAAAATTTCGGGTGCTTACTTTCTTAATTGAAAATGAGAAACATAAAAAGCGAAAACAGGATAATGATTTTATAAAAGCTGAAATATATGCTGAAACTACAGGGTGGCGCAGAATAGGTGTTAGAAAGTTTTTGCCCACTACAACATAAGATCAGGTTATAGGTTCTTGTTTGTTATTTATGCTATAGCGGACAACCTAAAATTTAATACAGAATAGTTCCAAAGTTATTTCCTTCTGCGGCATTAGGTGTGAAGAGCCTTGCATTAAATTCCATGATAACGTTCTGAAGACATTATTTTATACTGCATGAATCTCTCTGGAAAGTGCAACATCAAAATTCTGGAGCGTTGCAGATGCATCTTTGATGACTTTGTCCTTTAAGATAACCCCACTGGAATTAGTCACACGGGTTCAGATCGGTACCATAAGGGGGCAATTCCACACCATCTCCAGTGAATGCTAAGGTGTCCGGGACAACGATCTGATCTCCGAACGTCTCCTGAAAGAAATCGAAGTCTCTCGCGCTGCGGTGTGTACGTGCTCCATCCTCCATGAACCGGTAGTTTCGGAGCGTTCGGCAGCGTCGTCCAAATAGTAAAAAGCCATGCTTCAGTAACTGTATCTTTTCTTTGTTATGACAGGACCGTGAATAAAAATGGGCCCAATAACGCACTATGCAGTTATTGCGTACCAGACAGGGATCTTTACTTGATGAAGTGGAGCAGCAGCTTGAACATGTGGATTGTCAGTAGCCCAGTGGCGTTAATTCCGTTTCTTAACATATGCATGGAGATGCGCATCTCCAAACCACATATGTTGTTCCATTTTAAAAGACCTCAATCAGCTCATTTCCAAATAAATATCGCCACTCCTTATCCCTGTCCTTCAAAGTTTGGGGGACCGTCGTGACATTCTTAGTTGCTGTGCTGCATATCTGGTTGATGTAGTGAGGTCTTCATTGAAAACCTGGCCGTTGTGGCTGAGAGGTTCAAGGCGCTTCAGTCCGAAACCACGCTGCTGCTACGATCGCAGGTTAGAATCCTGCCTCGGGCACTGATGTGTGTGATGTCCTTAGGTTAGTTAGGTTTAAGTAGTTCTAAGTGTAGGGGGCTGATGACTTCAGATGTTATGTCCCATAGTGCTTAGAGCCATTTGAACCATTTTTTTCTTCATTGAATAAGGTACACACTCGTTCCAAGTTCTCCAGAGTTACTGTACAACTGAGTCTGGCGTCGTGACTGATCCCTCCTGGAGTCATGTAGGGACATGGTTTTTTAAAAAAACATTTCAACAAGCTGATAAAAAACAAGGAAAACGTCATATCATCTGTATCAGGGGATACTTAAATTTTATCACTGCATCTGACTTCAGTTCTGTACTATAAACTGACCGAGAAGCGCTCATAACGGATAGTGCTACTCTTGAACCAAATGTCCTGTTGGATGCGTGTCTTACCACAACGATACGTGCAGAATTTTCACAAAATCTCTACTATCAACAAACACAGTTCTGATGTTTGTGCTTCCATACTGAAATATTACTCGTAGAATTTTCAGACCTGTGTACAAGAATATCACAACGAGAATCTTTCACGGCCTGCAATTAAACCACAGCCAACAAATGCTTTCTAATACTTGCATTGGGCCACCCTGTACCATCGTACTGTCGGACATCACTCCCTTTACCACACTGGATTTTCCCATAAGCAGTGAGATTGCGATTTCGTGCGTAGTTCGGTGAGATACGGAGAGGTATTGAAATTGACGCTCCCAGACGATTATTATCGGTTGGCTGGCGAAATGAGCTGTGAATATTTTAGTTTTCACTATGCGAAATACATACTGTTCCGAATACATGAAGAAACATCCTCGTGGCAACGCCTAAGCTCTCTCCATCTCCCTGAGCCGCACGCTGTTGGTGGGTGTTCTTCTGAATACAGATCATTATCAGCTGTAATTCTGCTGTCTCAGAACGTAATGGCGATGAAATCACCAACAGAAACTATAGCTGGGCCCGACGTCAGCCTTGATGACATCACTGCGGGATTTCGACGTAAGCCGCTAAAACTGACGTAGCAGCAGGAGTTGGGACGCCGGCTGGGCAGTCCCAGCAGGAGGGCTTCGCAGCCTGTCCCGATCGGCGGCCGTAATGTAGATCTCGTGCGGATAACGCGGGCGCGAGCAGCTGCAATCCATCTGCTGTTCGCTCCAACTGCCATCCACCTGTTTTCGAAAAGCGTCTAGCTTGATGTAATCCTAATTAACTGAAAGTATCAGGTCCAGTCACATTATTGTGACCACCGCCTGTGTACAACGTAACTTGCAATAACCACTCACGGACGAAAGGTGGCAGCACTAGCAGTTGGGGGGGGGGGGTTGGTTGTACACAGACTGTCTCAAACCTTTTGGGTCAAAATGAAACACCCGATTATAATGAGATGGGGAACCAATAGTCGGAAATAAGTACAGGGTGAGTCAAAAAAATACATACACACTTTTAAGCGACATAGAAAATTTATTTCCCGTTCTACAGTGTTAAATTTCTGGAAATGGAAAGCTTAAAGTCCAATTGGAAAAATAAATGTACTTTGCAAATGTGATTAATGTTCAAACTGGTGGCCTTCAGCATCAATACATTTCTCAGTACGAGTCACCACTGATTCCGTACCTCGAACCAAAGTCTCCAATGAGATTCCTGCACACACCGCGTGAATCTCATTCCAAAGTGTGTCCAGGTTACTTGGTTTACTTTTGTACACCTCATCTCTTAATGTGCCCCATAAGAAGAAATCCAGCGGCGTGAGGTCTGGAGAGGGTGCAGGAAACTCGATTGGTCCCCTGCGTCCTATCCACTGGCCTGGTACACTGTGATCCAGGTATGCTCGTACGTCCCTATGATAGTGCGACGGAGCGCTATCTTGTTGGAAATAAAACCTATCATTATCATATAATGCACGAATGTCAGGGAATAAGGAGTTAGCAAGCATTGTTAGGTACGTTTCTCCAGTAACAGTGCCTTCAAAGCGGAAAGGCCCAATGAGTCCCCTTGCAGACAAATCACACCGCTGGCCGTAGAGCCGTGAGGTTCTAGGCGCTACAGTCTGGAACCGGGAGACCGCTACGGTCGCAGGTTCGAATCCTGCCTCGGGCATGGATGTGTGTGATGTCCTTAGGTTAGTTAGGTAAAGTAGTTGTAAGTTCTAGGGGACTGATGACCTCAGAAGTGGAGTCCCATAGTGCTCAGAGCCATTTGAACAAACCACACCACACATTTACACCAGGCAAATTCACAGCCTTTTCAACTGTAATGTGAGGCTTATCTTCAGCCCAGTACACATAATTGTGCCTATTGACAGTTCCATTGAGTTTGAATTGGGCTTCATCCGACCAAATTATGCTACCCATAAATCCCGGTTCACGTCTCACCATCTCCTGAACCCATACACAATATTCTAACCTTCGATCTGGATCGTCGTCACTTAGCTGTTGCACCAGCCTTGGAATGTACACACGAAACTTGCCTTTCTTCAGAATGTGTAGCACACTACTCTCACTTGCCGCTTGCCTTGAAGATTTTTGAGGCGAACGCTGAAACAGTTCCAAGACCGCAGTTGTGGAATCATCACTTGTAGCTGTACGAGGTTGCCCTGATCGACCTTTACGCACATCACACACTGTTCAATGAATTTCGAGTTTGTCTCGCGGACGTGTAATTGTTAACCTTGAAGGTGGTTCCGTACCATACTCACTTCTCCACTGTCTTCGAACTGCAGCTACATTCTCAAACTTCCAGTACCACTTAATTATCTGCTTCCGCACTTCAAAGCTCAAACACACGTCCGCCATGTTGCAGTTGCTTCCTTGCCACTGCTACCACCTGTTGAAGAAACATAACATTGCCTTCTCACAGATATTTAACCTCGTAGAACGGGAAATAAATTGTCTATGACAGTTCACAGTGTGTATACATTTTTTTGACGCACCCTGTATTTATTGTGTTATGGATATTCACAATATACACCACATAACAATAAATTAACTCCTAATACGAGTAATTGTTCAAAGCGACGATTGCCAATCTCAGTGCATGTACAGCCGTGTCTGGAGTGAGGACAGTCCCCACGCCACCCACATCACTGGTCACCAGCAATGATTCTCGCTTAACGCGTGGACGGGCATTGTCCAATATCAACTAACAGGATGTTCCTGCGAGATGTGCTGACGCAGTTCTTGGAGACTGTACCCCATGTCGTCCGCGAAAGGATGCAGCTTCAACACGACAATGCATCATCCCAGTTCAGTGTTAATGTCCACGAGCACAAGGCACGTATCCTCATCGTTCGATTGGAGGGGGGAGTTGGGTTGTGGGCTCGCACTGCTTGCTGCTAAGAAAGTGGTTGTTTTTGGTGATATGACTTGCTGTAACGACTGCGCAAAACGCCGCTATCTCGTTCGGGATGCTATGGCAGACACCCTCTCGACCACCCCGAAGACTTCTTGAGCCCTCGGCTGTGATGGGTTTGAGGCAGTCAAAAGAACTATCGTGTGTACATGCAGGGGTGAGAGAAAGGCTGAGGCAACTCCGAGTGCACAAGCATGGACTCGTCGTTTCCGTAGTGCAGCGGTTAGCACGTGTGCTTCACACGCAGTAGGTCCCCGATTCATCCCAGGCGGGAACAGTATTTTCCTGTCTGTGTCGGATTCTACTCCATCGCATTCGCCGGATCTCATATGCCTGAAATTTTTCCTGTGATGTTTACGTCAGGACGGTGGTGTATGAAACTCCGATAGAAACAGATGAAGACCAGCTTCCTAGGGTCCAAACTGTCTGTCTCCTGGCACAACAGACACCAGAGATCTTTGAACTGCATGCGTCGTTGCCTGCAGACATTGAGACATGCGGTCGTCACTTTGAACAACTGCTACGAGCTATGTTGTTGTTGCGCGTTGTACACTACATATACCCATAACACAGTAAGTATGCATTTCGTATCATTGGTTCTCTATGTCAATATAATCGTCTGTTTCAATTTGACCCAAAAACGTGTGATACACCCTGTGTAAAAGCGTGTCGGGGAGATACGGAAAATAGTGCAGTCGTTGTTGTAATGCGAAAACGGAGCGATTTATCTGGCGTGGAAAATGCATGATCATCGGCTTTCGGGCCAAGGGTGGAAGCGTTTTTGAAACGGTTAAGTTTGGAATCTGTTCGCATGTCGCCGCGGTTAAACACCCTGCAAGCAGGAGGAAGCTTGATGGTCTGGGAAATGTTTGCATGACATTCACTGGGTGAACTTATCATCCTGGAAGGAACAAGGGATCAAATCTACGCTTGGAGATCATGTCCACTTCTACATGCATTTTGTTGTTCCTCGGCACAATGCCATCTACCAGCAGGACAATGCAAAGTGTCACGCAGCTCGCTGTGTACGTGCATGGTTCTAAGAGCGCCAGGACGAGTTTATCGAACTCCCCTGGCCACCAAGCTCCCGGATTTAAACCAAATCGAGAGTCTGTGAGATCATCTCGATCGGGCTGTTCTAGCCATGGCTCTTCAACTGATAAACCTAGCGCAGCTGCCTGCGGGACCGAAATCGGCGTGGCTGCACCTTCCAGAACATCGTTGACTCTCTTTGTCCACGTGTCGCAGCGGTCCGCGCTACAGAAGGTAGTTATTCTGGCGTCTGACGGGTGGTTACATTAATGTGGCTGCACAGTGTACAGTCACTTTTTTAAATGTTCTTTGCGCATGATGCAACCAATTTTGCGCCACAGAATACATTCTGGAGACGGCAGGATGGAAATCTTACGCAGGCGGTGATCAAACAGTCGTGTCCATTAGTCAAACGGAATATAGCTACTGCTTCTCTTCTTTATCCATCATATACTACTGAGTCTTCCATGCCGTTTTTCCAGATCTTTCCGTCACATGAAATTTTGTTGAATCTTTTAATTGTTCTTCAAACATGATTGTAATTGTGCTGATCACTGCAAAATACGACATTTAGTCTTTCGAATCTGCTTAATTTATGTTTCGTTTTTTTGCAGGAAAACCTCCTTTTTCATCACCATACGAGCTACTGTGAGGTGGTATCTACTGAATTTCAACTGTCTTGTTCTTCTGTTACAGAGATTTAATTACGTCTTGGACTTCTCTAACTTGAATGATTTTTGAGTCTTGTATTTTGTTGCTGCTCTGTAATCACAAAATCTGCTTTGCGAATGTGTCTAAAAGTTGTTTAGATCACTGGCTTCTGTTGTGGTGGCTTCAAATTCACATTCAAAATCTGAGCTGTCTTGTCCTAAAGCTAGGTAGAAAAAGAAAATTTTGCTGTCTGTTACTACGCCACCGTTTCCTTCTTTTTCCGTTAACGAGCCATCAGTGTGGATGTAGAGCCATTTACACAACATTCCCCTCGTTAGAGTGACGTGGCCCGGTACATCAGGTACATCTCGTAGTTTTTGTATAGTTCTCCTATCTGGCGGTTTCTAAAGACGTGTTCCTCTCGCTGCAGAGATGATGCTCACTTGTGACTTCGTTGAAGACGTGATGCTGTAACGGCGAGAATTGTAGGAAAATCTGGTACTGCCTTACAATAAAGAATACTTAAACGTTATTCAAAAAGGGATCCCATTTATTTCGTCCTGTAATTCGTAACACAGCACTGTTAACTTTACACAAGAGTTGTTGCACAACATGCAGTACGTGACACTCGTTAATAAGCCATACATACTATAAAAATGTACTGTATGTATGTGTTTGTGTATATATGTATGGAAGGAACACATAGAAAATGTTGTGGGGAAGGCTAACTAAAGACGGCATTTTATTGGCAGGATACTCTTTTAGAGTACTGCTGCCCGGTGTGGGATCCTTACCAGATAGGACTGACGGAGTGCATCGAAAAAGTTCAAAGTTTTGTATTATCGCGAAATATGGGAGAGAGAGTCACAGAAATGATACAGGATTTGGGCTGGAAATCATTAAAAGAAAGGCGTTTTTCGTTTCGAGGAAATCTTGTCACGAAATTCCAATCACCAACTTTCTCCTCCGAATGCGAAAATATTTTGTTGACACCGACCTACATAGGGAGGAACGATCACCACGATAAAATAAGGGAAATCAGAGCTCGTACGGAAAGATATAGGTGTTCGTACTTTCCGCGCGCTATATGAGATTGGAATAATAGAGAATTGTGAAGGTGATTCTATGAACCCTCTGCCAAGCACTTAAATGTGATTTGCAGAATATCCATGTAGATGTAGAAGTATGTTCCACATCTCCTCCTAAAACACGTGCCTGATTTCATTCAAACTTGTACACACATCCCTTACTGGCAGGCAACAATCGCTGTGGGGGTTAGAACTGTATACGTCTCATAGTTTAGGAGATATGACTTCATAAACAATGACATGCGTGAAGAGCTACCGCAACATGCGTGACGTTTAAATTTATTACTTCTTTGCTACTAACTCTGTTCGACATATTTCGCAGACAGTATCAACATAATCCGCTGAATGTACCTCCGCAAATACATCATTGCACGACCTATAGTTCACGAGATATGACGTTATAAACACTGAGAGACGTGAAAAAATGCCGCATCATGCATGAAGGTTTGCTACATTTATTTGTTACTGCAAAGACAATCCTACAGTCGAATCAGCTTAAGGACATCCGCGATACATGGCAGCGCTTTTGACAGTTTTCAACTGCGAAACCCAAAAGACTGTAGGCGAAAACAATAGCCGTCTACAAAGCTATGAAGAGACGTTGGCATAGACACGTTGCAGAAATGCGAAGCAGCTGCGCCCAGCTTGCAGGAGCAGCCCGGGATCATGTTTCTTCATTTGTGTACTGTTCTTATACATCTGTACGTTATGGATATTTCTTTGTACGACTATTTCACAATTTCAAAGATATATTCGAATATTTATTTATTTTTTACTTTTTTCAAAATGAGTACTCGGGCAATACTCATACGCGACAGCTCTCACCTTCATCCCACACCTGAATATCTTTCTGACGAAAAATGAAATAATTAACGCATTTAGTAAACTTCTTTACAGTGACATGCCGTGGGTGACCATTCACTTTGGCCTCTGTCAATGAATCTTCGTGATGCAATTAACAATTAGAATGAAATAATTAAAGCACTTAGCGATCTTCTTTACAATTTCATTATGTGCACAACCGCTTACTGCTGCCGCCAGCCCTAGACTCCCTCCAGCAATGACACCGGAATGTCTGCCTCTAGCTTCTCAGCCAGTCACGGGCCTGGAGATAGCTTGCCACCAAATAAGGGTCTCATTCACTCACCCACAGAGACAGCTACACCTCGTAAAAGGCTCCCCCAACAATAATCCGTGCTACATATTGCACCGTATTACAGTTGGATTGACTTTAATTTACAATAAATGTTGTTCAACGTTTCTCAGATTTATTCTTTGCCAGTGTCATAGCTCTAATTATTAATTTATCATTTCACCTTTTTTATAATAGTCCTTTATGTCTAGTTTGTATTGTAACTGAAGAGGCCTAACTGAAGGGATTGAGAAAATAAATGCTGCAGCATCAACTTTCGGCAGCGTATATTGTGATCTTATGACTTCTACTTTTTTAATGGAACCAATCTGTCTGCTATTATTATTGGTAGTATTGTGTGGATCTTCATATTTCATCCATTTAATAAAGGGTGACAATTATTGAATTTTATAAGAAACGTAAATTAGTTACAAACTACGGCATAGACACACTTTATTCAACATGTACAGTAAACGTCACTGCTGATATTCGGATTTAGGTTATGATATGTTTAATATGACAACCTTCATTGGCGATGATGTGGCGCGGACGAATAATGAAATTCTGCTTGACCCTCTGATGTGTCGGGAACTCAATGCTGTTGATGACCTCCTGAATGACCGTTTTCAGCTCAGCAATATTTTGGAGGTATTGCTGTACACCTTGTCTTTAATACCGCTCCACAGGAAGGAGTCTCATGTGTTCAGATCCGCAGAATATGGCGGTCAATCGAGGCCCATGCCAATGGCCTCTGGGTACCCCACAGCCAGAATGCGGCCCCGTAAGTGCTTCTCCAGGACATCAAACACTCTCCTGCTTCGATGGCGTCGAGCTCCGTCTTGTATGTACCACATCATGTCGAAATCAGTGTCACTTTGGATAATGGTGAGGAAACATATTCCAAAACCTTCATGTAGCGTTCGGTAGTCACTGTGCCGTCAAGGAATATCCACCGATTATTTCGCGACTGGACACTGCACACCACACAGTCACACGGTGAGAGTGACGAGACATTTTTATCGCACAGTGCGGATTCTCAGTCCCCAAATGCGCCAATTTTGCTTATAGACAAACCCACCCAATTGAAAGTGGGCTTCGTCGCTAAACCAAACCATGCACGCGCATACTAATTCCCATCATGCCCGGCGGCCAACAGTGCTGTTTGAACGTCCTGAATCAAACCGTTCAGAAGCTATGGCGATATTATTTCATATAGTTCAATAATTGTCAACCTGTATGATTGGGTAGACGCACCAGTTTCTCTTATTAAAGCATTGCTAATCTTTGAAAACTTATTTCAACGGGTTCTAATCCAATTAGAATTTTGTATGCTGTCAAAAGTGTTATTTTTTTCATTTATTGTTATTTCATCACTCTCGCCCCATATGGGCTGTCAGCGGCACAATATTCCGCTCTTCAGCCAAAGGAATTGAAAAAATATGACAAGAATGGGACTGTTTTTCTACTTTAAATTAAAAATCAAAGACAGCTACAAAATGAAAGTATATTGCAGCATGGTGAAATTCTTCTGAGAAAAACACTGAAACACAGCGCTATCACGTATAATTTGGGCAAGAAGTATTTCGGGAGGACACAATGTGTTCCATAGGGTTGAGGGGTGTGAGTAGAAAAGATCAACTGTATTTTACAAAACTATGGAGATGAACGTAGGGATTGTGGTGAATAGTGGGAATACGGAAAGTGGATAAAACAGAGGATGCGGGTACATTTGATGTGTTGGTAGGGTGGCGCTAACAGGAGGAAAGAGATGAGGGTTTGTGGAGAGGGAAAAACAGAGAGGAGTTCTAATGTGGAGTGTGAAAAGGTGTTAATTTTACTCCACCACTTATAATTCTTAATGTCTCGTTCTGACTATCCCTAACCTGGCGATGTTTCCGGTAGTATCCGTAACAAGCACTTCATTAGCATATATTAAAATTGGGTTTTATGCAGCTCTTGTACGAGGACATGCTGAAAAGTAATTGCTCCGAATTGTTATGTGACAACTCTTGAAGTTTTTTTTTAAATAAAACAAATGTTAATAACATTCGACATTTATATTCTTCGTGTCTTCATATATGCAGCGTTCTGCCGCTAGAGGGTTCCGGATTGTAGCATGTAACATGGCGGTATGTAACCATGTCGGTGCGAGAGAAACAAGGTGCTGTAATCGAGTTTCCAACTGGAAAAGATTTCATCCACACACCGAGCACCCTCTCCTTCAGCATGACAATGCTGCAACAATCCGATGCCTTGTGTTCACTGTTGTCACTCATACCCCATACAGTCCCAACTTAGCGCTAACCGATTTTCGTATGTTTCCAGAAGGTTCACATTCGAGGACTTCGCTTTCATAGCGTGGTGGTGGTGGTGGTTAGTGTTTAACGTCCCGTCGACAACGAGGTCATTAGAGACGGAGCGCAAGCTCGGGTTAGGGAAGGATTGGGAAGTAAATCGGCCGTGCCCTTTCAAAGGAACTATCCCGGCATTTGCCTGAAACGATTTAGGGAAATCACGGAAAACCTAAATCAGGATGGCTGGAGACGGGATTGAACCGTCGTCCTCCCGAATGCGACTCCAGTGTGCTAACCACTGCGCCACCTCGCTCGGTCTTCAATAGCGTTGACGCGGTGCAAGCACAGGTGAGGTTACAAAAATATGTTCGTCAACAGAATGACTACGTTCAGAAATAAGTATGTAGACATGAAGAATAAGGATGTAGAATGCTAATAACTTTTGTTTTATTTAAAATATTTAAGGGTTTTCACGCAAACAATTCGGAAACATTACTTTTCAGCACGCTGTCGTAGGTGTTGTTGAGAACTGTTCTTGAACATCCCCATTTACTGCCGGCGAATCACTTCGGTACGTTTAGTCCGTTTTTCCTGTTCTCAGCACTTTTATATATTTGAGTCTGCCAGTTTAATTTTTGATCCATATACACCCCCAAATTAGGCTTTTCATTCTGCTGAATGTGCCCCCCCTCCCTCCCCTAATTTTAGAGTTAATTTTGGATGAGAGCAAAGGTAAAGTACGAGGGCTGATCAACAAAAACGGAGACTGGTTTTTCCTGTTGCTTCCGTGATAGTTTCCTATCTGTACCATCAAAATTTTAAAAGAGCGTGTTTTACGTGTAATGCCTACAGTCGGCAGCATTCTCATTTCAGTAGATCGGTAGTAATGCTCTATTTTGTAGACTGTTTGCGTTTCGCATACCAAACAGTGGAAATGACAAGATAGGAGCAGTACAGCGCAATAAAAGTCTGTGGTCGCGTAATCATACAGTCACTGAAACGTACGAAAAGCTGCAGTACGCGTACGATGAAGATGCACTACCTCGTGCAACAGTGTTGCAGTGGTTCTAGAACTTCAAAGAAAGCCGACTTGCCCGTGATAAGCAAGTTTGGCCAGGTGTTTCGGCTTCTGCTGTGGCTGACGTCAGCATCAACACAGCTACTGCGATTTTCCGTGACGATTGGCGGATAACATTACGTTAAGTGAAGTGTTCAGAATTTCATATGGCATTGTCTTGAAGTTATCTCAATATGTCCCGTATTTGTACATTCTTGAACAAAAGGATGGAGACAAGCCGTGAGGCGCTGTGTCTCTTTCCTGTTGGAGGGGATGCGTTTCTGGAACTGATTATCACCGGTGGCGACTCATGGCTCCATCGTTATGGCCATGAAGGAAAACTAGCCGGTACAGTGTGGAAATCGCCATGTTCTCCAACACCAAAAAAAGCTGAAAGTTGTTGCGTCTGCAGGGAAAGTGATGGTGACCACCTTTTTTGACTGTCATTGAATATTTTACCACCTTACATTTCCCACTCACGCTACTTTTGCAGCAGCGCACTACAATTCAGTATTGGCGAAACGGAGGAAGCACATTGCAAAGAAACGACCAGAATTTTCTCGAACAGGGTGGTGACTTCATCATGACAGCGGTCTCACGTTGCAAATGAAGTCATGGAGTTGCTGGGTCAATTCAGCGTTACCTTTGTACCGTATCCACCGTATAGCCCATTCGGAGCATTCGATTTAAGCAGTACTCAAGGAAAGTGAGGCGATTCTCAACGACCTGACAAAGAATGGCGTGCACCATGTGGTCGAGGACTGGCAGAGACGGTATAAAATGTGTCTTCGTGTAGTTGGGGAGTATCTTAAGAAAGATCGTGTAAACATTGAAACAGAGTAAAAAACATCTGTGAAAAAAAATCTGTCTCAGTCTTTGTTGATCATCCCTCGTAAAATTCTGCGTTCTGGTCCGTCTAGGACCAATCGGTCGCGACCGACCGCTGTGTCATCCTCAGGCATTAGCGTCATTGGTTGCGTTATGGAGGGGCATTTGGTCAGCAACCTGCTCTCTGAGCCGTTTTCGCGGCTCTTGGCCTTGAAACTGCTACTACTTTCTCAAGTAGCTCCTCAGTTGGCCTGATGAGGCTGAGTGCGCCCTGTGCCAGTCCACCCACTTAGGAAGAAATCCGTGGCGATGCCGGGAATCGAACCCGGCCCCTCCGCTTAGCGCGGTTAGCGGTGCTGATTTTTTCACTCATCTACGGAGGCAAACTTGGATGAGGGTGACGTAAAGAACGTATGTCACTCACATGCAAAAGTAGCTCTTAAAAACTGTCGGGGCCGATGTATTGGGTTGGTGAACAAGTTCGTGGGGTTTACCATAACTGTAATAATAATAATAATAAACACAACATATACAAATCACAGAGACTTTATTCACCGATAATATGTTGTCCTTCACGGTTTACAACAGTCCGCCAACGCTGGAGTAACTTTTTGATTCCACGACTGTAGAAATCACTTCGTTTTGAGGCGATGAACTCGTCGACTCATGTTCGATGCGGGTTTTCATACGGAAAGGAAGTTCCTTGAGGTTGTCGGACGAGAGCGGAAAAGATGAAAATCAAAGGACCAAGATGAGTTTTATAAGGCGTGTGCGGAATGACTTCCCAACGCAACTCCTGTACAGTGTTTCTGTCAGTCTAGCAGAATATGGGCGGGTGTTATCGTTGAGTAGCACCACTTCGCGCAGTTTTTCCAGTCGTTGTTATTGGATTGCGTCTGGAAGAAGTCCAGTTGTTGAACAATAAATGTCAGCAGTGATGTTTACGCCTCGGGGAAGCAAACCGTCGCTGTTCCACCTAATGCATAACATTACAGGTTTTGGTCTCGCGGTTCTAGGCGCGCAGTTCGGAACCGTGCGACTGCTACGGTCGCAGGTTCGAATCCTGCCTCGGGCATGGATGTGTGTGATGTCCTTAGGTTAGTTAGGTTTAAGTAGCTCTAAAGTTCTAGGGCACTGATGGCCACAGCAGTTGAGTCCCATAGTGCTCAGAGCCATTTGAACCATTACAGGTTTTGAATGGTAAGTTGCTGCTTTGTTTTAGCCCAGCATTTTCATTATTTTTATTATGTTAACATAAAGACTCCATTTCTAATCACCGGTAACGATACAGGTTAGGTATGGTCGGTGCTGTTCGAGAGTCAATTGATGAAGAGCAAGCAGAGTTTTCAGCCAATTGATGAGAGCAAGCAGAGATGGGCATATGGCCAATGGCTGATTTTTGTGATTTTAGCTTAGAGCATGCGGTACCCATCCACTCGATTTTTGAAACTTCCCCAATGTAGGTAAATGTGGCAGAATGGTGGAATGCTCACCGTTCATGAAATTTGCCAATTTTAGAGTACATTGACGTGGTTCGTTGTGGTTCAATGCGTTTCAACGACCCTCACAAAACTCCGAAGATATTCCTGAACGTGGAGAGTCACTAATGTCGAAACTATCCTTCTTAAAACGAGAAAACCTATTTACTGCCGTGCCTTGTCCATTGACATTACTCCCATACAAGGCGCAAATGTTTTTGGCTGCCTTCGCTGTGCCGGCCGCTGAGGCCGAGCGGTTCTAGGCGCTTCAGTCCGGAACCGTGCGACTGCTACGGTCGCAGGTTCGAATTCTGCCTCGGGCATGGATATGTGTGCTGTCCTTAGGTTAGTTAGGTTTAAGTAGTTCTAAGTTCTAGGGGACTGATGACCTCAGATGCTAAGTCCCATAGCGCTCAGAGCCATTTGAACCATCTTTTTTTTTATTTTTGCTGATGTCACATCTCTGTTGAACTCAAACAGAAGACTATGTCGGAAATGTTCCGGTTTCTTCACTTGGCACTCCATTTTCTAGCCTCCACAACTCCACTCACTATCTCCAAATGACAATATGTAAGCCGGCCGAAGTGGCCGTGCGGTTCTAGGCGCTGCAGTCTGGAACCGCGAGACCGCTACGGTCGCAGGTTCGAATCCTGCCTCGGGCATGGATGTGTGTGATGTCCTTAGATTAGTTAGGTTTAACTAGTTCTACGTTCTAGGGGACTAATGACCTCAGAAGTTGAGTCCCATAGTGCTCAGAGCCATTTGAACCATTTTGACAATATGTAAACTCAAACAACAACAGTGAACAACAAATACAAATCCAGTCGTTAAATAAACCTCTAGCAACCAGTATACCAGCCAGCAAAACAAAAAACGCTACGAACTTTTGGACCAACCTAATAGTTGTGGAGATGACGTATCCGAGTGAGTCTCTCTTAGAGTTTTTAGTTTTAAAAAAATGGCTCTGAGCACTAAGGACATCACACAACACCCTGTCATCACGAGGCAGAGAAAATCCTTGACCCCGCCGGGAATCGAACTCGGGCGCGGGAAGCGAGAGCGCTACCGTACAACCACGAGCTGCGGACAGAGTTTTTAGCAATTGGTCACCGGTGCAGGGGAGTTTGAGAGGCCGGAAATTTTCGCGATCGCTGGTACGTGACGCAGGCTGGAGTCATCCTTTCTGGAGAAGAGATCGCGCCTCCTGTCATTGTTAGGCGCTTTACGGGATGTTCCCGGGAAACCGTCGCGCCGCCTTTATTGTTGAAGCGCGTAGCGTCGGTGGATGCGTCAGCGGCGCGCTCAGGTTGCCGGGGGTGACGCGGTCGGTGGATCGGAGCGTAGGTAGGCCTGTGAACGGCAGAGCCTCGCGTGCTTCCAGAGGAAGGAAGCGCCGAGGGAAGGGAAACAAGCCTGCTCGCCGCGGCGTGGCCAGCCGGCGCTGACTCAGTCTGTGGAGTCTCGCGCGCCAGGAAGCACGCCGCCACAGCATGCTGCTGCAGGTCGACATACCAGAGGTAAGCTTGTCCACTAAAGTGCACCGACCTAGGCTACTGGCACTACGTTTACACGCGACACATCTCCTGAAAGACGAAAACCGAATTTCGGAAACAGTTTTTCGCTGTAGTGTTTACATGTTAACTTCTGATGCAGCTTCACAAGCACAGTTAAATATGGCGTCTGGGAAGCAGCTGTTGGAGTGCCTGATTTAGTCAGACAACCGCTATTTTTCTTCACTTAAATACTAGACAGCATCCTGCACAGTCTAATGCTCCTTCACCGCACACAGCAAGTCCTTCCATCCATATTAGTCGAATACGAAAAAGATGTAACCTGACGACCCAAACACAATTCAGAAACGTCTGTGCGTTCACAGGGGGGGGGGGGGGGGGGGGGATGGAAATTTAATGTGGAAAAGGAAAACCAGCAATTAGAAACGAATTTCCGGAATCGGTTTTAGACCTGTCCAGGTTCCCCCCACCTGCCCGCGCTTGTGGTATGTCATATTTGCCAACTTTTTAGTGCAGTGTTCAAGTGAATGTTCAGTGTTGTTAGTCTTTCCAGAGCGAACAGAAATCATGCTGTCGCTGGGTGTGAATTTTATGTCTCTTGCGAACAGAAATCATACTGTCGCCGTGTTTAATAATTGTCTATTTTACCTGTCTGCTTCATATGTATTTTATTAGCATCATCATCCCTTTTTTACCGAGCGAGGTGGCGCAGTGGTTAGCACACTGGACTCGCATTCGGAAGGACGACGGTTCAATCCCGTCTCCGGACATCCTGATTTAGGTTTTCCGTGATTTCCCTAAATCGCTTCAGGCAAATGCCGGGATGGTTCCTTCGAAAGGGCACGGCCGATTTCCTTCCCCATCCTTCCCTCACCCGAGCTTGCGCTCCGTCTCTAATGACCTCGTTGTCGACGGGACGTTAAACAATAATCTCCTCCCCCTCCTCCATCCCTTTGTTTCTATGTTTTAAGTTCCACGATTTTTTCCGCCATGTTACCATTTACGCCTCCGATTTTATCGCCTGTTTTTATTATTTATCATCTTCATCCTTTTAAAACAAATTCTGTAGGCTGAAGGGCGGCATACTAAGCTGCTGCCAGAAAAAAGATCTGTTAAAGAGTGTTTACTTGAGCAACCAGAAACGGTATTGTGAAACCTGTTTGATATCCGGTTTTGGAAATCCCATGTAAACATAACATGTGAACATCCTGGTGTAAATATCTCACTTCTAATGCCTAGTTTGTCCTTTATCTGTAACGCGCTGTTGTTACCTTTCGTATTGTACGATGTAGGCTGTCCCAAAACTTTCGTATTCAAATTATACACGCTTTCCTAAGTGGAGTGTAGTCTGAACTGGTAACTCAGACGGTAAGAGGTTTTAAATGAGCAGTTCCTAAGAGCCTGTATAAACTGTTTTTCAAGTATCGATGTTGTCGCTATCGTGAAAAACAGTACAGTTTTCTGCTGTGCGTGTCTGGCGCATTTTTGTTGTATTGAAATTGGCGGTAAAAGTTTAGCAGTAGACCGTCCCCCCCCCCCCCTTCCTATCATTTTTCGTATATTGTTTACATAATTTATTACGTAGGTAGTGCATCAAAATACTCGCAGGACTCTAGTTTTTATGAATTTTCTTCGCATTTCTAGTTTTTATGATAAAAGTTGCCTTAACTACGGTAAACTGCGTGAAGTATGACGCGAACGTAAACATAAATTTACGCTACAGGTGAATCTGTTATCTTTTAGTACTCAGATCCATTGGCTTTGCCAACTCACTAAATTATCGCCTTGCGACTTAACCTACACTTTTGATCTGTCTGCCACAACAAAGATTTCATGAGAACGGCTCGGGGGGAAGGGGGGGGGGGGAAGAGGAGGGAGGGAGGAGAGGAGAGGAGTGTGTCCAGTATCATACACTCGCCAAATGGCGATACTGCCATTGTTTGATCATAGTCGTCACACTGGTACTTCATGTAGGTTTTGGTGATGCTGGTACGCAGCACACTTAGAGGTCAAAATTAAGACTGGAAGATGGACAGTTTGGTTGTAAGTTGGCGGAGCCAACGAAAGTGCTATGACAGCAAGCTACTTTCAGAAAATTAAGTTTGTCGCAGCGTGTCGATCTGTAGCGTATCCTGAGATCTATATTAAATTGGGAGGCATTAGTTGGTTTGTGGTGTGGGAAATTCAACAAATACGCGTTGACAAATTTTGTTGTAAGTGGCCTGTAGCGTAGCTCCCGTGAAAACTCCTGCGTTCTCACTGTTGTGCTGTTTCCGAAGTTTAATCTGTTTAGGCGTTCATAAAAAATAGCATTCTCGCCTAAAGCCCCAGCTTTTCTTGGTGGTTAACAAAATCAAAATAAACGTGAGTGGGTTACAGTCACATTGTTTAGTAGCATTACTGGCAAAGCAGTTCGTACACTGATGTTGTTAAATAACTAGTGACAAGATGATTTGTGTTGATTTTAAGACAAGAGTTTCTCAGCTTCACTGCCTTGTTGCAATGCATTCCTGCTCTCCCGAGATGATAAACGAAATTATTTTGACAATCAAGGCAAGGAATTATCATTTAGTTCAAATATGGTCTGATCTCCTTAAAGGTTTTTTTGTGTAAAATTGATTCTTTTGTCTACTGAGCGTTGTAAGATTGCCGAATCTGCAGCGTTGCCCAGGGTAAAAGTTAGGCTGTAGGATTATAGTTTGGTTCTGAGATTCTTTTGTCGTCTGCTATAAAAACAATTTTCTCACTCTCGTATGAGATTTGAAAGTTTTCAGTATGTTGACAGCTGTCAAAAAAATTCGTGTCCAATCCGTCCCTTCACCCTTTTTCACCATATTCCCTTGGAGCCCCGGGTACTTGGGTACATGTTAGTGTATAAAAACATAATTCGTAGTACTGGTTTATAGTCACTAGCCTTCCATTATTTCGCTTCGTGCTTGGTCCCTCCTCGTATATTAGCATAAAGCCTTAGGGATTTCAGATTATTTTGAGGTACTGGTCGAAAATGAATTGACACGCAGCTCAATGAGCTATGCCTTTGAAGCATGTGTTAATCAACTGCTAAGGTTTCGGCATAGGTGTTTGGACGCTTCCTTGGAAAGCAATACTCTGTCGTCTGTGATGTATTCACGCTGCATTTCTTGTCCTTAGGGGATTGCATGAAGTCGTAGGTGTATAAAGTCTCAGTATAAACGGAAGTGAAAGTTTAGTAGTGTGCTAGCTGCAGGTCTTTCCAAGGCAGGCAACAGGGAAAATAGGAATATTCGGCAGTGCAGCTGAATTTTATGCACTGTTGTAACACATGCGTTGAGAGTGGAGATACTTACTTTGAACATTTGTTAAGAGCGTAAATTGTTTTAATTCCAGTAAACATTAAGAATTCGTTACCCACAATCAGTTACTTAAAGTAGCTAGTTTATAAACCTCTACAATCAGCATATGTTGGGTCTTGAAAGGTTTTAATGTGAATGGGAGTGCTATGAACTGCCAGTTACGTCTGTAATCGTCGTGATGATGTGCTCGTTCAGTCATATCTGACAATACACATCCGGTTCAGGCGCGATAGTTCTACCTCCCCCCCCCCCCCCCCCCCCCTCTGCCCATCTCCTTCGAATTCGAAAATATTTCTGGTAACTGACCTTTGCAAAACGAAGGATTGTGATTACCTGATACATGTAATCTTAAGACAGGTGTGTAGCATAGCCTTAGGTCTGTTTTCATCGTTAGCAACATTTGCTCCACTCTGTATCCGTCGTAGCCAACATTTGCTTCAGATTAGAGCACTTCATAGTGCCATTCAACTATAACATAAATTCAGATGTTCTATGTTACATAGAATACAAACTTTGCATATTTTTGTTTGAGTTATGTAAGTTTATCAACCATATAAGTGCGAGGATGGGGAATGTAAAATACGTACGTCTCACTTTAATATTCATGGTGTGCCAAACCTGGATAGCCAAAATGAAACACTTTATAGAAGCCAAAATTGCGCGTTTCGAGATGAGAAATCTATGTATGTTGACCTGTAACATCGGCCAAAGTATAGGGTAAGCTAGAACGTATATGTTTGTCACTAGACGAATCTAACGTGCACGTCTTAACAATATTTTAGATGCTGAATGGTCACTGGTCATAGCCGCTTGGTTGTATCGTATTCTCGATCACTTCCTTTTGGGTATTGGGTTCTCCTCGTATTGGAATATACATTGGTCCTAAAACAAAATTATTCAAGCAGAAAGAGATCCTTAAATTATTTTGTGATACTGGTCAAATGTGAAAAATTTAGGCCATAAGAGGCCTTGTACGTGTCTGACGCATATGTTTGTAATTTGCTTATATCGCCATTTGTGATGCTACCGTGAAAAACAGTACGCTATAACGCGTGTGTTCACGGTGTTTTTTCTTCAGTAAAAAGTGAAGAATAGGTCGGTGGTGTGCTAATTGTCCCATTGTACATTAGACAACAATATTTGAGGGAGCGCAGCAAAATTTTCTGCTTCATCTGAATTATGTACAGACACTGGCAGTTGTAACATTAGCTACGAGCCAAAGTCGTTGCTTTAAGGTGTAAGTTGCTAGTAAAAATCTGACTATTTATTACCGACCATTAGTTAGTCATTTAACGCACACAGTTTCGAAATCTCTGCTGTCCTCATAAACTTGGCTCTCAAGGTGTGTGATACCCTGTATGTGAGAGTTACCAATTGTCAGTATGTCTTGCCATGTGTTAATCTGACGTTACTCCCAGCTCGGGTTCCCCCATTTTCTCTCTCTCTCTCTCTCTCTCTCTCTCTCTCTCTCTCTCTCTCTCTCTCTCTCTCACACACACACACACACACACACACACACACACACACACACACACACACACACACAAAAATAGTTGTCGTGATACACTAATCTGTAACGTAGGCCAAGATTAACGTTAGGTTGGAAGGTGACAATCCCGTGAGAGTGGGAGAAGCTAAAAAAAAGTGAATACTTAATGAATGTTGTGGTAACATGTAACTATCTAGCATAGCCTGAACTCTATCTTCGTCGTCGCTCCGTATTTAACACGCATTACGAGGACGTGTGAACTGTTGTTACTGATTGTGCCATCTGAGACTGTCAGTATGTCGTAGCCTTCATTTGCTGCATATTTAACGTTTGTGTTTTTATAAATGACTAAAACTGGAGGGTAAATACAGAAATACTGTTACATAGTAGAAAAATATCAGATGAATGTTTGGCGCAGATGTACATATGTCGGACGTAAACGACAAAAATACAGGAAGGACAATGCGTACTTCTTACCATAATGTGTCTGGCGTGGCAAACTCCTAGTAAAAATAAGTCGGTACAGCAACCTAAACTGCATATTTTGAGGTAAGGAAACATTGACCAGTAACATTTTGGGCTTAGATGAGCAAGGCCTTTGAGGCAAGCGTTGGTAAAACGCTTATGTCTGTGCATAAACGTTGGTGGTGTTTCCTTAACAACCAAAAGATCGTCTGCGTGCGTGCGGTGGATTATTCAGTGTGCAGAAGATCGGTATACTGCCGTTCGGATTTTCCTACTGTCAGTACCTTTGGTAGCATTTTTTAAATGTAGGTTGTGTTGGGGATGATCTGTACCGTCCCCCGAGGTCTAGATTACGTTGGAAGGTGACCGTGTTTTAGCTGTCGAAGCGAACGAATAACGACGGCAGTCTAAATTTTGTGCACGTTCTGGATGAAGTAAAAGCTGGAGACGAACTGCGTCACTGCACATAAGCAAAATATAGTTAAATATGACAATTTCATGTGCCGTAGTATTGTAAGGATTCAAAATGGCATTCGTCACTTTGATCAGCTTCTTGGGGCTTCAGTTGTTGCGTTAATGTGTATCATGTTCGTCAATAAAAAATTAAATATCCATTGCCGAGCATTAATGAGTGAGAGTACTCAATTCAGAAACTTCTGCCGTCTATATAGTTTTGATCTTACAGGTTTCAGACGTATACTATGTGGAAGTGTTATGAACTGTCAGTACATCTATGATCGTAATGGTGTTGTCTTAAACTACAGTCGTACATGAGAATCGACGAAATCAAAAGTTTCCTGTGACAATATTCTCGGTATACTTGCCGCATCACACCTGGGTAAAATGCGGACCTTTCGACGAAATCCTCCGTCTGTGCCGGGAGCAACACTGTCGTGGCTGCTACTCGTATAATAATAATAATAATAATTATTATTATTATTATTATTATTATTATTATTATTATTATTATTATTTTCAGATATTAAAAGGAGAAATGACAAAACAGTTATGGATGCGTAATTTAAAAACATATTACACGTAGTAGTGAAATTCTAAAAAGGAGATAGACTGACAGCTAAAGAAAAGAGCAAAACTTTAATATATACAGTTCAGCACATTTCTCAGTATCTTCCTAGCATCGAGAGCTCGCCTCCATGCACTAAGATTATAGTTGCTGTATCGGTCGTAGTTCTCGCACATTGATTTCTATTGCTTCTTTAATGATGGAATGCCAACATGGTACGGATGACCGATTTAGCTGCTTCTGCACACTGTATACTACAGCATGACACAGTTGCAACGTTTCGCTGCTGCCTCAGCCGGCGGGCCTATTGAGTGGATTGGAGCAGTTCCGGAATTCAGCGGGCTGCGACGTTTGTCGTTCAAAATGTCGTTGCAAGATGAAAACTGATCTATGATCGATTTTCACTTTTACAGCAATCGCGTTGACTGTGATACCCTGGTCTTTAGAGAACCAATGCCTCAACTTCTCGCGATTTCCGGGTGTCCACAGAAATATGGTGTGCACTCCGTTCTTCGCCATTCAGACTTGTTTGACCACGCTGGAAGCATCGTCGTCACCTAATCACTTTAATATGATAGTACGTTTTTGCCCTACATTTTCAACAACTTAGCATGGATTTTTGCAGTGTTGTTACCTTACCGTTCCGCATTATCAATGTATTGTGGCATTATTTATTTATTTATTTATTTTTTGCTCCTCTGGTGGCGTGCTACGAAATTGCGGCTCGAGGGATTTAAATGTATATGACGATTGCAGGTACGTACTTGTAAAGATATAAAAATGACGTTAAGAGGATGATCTGATAAGTCTCTTAATAAAGCCAGAAAAATGTGAATCTTCAGGTTTTGGCGGCGCAAAGACTGTTCAATTAAGTTTTGGGTGTGCAGCTGCACACTCGAAACTAAATGGGATTAGCCAAAAAAATGTTTGGTCAACAACTCAAGTCAGTTCTCGACATAGTCTCCTTTGTGGGATATACATTGGTACAGCTATCCTCCAGCCTTTTCAGCCCATCGGAAAAATAGCTTCTGTCGAACTCCGCAAAATACTGGTTGACTGCAACTATCACTTCATTTGATGAAAATTTCTTCCCATTCGGTTACAGGTCCAAATTATGGAGCAGGAAGACGTCACTTGGAGCAAAGTCCAGTGAATAGGCTGGATGAAGAACCGATTCAAAGCCCAGTTCATGCACTTTCGCCATTGTTATCGCTTATGGTGCATTAACCTGACGCAGGAACACTTCTTGGCGTGCCAACTTTGGTCACTTTTCAGCCAACGCAAGTTTCATACGATCCAGCGATGAAGCAGGATAGGGCCCATTTACGGTTTTGCCTTTTCTCAAGTAATGTGTGAGGATTATTCTTCGGGAATAAAAAGGTGGCTGTTACCTTAGTAGCTGACAGTGATCTACGCCTTGTTAGGTGACTTTTCACTAGGCGTTATACTTTATTTTGACTCGGGTGTGTAATGACAGAAGGTTTCATCAAATGTCACAAATCGGCACAAAAAGTTTTGCGGATTGCAAGTAAACATTGCCACGAATGTTGTGCCGGATGCCCTTTCGGTTGTCTGTGAGCAATCGCGGTACCGACCCCGCACACAGGTGCTTCCGCGCAGGACAATAATGCACTCGCACACCTTCTAACATTCTGCGTGGTGTCTTTCTGTTCTATATTGTCTCCCTACCACTTTCGCGCAACGACGCTCTGAGCGTGTTTTTTAGGGAATTGACTAGTTTGAACCTGGGACCTGTTGCTGGTAAGGAGACGCCAGACCACACATTACATGTAGAATTCAGAAGAGTTCAGTGAAACTAGCGACGATATAACCAAATACTTAATGATTTCAGCGTCAGCTCCACTGCACTCCCTGTAAAAGAATCTTAATACTAACTAAATTTAGTAGAAGGGGTTAAAGGCTTTCCTATTTTTAGTTAGCTGGTAAAATAACGTCGATAAAGCATTTAAGTTTACCAGTGGAAATTTTATTCTGCTCACAAAACATTGTTTATAAATTGCACTATTGATAAAAGGAAATGTTTTAATACAGGATGGTAAAAACCAACTGCGTTCAACAAAAATGTGAACGAATATTCCCTAAATGGGTTTCCAAGTTCTACAATGGATCGAATGATGACCTATGCCATATCACATCTATAATCTAGGCTTAACTTAAGTTTCACAAAAGAGAAAACTATCAAAATGGTCTACAGTGACTCTCAATTATCTTTAATTACTTATTTAATTTGTCGTAAATTACAGTGGCTGATGTGGCTTCTCAATAACTATATAACAGAAAAATTCTCGCGTTTCAGATTTTTACTTCAAGTGGCAAATGTGAACACCATGAGCTTTAATTGACGATCGACACTTGTATTACGCAAAAAGGGGGTGTAACAGATGAGACTTCTGCAGTTCTGAGTGAAGCTTTATGCGCTGTTATGCGGCATCGCGTGCGTTCATTACCTTGTCGGTGTTCGTCAGGGGGTGGCGCGCAGCACAGCTCCGTTCACCTCGCCGTCTCCGAAGTAACCCACTTCTCCTCACTACCATTTACCGAAGGTGGTTTAAAAAAACTATCTGGCTGTGTTTTCATCTGACCAATCAGGGTCTCAATGTTAACCTTAAGCTCCGCCTACAAAAATTGTCTATCCAATGAGAAACGTTATACTTTTCGTGGTGGAGCAATGTTTTTAAAGTTTGCAACGTAACAGAGACGCGAAAAAGTCTCACGCTAAAACTTGCAGCTGGTGTGGTCCTTTTAGCGTTATCGTAAGATCTATACTGTTCTTCGGGAGGGCTCTACCTTTTACATGGGGTGGGGGGTGGTCCTAACGTAACAGAGACGCGAAAGAGTCTCACACTTAAACTTGCGTGTGGTGTGCCATAGTGGTTAGCTGGCGATGTTGGTGTCCAGTCCGTCCCTTATAGTAGGGCCTTCTAGCTTAACACGGTTCTGCTCTCGGCTTCTGTTCTCGTTTCTCCCCTCGGAACTGCGTCTGTCTCGCGGTGGGAAGGTATGACATGCATTTAGGCATTCTTGTTAGTCTGTGGTATTACATTTGCTCACTCGTTACTCGTATTACTGTGGTTAATTTAATGTCACGATTTATTCGGAGCTATGTGACATGCTACTGGATTTGCGTATTATGTCAGGGTTTTCATGGAAGGTGTTGGATTTGCCTGACACCTTACAACCTGAGCTGTCCACGGTCTCAGCAAGCTGTCTAATTTCTATTCGGCTATCTTCCATTAGCATATCATGGTTCTTTTAACTAGTTTCCTTTGCGCCGATCCTAATTGGGCGGCCGGAAAGCGAATAGTGTTCTGTGTCTGTCAGACCACTTTCAAATTCTTTAATCCAAACGTAAATGGTCTTCAGTGATGGTACAGAGTTCACGTAAACTTCTTCTAGCTCTGTTCGATTTGTTCAACAGTCCAACCCTTCACTTGAAAAGGTTTAACTGCACGAAACTCGGTTTTCTCCATTTTCTGTCGCAGTCGACACCCTGCCAAGTCGATCGGCTGTACATTGTTGAAATACGATCCTTTCAGTATTCAAGCTTACAAACCATTAAGGCGCAACAAAAATGTTCCACTCTTTCATAACAATTTACACACTTATCAAACCTCATGCTTCATTTGTTCAGGGGATGTTTAAAACTTTTACTACCTCTCGCATAAAAACATAATCCTAGAGGAGAATGCTTACCACAGCTTCCGTCAGAACTTCTACGGTGAAATAATGGATAAAATCCACGGATGAGCCACGGCGCGGAGGAAGGCGAATGACAGAAAAGGAAGTCTGTTGCATGTTCTCTATACATTGGCCGGAAAACTCTGTGTGATTAGAACATGTCCTCTGACATTGTAATAACCGGAAGACAGTGACGCAATGATCTGTGGGACAGAGTCTTGTTTCTGCAGTCACGATAGAGTATGTATATGTAGCAATTAACGGGCAGCACGCTAGAAAGTAAGCGGCAAAAGTGCGTTTAACAAGTATCTCACGCCGAGTGCTTCATAATAAGCCCTGTATTCGTCTCATGCGTGTCTTTAAGTGGCTTCATTTAAACACTCACGGGAAAAACCAGTGCAGTTTATTTTGTTTTGCAGAGATTAAATGTACATCAGTCACAGGCACCGCAAACAAGAAGTCGCGTGGGAGCTTCACTTTTTTTGGGATAACGGTATGTTCCTTCGAACGCTCTCTACTCCCTTGATGGGAGAGTCACCCAAGACTAAATCTTGTAAACGCCAATTGTTGAGAAGAAATTTTTACATTCTCTGCCTATTTTGTCGTTCCATTTCAAATGTTACATACTGTAGTCCGTCTCTCCCACGTATCTGAATCAGCTCAAAAAATTGTCGAATAGGTTATCGTATAGGAATGCATAATATATGTTCTACAATATGTCTTCTCCGAAACGACGCCACAGTGCGATTCCTTAAATTTCAGCAGTACAAAATGTCTGATGAAATGTCGGCGTATTTTCAGTAGGAGTCGGGCGTAAAACAATTTTGCAACACATGTCATGTGCACGATGAGTATCATCAGTCAGTAACGAATACGCGTGTTGCAAAGTCAGTGCATTGGGTAGAGTCTTGCGTTAGGATGCTACAGTTGCAGACTTCGATTCCGGGTCTCGGTGCTCTTCATTTACTATTTTTAAGTAGCTTGGTATGTTACCTGGCTTCTTAATCATTTATAGCAACTGCAGCATGTTTTATACAAAACACGTGCAATTGCACACTTCAGCAAAAGTTTTGCGTATGCCTACGCCGTGTAGGTGTGTTGCTGTTGTGACTGTTGCTGTAAAGGTCTGAAAGTCATCGCTGTCGTTGTTTGTAAACATAAACGCAGTTGCCATAGTGTTGTCTGCGTGTAGAACGCAGGGTTCAAATGACTGCAGAATTTCATTTCAAGGTAAAGCACCAATATGAACGCAATACAGATGTCTGTGGAACAGTAATGAGCAGCCACCATGCTACGAAGGATAGTCGCGACCAATGGTCGCCTTGACAAGAAGCGAATGGTCGACATGTGCGCCAGAGCCAAAGTGGTGTGATCCAGATATGGAATCAGTTCCATTGACAAGTGTTGAGGTCTTAAACCTCTCGGGCCGTCCACGTTCGACAGGTGCATAGGGTAACGGATATCTATGACTTCTGAGCCAAAGGAACCGTGAGCTGAATGCTTCAGAACTTAATTCGGCGTTGTAAGAGACTACACGTCGTCATGTATCGCTGCGAACTGAAGAGACGAACTGCGTGATGCGAATCTGCATCCTCTACGACCTGGCAAGCACCAAGTCTTTCACCACACCACCGTTAGAGATGGTCGAGAAATTACGCAGAATGGACGCCCAGAATTGTTTTCGGGCTTTGTTTGCGGACGAAATTTGATCTGATAATCGCAGGCACCGTGTTTGGAGACAACCCGGTAATGTGGAGCGCCTCCAATGTGTCCCACAGGCACAAAAATGTGGTGCTGGAGTGAAGTTCTGGTGTGGCATTACATGGGGCCAATGTACATTTCTTGCGGTTGTCGAGGATAATGTCACTGTTCTACAGTACAGGGAAGAGATTCTGCGTCCAACAGTGGGATGGTACCGCCAACATTTTGCTTTTAGTTTCATCTTGATAGATGGTAGCTCACGCACTCGTCGTGCTGTTCTCGTGAACGCCTTCCCTCAACTCATCAGAATTGAGTGACCCGCCTCTTCCTCAGACATGAGCCTAATCGAATGTGTGGGATCGGTTGAAGCGATCTGTTTTTGGACGGTGACAATGGCTGCGTGCTCTGCGCGACGTACGCAAAATCGCTATCAAAAAAGCAGGAAAATTTCTACCAGTGGTCTCATAGATGTTAGACCACGGTGGATAGAAGCCTGCATCCGAGCAAGAGGACGATTCACCATATAATTACGCTGATCAGCAGTTCAGTGAAACCCCCCTCTCCATGGAGAACAGACGGTTTTCTAGTAACACAAGTTTTTCTGTGCCAAGAATTCCGAAATAAAGTTGCGATGCAAAGCTTTTGTTGACGTATGTATTTTGTACGAACACAGAAATGAGTGTTACCTTTTCACCTTTTCTGATACGTCACTTCTTAAAGAAAGCAACGTTGACAGTTGATCGAAAAGCGTGGAGTGGAAGAAAACAGAGTATACGTTCAAAGGAAAAGGTCTTGAAATGTGAAATAATAAAAACGATTGTACTCTCGTTCTGTATCAGTATTAATAATTGCACGTGCTTTGTATAACATCTGCTGTATAACGATTAAGAAACCATACACTATCACGCAATCTAGAATTAGAAAATTTTTAAAAAATGCACCTCGACCCGTACCCGAAATATTCTAGCACTAAAGTGTGTCTGTGTGGGAAATGTGACTAAAAATTGTTGATCGAACACTGAAATTAAGTGTAACACTGAATGACGAAATAGTTTCAGGATTTCACTGTAAATGATTCTGCACACACTTGATACTATTCAGTTTCCATTATGTTTTGAAACCGAGTCTGAATTGAACACGACTATGTGCCGCAGCAGAATTTAAGAGCGATTTGTAATGATCAGTTTTGCTAGCGGAAACAGAAGCTTTCCGCCCCCTTCTCTCTCTCTCTCTCTCTCTCTCTCTCTCTCTCTCTCTCTCTCTCTCCCCTTTCTTTCTCCCCCTATCTCCCCCTCCAAATGTGTGTACACGTTTAGTTGACACGCATTTTCGTGAGAGATTATTGAAGAGTCTGGTTTGGAAACAAGTTCCGTAAACTTCATTTGAAGGGCGTCGCGAGGTGGTCACCAAAAGCGGGACGCGAGTGTTTCGCAACATACGGACGTGCCGTGCCGTAATGCTAAAGCGTGCACAGTCAGCGCATCGCATCGCCCGCTGCCCGTCTTGTTTTCTTAGCGCTGCGCTACCGAAAACCTAATGGCGCTTTCGTAAAGCTATCCCCCAACTTAATCAACACAGACGACTTCCAAACAGCTCGGTATCGTGTGCGTATTTGTTCATTTCTTGTGTGTCTCACATTACATTTCACGTGATTCTTTGTTTACTATGCTGGCCAACATGCCTCGCGAAAAAGGCAGTGACATAAAAATCTTGTCTGTGTGGTGTTTAGTAACATGTATTTAAGACATAGTTGGTTGCTGGTTAAGGGACTAAACAGTGTTAAATTTTGCTGTAGACAGTGAGCTGCATGTGAAAATATGTAGCAGCGAGATCGGTATTCGTGCATACAACCCAACATCAGCGACATCTGATACAGAGGGCAAATTTATACATATAAATGTATAAAAGATAATGTCTAGTGTTTCCACCCTGTGACAGCAATATCTTTGTCTGTAATAGCTATACATTGTACGCATGACAACCTGTTCACTACAGAGGTAAGGCAAATGATGGTCCCTCTCCTGATCAGACATGGTTATAATTAGGTTGTAAATATCACAGGGTTTTGTTTCCTACATCCACACTATTTTAACATCATAAAGATTTCATACATAACACAGTTGTCATTTCATGCGGATGGAGACATGTAAGATCAGTGCTGGCGCTATGCATGAATGGTGGTCTGACAAATATTTTTACATGCAGCTCATGGTGTACATCAAGATGCGTTTAGGCGAGATGCGACAATTGTGTAATTAACGTGCTTCGATACGGAAATGAGCATTTCGTCGGCAGGCTGAAGAGTGAGGGAGTTCCCACTCCCCGCGTCTAGCTACATCACTAGGAGCACGTACAGGCTTCTTGCCAGGGTCGTATCAGCCCTTCTGCATGGGTCTCTTCAAATCACTGGCGACACTGTGCTCAGACACGAGTGGAGTGTTTATTTCTACGAAATGTGTTACCACAATGCGGAATACAGAAATTGAAATAAGAACACCGTGAATTCATTGTCCCGGGAAGGGGAAACTTTGACACATTCCTGGGGTCAGATACATCACATGATCACACTGACAGAACCACAGGCACATAGACACAGGCAACAGAGCATGCACAATGTCGGCACTAGTACAGTGTTTATCCACCTTTCGCAGCAATGCAGGCTGCTATTCTCCCATGGAGACGATCGTAGAGATGCTGGATGTAGTCCTGTGGAACGGCTTGCCATGCCATTTCCACCTGGCGCCTCAGTTGGACCAGCGTTCGTGCTGGACGAGCAGACCGCGTGAGACGACGCTTCATCCAGTCCCAAACATGCTCAATGGGGGACAGATCCGGAGATCTTGCTGACCAGGGTAGTTGACTTACACCTTCTAGAGCACGTTGGGTGGCACGGGATACATGCGGACGTGCATTGTCCTGTTGGAACAACAAGTTCCCTTGCCGGTCTAGGAATGGTAGAACGATGGGTTCGATGACGGTTTGGATGTACCGTGCACTATTCAGTGTCCCCTCGACGATCACCAGTGTACGGCCAGTGTAGGAGATCGCTCCCCACACCATGATGCCGGGTGTTGGCCCTGTGTGCCTCGGTCGTATGCAGTCCTGGTTGTGGCGCTCACCTGCACGGCCCCAAACACGCATACGACCATCATTGGCACCAAGGCAGCAGCGACTCTCATTGCTGAAGACGACACGTCTCCATTCGTCCCTCCATTCACGCCTGTCGCGACACCACTGGAGGCGGGCTGCACGATGTTGGGGCGTGAGCGGAAGACGGCCTAACGATGTGCGGGTCCGTAGCCCAGCTTCATGGAGACGGTTGCGAATGGTCCTCGCCGATACCCCAGTAGCAACAGTGTCCCTGATTTGCTGGGAAGTGGCGGTGCGGTCCCCTACGGCACTGCGTAGGATCCTACGGTCTTGGCGTGCATCCGTGAGTCTCTGCGGTCCGGTCCCAGGTCGACGGGCACGTGCACCTTCCGCCGACCACTGGCGACAACATCGATGTACTGTGGAGACCTCACGCCCCACGTGTTGAGCAATTCGGCGGTACGTCCACCCGGCCTCCCGCATGCCCACTATACGCCCTCGCTCAGTCCGTCAACTGCACATACGGTTCACGTCCACGCTGTCGTGGCATGCTACCGGTGTTGAAGACTGCGATGGAGCTCCGTATGCCACGGCAAACTGGCTGACACTGACGGCGGCGGTGCACAAATGCTGCGCAGCTAGCGCCATTCGACGGCCAACACCGCGGTTCCTGGTGTGTCCGCTGTGCCGTGCGTGTGATCATTGCTTGTACAGCCCTCTCGCAGTGTCCGGAGCAAGTATGGTGGGTCTGACACACCGGTGTCTGTGTTCTTTTTTCCATTTCCAGGAGTGTATATAACTATCGTGAGAAACACAGTCTACGTAAACCACCGCACCGTACACTGCAGTGTTAGAGGGGAAGCTGATTCTTTATCATCTTGTACGGCAGGTAAAGCGTTCTTCCGGAAAAGTCAAATTCCCTCACCATATGCTGAAGCATTTCCTTTTATTTTTTCTTATTATCTGATGGATGTAAATATCGATTATGAAAGGTGGATAACGTACCACTAAATATATCTGATAAAACCTAGTTATTTATAAACCATTGAACACTTGGGTAAGCCCAATGAACATGTATACTGGGACAATTTACCACAACTGTAATATAGTTAAAGCAACGTCACTGAGAAAATAGATTATTCCACTTGTCTTCGCACATCCATTTTTGTCCTTAGTTGATAGTAGCTTGTACAGAACAGACGTAAGTTGAGTGCAATTTTGATGGCTTAATGATTGTCTTTCACATTAATTAGTGGAATTTATTATTTCACAAGGACAACCATCCTGTCTCCACATTATTTACTCAGTTTGTTTTGCAGTTAAATGCATTTCAGTGGAATAATTAGGAGAGGCTGGCGACGGATTGTACGGAGACGGACGGCTGGACGCTCTCCGTGTTGTTCCGTTATCTGCTTCACAATAGAAACCCAGAACCCCGTGAGATACTCAATCCGATAATTTCCCTTCATGTACGTAACATTTTATTGCGAGAACTGCATGGGTCTGGTCGGTTACCGCTTTCGAACATTGACACCGGCCAGCTTGCTCATTGGCATGATGCAGTCCTAATTACAAGAGAAAGCATTCTGATGGACCATAGTAATATCTAAACAGATGGTCGATAACCTATTTGGTTTGCCTCTACGTCACGACCGACTGAGGTACCCAGAATCACACTTATTATTAACTGTGAATTAATGAGACCCCGTTGAAATTTTTACACCGAGACACTGGAGGGAAAGCGACGACCACAACGCGCTGCTCACTCTTCAGTTTATAGACAGACTAGCGGAGTAATGCCATGTGAATTATGTATACAAAGAAAAATTACGCAATGGATTTCCCATTAAAAATAATTTTAAATTTTGGTTGTTTGTGGGAAGAGTGTTATGCACTGTGTAGGTGGTGAAAACCTCACCCATAGGGTGTCTGAATGCGATTGCAGCACGATAGTGGCATGTGGAGACAGCGGTTAATTTCGCCTTTGTATTGCTGTCAGCGTTGGTCTGCATCTCATGACCGTAGTCTGACTATGGAGTCAGTGGGTTCAGGAACATCGAACTCGTCATATAGAACCTGGGCAACCAAAGGAACTAGCGCCCGAGAGGACAGATAGATACGCTGCCCAGTCACATACTGACCACCTGTCAAAGGCCCCAATAATCACCTTTCGCAGCGCGGACGTGCGACATGTGTCAACGAGGTTCTGGAAGGTACCAACAGGGGTGTGGAGCCATGCCGACTCCTGCGGCGTGGTCAGTTGCACTAGGTTTCGCGGTTGAGGATCCATGGCGCAAACAGGCTGATCGAGGTGGTCCCACAGATCATAGATTGGGTTTAAATCCAAGGAGTCCGATGGCAAGGGAATAAGGTAAACTATTCCTGGTGCAGCATGGGTGCATGAACCAGGCGTTTGCTGTGGAGGCATACATGCAGCAACGTTCGCTGAACGGTTATTGAGGAGACACTGTTGGTAGCGCCTTGGTTCATTTCGCCTATACACATCCCCGCTGCCGTCGTTCACCAGTCACCATATATGCTTTGTATCAGTGTTGAATAGCCCCATTTTGCCATGCAAGGCATACCTCAATCACAGCGGTACGTGAAAAGTTTACAAACAGAGCCGTATCGAAAATGCTTTCACCCTTGCCCCAAAAGCCAGTGGCCATGCCCTTCTGGATGTAAGATAAATTGCTTCATTTCCGCATAACGACATTGACTGCACTGTTTTCCACGTCCTCCTGAAATGCTTTATATTGCCTTACATTGCTAGTTCTGCCTCTTGCCGTCAGTGGTTGTTGATCGTCTACGTCGAACATAGCCTGTGGTTACATTAATTTGACTGGACTGTGCATTTGCCGGTACGTAACAAACTTACATAATTCAACATGACGTTCAAAACGCAGAAAACGAGTACAGTTCATACGCGAAATTGGAGTACGTGGTAATTGTGTGGCTTTTATTGGTACAGTACGTCTACTTATATTGTAAATTTTTGGATGCCTTCAGCTTGTTTTGAAATTTTTTTTCAAAATACAGGAACAATCCTGAACAGGCAATTTGTTATTCTTAAAGTAAATAAGACAGATGACGAATGTGATTCGTTGTAATGACTTGGTGATGCATAATGCGGTGATTATTTCAGGGTCGATTGTGTCGCTAAGTGAATGTCGCAACTCAAATCAAAAGGTTCGGAGTTCAATTTCTACCACTTATCGCTTGTATCACTTAGCTGAATTATTGGTATGTATTAAAAATGCTAGTGTGCCATGATGTCTCGTGAATGCCAAACGTCAGGTTGCCCTTTAACTGACTTCGTCAGTTCATAGGTCGGAGGAAGGTCACGGCACACGACTTTTCGTCAATGACAGCTCTACCTTACTAACGCAGGAAGTTTTACTCGTTATTCCAGCACCAGGTTAATAATCTAAACTGATGTTCGTTTTGCCGGCCGCTGTGGCCGAGCGGTTCTAGGCGCTTCAGTCCGGAACCGCGCTGCTGCTGCAGTCACAGGTCCGAATCCTGCCTCGGGCATGAATGTGTCTGATGTCCTTAGGTTAGTTAGGTTTAAATAGTTCTAAGTCTACGGGACTGATGACCTCAGATGTTCAGTCCCATAGCGCTTAGAGCCATTTGACCCATTTTTTATGTTCATTTTTTCTCTTGTAAGGTTTTCCTCATCTTTTCCATCTCTGGAATTTTTTTGCGCAAATGATGAATGACATTTAGTACGCTAGTCTGGATTCCTTCTTAAAATGCCACCCCTACCATACAGCTTGATGATACGGTTGTCAGGTCTAGTTAGTCAAGGGCATTGTCTCCATATACCCGATAATGAACAGTGGTGTTCAAGCGAACTTCTTCCTAGGCTCAGAAAGTGAATCGTAACCGAGAAAAGAGGCAGTCTTGTAGAGACAGTGACAGCAGTCACTGCAATGAACTCACTAATGGTGGTGTGCTGGAATGTTGCAGACAGTACGCAGCACTGATGATAGTAGCAATTTTCGCTGTTTCGCACCATCCCATCTTAATTGTTTCGACGAGGAAATATTTCACTGCGGCGTATCTCCTGCCAATTCGTTAGCGGAAACATCGGATGCTTTGTGCCGGCGCTAAGACGGCAGGATTTCCGCTCCGCGACTCGCCAAAAGTAAACTGATACGTATCTTCCAGCGGTAGCAGGAGATGACTGAAGCTCGCTATTTCAAGGTTTATGAAAGTTCAAGGACCGGCGGGAAGCAAGGGCAGTATTCAAGGTTTAGCGAAGACGTAGCAACGTGCAGCGAGCGAAGTAATTGCCCTGGGACTCTTTGTTTGTCTGACATTGTCGTTACGCCTGCGAGCCCGTGACGCCTTCTTATTTTCGTCTCAAGGAAAGAGTAGCGTTTCGTATGGGGTTGTTTAAAACACTTCTGTGACGGCCTTCGTGTGCTTCCCTTGCCGACCACGTAACGTGCACTGTGTTCATCACCACCATTTCTTCTCCTGTATTTCTTGCCCTTTACCCACTGAGAAAGAGCTAAATGTTTCATACAATGTAGGCTTCCACGCCAGCCGGTGTTTACTTAACTGAAATCTGCCAGGCTGAAGGGCCATGAGCGGCGTATAAAACTGCAAGGTTTCCACATGAAAGCTCAAATGTATTTTTAAAAAATTGAAGCAAAAATTCTTGCTCCAAGTTTTGTTCAAAATAATTAATACACTTCTCCGTGGGCTCCTTCAGACACCAGTGAAATGTCAAGCGATAGTATTTCTCAACCCATGTGCTTACAAGCATGTCTTACGTGATGGAGGCTGTTGCATCCACAGTTCTTCTGCGGGGATCGTCAAGGTCTTGTCAGCTGATACTCTTATCCGGGTTTACATTTTTTCCTACATTTCCATTCAGGTATGGAGATGGCTTAGGTGACCAGTCGTGGCATGAAAAATGAGGCCACATACATACATACATGCATGCATACATACATACGTACATACGTACATACGTACATACGTACATACGTACATACGTACATACGTACATACGTACATACGTACATACAGGGTGGAGGATATGTGTGGGCCTGGCGAAGTTCACATATGACATTTTACGTTTTCCTGCCTCGAACGTTCCTGCTCAAAATATGACATGAAGTGAACCAGTTGTGCACCAATGTTCATGAGCTGCTTCTGCGGCGCACCAGTTATTCGAATCAATGTTTAGACTCTTTAGATTCTTCTTGAATTTGTCGATACAGCGCTTCAGGAGACCACCACGGAGTCTTCTACCTATACTCACTTTACTACACGAAACTTGAGGATACGCCCAATTCATCTGAGCCGGTCACCAGTAGCAGTGGTTTCTGTACTGTACATCTCTGGCTTCCCAAGAACATTAGTGTCTGATACAAAGTCATCCCATTTGATGTTCATAAAATGTCTAAGTTTCTGTTGGTTGAAGCGTTCTAGTTTCTTAAAATCACGGAGATACAGCGTCCAAGTTTCGCAACCACAGAGCAGGGTAGTAGCAACAAGGTCACTAAGAGGCAAAGCATACGCAATGTCGTTCACATAACCCTATAGGGAGAAATCCATAGGGGTTGGGTCCAGAGATCACGGTAACCATTTCGTTGGTCCAGCACGTCCTATCCACCTTAGTGGAAATGTCCGGTCCAGGAAGTCACGAGCACACTCGTACAAACCCAGTGCTGTAGTGCACCATCCTTCTGGAAGACCACATTTGGCTGAAGGGGAAATCTGAGGCAGTTTTCCGCATTCCAGATGCGAGTGTTACTCCGATTAACCTTTCCACATGTGTGGAAGGTTGTTTCGTCAGGGAAAACTCCTTTTCTTATGTGGTAGAGGTCCTGTCCGATCCGGTCCAATATCTCAATAGCAAATTCGTGACGAAGCTGCTTCAATTCCCGCATAATTGGAACTTTGTAAGCGTGCAAGCTCAGTCGTTCATAGCAACGTAACTGTTGAGACGAGGACGTTTGCCTCTCGTGATGCTGGCGAGCTGGAAGCTCTCTCTGATCATCTCCATCACTTCAGCAGATTTACATTCTGCTAGAACCTGACAGTCTCTTGGAACCACCATTGGTTAGGTACTTGGTATAGCAAGCCTTAATCTTCCTAATGTTTGGTGGCTCCCTTTGAAATCCAAGTCGGAAATTATTTGGACAACAAACGTTCAACTGTACAAACGTTGAAGTATCCAACTTCAGTTAAACTTACAGATTGAGGATTATTTCCATTCTGGCAGATAAAAGTAAGAGAAATATTTAAATCTCGCGGATTTATGTAATGCAGGAGTAAAGGTTTGCAAGACAAGCCACAAATGTCAGGGCGTGATGTGTTTAATAACGTGACACAACTCAAGGTACAACCAAACTAGCTACTATACTGAACTCCTCTCATTAAATACTATACCACCGCTCATCTTGATCATTTAATGTATCTGGCCCGGGTGGTTTTTGATAATCAGTATAGTTCGAAGGCTCGGCCGTGAAAGTAGTATGTGGACTTCCACGTAAGAAGTGCCAACGAATATCAATTCGAACTTCATAAAAATAAACCTGTAGGTTCGTCCCCTTGAGATTACAATGCTTAAACGACGCGGTGCGATATGCAGTCGGTCGTCCTGCCTTCAAACAATGTGTTGACATTTTCCTGATACATCTCCTGGAACACACGAAATAATCAGATTAAAATTAATATGGTGGTGACAGAAGGTTTCTACAATGAATGCTGAAACCAGCAATGGTTATTACACAATAATCGAGCTATTACCCACAGAGGACAACACGTATCTTCTAATGCGAAGGAGACACAGGAAACCGTAACCAGCCAGAAGAGGAATTCCTCGCTCCCTAAAACGTTGTTTTACAAAAAAAAAAAGAGGTTGCATGTTATGCCTTAAGCATGCTATTTGTGAGTTCTAATTAAAATCGATTTTTCAGTCTTTGATAAAAAATTTACATTTTGCGACATAAAGTTCTTACAGTATGATGGTTTCGTCGTACAAATAATAAAACTTCAAAACAACACATTTCAGCCAGTATTCTATGTACATAAAACTATTCCCTGACTTTTTGCCTTCAAGTGCGGGAAACACCTTCGGAGGTAAAACAGCAACGTCAACAAGTGTTTGAGGACCCCCGAATGTATAGAGCTTGTAGTGGCACCATCATTAGACATGTGACGCCGCATGCATGATGATAAACTCCGGTTGGCAACACAGTTCTCGGTTAAAAGTAATAGATCATCGTTCTGGTGGCTCAATGTCGACATCCATATTTAACTGAACTTGATTCCCTCGCTCGAATTTCAAGAAGAAAATGTTGCTATCGTAGACTATTAGATCGAGCACTCCGTTCGGGTAGAGAACGCCGGAAAGTTTTCCTTCATTTTATGAATAAGATTATGGCTGAAGTAAACAGTTGAAACTACCTGTAGGTCCACGAGGAAAATAAAAATGGCAAAAGATGTGTAGGATCCACTACCGACACCCGAGGTCCAGAAAAATTTCTGTAGTTGAGGGCTCGTGTTCATTGGAACACCAAAGAGGTTTTACACCAGTTCATTAGAACACAGAATGAACTGCCGCCTGGGACAGGAATGATAAATCGACGTAACCGAATATGCTGTCAGCTTAAACCACTAAAACTATTGTATGAGGCTGGCAAAGATAAAGCATTATCACGCCCGCATTTATTTACGGCTACTAGTTAAGACAATTATGTCTTTGTAACTAAATGAAATGTTTTTTGACATAAACAAACTGCATTTTGAAGCAACTAAGGAATGGCCGAAAACGAAAAATGAAAATATATGGAAGTTCACGTAACTTGGACTTCTAATAGCGTTGCCGACTTACCAACACGGGGGAGGGTGGGGGGTGGGGGGAGGAGAGAGGAGAGGAGAATCTCTCCGTTATTGGATTCAGGTGAGCTCCGTATGCGACCGAAACCTTAACACTACGTCAAATTCTCATGTATTCCAAATATTCTCATAACGCTACTCTCGCGCATCAGGCGCCCACATTTCGTCCTTTTGGTTTCATTACAGAAGCAGATAGCTGCTTTTGTCGTTTACCTATTATGATGTTTCTTGATCAGCTCTCTTATGACGTTGTAAATTAAGTTATAAGCTTTTTTCACCTCGATTATCAAGCAAGCCTACTGATGTTTGGAGGAAGGAAAAAAGTGGATAGCAAACGAGCAAGGCCACGTGAAGGGTGCAGCAAGAAAGGTTGTGTGTACTGATGTGCATGCATGAGTAAGTCATAAGGCTGTTGGAGAAAAATATGGAAACACCAAAGACACAACACATTACCATGTCTCATACGGTGTGGGAAATCCGTTGGCATTCAATACGGCCCCCTGTCGTCTCTGAATGTATAAATACAGGTCCTTCATGTGATACCTGAGTTTCTCCTGGCGTATACAACTTCCAAATAACTTCTGGGAATTCAGCCAGGTAACACTTTCAGCGACCGCCGATATTTCGGCGGGAGAACACCCCGCCATTTTCAAGGCAAACTGCGACAGACAGGCGACGTACATGCAAATTTAAAACCTCAGTTCTCGGACTGAAGCAGGACAGATCTCTCTCTCTCTCTCTCTCTCTCTCTCTCTCTCTCTCTCTCTCTCTCTCTCCTCTCTCTCTCTCTCTCTCTCTCTCTCACTCACACACACACACACACACACACACACACACACACACACACACACACAGAACACTAATGCCACCAAAGACGACCACAGACAGAGATATCGATAGTCAGAGTACGAATTCGCAGGTGAGGTAGCATTGAGTCTGTCCCTCTGTTTTTTGACAATGGAGAGAGTCGGATTCCAAACAGTTTCCATCCCTGATACACCCGCCTTACGCAGGCCAAGATCATCATTAACAGAACTATTTTGAGTTCCTTTAAGGATAACCTGGTCTGCGTAAGTCGGGTGTATATCGTATTCCTTGTAACTGCGGCGTGACATACATTGGTCAAACCATCAGGACCGTGGAGGACCGATGTACTGAGCATAAACGGCACACACGGTTACAGCAGCCAAGTAGAACTGCTATTGCCGATCATTGCTTGGATACTGTTCACTCCATGTTGTTATATAACACAGAGATATTGGCATACACGTCCAGCTATTGAGAAAGTGTTATTAAGAAGGCAGTTGGGATTAAATTAGCGAGCAACCTCGTTAACAGACGGCCGCGGTGGCCGAGCGGTTCTAGGCGCATTAGTCTGGAACCGCGCGACTGCTACAGTTGCAGGTTCGAATCCTGCCTCGAGCATGGATGTGTGCGACGTCTTTACGTTAGTTAGGTTTAAGTAGTTCTGAGTTCTAGGGGACTGATGACCTCATATATTAAGTCCCATAGTGCTCAGAGCCATTATAACCTCGTTAACAGGGATGGAGGTTTCTGTTTAAACTGTTTGGAATCCGGATCTCTCCCTTGTCAAAAAACAGGGACAGGCTCAATGCTACCTCACTTGCGAATTCGTAGTCTCACTGTCGATAGCTCTGACTCTGATCATCTTTGGTGGCGCTAGTGTTCAGAGAGTGTGTGTTATCTTTCTTGCTTCAGTCCGAGTTTTAAATTTACATGTACGTCGCCTGTCCGTTGTAGTTTGCCTTGAAAATCCATATCGGCGGTCGCTGAAAGTGTTACCTTATTTGGAAGGTCCTTCATGGTTTTCAGAAAAACCTTACACCATTCTTCCCGCAAAATAGTGGCAAGTTCAGGTAACTATGATGGAAATGGATAGCGATTACGCGCTGTTCTCTCTAATACAGACAGCAAGGGCTCGATAATATTGAGGTATGATAACTATGGTAATCAGGACAGATGCGACGATAAGATCACCGAAAATGGCCATATAATACTTCGGAATAATACGACCTTCTAAAGAACCATGGCACTCATGTTATATCACGATATGGCTGTCCATATAGTCACCGAACCCCCGCCCTATGTAGATCTCGGGATACAATCTTGACCAGAAGTCGGCAACAGCGTAAAAAAGATTCATCCGATCAAATGATTTTCTTTGATCCACAGTCCAAGTTTAATGGCTTCGGCACCATGTTTTCCTGTCCTCGGACATTTGAATAAGTCAAGAGTGGTTTTGGAATTCCAGTCCCCCTACAATTCAGAGCTTACATAGCTCCCTTGTGTTGTTTTGATGCTCTCAAACTTTTCGGCTCCCTTGGTTACAGAACAACACACTACATGAGCGCCAACAATTTGCCCGCGTCCGACTTCACTTAGCTCCAGATGCTGCACTTGCAACTATGCAGAGCACTGTTATGACAATGGCTGACACTTGCAACGTGCCGGTAGGGGTGGCCGAGCGGTTCTAGGGGCTACAGTCTGGAACCGCGCGACCGCTACGTCGCAGTTTCGAATCCTGCCTCGGACATGGATGTGTGTGATGTCCTTAGGTCAATTAGGTTTAAGTAGTTCTAAGTTCTAGGGGACTGATGACCTTATAAGTCCCACATTGCTCAGAGCCATTTGAACTTGCAACATATTGAGGACACCGCAGAGGTGCAGTACGTGGTCAAATACAGCAGCACAGCCTGTAGGTTTTGGTAGCATCTGCATTTACGTTCAAGAATCATTTCACGCGCTGTTTCTTTACCCAGTTCCAGTACCATCAATCGGTAACCTATACTGCGTACATCTAGTGGCTGCAGAACTAATGGACACGCGAAAAGAATAGAAAAATTAAAGAAATAAATAAATTACAACCATTTATTTGTAAATAATTCATATAAATTTGCTGCCGAGGAACTAAAAAGAAAGCACAGGTGTCTAATATGTATGGAAATTGGATATACGTCAACCTCCTCCTCCCCCCTGTCGTTGTTCATTTCCTCCTCCCCGCATTCCTTGCCCACCTCCTCCTTCCCCACCCCCTCCCCTCCCTTTACCCATAACTTCCTCCCTTCTTTCTATGTTCATCCTCTCCTTCCCCTATGTCCCTTCCCCCTACGTCCATTACTCAATCTGAGGGTGGCCGTGTGGCCTTCTCTCTCAGGCCTTCACCCTCACCCCAGTTTAACTCTTCCTCGCTCCTCCTGGTGCTGTCTGTTTGACTTCGTCTTCCGTGTTTCTCTTGCCTTGCGTTTTTGGGTTGGAGATCCGCGAACGATGTCGGTTCGAGCATGTCGAGGCATGGACGGGGATTGCATTGTTGACGATTCCAAGCCACATTTTCGGTATGCGCATTCGCTTTTTTTTCCGCCTGGAGAAAGCGTATGTTCTGCGAACTATGACTCTGGCTTGCTTATACAGAATTTATCACTTACCCCCACAATCAGCGAAGACAACAAACAACAAATGGACAATTCACTAAACTCGCTACGATCGCGTTTAATGCTCACGTTAGCCACGGCATTCACAGACTATAGTATGTCTGTGTTGCGCGTACTGTAAGACCTTCGGTACACACACCATCAGATTATTTGACTTGTCGCTCTAACGAAGTAGGCGAGTGTTAGCAATATGTCTCGTGGTCTTATCGTGGCGTGTTTATCTTCTGCCGTTAGGTCAGATGATAGAAATGCCACTTGCACGCTTAGCGTAGCAGATTGACGGTGACCAACTTTAAACAGAACTTTATTAATTTTCACACACATTTATTAAAATAGCAAGCATAAAAATTACTTAACTTCATTCTGGTTGCTGTTCACAATTAACAATCTCATGTTCCTTTGGTCTAGGTACGTTAATCTTATTCTCGCATACCTCTGATACTTGACAAAGTATCTATTCATTGATCGTCATGGCTATGTACAGGAATATGATGATCTAATTGGGCGCAGACTGAACTTGACTATAGACTGGTACAGACAAATGCAGACCGACTAATCGGAGGTCTGTACACGCGTTATAATACCTCGCGCGTTCATGTATCACTGAGCGAGTGTGATCCGCGAGGAGAAAAGGTTCTACGTTAGCAGCAATCTCATTGGCTGCCTTACATATTAATACGCGGATCGGCGGAAGCAGAATTTGGTCCGTCTCTAAGACAGCGCCATCTCGTAGTGCGGAGATGGGCGAGCGCTGCGCCTGCGCTGTTGTGCTTAGTGGGGGGGGGGGGGGGGGGGGTGCTCTATTGGGAAAGTTGGGTACGTGCTGACTACCCGGAACTATGTAAACAACAATGTTGCAGAGTGGCTGTCTCATCCTCTTTTATTCTTGCGATCAGCCAGCCCAAGCTATCTGCTGTATTGTTTTAATGCCTTCTACTGCTTTTTCCAATTATAGTTAATGTTTTCGCTTATGGCCTGCTTCTTAGTTTTCTCTTTCTGTGTGGTTACACAGTTCGTTCTACGCATTTTTGTTACTTGCAGATTTCAGGCGACAGGATTCTTTTGGGGTACGGTTTAACCAAGCAGTTCAGTCCCTTTGCTTCCCCAACCAACCAATCAAACCCTATGTCCTTCTCTCTTGTATGTCCATTTGCTCCCATTCCTCCTCCTCCTCCTCCTCCTCCTCTCCTCCTCCTCCTCCTCCTCCCCTCCCCCCCTTGATGTTGAGCCTTATTTATTGTTACTGCAAATTCGGATTCTGAAGAAATATTGTAGCCATCAGCTGATAAGCCAGAAATGCAGCTTTTCAGTTTTCTGTGAAATCCACCAATGATGTAGAAAATAAAACAGCAGTGTCTTGTGCATAGTTTGTTCAGAAATATATATAATGAGAGAGAATATGTATGGGAGAAACTTATTTGATTAATGATTTAAATGATATGCAGTCATGGTTAAATCTCCCTCCGACAAAGGAAACAAAACAGCCCATTTTTAGAGCAGAGAATCTTCTTCCTTAGAGTCGGTGTTAACAGAAAACCTGTACATTGTTTTTAAAAGGAAATAGTCTATGTCCATTGGAATGTTTAATAGTGTGTCGTTTGAGTTCATAAGTAAATTGGTAAACGCCTTTCGAGATTTTTGGGATCAACGTCTCCACATTTTATGTATATATATAATCACATTCCACGTTGTCAAAATTTCACAGTAATCCACATACTACTTTTTTTGCTAGCACAATGAATCGCAGGCTGGGTTTTGATACATAGAGATGAAATAATCTTATCTTACAGAAAACTGATGCTTAATAACAATAAGAGCTACAAGCTTGGTAAAACACAAAATAAGCGTTCAGCCGCAAAAATCGGATTTGGTCTTACCTACAAAGTAAACATAAAATAAAGAGCAACCGCCTTCAGTCACAACCGTGATTTTATTTCAATGCACTATACATATCGAGCCCTGTGCGCTCATGCTCAGATGTTTTGATAGTCTACATAGATTGTTTTTCCAGATTGAAGTTAATTCTAGTTAGATTACAGTGGTGTATTACAAGGTGGCTCGTTGTAAATGTAAGTTTACAAATCAAAAAGTAATAGTCACGGAAAAAACTGACAAATGGATAAAATTAAACAATAAACATAGTTGAAGTAGGAAGTACGGAAGAATAGTATCAAATATTAACAATATTAATACTGCAAACAGATAATTTCTTTTGTATGGTAAAGACTGATACCGAGATGAACTGCATTTGGACTCGGTTGCTATTAAGAAATTACTACTAAAATCTTCCGAAGTTCTTCTTTATATCCAAAATTTCAATATTTCATTCGATCAACTTATTAACGGAGGGAATGGGGCCACTGGCCAACAGAGTGACATAGTTTTCCACTCATAATATTTGCCCTTAGATACTGGAAGGGTCCTAAACTTGAGCACAAGTTCTTGTGCGGGATAAACGGTCTTTCGTCTTCTGCGTTTATCATACCGCTTGCAGCAACTATACTTCCTGTACGGCAAACAATTTGCAATTGAGAAGTTCAACACGACCAATAGCCTGGCCTCTATGCGCCGAAGACCGGATGTAGGAGACAGCTCACTGCTTCCATATGCAAGGCCTGTCCTGTGAAAGGGGGCCTAAGAGTCGAAATTCAGCTTGTCCATAAATTACATTGACTTACAAAACTGTGCTAGATAAAGATAGATCGTTTCCAAAACGAGGTAAGATAACCCATAAAGTTCGGTTTCCTCATTCATACACATCAGTGTGTGCATTCTTAGTGCCACGGATAATGTCTAGTGGTAAATCCATTTTCTCAAGGTATGGTTAAAGATCTCCACTGTGACACATCCAAAATGAGTTACGAATGCGTGCATTAAAGTTCTGTAAGTCTCTAGCTGTTGTCAGTTACACCAAATCCTTTACAAAACCTCGTAGGAAGAAGTTAGGGGGTGTGAGGTCGAGGGATCGTGGCGGTCATCGAACTGAACCATTCTGCCTATCCGGAAACTTTCTACCTAGAAACTGACGGACGTTTAGGGATCAGTGTGGCGGTGTCCCATCCTGGTGGAATATATCAGCTGCAGTGTTCCAATTATGGCACAGCAAAGTCTTTAAACATCTCCAGATAAAAACTATCGTTGACGGCAGGCACGATGAAAAAAAAAAAAAATGAGACTATGAGGCAATTGCGCATCAGTCGACACAAAACATTGACCGTGGGACTGTCTCTTTCCGTTTAACGCCTAACATGATGTGTTGAACACCATATACGAACGTTACGACGATCTAGTTTGCCTGATACAAGAAAATCTCTCATCAGAGAACCAAGTATTTTACAAATAGTCATTGCTTGCATTAGAACTGCCTAGCATATCCACTGCAAACTGTTCTCACTGAGGTGTGTCAGTAGGATTTAATGCGTGAAGCAGCTACACCTTGTAGGGATATAGCCTTAATTTCTTATGCAGTACACCTTGCACTGTTGATCGTCTCATTTCCAACACTCTGGCCGCCGTATGCACAGATTTTGTCGGACTCTATGCTAAAGCTTCCTACCCTTTATATGGAGAACACCACTTCATTTACATAAATGACGCATGCAAGGCTCGAATACTTGGTTGGGACGGTGGTTGCCTTCCTTGCCGTGTACAGAAGTTTCGCTGCACTGGGGTGTCGGACGTCGTCTATGTGAACCAGCCTGCACACTGAGGTGTATTCTGTGGCGTCCACACTTTAGCAGGCTTTTCAAGTTCAGTTTTGCGTCAAAATAGCGTCACCTGGAAGGTACAAAAAAAATCATGAGTTATCACATCTTGAAAAACATTAATTACTATAATAGTTATAAAGTTAAAGTTTTAAGCTATAAAGATAATTTGTGGACAATCTGCAGAATGTCAAGGCTTCCATACTAGCTCTTCGGAACTGTCAGATGCTGATTTGGGAGTTTTGACGTCATTCGATTGTTTTCTTTGGCTGAGCTACCTGCATACTGAGAAACCAGTCATACTTTACACACCCTGTGAGTTGTCGGAGCTCATAAGACACTGGACTAGAATTTCGGAGAATGAATGTTCAAATTCCCGTCCCGCCATCCAGATTTAGGTTATCTGAGCTTTTATACTACAGGACATTAAACTCTAACGTTCCTTCTTTCTTTCTGTACACGAGTACACTCTGTGACCTACACGTGCGCCGTTTGCGTTGCGAATCACTTATTGCTGCTGCGCATTTCTACATAGCCTCCCCGTCTTGATTAATTCCGATCTTTGTCTGTGGTTGCCCCAGTATACGCAAGTCTTGATCTCATGTCGAAACTAAGTTACAGCTGTGTCTGGCGATTCGCAATGTCTGAGAGTCGGTATGCCGTACAAGGGAATGACGTTATAAAACTTCAGTGTATTTTTTGTTCTGTCGTTGCAACTACAAAAATGCTGATTTCTTTCACCAGACTTCATATAGAATAATTGATGAAATTTGATGAAAAGAGAAGAGCCTTTTGCTTCATCACCCCCCCCCCCCCCCCCACTCAGTTTTATTTCACTTCTCGCTCCTCACCTCCTCCAATTCACTCCCCATCACACTGCTACAACACTTATGCCCACTCATCATGGAATCCCCTCACCCAAAAAAACGTCCATCGATATTCCTTCTGTGCTCTCACACAGTACATAAATACACAGAAACACAATTAACTAGAATTACACACATACAATAACCTAAGTTTAAAAAAATGTTGTAGGTGAAAGACAAAGTAATGGAAATGTTATGTTGGCAACACTACAAAACACAAACACCACCTCATACTAGAAGTATAAACAGAATACAGTGGTGTGCATAAAAGTGTTGTGAAAAACAAGGAAAGCATAGTGCTGCAGAACATCTACAAATTAGACAAAAATTATGTCTAACGCAGAAAATCAACTATGTGCTAGCAGACGGCATTTCCTAATGTAAGCGAGAAATCAACTGAAAATCACCGTAAGTACAAATCAATTTATTCTTAACGAACTGTTTTCCGATCTAAAAGCAAATCAAAATATAAAAAATCACAGACCACTGATGATGCTTTACCTCAATAAAACGAAAGGCGTCTGATGAAAAAAAATCACTAATTTTTGTAGTTGCAACGACAATAAAAATACCTTCTTGAATTATAAAGCAACTACTGACACTATGGCCACAAAAATGAAGAATTTGCCGTTATAAAACTTTCGATAAGAGGGAGAATGACCCCACAGTGTTAATTTTATTACCGTTTCGCACTGATGGCTCATTGTCCGCAATTAATCCATTAATACATTACAGGGTCTGCAGCAGCAGTTACAAGGAATCAAAATGTTTCCGTTCAAAGCCCGTAGAGTCAGAATCGGTATGCCAACCAAGCAACTTCACCCTGAGCACTGACGAACCAGGTTGAAGGTGCCCGTTTGCCTTAGTGCGTGAAGAAGTCTGTAACTGCATTCTGCACATCTTCGTTCCAGAGGGATCATATGACCTTAAACGCCTTTATCAAAGGGTCGAAGGTGTGATGATCGCATGGAAAGAGATCAGGACTACAGGTTGGATGCTCGAGTGACTCACTTGAGTTGGTGTAAACTAATGCGTTTCAGTAGGGACCAATGACGTGGAAGATCCCACTTAGGCTACGTGCAGGTCACTTGCCGTTTATACAGATAGCATCATGGCTACTAGGACGCAAGGACACCTGTGTGTACTGTATTTAAAGGTGCATTCAGAGATTCATATCTGTAAAACGTGGAAACCACAAATTACCACAGTATACATTATGTTTTGCATTTAAAAAATTCGCGTGTAGTTGAAGCGCGGCACCAATAAGCACCAGTTGTCACTGCAGCGTGCCGTGGTTGCATAAAAGAATATCGCAGCACATGTACCATACGAACAAGGGAGAAGCCAGTGACACTAGAAATGTACTGTGGAGTGAGGTCAAAATGGCGTGTCATTCGATGCGACCACGAAAGTCGATAGCGGTCGACAAGTGAAGAGCTTTAGAGACTCCACAATGGATTTCGTCGTATTTCGGTGTTTTCGTATGGTAGCTTGAATTTTATGATGGTATGCCTTTTCAGGGCAACAGCGCATCGAAAATTTATCAAAGACGCTCCACTCTCGATAAGATTTGTTACAGGTGAATGCGAGTTTGGTTGTAAAAGCCATGAGGGAATCCTAAGAAGAAAGACACTGTTGTTGAAAGCTGTACGTGATAACTGTGCACAGACGTGGAGTTACGGAGTTACAGGAAATCTGTATCCTGCGGTGTTGTTTTTTTTTTTTCATCTTCGCGTTTATAGCAGATTTGGGGTTTTTCTCTTTCTGTAATACATGTACATTCTGCGAGATTCGATGTTAATGAGAAGTGCCTTTGTGGAATGAGTTTTTTGTGACTTCAGTTTGGTCAAAAAAAGAGAGATCAAAATTTCTTCTAGTGAAAGGAGCAGCAATGGCAGTTACATTTCTGCATGACATAGGCAGGAGCATATGTGCCCTAATGTTACATATAGTTTTATGATATGCAATATATCTGTTTGAGCCACTTACATAGTCAACACGATATCTGTCTATTGTTAACGTATGTTCTATGTTTTTAATTTTTATAGTAGTACATTTCTTCTACTCGTTGTAGAGGGGCCTGAAGATAGCATCAATGTAATGCCGAAACTGGTAGCACATAGAAGTTCATAAAATAAAATAAATTTCTACAATACATACGGCTGTTGGTAAATTATTGCATCGAGAAATTTTTTAATGTTGTCGACAATGTTACTGATAAAACTTTGATCCTGGGATTCCAAGGTTTTAGAGAAAGTTTTAACTTTACATTTGATGGATAACAAATGTTTAAAATACTTTTTCGTGACACACAGTTACAAAGTAATTTTCTGTTTTTTTATTTACACTGTGAAACCTGTCTTGTCAATTTTTATGATTCTACGTCAAGGGGAAGTACCGCTTTGGTTTTTATGAGTTAGCAAGAATCAAAGTATATGACAGAAAAGGCCAATGTTTTGACTGTATTGACCTAGTAGCTAAAGTTTATTATACTGCCAAGGGGTGGTAGACCTCAGTTCGTGACGTAAGTTTCAACTCGATACCTCCACTCATTCCTGAGAAGGAGAATACTGAACAGACGGACGGACAGGTACACGGACAACACAGTGGTCCTATGAGGGTTCTGTTTCGATTGAGGTAACCAAAACACTAAAAAGGAAAAAGACCTTCACCCCTGCCTCTTAATTGGTTGCCATTAATTTGGCCATCAGTCTGTGTTTTTCTAGAGCATTTGTGTCAACGTAATGTTGATATCTGAAGCGAAATTATTTTGTAGCACAGTGTACGACGTACGGTATCACTGGATTATGCAGTGCAGAGTGGGTGCGAGGGAACTAGTCCAGAGGCGAGGAGCCCTCTACCCGCGCCCACTCCCTCCCCACGCGTGGCGGCATCGTTTTTCCCGCCAGAGTTTTATTACTCTCCTCATCTTCCCTGGCCGGCAACGTGTGAGCCCGCGGTGGCTGGGCGATAAACACAAGTAGGGCCTGGCCCTGCCTTCAAGGCACGTTATGCCGCCCGCTGCAGTGACAGCCGAGAATTCCTGCCGCTTATCTGCCTTGGATGGCTGGCCCATTAGACCGGCCGATGGGAACTTGCCACGTGTAGAGTTACGGCAGCCCGGTCGAGGAGCGAGGCGTGCGTTGCCTTTACCAGACACTAATCCACTGCCGCTACAAATTATTGGTCCATTTCGGAGGCCATATTTTCATTACCAGCGAACGAAAATAATTATCTTAGCACCACCTCTAATAGGGAAAACCGAAGTTTTCCATCGACCGTCTGATGCACCTGACGTGAGCCAAATGTAAGGCAAGACGTCTAGGCATCAGACGGATCAGGTTCGAAGCTGCGAGGTTTTCGCGACAAGTACAAGGCGCGATCAGAAAGTCGCCATTTGAGCGTGTTACTGTAGCGTTGTCATTGACAAAATTGACTGGAATTCTCTTTCAAATTCTGAAGGTGGCATTGGTAAAATACAGGGAGCGAAAAGCTATTAACAATTTCTACAGAAACCAGATGGCAGTTATGAGTCGAGGGATATGAAAGGGAAGCAGTGGTTGGGAAGGGAGTGAGACAAGGTTGTAGCCTCTCCCCGATGTTATATATTGTATGTTGTTATATATTGTATATTGAGCAAGCAGTGAAGGAAACAAAAGAAAAATTCGGAGTAGGTATTAAAATCCATGGATAAGAAATAAAAACTTTGAGGTTTGCCGATGACATTGTAATTCCGTCAGACACAACAAAGGACTTGGAAGAGGAGTTGAACGAATGGATAGTGTCTTGAAAGGAGGATATAAGATGAACATCAACAAAAGCAAAACGAGGATAATGGAATGTAGTCGAATTAAATGAGGTAATGCTGAGGGAATTAGATTAGGAAATGAGATGCTTAAAGTAGTAAATGAGTTTTGCTATTTGGGGAGAAAAATAACTGATGGTCGAAGTAGAGGGGATGTAAGAAGTAGACTAGGAATGGCAAGGAAAGCGTTTCTGAAGAAAAGTTTTTTAACATCGAGTATAGATTTGTCAGGAAGGCTTTTAGAAGAATGCTGAAGATTAGATGGGAAGATTGCATAACTAATGAGGTATTGAATAGAATTGGGGAGAAGAGGAGTTTGTGGCACAATTTGACTAGAAGAAGGGATCGGTTGGTAGGGCAGTCTGAGGCATCAAGGGATCACCAATTTAGTATTGAAGGGCAGCGTGAAGGGTAAAATAAATGCACATAAAACATGAATACTCTAACATCTGGGATGCCCACATCACCAAAACACCACTGCATGTGAAAAACGATGAGTACTAACATATAAGACACTAAACAATAAAGTATTATTATACTGCATAAAAACATGAAAATCAATACTAACAGCATTTAGTCTACAAGAAATATCCACAGCTTCCCAAGCTGATCTTACGAATTATGAGGTTGTTCCAGCAAATGGCAATTTGGCAGTGGCCCTGTATCATATACCACTACACAGATCTGAGGGAACACTTGACTGATTCACTGCTTAGGCAGCGGACACAATTTTGCTGTAGACCTCTTAATCTGCCCAGTATCACACACTTCACCAGGACTGGGAAACAGCTGGTCAATGACATCCAGCCTCCACACTAAGGGAGGCAAGTTATCCTCCTCGACCAACACATGATCGCCGATCTGGGGTTGCCATGCTGCTTGCAATGTCCATTTTTTGTGTTGCTGTAGATCATGTATGTATTCTGTGGACCACCTCTTCCAAAAGCACTGATGCAACTGCTGTACAAGTTGCCATCTGTGAAACCTGTTGGCAGGAACCTCAAGGGCAGAGGGTACAGGATGAGCACAATGGGGTGTCTGACTAGGAAATGACCAGGAGTGAGAGCAGCAGGAGAATCTAGGTCATCAGAGAAGACACAACAGCTTTGAATTCAAGCATGCTTGTATCTGAATTAACACAATAGTCAGTTTTTCAAACGTACTGCATTGCCTATGACACGTTTGAGATGCGACTTCATGCATTTGATTCCTGCCTCCCAGAGTCCACCAAAGTAAGGGGCACGACGTGGAGTGAACCTCCAACTGATTCCCTCTGAGGTCGAAAAAATTCACCACACCTTCAACAGTAGCATCACCAAAGAGAAAACGTTTAAGCTCATTGTCTGCACCTAATATATGGTGCCATTGTCACTCTACATGTGAGAAGGTTTCCCTCTTCTTGCAATTAATCTCCTGAGGGTGGCCAAAAATGAACTTGTTGCGATGTCACTAACTAATTCTAAGTGGATGGCCTTGGTTGCCATGCACATGAATAAAGCAACATAAGCCTTGGTGACAACTTTACTCCGTCCACCACCATGCTTAAGAGCAATAGGACATGCATATTCTACTCCACAGTGCTGGAATGGATGAGACTGGTTTACTCTAGCTGGAGGTAGCTGACCTATGAGTTGAATTGCTGTCTTGGACTTTACGCCTAAAGCATTTTAAACATTTCCTGGTAAGTCCTTTGACTGTGTTACGCCCATTGGGGACCCAGCATGCAACAGATTTTCATGTTCATCTGTTGTAAGAATTTTTGTCAAATGATGCTTAGGCGGTACGATAATAGGATGACGCTCATCATATGGTACACCAGCATTCATTTATCTCCCTCGCACTCGTAAAATACCTTCGGCATCAACAAACAGGTGCAAATCCTTTACTTTGCTATTATGTAGAATAGGGGAACCGGCCTTCAACAAAGCGATCTCATTACCATATTCACTATGTTGAGCTGCGCCAAATGCCCTTTTGATAGCGTTGTGGCATTCCTATGGAGTGAGTGGCCCAGTTATCCTGTCTGATTGCTGGAGCCTAGTGATACTAGCAAACCTTAGTGGATAGGCCAAAACTCTGCAAGTTTTCTTCAATGATGAATATTTACACAGAAGTTCATCAAGTTTAATGACTCACACCAAGTATACTTGCGTACACATTCTGTCGGGCGCATCTTCTACACTAAGTGGAGTGCAGGTGTTGCTGTTGAGGTCGCAAGTGGATAGCCATGATGAGCCAGACCACCACTTAATAAGTGAACTCAAGGCAGCTGGATTAATACCACATAAGTGGTCAGCAGGGTTATCCTCTGATTTGACATGTCTCCAGTTGACAGCTGAACTCAGTTCCTGGATTTCAGAGACACTGTTGGCGACAAAGGTTTTCCAGTGACGAGGACTATGCTGCAGCCAACAGAGAACTATTGTGGAGTCCACCTACAAATGAATGTCACCACTATCTATAATGTCTAAGGCATTGGCCACCTTGTGAATAAACCGGGCAAGAAGCAGCGTACTACATAATTCCAGTCTTGGAAGAGACTGTTGTCTTACAGGAGCAACCCGAGATTTGGCTACAACCAATGAGACCAACACACTGTTATTGGGAATAACACATCTGACGTATACACACGCACCATATGCCAACTGTGAAGCATCACAAAAACCATGAATTTCTAATTTAACATGCTGGGGGCAAGGAATCATCTTCCTGTTAGTCAAAATACCATTTAGGGAAGGCAGTTGCACACAAGCAGCATTCCATTCATCAGCGACGTTGGAATTTCATCCCAATCAATGCTCAGTTGCCACAAGCGGTGCAAGAACAATTTAGATCTAGAAGCCGCAGCAGGTCATAGATTGATGCTATTGTAGACAGGACATTGCGTTTGGTTACCTTTGAGAGCCGATGACTCTTCAGCTTCACATGAAACTGGAATGTGTCGGAGCCAGGGTGCCATAATACCCCTGACGTTTTTATGGCTTGTTCACCAATAAGATGACAAGGCTAAGACATTTCTGTCCTGCACATGAATTTTTTCCATGACCTTGTAACTATTGGAACTCAATTTCCTCAGAGGAACCCCCCACCCCTGAAGCAAGTAGTTGAGTCAGCTGGATTTGAAGTTTGAGTTTCAGCCACCTAAGAATTCCTCTACATAAAAGCTAGACATACAGGCTTTCAATGCCATTGGAAACCTGTTTGTTTTGATTTTACAAAGCCAACTGTTGAAGACATTTGGTAGCAAGAAAGGCAGCAGGAGCGGTTTCATAATTGAGTGTACAGTGTCTATATTCTTGCATCGGTTCAGACGGTGATTCCCGCCACAGAATTCTCTGGAAGTTCTTATCATCAGGATGGATAGACACTTGGCGATACGTTTTTGCTATGTCAGCTGACAGAGCCACATTAAAGAAGCAAAATTTTATAATAATGGAAAATAAATCTGGCTGGACAGCGGGACCAACCATCAAGGTATGATTGAGAGATACTCCATTAGGAGTGGCAGCAGTCATAAAATACTACTCTCAACTTAGTAGTGGAACTGCATTCTTCAAAGGCAGCATGATGTGGAAGGCAACACCTTGGACCAATAATACCTTGAGAATTGGAGATCTCCATGTGTCGCAGTTCGACATATTCCTGCATGAATGCAGCATATTCCTTCTGCAGATTCGGTTGCCTTTTAAATCTCCTCAAGATACGCCAATCTCAGAGGCTTGTTGTCGTGATTCACCTAAGGATTTACAGTCCAGTTTCACTGGTGGTCGAACCACAAATCTCCCTTCTTCATCTCGTGTCGTGTGGTGCTGAAAGTGAGCCTCACATATTTTGTCCTGCTTACTCATCGTTTTCGTACATATTTTGTCTTGCTTACTCATCGTTTACGTAGACAGTTACTCCCAAAACCTTTGCAGTTTGGCATCTGAATTGTCAACTCTAACAAAGCACGAGGTCACTGTAGAACGAGGCATGTTGCATGCAGCTGAAGGCATCCTACCAGACAAAATCCAGCCAAATCTTGTTTCGACCAGTGAAGGATGACTTTGTTTCACCAGACTTTCCTTACAAACAACGTCAAAGAAAACCTCAGCACCAAGAATTAAATCTACTGTGGCAGGGCTTGTTGAATTCTGGATCAGCGAGCAGAAGATTACATGGGACACTCCAGGACCTTGTCTATCTTGCTCGCTGGTAGGTCACTGGAGACATGATCTACGATAGCACAAGTGGTTCTGACATGAAAGTCGTTGAGCCTAGACTACAGTTCAACATCACAAGTGTAAGACACTGAGTATTGGTCATGCGTTTCACAGGAAACGAATGTTTACTTCGTTTCAGTTTTAATTTCTCTGCCATGCCCTTAGATATAAAGGACAGCTGACTTGCACTATCTAGAAGAACTCTGCAAACCTGGTGTCTACCCATGCTGTCTTTAATGTTGACAACCGCTGTTGCCAACAAAACATTACAATGGATGTTTGCTTTCCCGTTAGTAGCTTGATGGACCAAGGAATGGTCTCCTGGTTTACTATTCTGCCCATTCCTTGGTTCAGCAGGCTTGTGGAGGAGTATGTTGTGCCTTCCTTTACAGGTCTTTTATGGAGAAATCCTGCATTTAGTCGAGAAATGACCAGAGCGGATGCACAAAAAACATAGCTTATTTTTTTGTCACCTATGCCCGCCGCTCATCGACATTCAGTGATTGAAACCCTTTGCATTTAGTGATAGTATGAGGTTCACCACAAAAATTCCACGACTCCTCAGTATCAGCATTAGCGAGATGAGCCCACCTCACATTCCTAGTTTGATTTGAATTATCGGCATTTCCTTGCGAATCCCTTGAGGTGTTATCCCTGGACCTGATCAACTCAAGGGCCTGACATTTTGTTTCCAAAAAATCTATTAGTTGATTTAATGTGGTGAATGTTGACCCAGACATATTTTCCTCCCACTCATGACGATCCGTGTGTCGCATACTAGACAGAATCTCTTCCGAAAGATTAACTTCATGAAGTGGAACATAAAGTTTGAGAGCTTCTAAAGCCTTCAAATGGCTGCATACGTGATGAATTAGTTGCCTATAATAGCTCGCTGCACCATGGCCGACTGTAGGTAAGGCCAACAAAGCCTTAGCATGTCTGGCTGCAATTATTTTTGGGTTATTATACCTCTGCGTAATAAGTCCCCAGGCCGTCGATAGGTTTCCTGCTGTGGCAGGTATACGTCTCAATAGATCTTTAGCTTCACCTCGCAAAGACGAATAAAGGTAATGTTTTTGAACGTCATCAATTGAATTGTTATTCATAATGAGACTTATAAACGTATCCCTATATGATGACCACTAAAGGTAGTCACCTTCAAAATTTGGCAAGTTAATAGCGGGTAGTTTCAAAGAACTGACACTGTCTGATGGATTCGAGCCCAAAGGCTGCGAAAAATGGGTGTACCTCTTCATTGAACCCTTGATAGTGGATTCAACGAAGTCCCACGAATTCTCGAATTCTGCCCTGTCCTTACTATGATCTGCTGATTCGTCTTCAATTTCCAGCCGTGTTTAAGACTACTCAAAATCAGTCTGAATCCGAGACAATCGACTTAATTTTGATTCCAACATGTCGATGCTGGCACTGTCGGCAGACTGCACAAAGCTCGCTAAGCGCGCAAGAGCGGCCTTTGCTACACCTCTCTGCTTGTATAATTTTGTTTTCTCCGAGGGCTCCATTTTAGGATCGGGAAGATGATAGCAAGAAGCCAACAGTTGCACTTACCAGTCTGCAGCGGCAATACGAGGCAGTAGAGGAAAGGTGTCTATTATGCGATAGTTCCCTAATATGAGAGACCCAAACTGTGTTCATGTTCGGGGTTGCACTATGGTGGAGAGTTTCTTAAATAACGTCTGTTGCGTGCCAGATGACGACACAACGAGTAGGGTGCCATAGTTGAGCCGGACACAGAACGTAGAGGTTGATACAAAATTTCTTGTGTTTGGAGTTCTGCGACATCGGTATTAAGACAATATTTCAGCTTAAAGGCGAGTGGATATTACTGCGCTCTTTTATTGTTATTTGTGACGGTATTACCTATAATTATTGACAGTTAGGTTCATTTTCCAACGAACGTTGTTAGCAAGTGCGTGAGTCTTTGTGTAAGATGGCGAAATTCATAATATGCGATAATATGGGGATCCAAATACGCAACAGTGTCTCATATTAAGATACGTATCGCATGTTGGGGAACTCATTCTCTCTCTATTTGTTATATGTAATTTACGCAATACTATCATGAGATAACAATATTTTATCATTTATTGTAGTAAAATTTTGGCAACTGCGTTTATTTTAATTCGATTAAATTATCATAAACAGGGATTACTTTGACTAGTCTTATGATCAGAAATTGGAATGTTTTCTGGAACTTTCTTTCAAGGCAGTATTTTGCTGAGAAGTTGATCAATATTACTCCAAATTCAAAGTACTCCGTTCACAGTACTTATAAAAAATAATATAACAAATAAAATCATAGAAGTTGAAGTCCTTTAAGAAGGATGTCTGATTATTGTATTTATTCTTTGTAGATGGCACTGGCACGTAAAAGCAAAACGTGGGATAAAGACACAATGGTTCGTGTGATAAATGGCAAGATGGGGTACTTAAAAGCCACAAAAGTTTTTGCTGTACCAAAACGTAGTTTGGAAAGGTATGTGAAGGACAAAACTCGTACACCTGAGAAGCTGGTCGGTGTTAATCTTAGCAGAAGGCCTGTTCTCTCATCTCAACTAAAGATGAACTAGTGAAACACTGCCTTGTAATGGAAGAGCGATTTTATGCTCTTAAATGTAAGGACATACGAAGCATGGCCTTCCAGTTAGCTGTCAGGAATAGGCTGAAGAATCCCTTCAATTCAGAAAAGGCTTCAGCAGGAAAGAAATGGCTCCAAGCTTTCCTTAAGAGACATCCCATTTCATCAATGAGAACTCCGCTGGGTCTTCCAGCAGCAAGAGCGAAAGCTTTCACTGCAGAAAATGTGGGGAGATTTTTTGATATTTACGAATCTGTACTATCTAAAGTCAACGATAACCCGCATCGAGTCTTCAATGTTGACGAAACTGAGGTGACGTCTGGGCAGCACAAACACAGCAAGGTTATTGCTATGAAAGGGAAGAGACGAATTGCTCCCATGATTTCACTAGAAAGGGGAAATCTCATCACAGTTGTAATGTCTACGAACGCAGCTGGCACTAATGTTCCACCACTAATCGTCTTCCCAAGGAAGAATATGAAGCAGGAATTGATGGACGATGCCCCTGCAGGATCAACATCAGCTTGTCATCCAAGTGGCTGGATACAAAATCACATTTTTACTCAGTGGTTTGTTCATTTTGAGAGTCATGTAAAACCATCTTCAAATTAGCCTGTCATTTTGATTCTTGATGGGCGTTATTCCCACACAAAAAGAATCTCGATGTGTTAGATAAAGCACGTGAAAACAATGTTCATATTGTTGCCAACTCACTCAACGCATAAAATGCAGCCACTTGAAGTCGGATTTACGGGGCCTTTGAAAACCTACTATGCCCAAGAGATAGAAACGTGGTTGGCAAGTAACCCAGGTCGTGTTATCACCCCATTATTAATAGCCAGGTTATTTGGGGCAGCTTCTAACCGAGCAGCAACAATGGAAGCATCTGTGAATGAATGCCTTCTGAAAAACAGGTCTCATTCCATGCAACGGAAACATCTTTAGGGAACATGAATTTTCAACTCATCGCCATGCTGATGCTCTTCAAGAAAGAAATCCCAAAAACGAAAATGAAACTACTGATGGTGATGGTCAAGCTGTTGACCCGGAAGACATCAGACCTCACCCACACTTAGTATAACCACCTGGGATAATCAAATAGGTTAAACATCGCGTTCGTGCTCTGCTGCGTTACTAACTTCAACTCGTTATGTGAAGCAATTGCAAGAATCTAAACAGAAGAAATCAGAGGCTGTAGCTAAGGAAGCAGTCAGAAAGTTATATGGGGAGAAGAGTGGAAAATCTTCAAATAGTAGACCTAAAACAGAAGAATCGTCTAGTGACTCGGCATCCGATGTCCATCTTGATGACAGTGGGGATTCAGGCAGCAGTGATGACGATGACGCAGTGTTTCTGTTCTGTACTGGGCGCTTTTCTGAAGACAAACACGGGGAGAAATGGGCACAGTGCACGGAATGTTATCGCTTGGCTCGAGAAGATTGCGGTATCACAGAAGACAATTTTGTTTGGCCCGGATGTCGTAAATATAGACCTAAGTAGTGTGAAATGACTGAAGGATAACAGAAATGAATGAACATGTAAAAATTGTATATTCATGTCATTATTATGTAATAAGATAAAGGAAATATTATTACTGTTTCATATTAGGAAACCTTGATCTCATTTCTACGAAATGCCTTGTTTGTGAAGATTTAATAACTACTCCGAAAGATTGTATGATAAAATTAAATAATGCAAGATATTATTACCATCATAGAAAATTGAATTGCACTTACTTTTAGGTCTTAAAAATGGGTTTACAAAAGTGTCTCATACGGCGTCACGGACTCTGGCATCTGGCGTGGCAGGCACTGCAGTCTCCGACGGCGCGAAGTTTTGGCTGGAGCAGGAGGTGACGTCACCGATGATGCTGGCACTGACACGTTTCTGTGCTTCTCGCGTTTGAATTAGACACACATTAAACGTTAACAAATATGTCCCCGATTGCCGTTGTTAAGGCTGTTATTGTCGAAGTCACGAACAGGCCTTGGGATACTCGATAGCGGTCAACAACGGAACCGATAACGTGCGCAGCTCACAAGTGATTTTTTAGAAGTTCACAAATACCGGAAAATAAATCCGCGCGAACGTACATTCTGCGTGGTCACTGTATACGGATCGGAGGACCAAAAAATGTGCACGCTGGCTCTTCCTTCGGTGGTGGCACATTGAAGTTTGTGTGTATAGATCGAGAGGACTCAATGTCCTCCCCTTGTTTCCACTCACAATATCGAGATGGAACTCTCGTATAAGTGTTCATTACATTAAACTTTAGAACTTGCACAAGCAGCGCGCCAACCGCGGCTTCTGGCTTAGCTGGAAGACGTACACGCCCGTCCGCTATGGGGTCACGCAGCTACCTGCTCGGCCGTTACAACGGCTAATCCTACCTGCGCGCACAAAGGACCTCGGAGGTGCACTTCTGCACGTACGTTGCAAAGTCTCCCGTCAGGGAGCAGACCATTCTCGACACTCTGACTTGCTCAGTTTAAAGTTGGCACTAGATGGCAGTTGGAGTAGCAGAGTCCAAACACTAACTAATTGTAGTAGGCTTCAGTCTGATATGCACAATACAGCCACCAAGCCATAATGAAAACAGATATTGTCTGGTGATTTCCAAATAGCAGTCTCAAGCGAGTCACGCGTGGTAATATTTATTTCCATGTCTAGAATAGCAGTAAGTCAATAGCTGAAAATAATAGTAACCAAAGTATTCAAAATGGTGCAACTTGACACTGAAGTCATACAAGCAATTGATAACTTTCATACCTTTTTATTAGGTTGCTTTCTTGTCTGTCTGTCTGCCTGCCCTTCTCTGTCCACTACAAATTTCGCCATTGATTTTAAAGTAACCTCCCAATTAGCTAGAGACTTGAGCTAAACATAGTTCAGAACTGGATGACAAATGTTCTGTTGCCAGTCTGTTCGACAAGGGTGGGAGAGGGGTGGAAAATTTTGCTAATATCTGACATCTTGACTGCCCTGTGGGATTGGTGTGTTGCGCAGGTAGTATCGGTATGCATTTCAGGCAGTATGCTAGCGGAAGGAAACGTCTGAGGAGGTAGAGAGAGAGAGGTAGAGAGAGAGAGAGAGAGGTAGAGAGAGAGAGAGAGGTAGAGAGAGAGAGAGAGGTAGAGAGAGAGAGAGAGGTAGAGAGAGAGAGAGAGGTAGAGAGAGAGAGAGGTAGAGAGAGAGAGAGAGAGGTAGAGAGAGAGAGAGAGAGGTAGAGAGAGAGAGAGAGGTAGAGAGAGAGAGAGGTAGAGAGAGAGAGAGAGGTAGAGAGAGAGAGAGGTAGAGAGAGAGAGGAGAGAGAGGTAGAGAGAGAGAGAGAGAGGTAGAGAGAGAGAGAGAGGTAGAGAGAGAGAGAGGTAGAGAGAGAGAGAGAGGTAGAGAGAGAGAGAGAGAGGTAGAGAGAGAGAGAGAGGTAGAGAGAGAGAGAGAGGTAGAGAGAGAGAGAGAGGTAGAGAGAGAGAGAGAGGTAGAGAGAGAGAGAGAGGTAGAGAGAGAGAGAGAGGTAGAGAGAGAGAGAGAGGTAGAGAGAGAGAGAGAGGTAGAGAGAGAGAGAGAGGTAGAGAGAGAGAGAGAGGTAGAGAGAGAGAGAGAGGTAGAGAGAGAGAGAGGTAGAGAGAGAGAGAGGTAGAGAGAGAGAGAGGTAGAGAGAGAGAGAGGTAGAGAGAGAGAGAGGTAGAGAGAGAGAGAGGTAGAGAGAGAGAGAGAGAGGTAGAGAGAGAGAGAGAGGTAGAGAGAGAGGAGAGAGGTAGAGAGAGAGAGAGAGAGGTAGAGAGAGAGAGAGAGGTAGAGAGAGAGAGAGAGGTAGAGAGAGAGAGAGAGGTAGAGAGAGAGAGAGAGGTAGAGAGAGAGAGAGAGGTAGAGAGAGAGAGAGAGGTAGAGAGAGAGAGAGAGGTAGAGAGAGAGAGAGAGGTAGAGAGAGAGAGAGAGGTAGAGAGAGAGAGAGAGGTAGAGAGAGAGAGAGAGGTAGTAGAGAGAGAGAGAGAGGTAGAGAGAGAGAGAGAGGTAGAGAGAGAGAGAGAGGTAGAGAGAGAGAGAGAGGTAGAGAGAGAGAGAGAGGTAGAGAGAGAGAGAGGAGGTAGAGAGAGAGAGAGAGGTAGAGAGAGAGAGAGAGGTAGAGAGAGAGAGAGAGGTAGAGAGAGAGAGAGAGAGGTAGAGAGAGAGAGAGAGGTAGAGAGAGAGAGAGAGGTAGAGAGAGGTAGAGAGAGGTAGAGAGAGGTAGAGAGAGGTAGAGAGAGGTAGAGAGAGGTAGAGAGAGGTAGAGAGAGGTAGAGAGAGGTAGAGAGAGGTAGAGAGAGGTAGAGAGAGGTAGAGAGAGGTAGAGAGAGGTAGAGAGAGGTAGAGAGAGAGGTAGAGAGAGGTAGAGAGAGGTAGAGAGAGGTAGAGAGAGGTAGAGAGAGGTAGAGAGAGGTAGAGAGAGGTAGAGAGAGGTAGAGAGAGGTAGAGAGAGGTAGAGAGAGGTAGAGAGAGGTAGAGAGAGTAGAGAGAGGAGAGAGAGGTAGAGAGAGAGAGAGAGGTAGAGAGAGAGAGAGGTAGAGAGAGAGAGGTAGAGAGAGGTAGAGAGAGGTAGAGAGAGGTAGAGAGAGAGAGAAGGTAGAGAGAGAGAGAGGTAGAGAGAGAGAGAGGTAGAGAGAGAGAGAGGTAGAGAGAGAGAGAGAGGTAGAGAGAGAGAGAGAGAGGTAGAGAGAGGTAGAGAGGTAGAGAGAGAGGTAGAGAGAGAAACACGCGATCTAGTGT